>NC_140733.1:9852480-10537480 GCF_050655825.1 Lonchura striata | reverse complement strand
ACTAACCCTAACCCTAACCCCCTAACCCTAACCCTAACCTCCTAATCCCCTAACCCTAACCCTAACCCTAACCCTAACCCTAACCCTAACCCCACCTCAAACTTGTGCTGCCCTGATAGACCCAAGGGAGCCCTACAAACTGACATCAGGAACCTGGACTGCTGAGTTTTCTTTCCCAGGGAAAATGGCAAAAGGATGTGCCCGGGGGGCCCTGGCCCTGACAGCGAAGAATCCTTATATCGAAGGATGGACCCCACACCGAAGTTGTCCCCACCTCAAACTTGTGCTGCCCTGATAGACCCAAGGGAGCCCTACAAACTGACATCAGGAACCTGGACTGCTGAGTTTTCTTTCCAAGGGAAAATGGAAAAAGGATGTGCCCAGGGGCCCCTGGCCCTGACTGCAAAAAATCCTTATATCGAAGGATGGACCCCACACCGAAGTTGTCCCCACCTCAAACTTGTGCTGCCCTGATAGACCCAAGGGAGCCCTACAAACTGACATCAGGAACCTGGACTGCTGAGTTTTCTTTCCCAGGGAAAATGGAAAAAGGATGTGCCCAGGGGCCCCTGGCCCTGACTGCAAAAAATCCTTATATCGAAGGATGGAGCCCACACGAAAGTTGTGCCCACCTCAAACTTGTGCTGCCCTGATAGACCCAAGGGAGCCCTACAAACTGACATCAGGAACCTGGACTGCTGAGTTTTCTTTCCCAGGGAAAATGGAAAAAGGATGTGCCCAGAGGCCCCTGGCCCTGGGCAGGAGTCTCACTGCAAAGAATCCTTATATCGAAGGATGGACCCCACACCGAAGTTGTCACCACCTCAAACTTGTGCTGCCCTGATAGACCCAAGGGAGCCCTACAAACTGACATCAGGAACCTGGACTGCTGAGTTTTCTTTCCCAGGGAAAATGGCCAAAGGGTGTGCCCAGGGGCCCCTGGCCCTGACTGCAAAGAATCCTTATATCGAAGGATGGACCCCACACCGAAGTTGTCCCCACCTCAAACTTGTGCTGCCCTGATAGACCCAAGGGAGCCCTACAAACTGACATCAGGAACCTGGACTGCTGAGTTTTCTTTCCCAGGGAAAATGGAAAAAGGATGTGCCCGGGGGCCCCTGGCCCTGACTGCAAAAAATCCTTATATCGAAGGATGGACCCCACACCGAAGTTGTCCCCACCTCAAACTTGTGCTGCCCTGATAGACCCAAGGGAGCCCTACAAACTGACATCAGGAACCTGGACTGCTGAGTTTTCTTTCCCAGGGAAAATGGAAAAAGGATGTGCCTGGGGGGCCCTTGCCCTGACAGCAAAAAATCCTTATATCGAAGGATGGACCCCACACCGAAGTTGTCCCCACCTCAAACTTGTGCTGCCCTGATAGACCCAAGGGAGCCCTACAAACTGACATCAGGAACCTGGACTGCTGAGTTTTCTTTCCCAGGGAAAATGGAAAAAGGATGTGCCCAGGGGCCCCTGGCCTGGACTGCAAAAAATCATTATATCGAAGGATGGAGCCCACACGAAAGTTGTGCCCACCTCAAACTTCTGCTGCCCTGATAGACCCAAGGGAGCCCTACAAACTGACATCAGCAACCTGGACTGCTGAGTTTTCTTTCCCAGGGAAAATGGCCAAAGGATGTGCCCAGGGGCCCCTGGCACTGGGCAGGGACCTCACTGCAAAAAATCCTTATATCGAAGGATGGACCCCACACCGAAGTTGTCCCCACCTCAAACTTGTGCTGCCCTGATAGACCCAAGGGAGCCCTACAAACTGACATCAGGAACCTGGACTGCTGAGTTTTCTTTCCCAGGGAAAATGGAAAAAGGATGTGCCCAGGGGCCCCTGGCCCTGACTGCAAAAAATCCTTATATCGAAGGATGGACCCCACACCGAAGTTGTCCCCACCTCAAACTTGTGCTGCCCTGATAGACCCAAGGGAGCCCTACAAACTGACATCAGGAACCTGGACTGCTGAGTTTTCTTTCCCAGGGAAAATGGAAAAAGGATGTGCCCGGGGGCCCCTGGCCCTGACTGCAAAAAATCCTTATATCGAAGGATGGACCCCAGACCGAAGTTGTCCCCACCTCAAACTTGTGCTGCCCTGATAGACCCAAGGGAGCCCTACAGACTGACATCAGGAACCTGGACTGCTGAGTTTTCTTTCCCAGGGAAAATGGAAAAAGGATGTGCCCAGGGGCCCCTGGCCCTGACTGCAAAGAATCCTTATATCGAAGGATGGACCCCACACCGAAGTTGTCCCCACCTCAAACTTGTGCTGCCCTGATACACCCAAGGGAGCCCTACAAACTGACATCAGGAACCTGGACTGCTGAGTTTTCTTTCCCAGGGAAAATGGCCAAAGGGTGTGCCCAGGGGCCCCTGGCCCTGACTGCAAAAAATCCTTATATCGAAGGATGGACCCCAGACCGAATTTGTCCCCACCTCAAACTTGTGCTGCCCTGATAGACCCAAGGGAGCCCTACAAACTGACATCAGGAACCTGGACTGCTGAGTTTTCTTTCCCAGGAAAAGTGGAAAAAGGATGTGCCTGGGAGGCCCTGGCCCTGACTGCAAAAAATCCTTATATTGAAGGATGGACCCCACACCGAAGTTGTCCCCACCTCAAACTTGTGCTGCCCTGATAGACCCAAGGGAGCCCTACAAACTGACATCAGGAACCTGGACTGCTGAGTTTTCTTTCCCAGGGAAAATGGAAAAAGGATGTGCCCAGAGGCCCCTGGCCCTGACTGCAAAGAATCCTTATATCGAAGGATGGACCCCACACCGAAGTTGTCCCCACCTCAAACTTGTGCTGCCCTGATAGACCCAAGGGAGCCCTACAAACTGACATCAGGAACCTGGACTGCTGAGTTTTCTTTCCCAGGGAAAATGGAAAAAGGATGTGCCCAGGGGCCCCTGGCCCTGACTGCAAAAAATCCTTATATCGAAGGATGGACCCCACACCGAAGTTGTCCCCACCTCAAACTTGTGCTGCCCTGATAGACCCAAGGGAGCCCTACAAACTGACATCAGCAACCTGGACTGCTGAGTTTTCTTTCCCAGGGAAAATGGAAAAAGGATGTGCCCAGGGGCCCCTGGCCCTGACTGCAAAAAATCCTTATATCGAAGGATGGACCCCACACCGAAGTTGTCCCCACCTCAAACTTGTGCTGTCCTGATAGACCCAAGGGAGCCCTACAAACTGACATCAGGAACCTGGACTGCTGAGTTTTCTTTCCCAGGGAAAATGGCCAAAGAATGTGCCCAGGGGCCCCTGGCCCTGGGTAGGAGTCTCACTGCAAAGAATCCTTATATCGAAGGATGGACCCCACACAGAAGTTGTCACCACCTCAAACTTGTGCTGCCCTGATAGACCCAAGGGAGCCCTACAAACTGACATCAGGAACCTGGACTGCTGAGTTTTCTTTCCCAGGGAAAATGGCCAAAGGGTGTGCCCAGGGGCCCCTGGCCCTGACTGCAAAGAATCCTTATATCGAAGGATGGACCCCACACCGAAGTTGTCCCCACCTCAAACTTGTGCTGCCCTGATAGACCCAAGGGAGCCCTACAAACTGACATCAGGAACCTGGACTGCTGAGTTTTCTTTCCCAGGGAAAATGGAAAAAGGTTGTGCCCGGGGGCCCCTGGCCCTGACTGCAAAAAATCCTTATATCGAAGGATGGACCCCACACCGAAGTTGTCCCCACCTCAAACTTGTGCTGCCCTGATAGACCCAAGGGAGCCCTACAAACTGACATCAGGAACCTGGACTGCTGAGTTTTCTTTCCCAGGGAAAATGGAAAAAGGATGTGCCTGGGGGGCCCTTGCCCTGACAGCAAAAAATCCTTATATCGAAGGATGGAGCCCACACCGAAGTTGTCCCCACCTCAAACTTGTGCTGCCCTGATAGACCCAAGGGAGCCCTACAAACTGACATCAGGAACCTGGACTGCTGAGTTTTCTTTCCCAGGGAAAATGGAAAAAGGATGTGCCCAGGGGCCCCTGGCCTGGACTGCAAAAAATCATTATATCGAAGGATGGAGCCCACACGAAAGTTGTGCCCACCTCAAACTTCTGCTGCCCTGATAGACCCAAGGGAGCCCTACAAACTGACATCAGGAACCTGGACTGCTGAGTTTTCTTTCCCAGGGAAAATGGCCAAAGGATGTGCCCAGGGGCCCCTGGCACTGGGCAGGGACCTCACTTCAAAAAATCCTTATATCGAAGGATGGACCCCACACCGAAGTTGTCCCCACCTCAAACTTGTGCTGCCCTGATAGACCCAAGGGAACCCTACAAACTGACATCAGGAACCTGGACTGCTGAGTTTTCTTTCCCAGGGAAAATGGAAAAAGGATGTGCCCAGGGGCCCCTGGCCCTGACTGCAAAACATCCTTATATCGAAGGATGGACCCCACACCGAAGTTGTCCCCACCTCAAACTTGTGCTGCCCTGATAGACCCAAGGGAGCCCTACAAACTGACATCAGGAACCTGGACTGCTGAGTTTTCTTTCCCAGGGAAAATGGAAAAAGGATGTGCCCAGGGGCCCCTGGCCCTGACTGCAAAAAATCCTTATATCGAAGGATGGACCCCAGACCGAAGTTGTCCCCACCTCAAACTTGTGCTGCCCTGATAGACCCAAGGGAGCCCTACAAACTGACATCAGGAACCTGGACTGCTGAGTTTTCTTTCCCAGGGAAAATGGAAAAAGGATGTGCCCAGAGGCCCCTGGCCCTGGGCAGGAGTCTCACTGCAAAGAATCCTTATATCGAAGGATGGACCCCACACCGAAGTTGTCACCACCTCAAACTTGTGCTGCCCTGATAGACCCAAGGGAGCCCTACAAACTGACATCAGGAACCTGGACTGCTGAGTTTTCTTTCCCAGGGAAAATGGCCAAAGGGTGTGCCCAGGGGCCCCTGGCCCTGACTGCAAAGAATCCTTATATCGAAGGATGGACCCCACACCGAAGTTGTCCCCACCTCAAACTTGTGCTGCCCTGATAGACCCAAGGGAGCCCTACAAACTGACATCAGGAACCTGGACTGCTGAGTTTTCTTTCCCAGGGAAAATGGAAAAAGGATGTGCCCGGGGGCCCCTGGCCCTGACTGCAAAAAATCCTTATATCGAAGGATGGACCCCACACCGAAGTTGTCCCCACCTCAAACTTGTGCTGCCCTGATAGACCCAAGGGAGCCCTACAAACTGACATCAGGAACCTGGACTGCTGAGTTTTCTTTCCCAGGGAAAATGGAAAAAGGATGTGCCTGGGGGGCCCTTGCCCTGACAGCAAAAAATCCTTATATCGAAGGATGGACCCCACACCGAAGTTGTCCCCACCTCAAACTTGTGCTGCCCTGATAGACCCAAGGGAGCCCTACAAACTGACATCAGGAACCTGGACTGCTGAGTTTTCTTTCCCAGGGAAAATGGAAAAAGGATGTGCCCAGGGGCCCCTGGCCTGGACTGCAAAAAATCATTATATCGAAGGATGGAGCCCACACGAAAGTTGTGCCCACCTCAAACTTCTGCTGCCCTGATAGACCCAAGGGAGCCCTACAAACTGACATCAGGAACCTGGACTGCTGAGTTTTCTTTCCCAGGGAAAATGGCCAAAGGATGTGCCCAGGGGCCCCTGGCACTGGGCAGGGACCTCACTGCAAAAAATCCTTATATCGAAGGATGGACCCCACACCGAAGTTGTCCCCACCTCAAACTTGTGCTGCCCTGATAGACCCAAGGGAGCCCTACAAACTGACATCAGGAACCTGGACTGCTGAGTTTTCTTTCCCAGGGAAAATGGAAAAAGGATGTGCCCAGGGGCCCCTGGCCCTGACTGCAAAAAATCCTTATATCGAAGGATGGACCCCACACCGAAGTTGTCCCCACCTCAAACTTGTGCTGCCCTGATAGACCCAAGGGAGCCCTACAAACTGACATCAGGAACCTGGACTGCTGAGTTTTCTTTCCCAGGGAAAATGGAAAAAGGATGTGCCCGGGGGCCCCTGGCCCTGACTGCAAAAAATCCTTATATCGAAGGATGGACCCCAGACCGAAGTTGTCCCCACCTCAAACTTGTGCTGCCCTGATAGACCCAAGGGAGCCCTACAGACTGACATCAGGAACCTGGACTGCTGAGTTTTCTTTCCCAGGGAAAATGGAAAAAGGATGTGCCCAGGGGCCCCTGGCCCTGACTGCAAAGAATCCTTATATCGAAGGATGGACCCCACACCGAAGTTGTCCCCACCTCAAACTTGTGCTGCCCTGATACACCCAAGGGAGCCCTACAAACTGACATCAGGAACCTGGACTGCTGAGTTTTCTTTCCCAGGGAAAATGGCCAAAGGGTGTGCCCAGGGGCCCCTGGCCCTGACTGCAAAAAATCCTTATATCGAAGGATGGACCCCAGACCGAATTTGTCCCCACCTCAAACTTGTGCTGCCCTGATAGACCCAAGGGAGCCCTACAAACTGACATCAGGAACCTGGACTGCTGAGTTTTCTTTCCCAGGGAAAGTGGAAAAAGGATGTGCCTGGGAGGCCCTGGCCCTGACTGCAAAAAATCCTTATATTGAAGGATGGACCCCACACCGAAGTTGTCCCCACCTCAAACTTGTGCTGCCCTGATAGACCCAAGGGAGCCCTACAAACTGACATCAGGAACCTGGACTGCTGAGTTTTCTTTCCCAGGGAAAATGGAAAAAGGATGTGCCCAGAGGCCCCTGGCCCTGACTGCAAAGAATCCTTATATCGAAGGATGGACCCCACACCGAAGTTGTCCCCACCTCAAACTTGTGCTGCCCTGATAGACCCAAGGGAGCCCTACAAACTGACATCAGGAACCTGGACTGCTGAGTTTTCTTTCCCAGGGAAAATGGAAAAAGGATGTGCCCAGGGGCCCCTGGCCCTGACTGCAAAAAATCCTTATATCGAAGGATGGACCCCACACCGAAGTTGTCCCCACCTCAAACTTGTGCTGCCCTGATAGACCCAAGGGAGCCCTACAAACTGACATCAGCAACCTGGACTGCTGAGTTTTCTTTCCCAGGGAAAATGGAAAAAGGATGTGCCCAGGGGCCCCTGGCCCTGACTGCAAAAAATCCTTATATCGAAGGATGGACCCCACACCGAAGTTGTCCCCACCTCAAACTTGTGCTGTCCTGATAGACCCAAGGGAGCCCTACAAACTGACATCAGGAACCTGGACTGCTGAGTTTTCTTTCCCAGGGAAAATGGCCAAAGAATGTGCCCAGGGGCCCCTGGCCCTGGGCAGGAGTCTCACTGCAAAGAATCCTTATATCGAAGGATGGACCCCACACAGAAGTTGTCACCACCTCAAACTTGTGCTGCCCTGATAGACCCAAGGGAGCCCTACAAACTGACATCAGGAACCTGGACTGCTGAGTTTTCTTTCCCAGGGAAAATGGCCAAAGGGTGTGCCCAGGGGCCCCTGGCCCTGACTGCAAAGAATCCTTATATCGAAGGATGGACCCCACACCGAAGTTGTCCCCACCTCAAACTTGTGCTGCCCTGATAGACCCAAGGGAGCCCTACAAACTGACATCAGGAACCTGGACTGCTGAGTTTTCTTTCCCAGGGAAAATGGAAAAAGGTTGTGCCCGGGGGCCCCTGGCCCTGACTGCAAAAAATCCTTATATCGAAGGATGGACCCCACACCGAAGTTGTCCCCACCTCAAACTTGTGCTGCCCTGATAGACCCAAGGGAGCCCTACAAACTGACATCAGGAACCTGGACTGCTGAGTTTTCTTTCCCAGGGAAAATGGAAAAAGGATGTGCCTGGGGGGCCCTTGCCCTGACAGCAAAAAATCCTTATATCGAAGGATGGACCCCACACCGAAGTTGTCCCCACCTCAAACTTGTGCTGCCCTGATAGACCCAAGGGAGCCCTACAAACTGACATCAGGAACCTGGACTGCTGAGTTTTCTTTCCCAGGGAAAATGGAAAAAGGATGTGCCCAGGGGCCCCTGGCCTGGACTGCAAAAAATCATTATATCGAAGGATGGAGCCCACACGAAAGTTGTGCCCACCTCAAACTTCTGCTGCCCTGATAGACCCAAGGGAGCCCTACAAACTGACATCAGGAACCTGGAATGCTGAGTTTTCTTTCCCAGGGAAAATGGCCAAAGGATGTGCCCAGGGGCCCCTGGCAATGGGCAGGGACCTCACTTCAAAAAATCCTTATATCGAAGGATGGACCCCACACCGAAGTTGTCCCCACCTCAAACTTGTGCTGCCCTGATAGACCCAAGGGAACCCTACAAACTGACATCAGGAACCTGGACTGCTGAGTTTTCTTTCCCAGGGAAAATGGAAAAAGGATGTGCCCAGGGGCCCCTGGCCCTGACTGCAAAACATCCTTATATCGAAGGATGGACCCCACACCGAAGTTGTCCCCACCTCAAACTTGTGCTGCCCTGATAGACCCAAGGGAGCCCTACAAACTGACATCAGGAACCTGGACTGCTGAGTTTTCTTTCCCAGGGAAAATGGAAAAAGGATGTGCCCGCGGGCCCCTGGCCCTGACTGCAAAAAATCCTTATATCGAAGGATGGACCCCAGACCGAAGTTGTCCCCACCTCAAACTTGTGCTGCCCTGATAGACCCAAGGGAGCCCTACAGACTGACATCAGGAACCTGGACTGCTGAGTTTTCTTTCCCAGGGAAAATGGAAAAAGGATGTGCCCAGGGGCCCCTGGCCCTGACTGCAAAAAATCCTTATATCGAAGGATGGACCCCAGACCGAATTTGTCCCCACCTCAAACTTGTGCTGCCCTGATAGACCCAAGGGAGCCCTACAAACTGACATCAGGAACCTGGACTGCTGAGTTTTCTTTCCCAGGGAAAGTGGAAAAAGGATGTGCCTGGGAGGCCCTGGCCCTGACTGCAAAAAATCCTTATATTGAAGGATGGACCCCACACCGAAGTTGTCCCCACCTCAAACTTGTGCTGCCCTGATAGACCCAAGGGAGCCCTACAAACTGACATCAGGAACCTGGACTGCTGAGTTTTCTTTCCCAGGGAAAATGGAAAAAGGATGTGCCCAGAGGCCCCTGGCCCTGACTGCAAAGAATCCTTATATCGAAGGATGGACCCCACACCGAAGTTGTCCCCACCTCAAACTTGTGCTGCCCTGATAGACCCAAGGGAGCCCTACAAACTGACATCAGGAACCTGGACTGCTGAGTTTTCTTTCCCAGGGAAAATGGAAAAAGGATGTGCCCAGGGGCCCCTGGCCCTGACTGCAAAAAATCCTTATATCGAAGGATGGACCCCACACCGAAGTTGTCCCCACCTCAAACTTGTGCTGCCCTGATAGACCCAAGGGAGCCCTACAAACTGACATCAGCAACCTGGACTGCTGAGTTTTCTTTCCCAGGGAAAATGGAAAAAGGATGTGCCCAGGGGCCCCTGGCCCTGACTGCAAAAAATCCTTATATCGAAGGATGGACCCCACACCGAAGTTGTCCCCACCTCAAACTTGTGCTGTCCTGATAGACCCAAGGGAGCCCTACAAACTGACATCAGGAACCTGGACTGCTGAGTTTTCTTTCCCAGGGAAAATGGCCAAAGAATGTGCCCAGGGGCCCCTGGCCCTGGGCAGGAGTCTCACTGCAAAGAATCCTTATATCGAAGGATGGACCCCACACAGAAGTTGTCACCACCTCAAACTTGTGCTGCCCTGATAGACCCAAGGGAGCCCTACAAACTGACATCAGGAACCTGGACTGCTGAGTTTTCTTTCCCAGGGAAAATGGCCAAAGGGTGTGCCCAGGGGCCCCTGGCCCTGACTGCAAAGAATCCTTATATCGAAGGATGGACCCCACACCGAAGTTGTCCCCACCTCAAACTTGTGCTGCCCTGATAGACCCAAGGGAGCCCTACAAACTGACATCAGGAACCTGGACTGCTGAGTTTTCTTTCCCAGGGAAAATGGAAAAAGGTTGTGCCCGGGGGCCCCTGGCCCTGACTGCAAAAAATCCTTATATCGAAGGATGGACCCCACACCGAAGTTGTCCCCACCTCAAACTTGTGCTGCCCTGATAGACCCAAGGGAGCCCTACAAACTGACATCAGGAACCTGGAGTGCTGAGTTTTCTTTCCCAGGGAAAATGGAAAAAGGATGTGCCTGGGGGGCCCTTGCCCTGACAGCAAAAAATCCTTATATCGAAGGATGGACCCCACACCGAAGTTGTCCCCACCTCAAACTTGTGCTGCCCTGATAGACCCAAGGGAGCCCTACAAACTGACATCAGGAACCTGGACTGCTGAGTTTTCTTTCCCAGGGAAAATGGAAAAAGGATGTGCCCAGGGGCCCCTGGCCTGGACTGCAAAAAATCATTATATCGAAGGATGGAGCCCACACGAAAGTTGTGCCCACCTCAAACTTCTGCTGCCCTGATAGACCCAAGGGAGCCCTACAAACTGACATCAGGAACCTGGAATGCTGAGTTTTCTTTCCCAGGGAAAATGGCCAAAGGATGTGCCCAGGGGCCCCTGGCACTGGGCAGGGACCTCACTTCAAAAAATCCTTATATCGAAGGATGGACCCCACACCGAAGTTGTCCCCACCTCAAACTTGTGCTGCCCTGATAGACCCAAGGGAACCCTACAAACTGACATCAGGAACCTGGACTGCTGAGTTTTCTTTCCCAGGGAAAATGGAAAAAGGATGTGCCCAGGGGCCCCTGGCCCTGACTGCAAAACATCCTTATATCGAAGGATGGACCCCACACCGAAGTTGTCCCCACCTCAAACTTGTGCTGCCCTGATAGACCCAAGGGAGCCCTACAAACTGACATCAGGAACCTGGACTGCTGAGTTTTCTTTCCCAGGGAAAATGGAAAAAGGATGTGCCCGCGGGCCCCTGGCCCTGACTGCAAAAAATCCTTATATCGAAGGATGGACCCCACACCGAAGTTGTCCCCACCTCAAACTTGTGCTGCCCTGATAGACCCAAGGGAGCCCTACAAACTGACATCAGGAACCTGGACTGCTGAGTTTTCTTTCCCAGGGAAAATGGAAAAAGGATGTGCCCAGAGGCCCCTGGCCCTGGGCAGGAGTCTCACTGCAAAGAATCCTTATATCGAAGGATGGACCCCACACCGAAGTTGTCACCACCTCAAACTTGTGCTGCCCTGATAGACCCAAGGGAGCCCTACAAACTGACATCAGGAACCTGGACTGCTGAGTTTTCTTTCCCAGGGAAAATGGCCAAAGGGTGTGCCCAGGGGCCCCTGGCCCTGACTGCAAAGAATCCTTATATCGAAGGATGGACCCCACACCGAAGTTGTCCCCACCTCAAACTTGTGCTGCCCTGATAGACCCAAGGGAGCCCTACAAACTGACATCAGGAACCTGGACTGCTGAGTTTTCTTTCCCAGGGAAAATGGAAAAAGGATGTGCCCGGGGGCCCCTGGCCCTGACTGCAAAAAATCCTTATATCGAAGGATGGACCCCACACCGAAGTTGTCCCCACCTCAAACTTGTGCTGCCCTGATAGACCCAAGGGAGCCCTACAAACTGACATCAGGAACCTGGACTGCTGAGTTTTCTTTCCCAGGGAAAATGGAAAAAGGATGTGCCTGGGGGGCCCTTGCCCTGACAGCAAAAAATCCTTATATCGAAGGATGGACCCCACACCGAAGTTGTCCCCACCTCAAACTTGTGCTGCCCTGATAGACCCAAGGGAGCCCTACAAACTGACATCAGGAACCTGGACTGCTGAGTTTTCTTTCCCAGGGAAAATGGAAAAAGGATGTGCCCAGGGGCCCCTGGCCTGGACTGCAAAAAATCATTATATCGAAGGATGGAGCCCACACGAAAGTTGTGCCCACCTCAAACTTCTGCTGCCCTGATAGACCCAAGGGAGCCCTACAAACTGACATCAGGAACCTGGACTGCTGAGTTTTCTTTCCCAGGGAAAATGGCCAAAGGATGTGCCCAGGGGCCCCTGGCACTGGGCAGGGACCTCACTGCAAAAAATCCTTATATCGAAGGATGGACCCCACACCGAAGTTGTCCCCACCTCAAACTTGTGCTGCCCTGATAGACCCAAGGGAGCCCTACAAACTGACATCAGGAACCTGGACTGCTGAGTTTTCTTTCCCAGGGAAAATGGAAAAAGGATGTGCCCAGGGGCCCCTGGCCCTGACTGCAAAAAATCCTTATATCGAAGGATGGACCCCACACCGAAGTTGTCCCCACCTCAAACTTGTGCTGCCCTGATAGACCCAAGGGAGCCCTACAAACTGACATCAGGAACCTGGACTGCTGAGTTTTCTTTCCCAGGGAAAATGGAAAAAGGATGTGCCCGGGGGCCCCTGGCCCTGACTGCAAAAAATCCTTATATCGAAGGATGGACCCCAGACCGAAGTTGTCCCCACCTCAAACTTGTGCTGCCCTGATAGACCCAAGGGAGCCCTACAGACTGACATCAGGAACCTGGACTGCTGAGTTTTCTTTCCCAGGGAAAATGGAAAAAGGATGTGCCCAGGGGCCCCTGGCCCTGACTGCAAAGAATCCTTATATCGAAGGATGGACCCCACACCGAAGTTGTCCCCACCTCAAACTTGTGCTGCCCTGATACACCCAAGGGAGCCCTACAAACTGACATCAGGAACCTGGACTGCTGAGTTTTCTTTCCCAGGGAAAATGGCCAAAGGGTGTGCCCAGGGGCCCCTGGCCCTGACTGCAAAAAATCCTTATATCGAAGGATGGACCCCAGACCGAAGTTGTCCCCACCTCAAACTTGTGCTGCCCTGATAGACCCAAGGGAGCCCTACAAACTGACATCAGGAACCTGGACTGCTGAGTTTTCTTTCCCAGGGAAAGTGGAAAAAGGATGTGCCTGGGAGGCCCTGGCCCTGACTGCAAAAAATCCTTATATTGAAGGATGGACCCCACACCGAAGTTGTCCCCACCTCAAACTTGTGCTGCCCTGATAGACCCAAGGGAGCCCTACAAACTGACATCAGGAACCTGGACTGCTGAGTTTTCTTTCCCAGGGAAAATGGAAAAAGGATGTGCCCAGAGGCCCCTGGCCCTGACTGCAAAGAATCCTTATATCGAAGGATGGACCCCACACCGAAGTTGTCCCCACCTCAAACTTGTGCTGCCCTGATAGACCCAAGGGAGCCCTACAAACTGACATCAGCAACCTGGACTGCTGAGTTTTCTTTCCCAGGGAAAATGGAAAAAGGATGTGCCCAGGGGCCCCTGGCCCTGACTGCAAAAAATCCTTATATCGAAGGATGGACCCCACACCGAAGTTGTCCCCACCTCAAACTTGTGCTGCCCTGATAGACCCAAGGGAGCCCTACAAACTGACATCAGCAACCTGGACTGCTGAGTTTTCTTTCCCAGGGAAAATGGAAAAAGGATGTGCCCAGGGGCCCCTGGCCCTGACTGCAAAAAATCCTTATATCGAAGGATGGACCCCACACCGAAGTTGTCCCCACCTCAAACTTGTGCTGTCCTGATAGACCCAAGGGAGCCCTACAAACTGACATCAGGAACCTGGACTGCTGAGTTTTCTTTCCCAGGGAAAATGGCCAAAGAATGTGCCCAGGGGCCCCTGGCCCTGGGCAGGAGTCTCACTGCAAAGAATCCTTATATCGAAGGATGGACCCCACACAGAAGTTGTCACCACCTCAAACTTGTGCTGCCCTGATAGACCCAAGGGAGCCCTACAAACTGACATCAGGAACCTGGACTGCTGAGTTTTCTTTCCCAGGGAAAATGGCCAAAGGGTGTGCCCAGGGGCCCCTGGCCCTGACTGCAAAGAATCCTTATATCGAAGGATGGACCCCACACCGAAGTTGTCCCCACCTCAAACTTGTGCTGCCCTGATAGACCCAAGGGAGCCCTACAAACTGACATCAGGAACCTGGACTGCTGAGTTTTCTTTCCCAGGGAAAATGGAAAAAGGTTGTGCCCGGGGGCCCCTGGCCCTGACTGCAAAAAATCCTTATATCGAAGGATGGACCCCACACCGAAGTTGTCCCCACCTCAAACTTGTGCTGCCCTGATACACCCAAGGGAGCCCTACAAACTGACATCAGGAACCTGGACTGCTGAGTTTTCTTTCCCAGGGAAAATGGAAAAAGGATGTGCCTGGGGGGCCCTTGCCCTGACAGCAAAAAATCCTTATATCGAAGGATGGACCCCACACCGAAGTTGTCCCCACCTCAAACTTGTGCTGCCCTGATAGACCCAAGGGAGCCCTACAAACTGACATCAGGAACCTGGACTGCTGAGTTTTCTTTCCCAGGGAAAATGGAAAAAGGATGTGCCCAGGGGCCCCTGGCCTGGACTGCAAAAAATCATTATATCGAAGGATGGAGCCCACACGAAAGTTGTGCCCACCTCAAACTTCTGCTGCCCTGATAGACCCAAGGGAGCCCTACAAACTGACATCAGGAACCTGGACTGCTGAGTTTTCTTTCCCAGGGAAAATGGCCAAAGGATGTGCCCAGGGGCCCCTGGCACTGGGCAGGGACCTCACTGCAAAAAATCCTTATATCGAAGGATGGACCCCACACCGAAGTTGTCCCCACCTCAAACTTGTGCTGCCCTGATAGACCCAAGGGAGCCCTACAAACTGACATCAGGAACCTGGACTGCTGAGTTTTCTTTCCCAGGGAAAATGGAAAAAGGATGTGCCCAGGGGCCCCTGGCCCTGACTGCAAAAAATCCTTATATCGAAGGATGGACCCCACACCGAAGTTGTCCCCACCTCAAACTTGTGCTGCCCTGATAGACCCAAGGGAGCCCTACAAACTGACATCAGGAACCTGGACTGCTGAGTTTTCTTTCCCAGGGAAAATGGAAAAAGGATGTGCCCGGGGGCCCCTGGCCCTGACTGCAAAAAATCCTTATATCGAAGGATGGACCCCAGACCGAAGTTGTCCCCACCTCAAACTTGTGCTGCCCTGATAGACCCAAGGGAGCCCTACAGACTGACATCAGGAACCTGGACTGCTGAGTTTTCTTTCCCAGGGAAAATGGAAAAAGGATGTGCCCAGGGGCCCCTGGCCCTGACTGCAAAGAATCCTTATATCGAAGGATGGACCCCACACCGAAGTTGTCCCCACCTCAAACTTGTGCTGCCCTGATACACCCAAGGGAGCCCTACAAACTGACATCAGGAACCTGGACTGCTGAGTTTTCTTTCCCAGGGAAAATGGCCAAAGGGTGTGCCCAGGGGCCCCTGGCCCTGACTGCAAAAAATCCTTATATCGAAGGATGGACCCCAGACCGAATTTGTCCCCACCTCAAACTTGTGCTGCCCTGATAGACCCAAGGGAGCCCTACAAACTGACATCAGGAACCTGGACTGCTGAGTTTTCTTTCCCAGGGAAAGTGGAAAAAGGATGTGCCTGGGAGGCCCTGGCCCTGACTGCAAAAAATCCTTATATTGAAGGATGGACCCCACACCGAAGTTGTCCCCACCTCAAACTTGTGCTGCCCTGATAGACCCAAGGGAGCCCTACAAACTGACATCAGGAACCTGGACTGCTGAGTTTTCTTTCCCAGGGAAAATGGAAAAAGGATGTGCCCAGAGGCCCCTGGCCCTGACTGCAAAGAATCCTTATATCGAAGGATGGACCCCACACCGAAGTTGTCCCCACCTCAAACTTGTGCTGCCCTGATAGACCCAAGGGAGCCCTACAAACTGACATCAGCAACCTGGACTGCTGAGTTTTCTTTCCCAGGGAAAATGGAAAAAGGATGTGCCCAGGGGCCCCTGGCCCTGACTGCAAAAAATCCTTATATCGAAGGATGGACCCCACACCGAAGTTGTCCCCACCTCAAACTTGTGCTGCCCTGATAGACCCAAGGGAGCCCTACAAACTGACATCAGCAACCTGGACTGCTGAGTTTTCTTTCCCAGGGAAAATGGAAAAAGGATGTGCCCAGGGGCCCCTGGCCCTGACTGCAAAAAATCCTTATATCGAAGGATGGACCCCACACCGAAGTTGTCCCCACCTCAAACTTGTGCTGTCCTGATAGACCCAAGGGAGCCCTACAAACTGACATCAGGAACCTGGACTGCTGAGTTTTCTTTCCCAGGGAAAATGGCCAAAGAATGTGCCCAGGGGCCCCTGGCCCTGGGCAGGAGTCTCACTGCAAAGAATCCTTATATCGAAGGATGGACCCCACACAGAAGTTGTCACCACCTCAAACTTGTGCTGCCCTGATAGACCCAAGGGAGCCCTACAAACTGACATCAGGAACCTGGACTGCTGAGTTTTCTTTCCCAGGGAAAATGGCCAAAGGGTGTGCCCAGGGG
Organism: Lonchura striata; assembly: GCF_050655825.1. Classification (NCBI taxonomy): domain Eukaryota; kingdom Metazoa; phylum Chordata; class Aves; order Passeriformes; family Estrildidae; genus Lonchura; species Lonchura striata. The sequence continues at coordinate 10,521,161 of NC_140733.1, read as the reverse complement.
CCCCTGGCCCTGACTGCAAAGAATCCTTATATCGAAGGATGGACCCCACACCGAAGTTGTCCCCACCTCAAACTTGTGCTGCCCTGATAGACCCAAGGGAGCCCTACAAACTGACATCAGGAACCTGGACTGCTGAGTTTTCTTTCCCAGGGAAAATGGAAAAAGGTTGTGCCCGGGGGCCCCTGGCCCTGACTGCAAAAAATCCTTATATCGAAGGATGGACCCCACACCGAAGTTGTCCCCACCTCAAACTTGTGCTGCCCTGATAGACCCAAGGGAGCCCTACAAACTGACATCAGGAACCTGGACTGCTGAGTTTTCTTTCCCAGGGAAAATGGAAAAAGGATGTGCCTGGGGGGCCCTTGCCCTGACAGCAAAAAATCCTTATATCGAAGGATGGAGCCCACACCGAAGTTGTCCCCACCTCAAACTTGTGCTGCCCTGATAGACCCAAGGGAGCCCTACAAACTGACATCAGGAACCTGGACTGCTGAGTTTTCTTTCCCAGGGAAAATGGAAAAAGGATGTGCCCAGGGGCCCCTGGCCTGGACTGCAAAAAATCATTATATCGAAGGATGGAGCCCACACGAAAGTTGTGCCCACCTCAAACTTCTGCTGCCCTGATAGACCCAAGGGAGCCCTACAAACTGACATCAGGAACCTGGAATGCTGAGTTTTCTTTCCCAGGGAAAATGGCCAAAGGATGTGCCCAGGGGCCCCTGGCACTGGGCAGGGACCTCACTTCAAAAAATCCTTATATCGAAGGATGGACCCCACACCGAAGTTGTCCCCACCTCAAACTTGTGCTGCCCTGATAGACCCAAGGGAACCCTACAAACTGACATCAGGAACCTGGACTGCTGAGTTTTCTTTCCCAGGGAAAATGGAAAAAGGATGTGCCCAGGGGCCCCTGGCCCTGACTGCAAAACATCCTTATATCGAAGGATGGACCCCACACCGAAGTTGTCCCCACCTCAAACTTGTGCTGCCCTGATAGACCCAAGGGAGCCCTACAAACTGACATCAGGAACCTGGACTGCTGAGTTTTCTTTCCCAGGGAAAATGGAAAAAGGATGTGCCCGCGGGCCCCTGGCCCTGACTTCAAAAAATCCTTATATCGAAGGATGGACCCCAGACCGAAGTTGTCCCCACCTCAAACTTGTGCTGCCCTGATAGACCCAAGGGAGCCCTACAAACTGACATCAGGAACCTGGACTGCTGAGTTTTCTTTCCCAGGGAAAATGGAAAAAGGATGTGCCCAGGGGCCCCTGGCCCTGACTGCAAAAAATCCTTATATCGAAGGATGGACCCCAGACCGAATTTGTCCCCACCTCAAACTTGTGCTGCCCTGATAGACCCAAGGGAGCCCTACAAACTGACATCAGGAACCTGGACTGCTGAGTTTTCTTTCCCAGGGAAAGTGGAAAAAGGATGTGCCTGGGAGGCCCTGGCCCTGACTGCAAAAATCCTTATATCGAAGGATGGACCCCACACGAAAGTTGTGCCCACCTCAAACTTGTGCTGCCCTGATAGACCCAAGGGAGCCCTACAAACTGACATCAGCAACCTGGACTGCTGAGTTTTCTTTCCCAGGGAAAATGGAAAAAGGATGTGCCCGGGGGCCCCTGGCCCTGACTGCAAAAAATCCTTATATCGAAGGATGGACCCCACACCGAAGTTGTCCCCACCTCAAACTTGTGCTGCCCTGATAGACCCAAGGGAGCCCTACAAACTGACATCAGGAACCTGGACTGCTGAGTTTTCTTTCCCAGGGAAAATGGAAAAAGGATGTGCCCGGGGGCCCCTGGTCCAGACTGCAAAGAATCCTTATATCAAAGGATGGACCCCACACCGAAGTTGTCCCCACCTCAAACTTGTGCTGCCCTGATAGACCCAAGGGAGCCCTACAAACTGACATCAGGAACCTGGACTGCTGAGTTTTCTTTCCCAGGGAAAATGGAAAAAGGATGTGCCTGGGGGGCCCTTGCCCTGACAGCAAAAAATCCTTATATCGAAGGATGGACCCCAGACTGAAGTTGTCCCCACCTCAAACTTGTGCTGCCCTGATAGACCCAAGGGAGCCCTACAAACTGACATCAGGAACCTGGACTGCTGAGTTTTCTTTCCCAGGGAAAATGGAAAAAGGATGTGCCCAGGGGCCCCTGGCCCTGACTGCAAAAATCCTTATATCGAAGGATGGACCTCACACCGAAGTTGTCCCCACCTCAAACTTGTGCTGTCCTGATAGACCCAAGGGAGCCCTACAAACTGACATCAGGAACCTGGACTGCTGAGTTTTCTTTCCCAGGGAAAATGGCCAAAGGTTGTGCCCAGGGGCCCCTGGCCCTGACTGCAAAAAATCCTTATATCGAAGGATGGACCCCACACCGAAGTTGTCCCCACCTCAAACTTGTGCTGCCCTGATAGACCCAAGGGAGCCCTACAAACTGACATCAGGAACCTGGACTGCTGAGTTTTCTTTCCCAGGGAAAATGGAAAAAGGACGTGCCCGGGGAACCCTGGCCCTGACTGCAAAAAATCCTTATATCGAAGGATGGACCCCACACCGAAGTTGTCCCCACCTCAAACTTGTGCTGCCCTGATAGACCCAAGGGAGCCCTACAAACTGACATCAGGAACCTGGACTGCTGAGTTTTCTTTCCCAGGGAAAATGGAAAAAGGATGTGCACAGGGGCCCCTGGCCTGGACTGCAAAAATTCATTATATCGAAGGATGGAGCCCACACGAAAGTTGTGCCCACCTCAAACTTGTGCTGCCCTGATAGACCCAAGGGAGCCCTACAAACTGACATCAGGAACCTGGACTGCTGAGTTTTCTTTCCCAGGGAAAATGGAAAAAGGATGTGCCCGGGGGCCCCTGTCCCTGACTGCAAAAAATCCTTATATCGAAGGATGGACCCCACACCGAAGTTGTCCCCACCTCAAACTTGTGCTGCCCTGATAGACCCAAGGGAACCCTACAAACTGACATCAGGAACCTGGACTGCTGAGTTTTCTTTCCCAGGGAAAATGGAAAAAGGATGTGCCCGGGGGCCCCTGGTCCAGACTGCAAAAAATCCTTATATCGAAGGATGGACCCCACACCGAAGTTGTCCCGACCTCAAACTTGTGCTGCCCTGATAGACCCAAGGGAACCCTACAAACTGACATCAGGAACCTGGACTGCTGAGTTTTCTTTCCCAGGGAAAATGGAAAAAGGATGTGCCCGGGGGCCCCTGGTCCAGACTGCAAAGAATCCTTATATCGAAGGATGGACCCCACACCGAAGTTGTCCCCACCTCAAACTTGTGCTGCCCTGATAGACCCAAGGGAGCCCTACAAACTGACATCAGGAACCTGGAGTGCTGAGTTTTCTTTCCCAGGGAAAATGGAAAAAGGATGTGCCCAGGGGCCCCTGGCCCTGACTGCAAAAAATCCTTATATCGAAGGATGGACCCCACACCGAAGTTGTCCCCACCTCAAACTTGTGCTGCCGTGATAGACCCAAGGGAGCCCTACAAACTGACATCAGGAACCTGGACTGCTGAGTTTTCTTTCCCAGGGAAAATGGAAAAAGGATGTGCCCAGGGGCCCCTGGCCCTGACTGCAAAAATCCTTATATCGAAGGATGGACCCCACACCGAAGTTGTCCCCACCTCAAACTTGTGCTGCCCTGATAGACCCAAGGGAGCCCTACAAACTGACATCAGGAACCTGGACTGCTGAGTTTTCTTTCCCAGGGAAAATGGAAAAAGGATGTGCCCGGGGGGCCCTTGCCCTGACAGCAAAAAATCCTTATATCGAAGGATGGACCCCACACCGAAGTTGTCCCCACCTCAAACTTGTGCTGCCCTGATAGACCCAAGGGAGCCCTACAAACTGACATCAGGAACCTGGACTGCTGAGTTTTCTTTCCCAGGGAAAATGGAAAAAGGATGTGCCCAGGGGCCCATGCCCCTGACTGCAAAAAATCCTTATATCGAAGGATGGACCCCAGACCGAAGTTGTCCCCACCTCAAACTTGTGCTGCCCTGATAGACCCAAGGGAGCCCTACAAACTGACATCAGGAACCTGGACTGCTGAGTTTTCTTTCCCAGGGAAAATGGAAAAAGGATGTGCCCGGGGGCCCCTGGCCCTGACTGCAAAGAATCCTTATATCGAAGGATGGACCCCACACCGAAGTTGTCCCCACCTCAAACTTGTGCTTCCCTGATAGACCCAAGGGAGCCCTACAAACTGACATCAGGAACCTGGACTGCTGAGTTTTCTTTCCCAGGGAAAATGGCCAAAGGATGTGCCCAGGGGCCCCTGGCCCTGACTGCAAAAAATCCTTATATCGAAGGATGGACCCCACACCGAAGTTGTCCCCACCTCAAACTTGTGCTGCCCTGATAGACCCAAGGGAGCCCTACAAACTGACATCAGGAACCTGGACTGCTGAGTTTTCTTTCCCAGGGAAAATGGAAAAAGGACGTGCCCGGGGGCCCCTGGCCCTGACTGCAAAAAATCCTTATATCGAAGGATGGACCCCACACCGAAGTTGTCCCCACCTCAAACTTGTGCTGCCCTGATAGACCCAAGGGAGCCCTACAAACTGACATCAGGAACCTGGACTGCTGAGTTTTCTTTCCCAGGGAAAATGGAAAAAGGATGTGCACAGGGGCCCCTGGCCTGGACTGCAAAAAATCCTTATATCGAAGGATGGACCCCACACCGAAGTTGTCCCCACCTCAAACTTGTGCTGCCCTGATAGACCCAAGGGAGCCCTACAAACTGACATCAGGAACCTGGACTGCTGAGTTTTCTTTCCCAGGGAAAATGGAAAAAGGATGTGCACAGGGTCCCCTGGCCTGGACTGCAAAAATTCATTATATCGAAGGATGGAGCCCACACGAAAGTTGTGCCCACCTCAAACTTGTGCTGCCCTGATAGACCCAAGGGAGCCCTACAAACTGACATCAGGAACCTGGACTGCTGAGTTTTCTTTCCCAGGGAAAATGGAAAAAGGATGTGCCCGGGGGCCCCTGTCCCTGACTGCAAAAAATCCTTATATCGAAGGATGGACCCCACACCGAAGTTGTCCCCACCTCAAACTTGTGCTGCCCTGATAGACCCAAGGGAACCCTACAAACTGACATCAGGAACCTGGACTGCTGAGTTTTCTTTCCCAGGGAAAATGGAAAAAGGGTGTGCCCGGGGGCCCCTGGTCCAGACTGCAAAAAATCCTTATATCTAAGGATGGACCCCACACCGAAGTTGTCCCCACCTCAAACTTGTGCTGCCCTGATAGACCCAAGGGAACCCTACAAACTGACATCAGGAACCTGGACTGCTGAGTTTTCTTTCCCAGGGAAAATGGAAAAAGGATGTGCCCGGGGGCCCCTGGTCCAGACTGCAAAGAATCCTTATATCGAAGGATGGACCCCACACCGAAGTTGTCCCCACCTCAAACTTGTGCTGCCCTGATAGACCCAAGGGAGCCCTACAAACTGACATCAGGAACCTGGAGTGCTGAGTTTTCTTTCCCAGGGAAAATGGAAAAAGGATGTGCCCAGGGGCCCCTGGCCCTGACTGCAAAAAATCCTTATATCGAAGGATGGACCCCACACCGAAGTTGTCCCCACCTCAAACTTGTGCTGCCGTGATAGACCCAAGGGAGCCCTACAAACTGACATCAGGAACCTGGACTGCTGAGTTTTCTTTCCCAGGGAAAATGGAAAAAGGATGTGCCCAGGGGCCCCTGGCCCTGACTGCAAAAATCCTTATATCGAAGGATGGACCCCACACCGAAGTTGTCCCCACCTCAAACTTGTGCTGCCCTGATAGACCCAAGGGAGCCCTACAAACTGACATCAGGAACCTGGACTGCTGAGTTTTCTTTCCCAGGGAAAATGGAAAAAGGATGTGCCCGGGGGGCCCTTGCCCTGACAGCAAAAAATCCTTATATCGAAGGATGGACCCCACACCGAAGTTGTCCCCACCTCAAACTTGTGCTGCCCTGATAGACCCAAGGGAGCCCTACAAACTGACATCAGGAACCTGGACTGCTGAGTTTTCTTTCCCAGGGAAAATGGAAAAAGGATGTGCCCAGGGGCCCATGCCCCTGACTGCAAAAAATCCTTATATCGAAGGATGGACCCCAGACCGAAGTTGTCCCCACCTCAAACTTGTGCTGCCCTGATAGACCCAAGGGAGCCCTACAAACTGACATCAGGAACCTGGACTGCTGAGTTTTCTTTCCCAGGGAAAATGGAAAAAGGATGTGCCCGGGGGCCCCTGGCCCTGACTGCAAAGAATCCTTATATCGAAGGATGGACCCCACACCGAAGTTGTCCCCACCTCAAACTTGTGCTGCCCTGATAGACCCAAGGGAGCCCTACAAACTGACATCAGGAACCTGGAGTGCTGAGTTTTCTTTCCCAGGGAAAATGGCCAAAGGATGTGCCCAGGGGCCCCTGGCCCTGACTGCAAAAAATCCTTATATCGAAGGATGGACCCCACACCGAAGTTGTCCCCACCTCAAACTTGTGCTGCCCTGATAGACCCAAGGGAGCCCTACAAACTGACATCAGGAACCTGGACTGCTGAGTTTTCTTTCCCAGGGAAAATGGAAAAAGGACGTGCCCGGGGGCCCCTGGCCCTGACTGCAAAAAATCCTTATATCGAAGGATGGACCCCACACCGAAGTTGTCCCCACCTCAAACTTGTGCTGCCCTGATAGACCCAAGGGAGCCCTACAAACTGACATCAGGAACCTGGACTGCTGAGTTTTCTTTCCCAGGGAAAATGGAAAAAGGATGTGCACAGGGGCCCCTGGCCTGGACTGCAAAAAATCCTTATATCGAAGGATGGACCCCACACCGAAGTTGTCCCCACCTCAAACTTGTGCTGCCCTGATAGACCCAAGGGAGCCCTACAAACTGACATCAGGAACCTGGACTGCTGAGTTTTCTTTCCCAGGGAAAATGGAAAAAGGATGTGCACAGGGGCCCCTGGCCTGGACTGCAAAAAATCATTATATCGAAGGATGGAGCCCACACGAAAGTTGTGCCCACCTCAAACTTGTGCTGCCCTGATAGACCCAAGGGAGCCCTACAAACTGACATCAGGAACCTGGACTGCTGAGTTTTCTTTCCCAGGGAAAATGGAAAAAGGATGTGCCCGGGGGCCCCTGGCCCTGACTGAAAAAAATCCTTATATCGAAGGATGGACCCCACACCGAAGTTGTCCCCACCTCAAACTTGTGCTGCCCTGATAGACCCAAGGGAACCCTACAAACTGACATCAGGAACCTGGACTGCTGACTTTTCTTTCCCAGGGAAAATGGAAAAAGGATGTTCCCGGGGGCCCCTGGTCCAGACTGCAAAGAATCCTTATATCGAAGTATGGACCCCACACCGAAGTTGTCCCCACCTCAAACTTGTGCTGCCCTGATAGACCCAAGGGAACCCTACAAACTGACATCAGGAACCTGGACTGCTGAGTTTTCTTTCCCAGGGAAAATGGAAAAAGGATGTGCCCGGGGGCCCCTGGTCCAGACTGCAAAGAATCCTTATATCGAAGGATGGACCCCACACCGAAGTTGTCCCCACCTCAAACTTGTGCTGCCCTGATAGACCCAAGGGAGCCCTACAAACTGACATCAGGAACCTGGACTGCTGAGTTTTCTTTCCCAGGGAAAATGGAAAAAGGATGTGCCCAGGGGCCCCTGGCCCTGGGACCCTGGCCCTGACTGCAAAGAATCCTTATATCGAAGGATGGACCCCACACCGAAGTTGTCCCCACCTCAAACTTGTGCTGCCCTGATAGACCCAAGGGAGCCCTACAAACTGACATCAGGAACCTGGACTGCTGAGTTTTCTTTCCCAGGGAAAATGGAAAAAGGATGTGCCCAGGGGCCCCTGGCCCTGACTGCAAAGAATCCTTATATGGAAGGAGGGACCCCAAACCGAAGTTGTCCCCACCTCAAACTTGTGCTGCCCTGATAGACCCAAGGGAGCCCTACAAACTGACATCAGGAACCTGGACTGCTGAGTTTTCTTTCCCAGGCTAAATGGAAAAAGGATGTGCCCAGGGGCCCCTGGCCCTGGGCTGGGGCCTCACTGCAAAAAATCCTTATATCGAAGGATGGACCCCACACCGAAGTTGTCCCCACCTCAAACTTGTGCTGCCCTGATAGACCCAAGGGAGCCCTACAGACTGACATCAGGAACCTGGACTGCTGAGTTTTCTTTCCCAGGGAAAATGGAAAAAGGATGTGCCCAGGGGCCCCTGGCCCTGGGCTGGGGCCTCACTGCAAAGAATCCTTATATCGAAGGATGGACCCCACACCGAAGTTGTCCCCACCTCAAACTTGTGCTGACCTGATAGACCCAAGGGAGCCCTACAAACTGACATCAGGAACTTGGACTGATGAGTTTCCTTTCACAGATAAAATGGCCAAAGGTTGTGCCCAGGGGCCCCTAGCCCTGACTGCAAAAAATCCTTATATCGATAGATGGACCCCAGACCGAAGTTGTCCCCACCTCAAACTTGTGCTGCCCTGATAGACCCAAGGGAGCCCTACAAACTGACATCAGGAACCTGGACTGCTGAGTTTTCTTTCCCAGGGAAAATGCAAAAAGGATGTGCCCAAGGGCCCGTGGCCCTGACTGCAAAGAATCCTTATATCGAAGGATGGACCCCACACCGAAGTTGTCCCCACCTCAAACTTGTGCTGCCCTGATACACCCAAGGGAGCCCTACAAACTGACATCAGGAACCTGGACTGCTGAGTTTTCTTTCCCAGGGAAAATGGAAAAAGGATGTGCCCAGGGAACCCTGGACCTGACTGCCAAAAATTCTTATATCGAAGGATGGACCCCACACCGAAGTTGTCCCCACCTCAAACTTGTGCTGCCTTGATAGACCCAAGGGAGCCCTACAAACTGACATCAGCAACCTGGACTGCTGAGTTTTCTTTCCCAGGGAAAATGGAAAAAGGATGTGCCCAGGGGCCCCTGGCCCTGACTGCAAAGAATCCTTATATCGAAGGATGGACCCCACACCGAAGTTGTCCCCACCTCAAACTTGTGCTGCCCTGATAGACCCAAGGGAGCCCTACAAACTGACATCAGGAACCTGGACTGCTGAGTTTTCTTTCCCAGGGAAAATGGAAGAAGGATGTGCCCAGGGGCCCCTGGCCCTGACTGCAAAAAATCCTTATATCGAAGGATGGACCCCACACCGAAGATGTCCCCACCTCAAACTTGTGCTGCCCTGATAGACCCAAGGGAGCCCTACAGACTGACATCAGGAACCTGGACTGCTGAGTTTTCTTTCCCAGGGAAAATGGAAAAAGGATGTGCCCAGGGGCCCCTGGCCCTGACTGCAAAGAATCCTTATATGGAAGGAGGGACCCCAAACTGAAGTTGTCCCCACCTCAAACTTGTGCTGCCCTGATAGACCCAAGGGAGCCCTACAAACTGACATCAGGAACCTGGATTGCTGAGTTTTCTTTCCCAGGGAAAATGGAAAAAGGATGTGCCCAGGGGCCCCTAGACATGGGCTGGGGCCTCACTGCAAAGAATCCTTATATCGAAGGATGGACCCCACACCGAAGTTGTCCCCACCTCAAACTTGTGCTGCCCTGATAGACCCAAGGGAGCCCTACAAACTGACATCAGGAACCTGGACTGCTGAGTTTTCTTTCCCAGGGAAAATGGAAAAAGGATGTGCCCAGGGGCCCCTGGCCCTGACTGCAAAAAATCCTTATATCGAAGGATGGACCCCACACCGAAGTTGTCCCCACCTCAAACTTGTGCTGCCCTGATAGACCCAAGGGAGCCCTACAAACTGACATCAGGAACCTGGACTGCTGAGTTTTCTTTCCCAGGGAAAATGGAAAAAGGATGTGCCCGCGGGCCCCTGGCCCTGACTGCAAAAAATCCTTATATCGAAGGATGGACCCCAGACCGAAGTTGTCCCCACCTCAAACTTGTGCTGCCCTGATAGACCCAAGGGAGCCCTACAGACTGACATCAGGAACCTGGACTGCTGAGTTTTCTTTCCCAGGGAAAATGGAAAAAGGATGTGCCCAGGGGCCCCTGGCCCTGACTGCAAAAAATCCTTATATCGAAGGATGGACCCCAGACCGAATTTGTCCCCACCTCAAACTTGTGCTGCCCTGATAGACCCAAGGGAGCCCTACAAACTGACATCAGGAACCTGGACTGCTGAGTTTTCTTTCCCAGGGAAAGTGGAAAAAGGATGTGCCTGGGAGGCCCTGGCCCTGACTGCAAAAATCCTTATATCGAAGGATGGACCCCACACGAAAGTTGTGCCCACCTCAAACTTGTGCTGCCCTGATAGACCCAAGGGAGCCCTACAAACTGACATCAGCAACCTGGACTGCTGAGTTTTCTTTCCCAGGGAAAATGGAAAAAGGATGTGCCCGGGGGCCCCTGGCCCTGACTGCAAAAAATCCTTATATCGAAGGATGGACCCCACACCGAAGTTGTCCCCACCTCAAACTTGTGCTGCCCTGATAGACCCAAGGGAGCCCTACAAACTGACATCAGGAACCTGGACTGCTGAGTTTTCTTTCCCAGGGAAAATGGAAAAAGGATGTGCCCGGGGGCCCCTGGTCCAGACTGCAAAGAATCCTTATATCAAAGGATGGACCCCACACCGAAGTTGTCCCCACCTCAAACTTGTGCTGCCCTGATAGACCCAAGGGAGCCCTACAAACTGACATCAGGAACCTGGACTGCTGAGTTTTCTTTCCCAGGGAAAATGGAAAAAGGATGTGCCCAGGGGCCCCTGGCCCTGACTGCAAAAAATCCTTATATCGAAGGATGGACCCCAGACTGAAGTTGTCCCCACCTCAAACTTGTGCTGCCCTGATAGACCCAAGGGAGCCCTACAAACTGACATCAGGAACCTCGACTGCTGAGTTTTCTTTCCCAGGGAAAATGGAAAAAGGATGTGCCCAGGGGCCCCTGGCCTGGACTGCAAAAAATCATTATATCGAAGGATGGACCCCACACCGAAGTTGTCCCCACCTCAAACTTGTGCTGCCCTGATAGACCCAAGGGAGCCCTACAAACTGACATCAGGAACCTCGACTGCTGAGTTTTCTTTCCCAGGGAAAATGGAAAAAGGATGTGCCCAGGGGCCCCTGGCCTGGACTGCAAAAAATCATTATATCGAAGGATGGACCCCACACCGAAGTTGTCCCCACCTCAAACTTGTGCTGCCCTGATAGACCCAAGGGAGCCCTACAAACTGACATCTGGAACCTGGACTGCTGAGTTTTCTTTCCCAGGGAAAATGGAAAAAGGATGTGCCCAGGGGCCCCTGCCCCTGACTGCAAAAAATCCTTATATCGAAGGATGGACCCCACACCGAAGTTGTCCCCACCTCAAACTTGTGCTGCCCTGATAGACCCAAGGGAGCCCTACAAACTGACATCAGGAACCTGGACTGCTGAGTTTTCTTTCCCAGGGAAAATGGCCAAAGGATGTGCCCAGGGGCCCCTGGCCCTGACTGCAAAAAATCCTTATATCGAAGGATGGACCTCACACCGAAGTTGTCCCCACCTCAAACTTGTGCTGTCCTGATAGACCCAAGGGAGCCCTACAAACTGACATCAGGAACCTGGACTGCTGAGTTTTCTTTCCCAGGGAAAATGGCCAAAGGTTGTGCCCAGGGGCCCCTGGCCCTGGGCAGGGGCCTCACTGCAAAGAATCCTTATATCGAAGGATGGACCCCACACCGAAGTTGTCCCCACCTCAAACTTGTGCTGCCCTGATAGACCCAAGGGAGCCCTACAAACTGACATCAGGAACCTGGACTGCTGAGTTTTCTTTCCCAGGGAAAATGGAAAAAGGATGTGCCCGGGGGCCCCTGGCCCTGACTGCAAAAAATCCTTATATCGAAGGATGCACCCCAAACCGAAGTTGTCCCCACCTCAAACTTGTGCTGCCCTGATAGACCTAAGGGAGCCCTACAAACTGACATCAGGAACCTGGACTGCTGAGTTTTCTTTCCCAGGGAAAATGGCCAAAGGATGTGCCCAGGGGCCCCTGGCCCTGACTGCAAAAAATCCTTATATCGAAGGATGGACCCCACACCGAAGTTGTCCCCACCTCAAACTTGTGCTGCCCTGATAGACCCAAGGGAGCCCTACAAACTGACATCAGGAACCTGGACTGCTGAGTTTTCTTTCCCAGGGAAAATGGAAAAAGGACGTGCCCGGGGAACCCTGGCCCTGACTGCAAAAAATCCTTATATCGAAGGATGGACCCCACACCGAAGTTGTCCCCACCTCAAACTTGTGCTGCCCTGATAGACCCAAGGGAGCCCTACAAACTGACATCAGGAACCTGGACTGCTGAGTTTTCTTTCCCAGGGAAAATGGAAAAAGGATGTGCACAGGGGCCCCTGGCCTGGACTGCAAAAATTCATTATATCGAAGGATGGAGCCCACACGAAAGTTGTGCCCACCTCAAACTTGTGCTGCCCTGATAGACCCAAGGGAGCCCTACAAACTGACATCAGGAACCTGGACTGCTGAGTTTTCTTTCCCAGGGAAAATGGAAAAAGGATGTGCCCGGGGGGCCCTTGCCCTGACAGCAAAAAATCCTTATATCGAAGGATGGACCCCACACCGAAGTTGTCCCCACCTCAAACTTGTGCTGCCCTGATAGACCCAAGGGAACCCTACAAACTGACATCAGGAACCTGGACTGCTGAGTTTTCTTTCCCAGGGAAAATGGAAAAAGGATGTGCCCGGGGGCCCCTGGTCCAGACTGCAAAAAATCCTTATATCGAAGGATGGACCCCACACCGAAGTTGTCCCCACCTCAAACTTGTGCTGCCCTGATAGACCCAAGGGAACCCTACAAACTGACATCAGGAACCTGGACTGCTGAGTTTTCTTTCCCAGGGAAAATGGAAAAAGGATGTGCCCGGGGGCCCCTGGTCCAGACTGCAAAGAATCCTTATATCGAAGGATGGACCCCACACCGAAGTTGTCCCCACCTCAAACTTGTGCTGCCCTGATAGACCCAAGGGAGCCCTACAAACTGACATCAGGAACCTGGAGTGCTGAGTTTTCTTTCCCAGGGAAAATGGAAAAAGGATGTGCCCAGGGGCCCCTGGCCCTGACTGCAAAAAATCCTTATATCGAAGGATGGACCCCACACCGAAGTTGTCCCCACCTCAAACTTGTGCTGCCGTGATAGACCCAAGGGAGCCCTACAAACTGACATCAGGAACCTGGACTGCTGAGTTTTCTTTCCCAGGGAAAATGGAAAAAGGATGTGCCCAGGGGCCCCTGGCCCTGACTGCAAAAATCCTTATATCGAAGGATGGACCCCACACCGAAGTTGTCCCCACCTCAAACTTGTGCTGCCCTGATAGACCCAAGGGAGCCCTACAAACTGACATCAGGAACCTGGACTGCTGAGTTTTCTTTCCCAGGGAAAATGGAAAAAGGATGTGCCCGGGGGGCCCTTGCCCTGACAGCAAAAAATCCTTATATCGAAGGATGGACCCCACACCGAAGTTGTCCCCACCTCAAACTTGTGCTGCCCTGATAGACCCAAGGGAGCCCTACAAACTGACATCAGGAACCTGGACTGCTGAGTTTTCTTTCCCAGGGAAAATGGAAAAAGGATGTGCCCAGGGGCCCATGCCCCTGACTGCAAAAAATCCTTATATCGAAGGATGGACCCCAGACCGAAGTTGTCCCCACCTCAAACTTGTGCTGCCCTGATAGACCCAAGGGAGCCCTACAAACTGACATCAGGAACCTGGACTGCTGAGTTTTCTTTCCCAGGGAAAATGGAAAAAGGATGTGCCCGGGGGCCCCTGGCCCTGACTGCAAAGAATCCTTATATCGAAGGATGGACCCCACACCGAAGTTGTCCCCACCTCAAACTTGTGCTGCCCTGATAGACCCAAGGGAGCCCTACAAACTGACATCAGGAACCTGGACTGCTGAGTTTTCTTTCCCAGGGAAAATGGCCAAAGGATGTGCCCAGGGGCCCCTGGCCCTGACTGCAAAAAATCCTTATATCGAAGGATGGACCCCACACCGAAGTTGTCCCCACCTCAAACTTGTGCTGCCCTGATAGACCCAAGGGAGCCCTACAAACTGACATCAGGAACCTGGACTGCTGAGTTTTCTTTCCCAGGGAAAATGGAAAAAGGACGTGCCCGGGGGCCCCTGGCCCTGACTGCAAAAAATCCTTATATCGAAGGATGGACCCCACACCGAAGTTGTCCCCACCTCAAACTTGTGCTGCCCTGATAGACCCAAGGGAGCCCTACAAACTGACATCAGGAACCTGGACTGCTGAGTTTTCTTTCCCAGGGAAAATGGAAAAAGGATGTGCACAGGGGCCCCTGGCCTGGACTGCAAAAAATCATTATATCGAAGGATGGACCCCACACCGAAGTTGTCCCCACCTCAAACTTGTGCTGCCCTGATAGACCCAAGGGAGCCCTACAAACTGACATCAGGAACCTGGACTGCTGAGTTTTCTTTCCCAGGGAAAATGGAAAAAGGATGTGCACAGGGGCCCCTGGCCTGGACTGCAAAAAATCATTATATCGAAGGATGGAGCCCACACGAAAGTTGTGCCCACCTCAAACTTGTGCTGCCCTGATAGACCCAAGGGAGCCCTACAAACTGACATCAGGAACCTGGACTGCTGAGTTTTCTTTCCCAGGGAAAATGGAAAAAGGATGTGCCCGGGGGCCCCTGGCCCTGACTGCAAAAAATCCTTATATCGAAGGATGGACCCCACACCGAAGTTGTCCCCACCTCAAACTTGTGCTGCCCTGATAGACCCAAGGGAACCCTACAAACTGACATCAGGAACCTGGACTGCTGAGTTTTCTTTCCCAGGGAAAATGGAAAAAGGATGTTCCCGGGGGCCCCTGGTCCAGACTGCAAAGAATCCTTATATCGAAGGATGGACCCCACACCGAAGTTGTCCCCACCTCAAACTTGTGCTGCCCTGATAGACCCAAGGGAACCCTACAAACTGACATCAGGAACCTGGACTGCTGAGTTTTCTTTCCCAGGGAAAATGGAAAAAGGATGTGCCCGGGGGCCCCTGGTCCAGACTGCAAAGAATCCTTATATCGAAGGATGGACCCCACACCGAAGTTGTCCCCACCTCAAACTTGTGCTGCCCTGATAGACCCAAGGGAGCCCTACAAACTGACATCAGGAACCTGGACTGCTGAGTTTTCTTTCCCAGGGAAAATGGAAAAAGGATGTGCCCAGGGGCCCCTGGCCCTGGGACCCTGGCCCTGACTGCAAAGAATCCTTATATCGAAGGATGGACCCCACACCGAAGTTGTCCCCACCTCAAACTTGTGCTGCCCTGATAGACCCAAGGGAGCCCTACAAACTGACATCAGGAACTTGGACTGATGAGTTTCCTTTCACAGATAAAATGGCCAAAGGTTGTGCCCAGGGGCCCCTAGCCCTGACTGCAAAAAATCCTTATATCGATAGATGGACCCCAGACCGAAGTTGTCCCCACCTCAAACTTGTGCTGCCTTGATAGACCCAAGGGAGCCCTACAAACTGACATCAGCAACCTGGACTGCTGAGTTTTCTTTCCCAGGGAAAATGGAAAAAGGATGTGCCCAGGGGCCCCTGGCCCTGACTGCAAAGAATCCTTATATCGAAGGATGGACCCCACACCGAAGTTGTCCCCACCTCAAACTTGTGCTGCCCTGATAGACCCAAGGGAGCCCTACAAACTGACATCAGGAACCTGGACTGCTGAGTTTTCTTTCCCAGGGAAAATGGAAGAAGGATGTGCCCAGGGGCCCCTGGCCCTGACTGCAAAAAATCCTTATATCGAAGGATGGACCCCACACCGAAGATGTCCCCACCTCAAACTTGTGCTGCCCTGATAGACCCAAGGGAGCCCTACAGACTGACATCAGGAACCTGGACTGCTGAGTTTTCTTTCCCAGGGAAAATGGAAAAAGGATGTGCCCAGGGGCCCCTGGCCCTGACTGCAAAGAATCCTTATATGGAAGGAGGGACCCCAAACCGAAGTTGTCCCCACCTCAAACTTGTGCTGCCCTGATAGACCCAAGGGAGCCCTACAAACTGACATCAGGAACCTGGATTGCTGAGTTTTCTTTCCCAGGGAAAATGGAAAAAGGATGTGCCCAGGGGCCCCTAGACATGGGCTGGGGCCTCACTGCAAAGAATCCTTATATCGAAGGATGGACCCCACACCGAAGATGTCCCCACCTCAAACTTGTGCTGCCCTGATAGACCCAAGGGAGCCCTACAAACTGACATCAGGAACCTGGACTGCTGAGTTTTCTTTCCCAGGGAAAATGGAAAAAGGATGTGCCCAGGGGCCCCTGGCCCTGACTGCAAAAAATCCTTATATCGAAGGATGGACCCCACACCGAAGTTGTCCCCACCTCAAACTTGTGCTGCCCTGATAGACCCAAGGGAGCCCTACAAACTGACATCAGGAACCTGGACTGCTGAGTTTTCTTTCCCAGGGAAAATGGAAAAAGGATGTGCCCAGGGGCCCCTAGACATGGGCTGGGGCCACACTGCAAAGAATCCTTATATCGAAGGATGGACCCCACACCGAAGTTGTCCCCACCTCAAACTTGTGCTGCCCTGATAGACCCAAGGGAGCCCTACAAACTGACATCAGGAACCTGGACTGCTGAGTTTTCTTTCCCAGGGAAAATGGAAAAAGGATGTGCCCAGGGGCCCCTGGCCCTGACTGCAAAGAATCCTTATATCGAAGGATGGACCCCACACCGAAGTTGTCCCCACCTCAAACTTGTGCTGCCCTGATAGACCCAAGGGAGCCCTACAAACTGACATCAGGAACCTGGACTGCTGAGTTTTCTTTCCCAGGGAAAATGGAAGAAGGATGTGCCCAGGGGCCCCTGGCCCTGGGCTGGGGCCTCACTGCAAAGAATCCTTATATCGAAGGATGGACCCCACACCCAAATTGTCCCCACCTTAAAACTGTGCTGCCCTGATAGACCCAAGGGAGCCCTACAAACTGACATCAGGAACTTGGACTGATGAGTTTCCTTTCACAGATAAAATGGCCAAAGGTTGTGCCCAGGGGCCCCTAGCCCTGACTGCAAAAAATCCTTATATCGAAGGATGGACCCCAGACCGAAGTTGTCCCCACCTCAAACTTGTGCTGCCCTGATAGACCCAAGGGAGCCCTACAAACTGACATCAGGAACCTGGACTGCTGAGTTTTCTTTCCCAGGGAAAATGGAAAAAGGATGTGCCCAGGGGCACCTGGCCCTGACTGCAAAGAATCCTTATATCGAAGGATGGACCCCACACCGAAGTTGTCCCCACCTCAAACTTGTGCTGCCCTGATAGACCCAAGGGAGCCCTACAAACTGACATCAGGAACCTGGACTGCTGAGTTTTCTTTCCCAGGGAAAATGGAAAAAGGATGTGCCCAGGGGCCCTGGCCCTGGGCTGGGACCTCACTGCAAAGAATCCTTATATCGAAGGATGGACCCCACACCGAAGTTGTCCCCACCTCAAACTTGTGCTGCCCTGATAGACCCAAGGGAGCCCTACAAACTGACATCAGGAAACTGGACTGCTGAGTTTTCTTTCCCAGGGAAAATGGAAAAAGGATGTGCCCAGGGGCCCCTGGCCCTGGGACCCTGGCCCTGACTGCAAAGAATCCTTATATCGAAGGATGGACCCCACACCGAAGTTGTCCCCACCTCAAACTTGTGCTGCCCTGATAGACCCAAGGGAGCCCTACAAACTGACATCAGGAACCTGGACTGCTGAGTTTTCTTTCCCAGGGAAAATGGAAAAAGGATGTGCCCAGGGGCCCCTGGCCCTGACTTCAAAAAATCCTTATATCGAAGGATGGACCCCACACCAAAGTTGTCCCCACCTCAAACTTGTGCTGCCCTCATACACCCAAGGGAGCCCTACAAACTGACATCAGGAACCTGGACTGCTGAGTTTTCTTTCCCAGGGAAAATGGAAAAAGGATGTGCCCAGGGTTCCCTGGCCCTGGGCTGGGGCCTCACTGCAAAGAATCCTTATATCGAAGGATGGACCCCACACCGAAGTTGTCCCCACCTCAAACTTGTGCTGCCCTGATAGACCCAAGGGAGCCCTACAAACTGACATCAGGAACCTGGACTGCTGAGTTTTCTTTCCCAGGGAAAATGGAAAAAGGATGTGCCCAGGGGCCCCTGGCCCTGGGACCCTGGCCCTGACTGCAAAGAATCCTTATATCGAAGGATGGACCCCACACCGAAGTTGTCCCCACCTCAAACTTGTGCTGCCCTGATAGACCCAAGGGAGCCCTACAAACTGACATCAGGAACCTGGACTGCTGAGTTTTCTTTCCCAGGGAAAATGGAAAAAGGATGTGCCCAGGGGCCCCTGGACATGGGCTGGGGCCACACTGCAAAGAATCCTTATATCGAAGGATGGACCCCACACCGAAGTTGTCCCCACCTCAAACTTGTGCTGCCCTGATAGACCCAAGGGAGCCCTACAAACTGACATCAGGAACCTGGACTGCTGAGTTTTCTTTCCCAGGGAAAATGGAAAAAGGATGTGCCCAGGGGCCCCTGGCCCTGGGCTGGGGCCTCACTGCAAAGAATCCTTATATCGAAGGATGGACCCCACACCGAAGTTGTCCCCACCTCAAACTTGTGCTGCCCTGATAGACCCAAGGGAGCCCTACAGACTGACATCAGGAACCTGGACTGCTGAGTTTTCTTTCCCAGGGAAAATGGAAGAAGGATGTGCCCAGGGGCCCCTGGCCCTGGGCTGGGGCCTCACTGCAAAGAATCCTTATATCGAAGGATGGACCCCACACCGAAATTGTCCCCACCTTAAAACTGTGCTGCCCTGATAGACCCAAGGGAGCCCTACAAACTGACATCAGGAACTTGGACTGATGAGTTTCCTTTCACAGATAAAATGGCCAAAGGTTGTGCCCAGGGGCCCCTAGCCCTGACTGCAAAAAATCCTTATATCGAAGGATGGACCCCAGACCGAAGTTGTCCCCACCTCAAACTTGTGCTGCCCTGATACACCCAAGGGAGCCCTACAAACTGACATCAGGAACCTGGACTGCTGAGTTTTCTTTCCCAGGGAAAATGGAAAAAGGATGTGCCCAGGGGCCCCTGGCCCTGACTGCAAAGAATCCTTATATCGAAGGATGGACCCCACACCGAAGTTGTCCCCACCTCAAACTTGTGCTGCCCTGATAGACCCAAGGGAGCCCTACAAACTGACATCAGGAACCTGGACTGCTGAGTTTTCTTTCCCAGGGAAAATGGAAAAAGGATGTGCCCAGGGGCCCCTGGCCCTGGGACCCTGGCCCTGACTGCAAAAAATCCTTATATCGAAGGATGGACCCCACACCGAAGTTGTCCCCACCTCAAACTTGTGCTGCCCTGATAGACCCAAGGGTGCCCTACAAACTGACATCAGGAACCTGGACTGCTGAGTTTTCTTTCCCAGGGAAAATGGAAAAAGGATGTGCCCAGGGGCCCCTGGCCCTGACTGCAAAAAATCCTTATATCGAAGGATGGACCCCACACCAAAGATGTCCCCACCTCAAACTTGTGCTGCCCTCATGCACCCAAGGGAGCCCTACAAACTGACATCAGGAACCTGGACTGCTGAGTTTTCTTTCCCAGGGAAAATGGAAAAAGGATGTGCCCAGGGTTCCCTGGCCCTGGGCTGGGGCCTCACTGCAAAGAATCCTTATATCGAAGGATGGACCCCACACCGAAGTTGTCCCCACCTCAAACTTGTGCTGCCCTGATAGACCCAAGGGAGCCCTACAAACTGACATCAGGAACCTGGACTGCTGAGTTTTCTTTCCCAGGGAAAATGGAAAAAGGATGTGCCCAGGGGCCCCTGGCCCTGGGACCCTGGCCCTGACTGCAAAGAATCCTTATATCGAAGGATGGACCCCACACCGAAGTTGTCCCCACCTCAAACTTGTGCTGCCCTGATAGACCCAAGGGAGCCCTACAAACTGACATCTGGAACCTGGACTGCTGAGTTTTCTTTCCCAGGGAAAATGGAAAAAGGATGTGCCCAGGGGCCCCTGGCCCTGGGACCCTGGCCCTGATTGCAAAAAATCCTTATATCGAAGGATGGACCCCACACCGAAGTTGTCCCCACCTCAAACTTGTGCTGCCCTGATAGACCCAAGGGAGCCCTACAGACTGACATCAGGAACCTGGACTGCTGACTTTTCTTTCCCAGGGAAAATGGAAAAAGGATGTGCCCAGGGGCCCCTGGGCTGGGGCCTCACTGCAAAGAATCCTTATATCGAAGGATGGACCCCACACCGAAGTTGTCCCCACCTCAAACTTGTGCTGCCCTGATAGACCCAAGGGAGCCCTACAAACTGACATCAGGAACCTGGACTGCTGAGTTTTCTTTCCCAGGGAAAATGGAAAAAGGACGTGCCCAGGGGCCCCTGGCCCTGACTGCAAAGAATCCTTATATCGAAGGATGGACCCCACACCGAAGTTGTCCCCACCTCAAACTTGTGCTGCCCTGATAGACCCAAGGGAGCCCTACAAACTGACATCAGGAACCTGGACTGCTGAGTTTTCTTTCCCAGGGAAAATGGAAGAAGGATGTGCCCAGGGGCCCCTGGCCCTGGGCTGGGGCCTCACTGCAAAGAATCCTTATATCGAAGGATGG
Source organism: Lonchura striata (assembly GCF_050655825.1). Lineage (NCBI taxonomy): Eukaryota > Metazoa > Chordata > Aves > Passeriformes > Estrildidae > Lonchura > Lonchura striata. Next base: position 10,500,436 of record NC_140733.1, on the reverse strand, counting down.
ACCCCACACCCAAATTGTCCCCACCTTAAAACTGTGCTGCCCTGATAGACCCAAGGGAGCCCTACAAACTGACATCAGGAACCTGGACTGCTGAGTTTTCTTTCCCAGGGAAAAAGGAAAAAGGATGTGCCCAGGGAACCCTGGACCTGACTGCCAAAAATTCTTATATCGAAGGATGGACCCCACACCGAAGTTGTCCCCACCTCAAACTTGTGCTGCCTTGATAGACCCAAGGGAGCCCTACAAACTGACATCAGGAACCTGGACTGCTGAGTTTTCTTTCCCAGGGAAAATGGAAAAAGGATGTGCCCAGGGGCCCTGGCCCTGGGCTGGGGCCTCACTGCAAAGAATCCTTATATCGAAGGATGGTCCCCACACCGAAGTTGTCCCCACCTCAAACTTGTGCTGCCCTGATAGACCCAAGGGAGCCCTACAAACTGACATCAGGAAACTGGACTGCTGAGTTTTCTTTCCCAGGGAAAATGGAAAAAGGATGTGCCCAGGGGCCCCTGGCCCTGGGACCCTGGCCCTGACTGCAAAGAATCCTTATATCGAAGGATGGACCCCACACCGAAGTTGTCCCCACCTCAAACTTGTGCTGCCCTCATACACCCAAGGGAGCCCTACAAACTGACATCAGGAACCTGGACTGCTGAGTTTTCTTTCCCAGGGAAAATGGAAAAAGGATGTGCCCAGGGTTCCCTGGCCCTGACTGCAAAGAATCCTTATATCGAAGGATGGACCCCACACCGAAGTTGTCCCCACCTCAAACTTGTGCTGCCCTGATAGACCCAAGGGAGCCCTACAAACTGACATCAGGAACCTGGACTGCTGAGTTTTCTTTCCCAGGGAAAATGGAAGAAGGATGTGCCCAGGGGCCCCTGGCCCTGGGCTGGGGCCTCACTGCAAAGAATCCTTATATCGAAGGATGGACCCCACACCCAAATTGTCCCCACCTTAAAACTGTGCTGCCCTGATAGACCCAAGGGAGCCCTACAAACTGACATCAGGAACCTGGACTGCTGAGTTTTCTTTCCCAGGGAAAATGGAAAAAGGATGTGCCCAGGGAACCCTGGACCTGACTGCAAAAAATCCTTATATCGAAGGATGGACCCCACACCGAAGTTGTCCCCACCTCAAACTTGTGCTGCCTTGATAGACCCAAGGGAGCCCTACAAACTGACATCAGGAACCTGGACTGCTGAGTTTTCTTTCCCAGGGAAAATGGAAATAGGATGTGCCCAGGGGCCCTGGCCCTGGGCTGGGGCCTCACTGCAAAGAATCCTTATATCGAAGGATGGACCCCACACCGAAGTTGTCCCCACCTCAAACTTGTGCTGCCCTGATAGACCCAAGGGAGCCCTACAAACTGACATCAGGAAACTGGACTGCTGAGTTTTCTTTCCCAGGGAAAATGGAAAAAGGATGTGCCCAGGGGCCCCTGGCCCTGACTGCAAAAAATCCTTATATCGAAGGATGGACCCCACACCAAAGATGTCCCCACCTCAAACTTGTGCTGCCCTCATACACCCAAGGGAGCCCTACAAACTGACATCAGGAACCTGGACTGCTGAGTTTTCTTTTCCAGGGAAAATGGAAAAAGGATGTGCCCAGGGTTCCCTGGCCCTGGGCAGGGGCCTCACTGCAAAGAATCCTTATATCGAAGGATGGACCCCACACCGAAGTTGTCCCCACCTCAAACTTGTGCTGCCCTGATAGACCCAAGGGAGCCCTACAAACTGACATCAGGAACCTGGACTGCTGAGTTTTCTTTCCCAGGGAAAATGGAAAAAGGATGTGCCCAGGGGCCCCTGGCCCTGGGACCCTGGCCCTGACTGCAAAGAATCCTTATATCGAAGGATGGACCCCACACCGAAGTTGTCCCCACCTCAAACTTGTGCTGCCCTGATAGACCCAAGGGAGCCCTACAAACTGACATCAGGAACCTGGACTGCTGAGTTTTCTTTCCCAGGGAAAATGGAAAAAGGATGTGCCCAGGGGCCCCTGGACATGGGCTGGGGCCACACTGCAAAGAATCCTTATATCGAAGGATGGACCCCACACCGAAGTTGTCCCCACCTCAAACTTGTGCTGCCCTGATAGACCCAAGGGAGCCCTACAAACTGACATCAGGAACCTGGACTGCTGAGTTTTCTTTCCCAGGGAAAATGGAAAAAAGTATGTGCCCAGGGGCCCTGGCCCTGGGCTGGGGCCTCACTGCAAAGAATCCTTATATCGAAGGATGGACCCCACACCGAAGTTGTCCCCACCTCAAACTTGTGCTGCCCTGATAGACCCAAGGGAGCCCTACAGACTGACATCAGGAACCTGGACTGCTGACTTTTCTTTCCCAGGGAAAATGGAAAAAGGACGTGCCCAGGGGCCCCTGGCCCGGACTGCAAAGAATCCTTATATCGAAGGATGGACCCCACACCGAAGTTGTCCCCACCTCAAACTTGTGCTGCCCTGATAGACCCAAGGGAGCCCTACAGACTGACATCAGGAACCTGGACTGCTGAGTTTTCTTTCCCAGGGAAAATGGAAAAAGGATGTGCCCAGGGAACCCTGGACCTGACTGCCAAAAATTCTTATATCGAAGGATGGACCCCACACCGAAGTTGTCCCCACCTCAAACTTTTGCTGCCTTGATAGACCCAAGGGAGCCCTACAAACTGACATCAGGAACCTGGACTGCTGAGTTTTCTTTCCCAGGGAAAATGGAAAAAGGATGTGCCCAGGGGCCCTGGCCCTGGGCTGGGGCCTCACTGCAAAGAATCCTTATATCGAAGGATGGACCCCACACCGAAGCTGTCCCCACCTCAAACTTGTGCTGCCCTGATAGACCCAAGGGAGCCCTACAAACTGACATCAGGAAACTGGACTGCTGAGTTTTCTTTCCCAGGGAAAATGGAAAAAGGATGTGCCCAGGGGCCCCTGGCCCTGGGACCCTGGCCCTGACTGCAAAGAATCCTTATATCGAAGGATGGACCCCACACCGAAGTTGTCCCCACCTCAAACTTGTGCTGACCTGATAGACCCAAGGGAGCCCTACAAACTGACATCAGGAACCTGGACTGCTGAGTTTTCTTTCCCAGGGAAAATGGAAAAAGGATGTGCCCAGGGGCCCCTGGCCCTGACTGCAAAAAATCCTTATATCGAAGGATGGACCCCACACCAAAGATGTCCCCACCTCAAACTTGTGCTGCCCTCATACACCCAAGGGAGCCCTACAAACTGACATCAGGAACCTGGACTGCTGAGTTTTCTTTCCCAGGGAAAATGGAAAAAGGATGTGCCCAGGGGCCCCTGGCCCTGACTGCAAAGAATCCTTATATCGAAGGATGGACCCCACACCAAAGATGTCCCCACCTCAAACTTGTGCTGCCCTCATACACCCAAGGGAGCCCTACAAACTGACATCAGGAACCTGGACTGCTGAGTTTTCTTTCCCAGGGAAAATGGAAAAAGGATGTGCCCAGGGTTCCCTGGCCCTGGGCTGCGGCCTCACTGCAAAGAATCCTTATATCGAAGGATGGACCCCACACCGAAGTTGTCCCCACCTCAAACTTGTGCTGCCCTGATAGACCCAAGGGAGCCCTACAAACTGACATCAGGAACCTGGACTGCTGAGTTTTCTTTCCCAGGGAAAATGGAAAAAGGATGTGCCCAGGGTTCCCTGGCCCTGGGCTGGGACCTCACTGCAAAGAATCCTTATATCGAAGGATGGACCCCACACCGAAGTTGTCCCCACCTCAAACTTGTGCTGCCCTGATAGACCCAAGGGAGCCCTACAAACTGACATCAGGAACCTGGACTGCTGAGTTTTCTTTCCCAGGGAAAATGGAAAAAGGATGTGCCCAGGGGCCCCTGGCCCTGGGACCCTGGCCCTGACTGCAAAGAATCCTTATATCGAAGGATGGACCCCACACCGAAGTCGTCCCCACCTCAAACTTGTGCTGCCCTGATAGACCCAAGGGAGCCCTACAAACTGACATCAGGAACCTGGACTGCTGAGTTTTCTTTCCCAGGGAAAATGGAAAAAGGATGTGCCCAGGGGCCCCTGGCCCTGGGCTGGGGCCTCACTGCAAAGAATCCTTATATCGAAGGATGGACCCCACACCGAAGTTGTCCCCACCTCAAACTTGTGCTGCCCTGATAGACCCAAGGGAGCCCTACAGACTGACATCAGGAACCTGGACTGCTGACTTTTCTTTCCCAGGGAAAATGGAAAAAGGATGTGCCCAGGGGCCCCTGGCCCTGGGCTGGGGCCTCACTGCAAAGAATCCTTATATCGAAGGATGGACCCCACACCGAAGATGTCCCCACCTCAAACTTGTGCTGCCCTGATAGACCCAAGGGAGCCCTACAAACTGACATCAGGAACCTGGACTGCTGAGTTTTCTTTCCCAGGGAAAATGGAAAAAGGACGTGCCCAGGGGCCCCTGGCCCTGACTGCAAAGAATCCTTATATCGAAGGATGGACCCCACACCGAAGTTGTCCCCACCTCAAACTTGTGCTGCCCTGATAGACCCAAGGGAGCCCTACAAACTGACATCAGGAACCTGGACTGCTGAGTTTTCTTTCCCAGGGAAAATGGAAAAAGGATGTGCCCAGGGGCCCCTGGCCCTGACTGCAAAAAATCCTTATATGGAAGGATGGACCCCAAACCGAAGTTGTCCCCACCTCAAACTTGTGCTGCCCTGATAGACCCAAGGGAGCCCTACAAACTGACATCAGGAACCTGGATTGCTGAGTTTTCTTTCCCAGGGAAAATGGAAAAAGGATGTGCCCAGGGGCCCCTGGACATGGGCTGGGGCCTCACTGCAAAGAATCCTTATATCGAAGGATGGACCCCACACCGAAGATGTCCCCACCTCAAACTTGTGCTGCCCTGATAGACCCAAGGGAGCCCTACAAACTGACATCAGGAACCTGGACTGCTGAGTTTTCTTTCCCAGGGAAAATGGAAAAAGGATGTGCCCAGGGGCCCCTGGCCCTGACTGCAAAAAATCCTTATATCGAAGATGGACCCCACACCGAAGTTGTCCCCACCTCAAACTTGTGCTGCCCTGATAGACCCAAGGGAGCCCTACAAACTGACATCAGGAACCTGGACTGCTGAGTTTTCTTTCCCAGGGAAAATGGAAAAAGGATGTGCCCAGGGGCCCCTAGACATGGGCTGGGGCCACACTGCAAAGAATCCTTATATCGAAGGATGGACCCCACACCGCAGTTGTCCCCACCTCAAACTTGTGCTGCCCTGATAGACCCAAGGGAGCCCTACAGACTGACATCAGGAACCTGGACTGCTGACTTTTCTTTCCCAGGGAAAATGGAAAAAGAATGTGCCCAGGGGCCCCTGGCCCTGGGCTGGGGCCTCACTGCAAAGAATCCTTATATCGAAGGATGGACCCCACACCGAAGATGTCCCCACCTCAAACTTGTGCTGCCCTGATAGACCCAAGGGAGCCCTACAAACTGACATCAGGAACCTGGACTGCTGAGTTTTCTTTCCCAGGGAAAATGGAAAAAGGACGTGCCCAGGGGCCCCTGGCCCTGACTGCAAAGAATCCTTATATCGAAGGATGGACCCCACACCGAAGTTGTCCCCACCTCAAACTTGTGCTGCCCTGATAGACCCAAGGGAGCCCTACAAACTGACATCAGGAACCTGGACTGCTGAGTTTTCTTTCCCAGGGAAAATGGAAAAAGGATGTGCCCAGGGGCCCCTGGCCCTGACTGCAAAGAATCCTTATATGGAAGGATGGACCCCAAACCGAAGTTGTCCCCACCTCAAACTTGTGCTGCCCTGATAGACCCAAGGGAGCCCTACAAACTGACATCAGGAACCTGGATTGCTGAGTTTTCTTTCCCAGGGAAAATGGAAAAAGGATGTGCCCAGGGGCCCCTGGACATGGGCTGGGGCCTCACTGCAAAGAATCCTTATATCGAAGGATGGACCCCACACCGAAGATGTCCCCACCTCAAACTTGTGCTGCCCTGATAGACCCAAGGGAGCCCTACAAACTGACATCAGGAACCTGGACTGCTGAGTTTTCTTTCCCAGGGAAAATGGAAAAAGGATGTGCCCAGGGGCCCCTGGCCCTGACTGCAAAAAATCCTTATATCGAAGGATGGACCCCACACCGAAGTTGTCCCCACCTCAAACTTGTGCTGCCCTGATAGACCCAAGGGAGCCCTACAAACTGACATCAGGAACCTGGACTGCTGAGTTTTCTTTCCCAGGGAAAATGGAAAAAGGATGTGCCCAGGGGCCCCTAGACATGGGCTGGGGCCACACTGCAAAGAATCCTTATATCGAAGGATGGACCCCACACCGAAGTTGTCCCCACCTCAAACTTGTGCTGCCCTGATAGACCCAAGGGAGCCCTACAAACTGACATCAGGAACCTGGACTGCTGAGTTTTCTTTCCCAGGGAAAATGGAAAAAGGATGTGCCCAGGGGCCCCTGGCCCTCGGCTGGGGCCTCACTGCAAAGAATCCTTATATCGAAGGATGGACCCCACACCGAAGTTGTCCCCACCTCAAACTTGTGCTGCCCTGATAGACCCAAGGGAGCCCTACAAACTGACATCAGGAACCTGGACTGCTGAGTTTTCTTTCCCAGGGAAAATGGAAAAAGGACGTGCCCAGGGGCCCCTGGCCCTGACTGCAAAGAATCCTTATATCGAAGGATGGACCCCACACCGAAGTTGTCCCCACCTCAAACTTGTGCTGCCCTGATAGACCCAAGGGAGCCCTACAAACTGACATCAGGAACCTGGACTGCTGAGTTTTCTTTCCCAGGGAAAATGGAAAAAGGATGTGCCCAGGGGCCCCTGGCCCTGACTGCAAAAAATCCTTATATCGAAGGATGGACCCCACACCGAAGTTGTCCCCACCTCAAACTTGTGCTGCCCTGATAGACCCAAGGGAGCCCTACAAACTGACATCAGGAACCTGGACTGCTGAGTTTTCTTTCCCAGGGAAAATGGAAAAAGGATGTGCCCAGGGGCCCCTGGCCCTGACTGCAAAGAATCCTTATATCGAAGGATGGACCCCAAACCGAAGTTGTCCCCACCTCAAACTTGTGCTGCCCTGATAGACCCAAGGGAGCCCTACAAACTGACATCAGGAACCTGGACTGCTGAGTTTTCTTTCCCAGGGAAAATGGAAAAAGGATGTGCCCAGGGGCCCCTGGCCCTGGGCTGGGGCCTCACTGCAAAGAATCCTTATATCGAAGGATGGACCCCACACCGAAGTTGTCCCTACCTCAAACATTGTGCTGCCCTGATAGACCCAAGGGAACCCTACAAACTGACATCAGGAACCTGGACTGCTGAGTTTTCTTTCCCAGGGAAAATGGTAAAAGGATGTGCCCAGGGAACCCTGGACCTGACTGCCAAAAATTCTTATATCAAAGGATGGACCCCACACCGAAGTTGTCCCCACCTCAAACTTGTGCTGCCTTGATAGACCCAAGGGAGCCCTACAAACTGACATCAGGAACCTGGACTGCTGAGTTTTCTTTCCCAGGGAAAATGGAAAAAGGATGTGCCCAGGGGCCTCTGGCCCTGGGCTGGGGCCTCAATGCAAAGAATCCTTATATCGAAGGATGGACCCCACACCGAAGTTGTCCCCACCTCAAACTTGTGCTGCCCTGATAGACCCAAGGGAGCCCTACAAACTGACATCAGGAACCTGGACTGCTGACTTTTCTTTCCCAGGGAAAATGGAAAAAGGATGTCCCCAGGGTTCCCTGGCCCTGGGCTGGGGCCTCACTGCAAAGAATCCTTATATCGAAGGATGGACCCCACACCGAAGTTGTCCCCACCTCAAACTTGTGCTGCCCTGATAGACCCAAGGGAGCCCTACAAACTGACATCAGGAACCTGGACTGCTGAGTTTTCTTTCCCAGGGAAAATGGAAAAAGGATGTGCCCAGGGGCCCCTGGCCCTGGGACCCTGGCCCTGACTGCAAAAAATCCTTATATCGAAGGATGGACCCCAGACCGAAGATGTCCCCACCTCAAACTTGTGCTGCCCTGATAGACCCAAGGGAGCCCTACAAACTGACATCAGGAACCTGGACTGCTGAGTTTTCTTTCCCAGGGAAAATGGAAGAAGGATGTGCCCAGGGGCCCCTGGCCCTGGGCTGGGGCCTCACTGCAAAGAATCCTTATATCGAAGGATGGACCCCACACCGAAGTTGTCCCCACCTCAAACTTGTGCTGCCCTGATAGACCCAAGGGAGCCCTACAGACTGACATCAGGAACCTGGACTGCTGACTTTTCTTTCCCAGGGAAAATGGAAAAAGGATGTGCCCAGGGGCCCCTGGCCCTGGGCTGGGGCCTCACTGCAAAGAATCCTTATATCGAAGGATGGACCCCACACCGAAGTTGTCCCCACCTCAAACTTGTGCTGCCCTGATAGACCTAAGGGAGCCCTACAAACTGACATCAGGAACCTGGACTGCTGAGTTTTCTTTCCCAGGGAAAATGGAAAAAGGATGTGCCCAGGGAAACCTGGCCCTGACTGCCAAAAATTCTTATATCGAAGGATGGACCCCACACCGAAGTTGTCCCCACCTCAAACTTGTGCTGCCCTGATAGACCCAAGGGAGCCCTACAAACTGACATCAGGAACCTGGACTGCTGAGTTTTCTTTCCCAGGGAAAATGGAAAAAGGATGTGCCCAGGGGCCCCTGGCCCTGACTGCAAAGAATCCTTATATCGAAGGATGGACCCCACACCGAAGTTGTCCCCACCTCAAACTTGTGCTGCCCTGATAGACCCAAGGGAGCCCTACAAACTGACATCAGGAACCTGGACTGCTGAGTTTTCTTTCCCAGGGAAAATGGAAAAAGGATGTGCCCAGGGGCCCCTGGCCCTGACTGCAAAAAATCCTTATATCGAAGAATGGACCCCACACCGAAGATGTCCCCACCTCAAACTTGTGCTGCCCTCATACACCAAAGGGAGCCCTACAAACTGACATCAGGAACCTGGACTGCTGAGTTTTCTTTCCCAGGGAAAATGGAAAAAGGATGTGCCCAGGGGCCCCTGGCCCTGACTGCAAAGAATCCTTATATCGAAGGATGGACCCCACACCGAAGTTGTCCCCACCTCAAACTTGTGCTGCCCTGATAGACCCAAGGGAGCCCTACAAACTGACATCAGGAACCTGGACTGCTGAGTTTTCTTTCCCAGGGAAAATGGAAAAAGGATGTGCCCAGGGGCCCCTGGCCCTGACTGCAAAGAATCCTTATATCGAAGGATGGACCCCAAACCGAAGTTGTCCCCACCTCAAACTTGTGCTGCCCTGATAGACCCAAGGGAGCCCTACAAACTGACATCAGGAACCTGGACTGCTGAGTTTTCTTTCCCAGGGAAAATGGAAAAAGGATGTGCCCAGGGGCCCCTGGCCCTGGGCTGGGGCCTCACTGCAAAGAATCCTTATATCGAAGGATGGACCCCACACCGAAGTTGTCCCCACCTCAAACTTGTGCTGCCCTGATAGACCCAAGGGAACCCTACAAACTGACATCAGGAACCTGGACTGCTGAGTTTTCTTTCCCAGGGAAAATGGAAATAGGATGTGCCCAGGGAACCCTGGACCTGACTGCCAAAAATTCTTATATCAAAGGATGGACCCCACACCGAAGTTGTCCCCACCTCAAACTTGTGCTGCCTTGATAGACCCAAGGGAGCCCTACAAACTGACATCAGGAACCTGGACTGCTGAGTTTTCTTTCCCAGGGAAAATGGAAAAAGGATGTGCCCAGGGGCCCCTGGCCCTGGGCTGGGGCCTCACTGCAAAGAATCCTTATATCGAAGGATGGACCCCACACCGAAGTTGTCCCCACCTCAAACTTGTGCTGCCCTGATAGACCTAAGGGAGCCCTACAAACTGACATCAGGAACCTGGACTGCTGAGTTTTCTTTCCCAGGGAAAATGGAAAAAGGATGTCCCCCGGGTTCCCTGGCCCTGGGCTGGGGCCTCACTGCAAAGAATCCTTATATCGAAGGATGGACCCCACACCGAAGTTGTCCCCACCTCAAACTTGTGCTGCCCTGATAGACCCAAGGGAGCCCTACAAACTGACATCAGGAACCTGGACTGCTGAGTTTTCTTTCCCAGGGAAAATGGAAAAAGGATGTGCCCAGGGGCCCCTGGCCCTGACTGCAAAAAATCCTTATATCGAAGGATGGACCCCAGACCGAAGATGTCCCCACCTCAAACTTGTGCTGCCCTGATAGACCCAAGGGAGCCCTACAAACTGACATCAGGAACCTGGACTGCTGAGTTTTCTTTCCCAGGGAAAATGGAAAAAGGTTGTGCCCAGGGGCCCCTGGCCCTGGGCTGGGGCCTCACTGCAAAGAATCCTTATATCGAAGGATGGACCCCACACCGAAGATGTCCCCACCTCAAACTTGTGCTGCCCTCATACACCCAAGGGAGCCCTACAAACTGACATCAGGTACCTGGACTGCTGAGTTTTCTTTCCCAGGGAAAATGGAAAAAGGATGTGCCCAGGGAACCCTGGCCCTGACTGCCAAAAATTCTTATATCGAAGGATGGACCCCACACCGAAGTTGTCCCCACCTCAAACTTGTGCTGCCTTGATAGACCCAAGGGAGCCCTACAAACTGACATCAGGAACCTGGACTGCTGAGTTTTCTTTCCCAGGGAAAATGGAAAAAGGATGTGCCCAGGGGCCCCTGGCCCTGGGCTGGGGCCTCACTGCAAAGAATCCTTATATCGAAGGATGGACCCCACACCGAAGTTGTCCCCACCTCAAACTTGTGCTGCCCTGATAGACCTAAGGGAGCCCTACAAACTGACATCAGGAACCTGGACTGCTGAGTTTTCTTTCCCAGGGAAAATGGAAAAAGGATGTCCCCAGGGTTCCCTGGCCCTGGGCTGGGGCCTCACTGCAAAGAATCCTTATATCGAAGGATGGACCCCACACCGAAGTTGTCCCCACCTCAAACTTGTGCTGCCCTGATAGACCCAAGGGAGCCCTACAAACTGACATCAGGAACCTGGACTGCTGAGTTTTCTTTCCCAGGGAAAATGGAAAAAGGATGTGCCCAGGGGCCCCTGGCCCTGGGAACCCTGGCCCTGACTGCAAAGAATCCTTATATCGAAGGATGGACCCCACACTGAAGTTGTCCCCACCTCAAACTTGTGCTGCCCTGATAGACCCAAGGGAGCCCTACAAACTGACATCAGGAACCTGGACTGCTGAGTTTTCTTTCCCAGGGAAAATGGAAAAAGGATGTGCCCAGGGGCCCCTGGCCCTGACTGCAAAAAATCCTTATATCGAAGGATGGACCCCAGACCGAAGATGTCCCCACCTCAAACTTGTGCTGCCCTGATAGACCCAAGGGAGCCCTACAAACTGACATCAGGAACCTGGACTGCTGAGTTTTCTTTCCCAGGGAAAATGGAAAAAGGTTGTGCCCAGGGGCCCCTGGCCCTGGGCTGGGGCCTCACTGCAAAGAATCCTTATATCGAAGGATGGACCCCACACCGAAGATGTCCCCACCTCAAACTTGTGCTGCCCTCATACACCCAAGGGAGCCCTACAAACTGACATCAGGTACCTGGACTGCTGAGTTTTCTTTCCCAGGGAAAATGGAAAAAGGATGTGCCCAGGGAACCCTGGCCCTGACTGCCAAAAATTCTTATATCGAAGGATGGACCCCACACCGAAGTTGTCCCCACCTCAAACTTGTGCTGCCCTGATAGACCCAAGGGAGCCCTACAAACTGACATCAGGTACCTGGACTGCTGAGTTTTCTTTCCCAGGGAAAATGGAAAAAGGATGTGCCCAGGGAACCCTGGCCCTGACTGCCAAAAATTCTTATATCGAAGGATGGACCCCACACCGAAGTTGTCCCCACCTCAAACTTGTGCTGCCCTGATAGACCCAAGGGAGCCCTACAAACTGACATCAGGAACCTGGACTGCTGAGTTTTCTTTCCCAGGGAAAATGGAAAAAGGATGTGCCCAGGGGCCCCTGGCCCTGACTGCAAAGAATCCTGATATTGAAGGATGGACCCCAAACCGAAGTTGTCCCCACCTCAAACTTGTACTGCCCTGATAGACCCAAGGGAGCCCTACAAACTGACATCAGGAACCTGGATTGCTGAGTTTTCTTTCCCAGGGAAAATGGAAAAAGGATGTGCCCAGGGGCCCCTGGACATGGGCTGGGGCCTCACTGCAAAGAATCCTTATATCGAAGGATGGACCCCACATTGAAGATGTCCCCACCTCAAACTTGTGCTGCCCTGATAGACCCAAGGGAGCCCTACAAACTGACATCAGGAACCTGGACTGCTGAGTTTTCTTTCCCAGGGAAAATGGAAAAAGGATGTGCCCAGGGGCCCCTGGCCCTGGGCTGGGGCCACACTGCAAAGAATCCTTATATCGAAGGATGGACCCCACACCGAAGTTGTCCCCACCTCAAACTTGTGCTGCCCTGATAGACCCAAGGGAGCCCTACAGACTGACATCAGGAACCTGGACTGCTGACTTTTCTTTCCCAGGGAAAATGGAAAAAGGATGTGCCCAGGGGCCCCTGGCCCTGGGCTGGGGCCTCACTGCAAAGAATCCTTATATCGAAGGATGGACCCCACACCGAAGATGTCCCCACCTCAAACTTGTGCTGCCCTGATAGACCCAAGGGAGCCCTACAAACTGACATCAGGAACCTGGACTGCTGAGTTTTCTTTCCCAGGGAAAATGGAAAAAGGACGTGCCCAGGGGCCCCTGGCCCTGACTGCAAAGAATCCTTATATCGAAGGATGGACCCCACACCGAAGTTGTCCCCACCTCAAACTTGTGCTGCCCTGATAGACCCAAGGGAGCCCTACAAACTGACATCAGGAACCTGGACTGCTGAGTTTTCTTTCCCAGGGAAAATGGAAAAAGGATGTGCCCAGGGGCCCCTGGCCCTGACTGCAAAGAATCCTTATATCGAAGGATGGACCCCACACCGAAGTTGTCCCCACCTCAAACTTGTGCTGCCTTGATAGACCCAAGGGAGCCCTACAAACTGACATCAGGAACCTGGACTGCTGAGTTTTCTTTCCCAGGGAAAATGGAAAAAGGATGTGCCCAGGGGCCCCTGGCCCTGGGCTGGGGCCTCACTGCAAAGAATCCTTATATCGAAGGATGGACCCCACACCGAAGTTGTCCCCACCTCAAACTTGTGCTGCCCTGATAGACCCAAGGGAGCCCTACAATCTGACATCAGGAACCTGGACTGCTGAGTTTTCTTTCCCAGGGAAAATGGAAAAAGGATGTGCCCGGGGGCCCCTGGCCCTGACTGCAAAAAATCCTTATATCGAAGGATGGACCCCACACCGAAGATGTCCCCACCTCAAACTTGTGCTGCCCTCATACACCCAAGGGAGCCCTACAAACTGACATCAGGAACCTGGACTGCTGAGTTTTCTTTCCCAGGGAAAATGGAAAAAGGATGTGCCCAGGGGCCCCTGGCCCTGACTGCAAAGAATCCTTATATCGAAGGATGGACCCCACACCGAAGTTGTCCCCACCTCAAACTTGTGCTGCCCTGATAGACCCAAGGGAGCCCTACAAACTGACATCAGGAACCTGGACTGCTGAGTTTTCTTTCCCAGGGAAAATGGAAAAAGGATGTGCCCAGGGGCCCCTGGCCCTGGGCTGGGGCCTCACTGCAAAGAATCCTTATATTGAAGGATGGACCCCACACCGAAGTTGTCCCCACCTCAAACTTGTGCTGCCCTGATAGACCCAAGTGAACCCTACAAACTGACATCAGGAACCTGGACTGCTGAGTTTCCTTTCCCAGGGAAAATGGAAACAGGATGTGCACAGGGGCCCCTGGCCCTGACTGCAAAGAATCCTTATAATGAAGGATGGACCCCACACCGAAGTTGTCCCCACCTCAAACTTGTGCTGCCCTGATAGACCCAAGGGAGCCCTACAAACTGACATCAGGAACCTGGATTGCTGAGTTTTCTTTCCCAGGGAAAATGGAAAAAGGATGTGCCCAGGGGCCCCTGGACATGGGCTGGGGCCTCACTGCAAAGAATCCTTATATCGAAGGATGGACCCCACACCGAAGATGTCCCCACCTCAAACTTGTGCTGCCCTGATAGACCCAAGGGAGCCCTACAAACTGACATCAGGAACCTGGACTCCTGAGTTTTCTTTCCCAGGGAAAATGGAAAAAGGATGTGCCCGGGGGCCCCTGGCCCTGACTGCAAAAAATCCTTATATCGATGGATGGACCCCACACCGAAGTTGTCCCCACCTCAAACTTGTGCTGCCCTGATAGACCCAAGGGAGCCCTACAAACTGACATCAGGAACCTGGACTGCTGAGTTTTCTTTCCCAGGGAAAATGGAAAAAGGAGGTGCCCAGGGGCCCCTGGACATGGGCTGGGGCCACACTGCAAAGAATCCTTATATCGAAGGATGGACCCCACACCAAAGTTGTCCCCACCTCAAATTTGTGCTGCCCTGATAGACCCAAGGGAACCCTACAAACTGACATGAGGAACCTGGACTGCTGAGTTTTCTTTCCCAGGGAAAATGGAAAAAGGATGGGCCCAGGGGCCCCTGGCCCTGGGCTGGGGCCTCACTGCAAAGAATCCTTATATTGAAGGATGGACCCCACACCGAAGTTGTCCCCACCTCAAACTTGTGCTGCCCTGATAGACCCAAGGGAGCCCTACAAACTGACATCAGGAACCTGGACTGCTGAGTTTTCTTTCCCAGGGAAAATGGAAAAAGGATGTGCCCAGGGGCCCCTGGCCCTGGGACCCTGGCCCTGACTGCCAAAAATCCTTATATCGAAGGATGGACCCCACACCGAAGTTGTCCCCACCTCAAACTTGTGCTGCCCTGATAGACCCAAGGGAGCCCTACAAACTGACATCAGCAACCTGGACTGCTGAGTTTTCTTTCCCAGGGAAAATGGAAAAAGGATGTGCCCAGGGGCCCCTGGCCCTGACTGCAAAGAATCCTTATATCGAAGGATGGACCCCACACCGAAGTTGTCCCCACCTCAAACTTGTGCTGCCCTGATACACCCAAGGGAGCCCTACAAACTGACATCAGGAACCTGGACTGCTGAGTTTTCTTTCCCAGGGAAAATGGAAAAAGGATGTGCCCAGGGAACCCTGGACCTGACTGCCAAAAATTCTTATATCGAAGGATGGACCCCACACCGAAGCTGTCCCCACCTCAAACTTGTGCTGCCCTGATAGACCCAAGGGAGCCCTACAAACTGACATCAGGAACCTGGACTGCTGAGTTTTCTTTCCCAGGGAAAATGGAAAAAGGATGTGCCCAGGGGCCCCTGGCCCTGACTGCAAAGAATCCTTATATCGAAGGATGGACCTCACACCGAAGTTGTCCCCACCTCAAACTTGTGCTGCCCTGATACACCCAAGGGAGCCCTACAAACTGACATCAGGAACCTGGACTGCTGAGTTTTCTTTCCCAGGGAAAATGGAAAAAGGATGTGCCCAGGGGCCCCTGGCCCTGACTGCAAAAAATCCTTATATCGAAGGATGGACCCCACACCGAAGATGTCCCCACCTCAAACCTGTGCTGCCCTCATACACCAAAGGGAGCCCTACAAACTGACATCAGGAACCTGGACTGCTGAGTTTTCTTTCCCAGGGAAAATGGAAAAAGGATGTGCACAGGGGCCCCTGGCCCTGACTGCAGAGAATCCTTATATCGAAGGATGGACCCCACACCGAAGTTGTCCCCACCTCAAACTTGTGCTGCCCTGATAGACCCAAGGGAACCCTACAAACTGACATCAGGAACCTGGACTGCTGAGTTTTCTTTCCCAGGGAAAATGGAAAAAGGATGTGCCCAGGGGCCCCTGGCCCTGACTGCAAAGAATCCTTATATCGAAGGATGGACCCCAAACCGAAGTTGTCCCCACCTCAAACTTGTGCTGCCCTGATACACCCAAGGGAGCCCTACAAACTGACATCAGGAACCTGGACTGCTGAGTTTTCTTTCCCAGGGAAAATGGAAAAAGGATGTGCCCAGGGGCCCCTGGCCCTGGGCTGGGGCCTCACTGCAAAGAATCCTTATATCGAAGGATGGACCCCACACCGAAGTTGTCCCCACCTCAAACTTGTGCTGCCCTGATAGACCCAAGGGAACCCTACAAACTGACATCAGGAACCTGGACTGCTGAGTTTTCTTTCCCAGGGAAAATGGAAAAAGGATGTGCCCAGGGAACCCTGGACCTGACTGCCAAAAATTCTTATATCAAAGGATGGACCCCACACCGAAGTTGTCCCCACCTCAAACTTGTGCTGCCTTGATAGACCCAAGGGAGCCCTACAAACTGACATCAGGAACCTGGACTGCTGAGTTTTCTTTCCCAGGGAAAATGGAAAAAGGATGTGCCCAGGGGCCCCTGGCCCTGGGCTGGGGCCTCACTGCAAAGAATCCTTATATCGAAGGATGGACCCCACACCGAAGTTGTCCCCACCTCAAACTTGTGCTGCCCTGATAGACCCAAGGGAGCCCTACAAACTGACATCAGGAACCTGGACTGCTGAGTTTTCTTTCCCAGGGAAAATGGAAAAAGGATGTCCCCAGGATTCCCTGGCCCTGGGCTGTGGCCTCACTGCAAAGAATCCTTATATCGAAGGATGGACCCCACACCGAAGTTGTCCCCACCTCAAACTTGTGCTGCCCTGATAGACCCAAGGGAGCCCTACAAACTGACATCAGGAACCTGGACTGCTGAGTTTTCTTTCCCAGGGAAAATGGAAAAAGGATGTGCCCAGGGGCCCCTGGCCCTGGGCTGGGGCCTCACTGCAAAGAATCCTTATATCGAAGGATGGACCCCACACCGAAGTTGTCCCCACCTCAAACTTGTGCTGCCCTGATAGACCCAAGTGAGCCCTACAGACTGACATCAGGAACCTGGACTGCTGACTTTTCTTTCCCAGGGAAAATGGAAAAAGGATGTGCCCAGGGGCCCCTGGCCCTGGGCTGGGGCCTCACTGCAAAGAATCCTTATATCGAAGGATGGACCCCACACCGAAGTTGTCCCCACCTCAAACTTGTGCTGCCCTGATAGACCCAAGGGAGCCCTACAAACTGACATCAGGAACCTGGACTGCTGAGTTTTCTTTCCCAGGGAAAATGGAAAAAGGATGTGCCCAGGGGCCCCTGGCCCTGGGACCCTGGCCCTGACTGCAAAGAATCCTTATATCGAAGGATGGACCCCACACTGAAGTTGTCCCCACCTCAAACTTGTGCTGCCCTGATAGACCCAAGGGAGCCCTACAAACTGACATCAGGAACCTGGACTGCTGAGTTTTCTTTCCCAGGGAAAATGGAAAAAGGATGTGCCCAGGGGCCCCTGGCCCTGACTGCAAAAAATCCTTATATCGAAGGATGGACCCCAGACCGAAGATGTCCCCACCTCAAACTTGTGCTGCCCTGATAGACCCAAGGGAGCCCTACAAACTGACATCAGGAACCTGGACTGCTGAGTTTTCTTTCCCAGGGAAAATGGAAAAAGGATGTGCCCAGGGGCCCCTGGCCCTGGGCTGGGGCCTCACTGCAAAGAATCCTTATATCGAAGGATGGACCCCACACCGAAGATGTCCCCACCTCAAACTTGTGCTGCCCTCATACACCCAAGGGAGCCCTACAAACTGACATCAGGAACCTGGACTGCTGAGTTTTCTTTCCCAGGGAAAATGGAAAAAGGATGTGCCCAGGGGCCCCTGGCCCTGACTGCAAAGAATCCTTATATCGAAGGATGGACCTCACACCGAAGTTGTCCCCACCTCAAACTTGTGCTGCCCTGATACACCCAAGGGAGCCCTACAAACTGACATCAGGAACCTGGACTGCTGAGTTTTCTTTCCCAGGGAAAATGGAAAAAGGATGTGCCCAGGGGCCCCTGGCCCTGACTGCAAAAAATCCTTATATCGAAGGATGGACCCCACACCGAAGATGTCCCCACCTCAAACCTGTGCTGCCCTCATACACCAAAGGGAGCCCTACAAACTGACATCAGGAACCTGGACTGCTGAGTTTTCTTTCCCAGGGAAAATGGAAAAAGGATGTGCACAGGGGCCCCTGGCCCTGACTGCAGAGAATCCTTATATCGAAGGATGGACCCCACACCGAAGTTGTCCCCACCTCAAACTTGTGCTGCCCTGATAGACCCAAGGGAACCCTACAAACTGACATCAGGAACCTGGACTGCTGAGTTTTCTTTCCCAGGGAAAATGGAAAAAGGATGTGCCCAGGGGCCCCTGGCCCTGACTGCAAAGAATCCTTATATCGAAGGATGGACCCCAAACCGAAGTTGTCCCCACCTCAAACTTGTGCTGCCCTGATAGACCCAAGGGAGCCCTACAAACTGACATCAGGAACCTGGACTGCTGAGTTTTCTTTCCCAGGGAAAATGGAAAAAGGATGTGCCCAGGGGCCCCTGGCCCTGGGCTGGGGCCTCACTGCAAAGAATCCTTATATCGAAGGATGGACCCCACACCGAAGTTGTCCCCACCTCAAACTTGTGCTGCCCTGATAGACCCAAGGGAACCCTACAAACTGACATCAGGAACCTGGACTGCTGAGTTTTCTTTCCCAGGGAAAATGGAAAAAGGATGTGCCCAGGGAACCCTGGACCTGACTGCCAAAAATTCTTATATCAAAGGATGGACCCCACACCGAAGTTGTCCCCACCTCAAACTTGTGCTGCCTTGATAGACCCAAGGGAGCCCTACAAACTGACATCAGGAACCTGGACTGCTGAGTTTTCTTTCCCAGGGAAAATGGAAAAAGGATGTGCCCAGGGGCCCCTGGCCCTGGGCTGGGGCCTCACTGCAAAGAATCCTTATATCGAAGGATGGACCCCACACCGAAGTTGTCCCCACCTCAAACTTGTGCTGCCCTGATAGACCCAAGGGAGCCCTACAAACTGACATCAGGAACCTGGACTGCTGAGTTTTCTTTCCCAGGGAAAATGGAAAAAGGATGTCCCCAGGATTCCCTGGCCCTGGGCTGTGGCCTCACTGCAAAGAATCCTTATATCGAAGGATGGACCCCACACCGAAGTTGTCCCCACCTCAAACTTGTGCTGCCCTGATAGACCCAAGGGAGCCCTACAAACTGACATCAGGAACCTGGACTGCTGAGTTTTCTTTCCCAGGGAAAATGGAAAAAGGATGTGCCCAGGGGCCCCTGGCCCTGGGCTGGGGCCTCACTGCAAAGAATCCTTATATCGAAGGATGGACCCCACACCGAAGTTGTCCCCACCTCAAACTTGTGCTGCCCTGATAGACCCAAGTGAGCCCTACAGACTGACATCAGGAACCTGGACTGCTGACTTTTCTTTCCCAGGGAAAATGGAAAAAGGATGTGCCCAGGGGCCCCTGGCCCTGGGCTGGGGCCTCACTGCAAAGAATCCTTATATCGAAGGATGGACCCCACACCGAAGTTGTCCCCACCTCAAACTTGTGCTGCCCTGATAGACCCAAGGGAGCCCTACAAACTGACATCAGGAACCTGGACTGCTGAGTTTTCTTTCCCAGGGAAAATGGAAAAAGGATGTGCCCAGGGGCCCCTGGCCCTGGGACCCTGGCCCTGACTGCAAAGAATCCTTATATCGAAGGATGGACCCCACACTGAAGTTGTCCCCACCTCAAACTTGTGCTGCCCTGATAGACCCAAGGGAGCCCTACAAACTGACATCAGGAACCTGGACTGCTGAGTTTTCTTTCCCAGGGAAAATGGAAAAAGGATGTGCCCAGGGGCCCCTGGCCCTGACTGCAAAAAATCCTTATATCGAAGGATGGACCCCAGACCGAAGATGTCCCCACCTCAAACTTGTGCTGCCCTGATAGACCCAAGGGAGCCCTACAAACTGACATCAGGAACCTGGACTGCTGAGTTTTCTTTCCCAGGGAAAATGGAAAAAGGATGTGCCCAGGGGCCCCTGGCCCTGGGCTGGGGCCTCACTGCAAAGAATCCTTATATCGAAGGATGGACCCCACACCGAAGATGTCCCCACCTCAAACTTGTGCTGCCCTCATACACCCAAGGGAGCCCTACAAACTGACATCAGGAACCTGGACTGCTGAGTTTTCTTTCCCAGGGAAAATGGAAAAAGGACGTGCCCAGGGGCCCCTGGCCCTGACTGCAAAGAATCCTTATATCGAAGGATGGACCCCACACCGAAGTTGTCCCCACCTCAAACTTGTGCTGCCCTGATAGACCCAAGGGAGCCCTACAAACTGACATCAGGAACCTGGACTGCTGAGTTTTCTTTCCCAGGGAAAATGGAAAAAGGATGTGCCCAGGGGCCCTGGCCCTGGGCTGGGGCCTCACTGCAAAGAATCCTTATATCGAAGGATGGACCCCACACCGAAGTTGTCCCCACCTCAAACTTGTGCTGCCCTGATAGACCCAAGGGAGCCCTACAAACTGACATCAGGAAACTGGACTGCTGAGTTTTCTTTCCCAGGGAAAATGGAAAAAGGATGTGCCCAGGGGCCCCTGGCCCTGGGACCCTGGCCCTGACTGCAAAGAATCCTTATATCGAAGGATGGACCCCACACCGAAGTTGTCCCCACCTCAAACTTGTGCTGCCCTCATACACCCAAGGGAGCCCTACAAACTGACATCAGGAACCTGGACTGCTGAGTTTTCTTTCCCAGGGAAAATGGAAAAAGGATGTGCCCAGGGTTCCCTGGCCCTGACTGCAAAGAATCCTTATATCGAAGGATGGACCCCACACCGAAGTTGTCCCCACCTCAAACTTGTGCTGCCCTGATAGACCCAAGGGAGCCCTACAAACTGACATCAGGAACCTGGACTGCTGAGTTTTCTTTCCCAGGGAAAATGGAAGAAGGATGTGCCCAGGGGCCCCTGGCCCTGGGCTGGGGCCTCACTGCAAAGAATCCTTATATCGAAGGATGGACCCCACACCCAAATTGTCCCCACCTTAAAACTGTGCTGCCCTGATAGACCCAAGGGAGCCCTACAAACTGACATCAGGAACCTGGACTGCTGAGTTTTCTTTCCCAGGGAAAATGGAAAAAGGATGTGCCCAGGGAACCCTGGACCTGACTGCAAAAAATCCTTATATCGAAGGATGGACCCCACACCGAAGTTGTCCCCACCTCAAACTTGTGCTGCCTTGATAGACCCAAGGGAGCCCTACAAACTGACATCAGGAACCTGGACTGCTGAGTTTTCTTTCCCAGGGAAAATGGAAATAGGATGTGCCCAGGGGCCCTGGCCCTGGGCTGGGGCCTCACTGCAAAGAATCCTTATATCGAAGGATGGACCCCACACCGAAGTTGTCCCCACCTCAAACTTGTGCTGCCCTGATAGACCCAAGGGAGCCCTACAAACTGACATCAGGAAACTGGACTGCTGAGTTTTCTTTCCCAGGGAAAATGGAAAAAGGATGTGCCCAGGGGCCCCTGGCCCTGACTGCAAAAAATCCTTATATCGAAGGATGGACCCCACACCAAAGATGTCCCCACCTCAAACTTGTGCTGCCCTCATACACCCAAGGGAGCCCTACAAACTGACATCAGGAACCTGGACTGCTGAGTTTTCTTTCCCAGGGAAAATGGAAAAAGGATGTGCCCAGGGTTCCCTGGCCCTGGGCTGGGGCCTCACTGCAAAGAATCCTTATATCGAAGGATGGACCCCACACCGAAGTTGTCCCCACCTCAAACTTGTGCTGCCCTGATAGACCCAAGGGAGCCCTACAAACTGACATCAGGAACCTGGACTGCTGAGTTTTCTTTCCCAGGGAAAATGGAAAAAGGATGTGCCCAGGGGCCCCTGGCCCTGGGACCCTGGCCCTGACTGCAAAGAATCCTTATATCGAAGGATGGACCCCACACCGAAGTTGTCCCCACCTCAAACTTGTGCTGCCCTGATAGACCCAAGGGAGCCCTACAAACTGACATCAGGAACCTGGACTGCTGAGTTTTCTTTCCCAGGGAAAATGGAAAAAGGATGTGCCCAGGGGCCCCTGGACATGGGCTGGGGCCACACTGCAAAGAATCCTTATATCGAAGGATGGACCCCACACCGAAGTTGTCCCCACCTCAAACTTGTGCTGCCCTGATAGACCCAAGGGAGCCCTACAAACTGACATCAGGAACCTGGACTGCTGAGTTTTCTTTCCCAGGGAAAATGGAAAAAAGTATGTGCCCAGGGGCCCTGGCCCTGGGCTGGGGCCTCACTGCAAAGAATCCTTATATCGAAGGATGGACCCCACACCGAAGTTGTCCCCACGTCAAACTTGTGCTGCCCTGATAGACCCAAGGGAGCCCTACAGACTGACATCAGGAACCTGGACTGCTGACTTTTCTTTCCCAGGGAAAATGGAAAAAGGACGTGCCCAGGGGCCCCTGGCCCGGACTGCAAAGAATCCTTATATCGAAGGATGGACCCCACACCGAAGTTGTCCCCACCTCAAACTTGTGCTGCCCTGATAGACCCAAGGGAGCCCTACAGACTGACATCAGGAACCTGGACTGCTGAGTTTTCTTTCCCAGGGAAAATGGAAAAAGGATGTGCCCAGGGGCCCCTGGCCCTGGGCTGGGGCCTCACTGCAAAGAATCCTTATATCGAAGGATGGACCCCACACCCAAATTGTCCCCACCTTAAAACTGTGCTGCCCTGATAGACCCAAGGGAGCCCTACAAACTGACATCAGGAACCTGAACTGATGAGTTTCCTTTCACAGATAAAATGGCCAAAGGTTGTGCCCAGGGGCCCCTAGCCCTGACTGCAAAAAATCCTTATATCGAAGGATGGACCCCAGACCGAAGTTGTCCCCACCTCAAACTTGTGCTGCCCTGATAGACCCAAGGGAGCCCTACAGACTGACATCAGGAACCTGGACTGCTGAGTTTTCTTTCCCAGGGAAAATGGAAAAAGGATGTGCCCAGGGAACCCTGGACCTGACTGCCAAAAATTCTTATATCGAAGGATGGACCCCACACCGAAGTTGTCCCCACCTCAAACTTTTGCTGCCTTGATAGACCCAAGGGAGCCCTACAAACTGACATCAGGAACCTGGACTGCTGAGTTTTCTTTCCCAGGGAAAATGGAAAAAGGATGTGCCCAGGGGCCCTGGCCCTGGGCTGGGGCCTCACTGCAAAGAATCCTTATATCGAAGGATGGACCCCACACCGAAGCTGTCCCCACCTCAAACTTGTGCTGCCCTGATAGACCCAAGGGAGCCCTACAAACTGACATCAGGAAACTGGACTGCTGAGTTTTCTTTCCCAGGGAAAATGGAAAAAGGATGTGCCCAGGGGCCCCTGGCCCTGGGACCCTGGCCCTGACTGCAAAGAATCCTTATATCGAAGGATGGACCCCACACCGAAGTTGTCCCCACCTCAAACTTGTGCTGACCTGATAGACCCAAGGGAGCCCTACAAACTGACATCAGGAACCTGGACTGCTGAGTTTTCTTTCCCAGGGAAAATGGAAAAAGGATGTGCCCAGGGGCCCCTGGCCCTGACTGCAAAAAATCCTTATATCGAAGGATGGACCCCACACCAAAGATGTCCCCACCTCAAACTTGTGCTGCCCTCATACACCCAAGGGAGCCCTACAAACTGACATCAGGAACCTGGACTGCTGAGTTTTCTTTCCCAGGGAAAATGGAAAAAGGATGTGCCCAGGGGCCCCTGGCCCTGACTGCAAAAAATCCTTATATCGAAGGATGGACCCCACACCAAAGATGTCCCCACCTCAAACTTGTGCTGCCCTCATACACCCAAGGGAGCCCTACAAACTGACATCAGGAACCTGGACTGCTGAGTTTTCTTTCCCAGGGAAAATGGAAAAAGGATGTGCCCAGGGTTCCCTGGCCCTGGGCTGCGGCCTCACTGCAAAGAATCCTTATATCGAAGGATGGACCCCACACCGAAGTTGTCCCCACCTCAAACTTGTGCTGCCCTGATAGACCCAAGGGAGCCCTACAAACTGACATCAGGAACCTGGACTGCTGAGTTTTCTTTCCCAGGGAAAATGGAAAAAGGATGTGCCCAGGGTTCCCTGGCCCTGGGCTGGGACCTCACTGCAAAGAATCCTTATATCGAAGGATGGACCCCACACCGAAGTTGTCCCCACCTCAAACTTGTGCTGCCCTGATAGACCCAAGGGAGCCCTACAAACTGACATCAGGAACCTGGACTGCTGAGTTTTCTTTCCCAGGGAAAATGGAAAAAGGATGTGCCCAGGGGCCCCTGGCCCTGGGACCCTGGCCCTGACTGCAAAGAATCCTTATATCGAAGGATGGACCCCACACCGAAGTCGTCCCCACCTCAAACTTGTGCTGCCCTGATAGACCCAAGGGAGCCCTACAAACTGACATCAGGAACCTGGACTGCTGAGTTTTCTTTCCCAGGGAAAATGGAAAAAGGATGTGCCCAGGGGCCCCTGGCCCTGGGCTGGGGCCTCACTGCAAAGAATCCTTATATCGAAGGATGGACCCCACACCGAAGTTGTCCCCACCTCAAACTTGTGCTGCCCTGATAGACCCAAGGGAGCCCTACAGACTGACATCAGGAACCTGGACTGCTGACTTTTCTTTCCCAGGGAAAATGGAAAAAGGATGTGCCCAGGGGCCCCTGGCCCTGGGCTGGGGCCTCACTGCAAAGAATCCTTATATCGAAGGATGGACCCCACACCGAAGATGTCCCCACCTCAAACTTGTGCTGCCCTGATAGACCCAAGGGAGCCCTACAAACTGACATCAGGAACCTGGACTGCTGAGTTTTCTTTCCCAGGGAAAATGGAAAAAGGATGTGCCCAGGGGCCCCTGGCCCTGACTGCAAAGAATCCTTATATCGAAGGATGGACCCCACACCGAAGTTGTCCCCACCTCAAACTTGTGCTGCCCTGATAGACCCAAGGGAGCCCTACAAACTGACATCAGGAACCTGGACTGCTGAGTTTTCTTTCCCAGGGAAAATGGAAAAAGGATGTGCCCAGGGGCCCCTGGCCCTGACTGCAAAAAATCCTTATATGGAAGGATGGACCCCAAACCGAAGTTGTCCCCACCTCAAACTTGTGCTGCCCTGATAGACCCAAGGGAGCCCTACAAACTGACATCAGGAACCTGGATTGCTGAGTTTTCTTTCCCAGGGAAAATGGAAAAAGGATGTGCCCAGGGGCCCCTGGACATGGGCTGGGGCCTCACTGCAAAGAATCCTTATATCGAAGGATGGACCCCACACCGAAGATGTCCCCACCTCAAACTTGTGCTGCCCTGATAGACCCAAGGGAGCCCTACAAACTGACATCAGGAACCTGGACTGCTGAGTTTTCTTTCCCAGGGAAAATGGAAAAAGGATGTGCCCAGGGGCCCCTGGCCCTGACTGCAAAAAATCCTTATATCGAAGATGGACCCCACACCGAAGTTGTCCCCACCTCAAACTTGTGCTGCCCTGATAGACCCAAGGGAGCCCTACAAACTGACATCAGGAACCTGGACTGCTGAGTTTTCTTTCCCAGGGAAAATGGAAGAAGGATGTGCCCAGGGGCCCCTAGACATGGGCTGGGGCCACACTGCAAAGAATCCTTATATCGAAGGATGGACCCCACACCGCAGTTGTCCCCACCTCAAACTTGTGCTGCCCTGATAGACCCAAGGGAGCCCTACAGACTGACATCAGGAACCTGGACTGCTGACTTTTCTTTCCCAGGGAAAATGGAAAAAGAATGTGCCCAGGGGCCCCTGGCCCTGGGCTGGGGCCTCACTGCAAAGAATCCTTATATCGAAGGATGGACCCCACACCGAAGATGTCCCCACCTCAAACTTGTGCTGCCCTGATAGACCCAAGGGAGCCCTACAAACTGACATCAGGAACCTGGACTGCTGAGTTTTCTTTCCCAGGGAAAATGGAAAAAGGACGTGCCCAGGGGCCCCTGGCCCTGACTGCAAAGAATCCTTATATCGAAGGATGGACCCCACACCGAAGTTGTCCCCACCTCAAACTTGTGCTGCCCTGATAGACCCAAGGGAGCCCTACAAACTGACATCAGGAACCTGGACTGCTGAGTTTTCTTTCCCAGGGAAAATGGAAAAAGGATGTGCCCAGGGGCCCCTGGCCCTGACTGCAAAGAATACTTATATGGAAGGATGGACCCCAAACCGAAGTTGTCCCCACCTCAAACTTGTGCTGCCCTGATAGACCCAAGGGAGCCCTACAAACTGACATCAGGAACCTGGATTGCTGAGTTTTCTTTCCCAGGGAAAATGGAAAAAGGATGTGCCCAGGGGCCCCTGGACATGGGCTGGGGCCTCACTGCAAAGAATCCTTATATCGAAGGATGGACCCCACACCGAAGATGTCCCCACCTCAAACTTGTGCTGCCCTGATAGACCCAAGGGAGCCCTACAAACTGACATCAGGAACCTGGACTGCTGAGTTTTCTTTCCCAGGGAAAATGGAAAAAGGATGTGCCCAGGGGCCCCTGGCCCTGACTGCAAAAAATCCTTATATCGAAGGATGGACCCCACACCGAAGTTGTCCCCACCTCAAACTTGTGCTGCCCTGATAGACCCAAGGGAGCCCTACAAACTGACATCAGGAACCTGGACTGCTGAGTTTTCTTTCCCAGGGAAAATGGAAAAAGGATGTGCCCAGGGGCCCCTAGACATGGGCTGGGGCCACACTGCAAAGAATCCTTATATCGAAGGATGGACCCCACACCGAAGTTGTCCCCACCTCAAACTTGTGCTGCCCTGATAGACCCAAGGGAGCCCTACAAACTGACATCAGGAACCTGGACTGCTGAGTTTTCTTTCCCAGGGAAAATGGAAAAAGGATGTGCCCAGGGGCCCCTGGCCCTCGGCTGGGGCCTCACTGCAAAGAATCCTTATATCGAAGGATGGACCCCACACCGAAGTTGTCCCCACCTCAAACTTGTGCTGCCCTGATAGACCCAAGGGAGCCCTACAAACTGACATCAGGAACCTGGACTGCTGAGTTTTCTTTCCCAGGGAAAATGGAAAAAGGACGTGCCCAGGGGCCCCAGGCCCTGACTGCAAAGAATCCTTATATCGAAGGATGGACCCCACACCGAAGTTGTCCCCACCTCAAACTTGTGCTGCCCTGATAGACCCAAGGGAGCCCTACAAACTGACATCAGGAACCTGGACTGCTGAGTTTTCTTTCCCAGGGAAAATGGAAAAAGGATGTGCCCAGGGGCCCCTGGCCCTGACTGCAAAAAATCCTTATATCGAAGGATGGACCCCACACCGAAGTTGTCCCCACCTCAAACTTGTGCTGCCCTGATAGACCCAAGGGAGCCCTACAAACTGACATCAGGAACCTGGACTGCTGAGTTTTCTTTCCCAGGGAAAATGGAAAAAGGATGTGCCCAGGGGCCCCTGGCCCTGACTGCAAAGAATCCTTATATCGAAGGATGGACCCCAAACCGAAGTTGTCCCCACCTCAAACTTGTGCTGCCCTGATAGACCCAAGGGAGCCCTACAAACTGACATCAGGAACCTGGACTGCTGAGTTTTCTTTCCCAGGGAAAATGGAAAAAGGATGTGCCCAGGGGCCCCTGGCCCTGGGCTGGGGCCTCACTGCAAAGAATCCTTATATCGAAGGATGGACCCCACACCGAAGTTGTCCCTACCTCAAACATTGTGCTGCCCTGATAGACCCAAGGGAACCCTACAAATTGACATCAGGAACCTGGACTGCTGAGTTTTCTTTCCCAGGGAAAATGGTAAAAGGATGTGCCCAGGGAACCCTGGACCTGACTGCCAAAAATTCTTATATGAAAGGATGGACCCCACACCGAAGTTGTCCCCACCTCAAACTTGTGCTGCCTTGATAGACCCAAGGGAGCCCTACAAACTGACATCAGGAACCTGGACTGCTGAGTTTTCTTTCCCAGGGAAAATGGAAAAAGGATGTGCCCAGGGGCCTCTGGCCCTGGGCTGGGGCCTCAATGCAAAGAATCCTTATATCGAAGGATGGACCCCACACCGAAGTTGTCCCCACCTCAAACTTGTGCTGCCCTGATAGACCCAAGGGAGCCCTACAAACTGACATCAGGAACCTGGACTGCTGACTTTTCTTTCCCAGGGAAAATGGAAAAAGGATGTCCCCAGGGTTCCCTGGCCCTGGGCTGGGGCCTCACTGCAAAGAATCCTTATATCGAAGGATGGACCCCACACCGAAGTTGTCCCCACCTCAAACTTGTGCTGCCCTGATAGACCCAAGGGAGCCCTACAAACTGACATCAGGAACCTGGACTGCTGAGTTTTCTTTCCCAGGGAAAATGGAAAAAGGATGTGCCCAGGGGCCCCTGGCCCTGGGACCCTGGCCCTGACTGCAAAAAATCCTTATATCGAAGGATGGACCCCAGACCGAAGATGTCCCCACCTCAAACTTGTGCTGCCCTGATAGACCCAAGGGAGCCCTACAAACTGACATCAGGAACCTGGACTGCTGAGTTTTCTTTCCCAGGGAAAATGGAAGAAGGATGTGCCCAGGGGCCCCTGGCCCTGGGCTGGGGCCTCACTGCAAAGAATCCTTATATCGAAGGATGGACCCCACACCGAAGTTGTCCCCACCTCAAACTTGTGCTGCCCTGATAGACCCAAGGGAGCCCTACAGACTGACATCAGGAACCTGGACTGCTGACTTTTCTTTCCCAGGGAAAATGGAAAAAGGATGTGCCCAGGGGCCCCTGGCCCTGGGCTGGGGCCTCACTGCAAAGAATCCTTATATCGAAGGATGGACCCCACACCGAAGATGTCCCCACCTCAAACTTGTGCTGCCCTCATACACCCAAGGGAGCCCTACAAACTGACATCAGGAACCTGGACTGCTGAGTTTTCTTTCCCAGGGAAAATGGAAAAAGGACGTGCCCAGGGGCCCCTGGCCCTGACTGCAAAGAATCCTTATATCGAAGGATGGACCCCACACCGAAGTTGTCCCCACCTCAAACTTGTGCTGCCCTGATAGACCTAAGGGAGCCCTACAAACTGACATCAGGAACCTGGACTGCTGAGTTTTCTTTCCCAGGGAAAATGGAAAAAGGATGTGCCCAGGGAAACCTGGCCCTGACTGCCAAAAATTCTTATATCGAAGGATGGACCCCACACCGAAGTTGTCCCCACCTCAAACTTGTGCTGCCCTGATAGACCCAAGGGAGCCCTACAAACTGACATCAGGAACCTGGACTGCTGAGTTTTCTTTCCCAGGGAAAATGGAAAAAGGATGTGCCCAGGGGCCCCTGGCCCTGACTGCAAAGAATCCTTATATCGAAGGATGGACCCCACACCGAAGTTGTCCCCACCTCAAACTTGTGCTGCCCTGATAGACCCAAGGGAGCCCTACAAACTGACATCAGGAACCTGGACTGCTGAGTTTTCTTTCCCAGGGAAAATGGAAAAAGGATGTGCCCAGGGGCCCCTGGCCCTGACTGCAAAAAATCCTTATATCGAAGAATGGACCCCACACCGAAGATGTCCCCACCTCAAACTTGTGCTGCCCTCATACACCAAAGGGAGCCCTACAAACTGACATCAGGAACCTGGACTGCTGAGTTTTCTTTCCCAGGGAAAATGGAAAAAGGATGTGCCCAGGGGCCCCTGGCCCTGACTGCAAAGAATCCTTATATCGAAGGATGGACCCCACACCGAAGTTGTCCCCACCTCAAACTTGTGCTGCCCTGATAGACCCAAGGGAGCCCTACAAACTGACATCAGGAACCTGGACTGCTGAGTTTTCTTTCCCAGGGAAAATGGAAAAAGGATGTGCCCAGGGGCCCCTGGCCCTGACTGCAAAGAATCCTTATATCGAAGGATGGACCCCAAACCGAAGTTGTCCCCACCTCAAACTTGTGCTGCCCTGATAGACCCAAGGGAGCCCTACAAACTGACATCAGGAACCTGGACTGCTGAGTTTTCTTTCCCAGGGAAAATGGAAAAAGGATGTGCCCAGGGGCCCCTGGCCCTGGGCTGGGGCCTCACTGCAAAGAATCCTTATATCGAAGGATGGACCCCACACCGAAGTTGTCCCCACCTCAAACTTGTGCTGCCCTGATAGACCCAAGGGAACCCTACAAACTGACATCAGGAACCTGGACTGCTGAGTTTTCTTTCCCAGGGAAAATGGAAATAGGATGTGCCCAGGGAACCCTGGACCTGACTGCCAAAAATTCTTATATCAAAGGATGGACCCCACACCGAAGTTGTCCCCACCTCAAACTTGTGCTGCCTTGATAGACCCAAGGGAGCCCTACAAACTGACATCAGGAACCTGGACTGCTGAGTTTTCTTTCCCAGGGAAAATGGAAAAAGGATGTGCCCAGGGGCCCCTGGCCCTGGGCTGGGGCCTCACTGCAAAGAATCCTTATATCGAAGGATGGACCCCACACCGAAGTTGTCCCCACCTCAAACTTGTGCTGCCCTGATAGACCTAAGGGAGCCCTACAAACTGACATCAGGAACCTGGACTGCTGAGTTTTCTTTCCCAGGGAAAATGGAAAAAGGATGTCCCCAGGGTTCCCTGGCCCTGGGCTGGGGCCTCACTGCAAAGAATCCTTATATCGAAGGATGGACCCCACACCGAAGTTGTCCCCACCTCAAACTTGTGCTGCCCTGATAGACCCAAGGGAGCCCTACAAACTGACATCAGGAACCTGGACTGCTGAGTTTTCTTTCCCAGGGAAAATGGAAAAAGGATGTGCCCAGGGGCCCCTGGCCCTGGGAACCCTGGCCCTGACTGCAAAGAATCCTTATATCGAAGGATGGACCCCACACTGAAGTTGTCCCCACCTCAAACTTGTGCTGCCCTGATAGACCCAAGGGAGCCCTACAAACTGACATCAGGAACCTGGACTGCTGAGTTTTCTTTCCCAGGGAAAATGGAAAAAGGATGTGCCCAGGGGCCCCTGGCCCTGACTGCAAAAAATCCTTATATCGAAGGATGGACCCCAGACCGAAGATGTCCCCACCTCAAACTTGTGCTGCCCTGATAGACCCAAGGGAGCCCTACAAACTGACATCAGGAACCTGGACTGCTGAGTTTTCTTTCCCAGGGAAAATGGAAAAAGGTTGTGCCCAGGGGCCCCTGGCCCTGGGCTGGGGCCTCACTGCAAAGAATCCTTATATCGAAGGATGGACCCCACACCGAAGATGTCCCCACCTCAAACTTGTGCTGCCCTCATACACCCAAGGGAGCCCTACAAACTGACATCAGGTACCTGGACTGCTGAGTTTTCTTTCCCAGGGAAAATGGAAAAAGGATGTGCCCAGGGAACCCTGGCCCTGACTGCCAAAAATTCTTATATCGAAGGATGGACCCCACACCGAAGTTGTCCCCACCTCAAACTTGTGCTGCCTTGATAGACCCAAGGGAGCCCTACAAACTGACATCAGGAACCTGGACTGCTGAGTTTTCTTTCCCAGGGAAAATGGAAAAAGGATGTGCCCAGGGGCCCCTGGCCCTGGGCTGGGGCCTCACTGCAAAGAATCCTTATATCGAAGGATGGACCCCACACCGAAGTTGTCCCCACCTCAAACTTGTGCTGCCCTGATAGACCTAAGGGAGCCCTACAAACTGACATCAGGAACCTGGACTGCTGAGTTTTCTTTCCCAGGGAAAATGGAAAAAGGATGTCCCCAGGGTTCCCTGGCCCTGGGCTGGGGCCTCACTGCAAAGAATCCTTATATCGAAGGATGGACCCCACACCGAAGTTGTCCCCACCTCAAACTTGTGCTGCCCTGATAGACCCAAGGGAGCCCTACAAACTGACATCAGGAACCTGGACTGCTGAGTTTTCTTTCCCAGGGAAAATGGAAAAAGGATGTGCCCAGGGGCCCCTGGCCCTGGGAACCCTGGCCCTGACTGCAAAGAATCCTTATATCGAAGGATGGACCCCACACTGAAGTTGTCCCCACCTCAAACTTGTGCTGCCCTGATAGACCCAAGGGAGCCCTACAAACTGACATCAGGAACCTGGACTGCTGAGTTTTCTTTCCCAGGGAAAATGGAAAAAGGATGTGCCCAGGGGCCCCTGGCCCTGACTGCAAAAAATCCTTATATCGAAGGATGGACCCCAGACCGAAGATGTCCCCACCTCAAACTTGTGCTGCCCTGATAGACCCAAGGGAGCCCTACAAACTGACATCAGGAACCTGGACTGCTGAGTTTTCTTTCCCAGGGAAAATGGAAAAAGGTTGTGCCCAGGGGCCCCTGGCCCTGGGCTGGGGCCTCACTGCAAAGAATCCTTATATCGAAGGATGGACCCCACACCGAAGATGTCCCCACCTCAAACTTGTGCTGCCCTCATACACCCAAGGGAGCCCTACAAACTGACATCAGGTACCTGGACTGCTGAGTTTTCTTTCCCAGGGAAAATGGAAAAAGGATGTGCCCAGGGAACCCTGGCCCTGACTGCCAAAAATTCTTATATCGAAGGATGGACCCCACACCGAAGTTGTCCCCACCTCAAACTTGTGCTGCCCTGATAGACCCAAGGGAGCCCTACAAACTGACATCAGGTACCTGGACTGCTGAGTTTTCTTTCCCAGGGAAAATGGAAAAAGGATGTGCCCAGGGAACCCTGGCCCTGACTGCCAAAAATTCTTATATCGAAGGATGGACCCCACACCGAAGTTGTCCCCACCTCAAACTTGTGCTGCCCTGATAGACCCAAGGGAGCCCTACAAACTGACATCAGGAACCTGGACTGCTGAGTTTTCTTTCCCAGGGAAAATGGAAAAAGGATGTGCCCAGGGGCCCCTGGCCCTGACTGCAAAGAATCCTGATATTGAAGGATGGACCCCAAACCGAAGTTGTCCCCACCTCAAACTTGTACTGCCCTGATAGACCCAAGGGAGCCCTACAAACTGACATCAGGAACCTGGATTGCTGAGTTTTCTTTCCCAGGGAAAATGGAAAAAGGATGTGCCCAGGGGCCCCTGGACATGGGCTGGGGCCTCACTGCAAAGAATCCTTATATCGAAGGATGGACCCCACATTGAAGATGTCCCCACCTCAAACTTGTGCTGCCCTGATAGACCCAAGGGAGCCCTACAAACTGACATCAGGAACCTGGACTGCTGAGTTTTCTTTCCCAGGGAAAATGGAAAAAGGATGTGCCCAGGGGCCCCTGGCCCTGGGCTGGGGCCACACTGCAAAGAATCCTTATATCGAAGGATGGACCCCACACCGAAGTTGTCCCCACCTCAAACTTGTGCTGCCCTGATAGACCCAAGGGAGCCCTACAGACTGACATCAGGAACCTGGACTGCTGACTTTTCTTTCCCAGGGAAAATGGAAAAAGGATGTGCCCAGGGGCCCCTGGCCCTGGGCTGGGGCCTCACTGCAAAGAATCCTTATATCGAAGGATGGACCCCACACCGAAGATGTCCCCACCTCAAACTTGTGCTGCCCTGATAGACCCAAGGGAGCCCTACAAACTGACATCAGGAACCTGGACTGCTGAGTTTTCTTTCCCAGGGAAAATGGAAAAAGGACGTGCCCAGGGGCCCCTGGCCCTGACTGCAAAGAATCCTTATATCGAAGGATGGACCCCACACCGAAGTTGTCCCCACCTCAAACTTGTGCTGCCCTGATAGACCCAAGGGAGCCCTACAAACTGACATCAGGAACCTGGACTGCTGAGTTTTCTTTCCCAGGGAAAATGGAAAAAGGATGTGCCCAGGGGCCCCTGGCCCTGACTGCAAAGAATCCTTATATCGAAGGATGGACCCCACACCGAAGTTGTCCCCACCTCAAACTTGTGCTGCCTTGATAGACCCAAGGGAGCCCTACAAACTGACATCAGGAACCTGGACTGCTGAGTTTTCTTTCCCAGGGAAAATGGAAAAAGGATGTGCCCAGGGGCCCCTGGCCCTGGGCTGGGGCCTCACTGCAAAGAATCCTTATATCGAAGGATGGACCCCACACCGAAGTTGTCCCCACCTCAAACTTGTGCTGCCCTGATAGACCCAAGGGAGCCCTACAAACTGACATCAGGAACCTGGACTGCTGAGTTTTCTTTCCCAGGGAAAATGGAAAAAGGATGTGCCCAGGGGCCCCTGGCCCTGGGACCCTGGCCCTGACTGCAAAAAATCCTTATATCGAAGGATGGACCCCAGACCGAAGATGTCCCCACCTCAAACTTGTGCTGCCCTGATAGACCCAAGGGAGCCCTACAAACTGACATCAGGAACCTGGACTGCTGAGTTTTCTTTCCCAGGGAAAATGGAAGAAGGATGTGCCCAGGGGCCCCTGGCCCTGGGCTGGGGCCTCACTGCAAAGAATCCTTATATCGAAGGATGGACCCCACACCGAAGTTGTCCCCACCTCAAACTTGTGCTGCCCTGATAGACCCAAGGGAGCCCTACAGACTGACATCAGGAACCTGGACTGCTGACTTTTCTTTCCCAGGGAAAATGGAAAAAGGATGTGCCCAGGGGCCCCTGGCCCTGGGCTGGGGCCTCACTGCAAAGAATCCTTATATCGAAGGATGGACCCCACACCGAAGATGTCCCCACCTCAAACTTGTGCTGCCCTCATACACCCAAGGGAGCCCTACAAACTGACATCAGGAACCTGGACTGCTGAGTTTTCTTTCCCAGGGAAAATGGAAAAAGGACGTGCCCAGGGGCCCCTGGCCCTGACTGCAAAGAATCCTTATATCGAAGGATGGACCCCACACCGAAGTTGTCCCCACCTCAAACTTGTGCTGCCCTGATAGACCTAAGGGAGCCCTACAAACTGACATCAGGAACCTGGACTGCTGAGTTTTCTTTCCCAGGGAAAATGGAAAAAGGATGTGCCCAGGGAAACCTGGCCCTGACTGCCAAAAATTCTTATATCGAAGGATGGACCCCACACCGAAGTTGTCCCCACCTCAAACTTGTGCTGCCCTGATAGACCCAAGGGAGCCCTACAAACTGACATCAGGAACCTGGACTGCTGAGTTTTCTTTCCCAGGGAAAATGGAAAAAGGATGTGCCCAGGGGCCCCTGGCCCTGACTGCAAAGAATCCTTATATCGAAGGATGGACCCCACACCGAAGTTGTCCCCACCTCAAACTTGTGCTGCCCTGATAGACCCAAGGGAGCCCTACAAACTGACATCAGGAACCTGGACTGCTGAGTTTTCTTTCCCAGGGAAAATGGAAAAAGGATGTGCCCAGGGGCCCCTGGCCCTGACTGCAAAAAATCCTTATATCGAAGAATGGACCCCACACCGAAGATGTCCCCACCTCAAACTTGTGCTGCCCTCATACACCAAAGGGAGCCCTACAAACTGACATCAGGAACCTGGACTGCTGAGTTTTCTTTCCCAGGGAAAATGGAAAAAGGATGTGCCCAGGGGCCCCTGGCCCTGACTGCAAAGAATCCTTATATCGAAGGATGGACCCCACACCGAAGTTGTCCCCACCTCAAACTTGTGCTGCCCTGATAGACCCAAGGGAGCCCTACAAACTGACATCAGGAACCTGGACTGCTGAGTTTTCTTTCCCAGGGAAAATGGAAAAAGGATGTGCCCAGGGGCCCCTGGCCCTGACTGCAAAGAATCCTTATATCGAAGGATGGACCCCAAACCGAAGTTGTCCCCACCTCAAACTTGTGCTGCCCTGATAGACCCAAGGGAGCCCTACAAACTGACATCAGGAACCTGGACTGCTGAGTTTTCTTTCCCAGGGAAAATGGAAAAAGGATGTGCCCAGGGGCCCCTGGCCCTGGGCTGGGGCCTCACTGCAAAGAATCCTTATATCGAAGGATGGACCCCACACCGAAGTTGTCCCCACCTCAAACTTGTGCTGCCCTGATAGACCCAAGGGAACCCTACAAACTGACATCAGGAACCTGGACTGCTGAGTTTTCTTTCCCAGGGAAAATGGAAATAGGATGTGCCCAGGGAACCCTGGACCTGACTGCCAAAAATTCTTATATCAAAGGATGGACCCCACACCGAAGTTGTCCCCACCTCAAACTTGTGCTGCCTTGATAGACCCAAGGGAGCCCTACAAACTGACATCAGGAACCTGGACTGCTGAGTTTTCTTTCCCAGGGAAAATGGAAAAAGGATGTGCCCAGGGGCCCCTGGCCCTGGGCTGGGGCCTCACTGCAAAGAATCCTTATATCGAAGGATGGACCCCACACCGAAGTTGTCCCCACCTCAAACTTGTGCTGCCCTGATAGACCTAAGGGAGCCCTACAAACTGACATCAGGAACCTGGACTGCTGAGTTTTCTTTCCCAGGGAAAATGGAAAAAGGATGTCCCCAGGGTTCCCTGGCCCTGGGCTGGGGCCTCACTGCAAAGAATCCTTATATCGAAGGATGGACCCCACACCGAAGTTGTCCCCACCTCAAACTTGTGCTGCCCTGATAGACCCAAGGGAGCCCTACAAACTGACATCAGGAACCTGGACTGCTGAGTTTTCTTTCCCAGGGAAAATGGAAAAAGGATGTGCCCAGGGGCCCCTGGCCCTGGGAACCCTGGCCCTGACTGCAAAGAATCCTTATATCGAAGGATGGACCCCACACTGAAGTTGTCCCCACCTCAAACTTGTGCTGCCCTGATAGACCCAAGGGAGCCCTACAAACTGACATCAGGAACCTGGACTGCTGAGTTTTCTTTCCCAGGGAAAATGGAAAAAGGATGTGCCCAGGGGCCCCTGGCCCTGACTGCAAAAAATCCTTATATCGAAGGATGGACCCCAGACCGAAGATGTCCCCACCTCAAACTTGTGCTGCCCTGATAGACCCAAGGGAGCCCTACAAACTGACATCAGGAACCTGGACTGCTGAGTTTTCTTTCCCAGGGAAAATGGAAAAAGGTTGTGCCCAGGGGCCCCTGGCCCTGGGCTGGGGCCTCACTGCAAAGAATCCTTATATCGAAGGATGGACCCCACACCGAAGATGTCCCCACCTCAAACTTGTGCTGCCCTCATACACCCAAGGGAGCCCTACAAACTGACATCAGGTACCTGGACTGCTGAGTTTTCTTTCCCAGGGAAAATGGAAAAAGGATGTGCCCAGGGAACCCTGGCCCTGACTGCCAAAAATTCTTATATCGAAGGATGGACCCCACACCGAAGTTGTCCCCACCTCAAACTTGTGCTGCCTTGATAGACCCAAGGGAGCCCTACAAACTGACATCAGGAACCTGGACTGCTGAGTTTTCTTTCCCAGGGAAAATGGAAAAAGGATGTGCCCAGGGGCCCCTGGCCCTGGGCTGGGGCCTCACTGCAAAGAATCCTTATATCGAAGGATGGACCCCACACCGAAGTTGTCCCCACCTCAAACTTGTGCTGCCCTGATAGACCTAAGGGAGCCCTACAAACTGACATCAGGAACCTGGACTGCTGAGTTT
This sequence comes from Lonchura striata, assembly GCF_050655825.1. NCBI lineage: Eukaryota > Metazoa > Chordata > Aves > Passeriformes > Estrildidae > Lonchura > Lonchura striata. The sequence continues at coordinate 10,463,029 of NC_140733.1, read as the reverse complement.
TCTTTCCCAGGGAAAATGGAAAAAGGATGTCCCCAGGGTTCCCTGGCCCTGGGCTGGGGCCTCACTGCAAAGAATCCTTATATCGAAGGATGGACCCCACACCGAAGTTGTCCCCACCTCAAACTTGTGCTGCCCTGATAGACCCAAGGGAGCCCTACAAACTGACATCAGGAACCTGGACTGCTGAGTTTTCTTTCCCAGGGAAAATGGAAAAAGGATGTGCCCAGGGGCCCCTGGCCCTGGGAACCCTGGCCCTGACTGCAAAGAATCCTTATATCGAAGGATGGACCCCACACTGAAGTTGTCCCCACCTCAAACTTGTGCTGCCCTGATAGACCCAAGGGAGCCCTACAAACTGACATCAGGAACCTGGACTGCTGAGTTTTCTTTCCCAGGGAAAATGGAAAAAGGATGTGCCCAGGGGCCCCTGGCCCTGACTGCAAAAAATCCTTATATCGAAGGATGGACCCCAGACCGAAGATGTCCCCACCTCAAACTTGTGCTGCCCTGATAGACCCAAGGGAGCCCTACAAACTGACATCAGGAACCTGGACTGCTGAGTTTTCTTTCCCAGGGAAAATGGAAAAAGGTTGTGCCCAGGGGCCCCTGGCCCTGGGCTGGGGCCTCACTGCAAAGAATCCTTATATCGAAGGATGGACCCCACACCGAAGATGTCCCCACCTCAAACTTGTGCTGCCCTCATACACCCAAGGGAGCCCTACAAACTGACATCAGGTACCTGGACTGCTGAGTTTTCTTTCCCAGGGAAAATGGAAAAAGGATGTGCCCAGGGAACCCTGGCCCTGACTGCCAAAAATTCTTATATCGAAGGATGGACCCCACACCGAAGTTGTCCCCACCTCAAACTTGTGCTGCCCTGATAGACCCAAGGGAGCCCTACAAACTGACATCAGGTACCTGGACTGCTGAGTTTTCTTTCCCAGGGAAAATGGAAAAAGGATGTGCCCAGGGAACCCTGGCCCTGACTGCCAAAAATTCTTATATCGAAGGATGGACCCCACACCGAAGTTGTCCCCACCTCAAACTTGTGCTGCCCTGATAGACCCAAGGGAGCCCTACAAACTGACATCAGGAACCTGGACTGCTGAGTTTTCTTTCCCAGGGAAAATGGAAAAAGGATGTGCCCAGGGGCCCCTGGCCCTGACTGCAAAGAATCCTGATATTGAAGGATGGACCCCAAACCGAAGTTGTCCCCACCTCAAACTTGTACTGCCCTGATAGACCCAAGGGAGCCCTACAAACTGACATCAGGAACCTGGATTGCTGAGTTTTCTTTCCCAGGGAAAATGGAAAAAGGATGTGCCCAGGGGCCCCTGGACATGGGCTGGGGCCTCACTGCAAAGAATCCTTATATCGAAGGATGGACCCCACATTGAAGATGTCCCCACCTCAAACTTGTGCTGCCCTGATAGACCCAAGGGAGCCCTACAAACTGACATCAGGAACCTGGACTGCTGAGTTTTCTTTCCCAGGGAAAATGGAAAAAGGATGTGCCCAGGGGCCCCTGGCCCTGGGCTGGGGCCACACTGCAAAGAATCCTTATATCGAAGGATGGACCCCACACCGAAGTTGTCCCCACCTCAAACTTGTGCTGCCCTGATAGACCCAAGGGAGCCCTACAGACTGACATCAGGAACCTGGACTGCTGACTTTTCTTTCCCAGGGAAAATGGAAAAAGGATGTGCCCAGGGGCCCCTGGCCCTGGGCTGGGGCCTCACTGCAAAGAATCCTTATATCGAAGGATGGACCCCACACCGAAGATGTCCCCACCTCAAACTTGTGCTGCCCTGATAGACCCAAGGGAGCCCTACAAACTGACATCAGGAACCTGGACTGCTGAGTTTTCTTTCCCAGGGAAAATGGAAAAAGGACGTGCCCAGGGGCCCCTGGCCCTGACTGCAAAGAATCCTTATATCGAAGGATGGACCCCACACCGAAGTTGTCCCCACCTCAAACTTGTGCTGCCCTGATAGACCCAAGGGAGCCCTACAAACTGACATCAGGAACCTGGACTGCTGAGTTTTCTTTCCCAGGGAAAATGGAAAAAGGATGTGCCCAGGGGCCCCTGGCCCTGACTGCAAAGAATCCTTATATCGAAGGATGGACCCCACACCGAAGTTGTCCCCACCTCAAACTTGTGCTGCCTTGATAGACCCAAGGGAGCCCTACAAACTGACATCAGGAACCTGGACTGCTGAGTTTTCTTTCCCAGGGAAAATGGAAAAAGGATGTGCCCAGGGGCCCCTGGCCCTGGGCTGGGGCCTCACTGCAAAGAATCCTTATATCGAAGGATGGACCCCACACCGAAGTTGTCCCCACCTCAAACTTGTGCTGCCCTGATAGACCCAAGGGAGCCCTACAAACTGACATCAGGAACCTGGACTCCTGAGTTTTCTTTCCCAGGGAAAATGGAAAAAGGATGTGCCCGGGGGCCCCTGGCCCTGACTGCAAAAAATCCTTATATCGAAGGATGGACCCCACACCGAAGATGTCCCCACCTCAAACTTGTGCTGCCCTCATACACCCAAGGGAGCCCTACAAACTGACATCAGGAACCTGGACTGCTGAGTTTTCTTTCCCAGGGAAAATGGAAAAAGGATGTGCCCAGGGGCCCCTGGCCCTGACTGCAAAGAATCCTTATATCGAAGGATGGACCCCACACCGAAGTTGTCCCCACCTCAAACTTGTGCTGCCCTGATAGACCCAAGGGAGCCCTACAAACTGACATCAGGAACCTGGACTGCTGAGTTTTCTTTCCCAGGGAAAATGGAAAAAGGATGTGCCCAGGGGCCCCTGGCCCTGGGCTGGGGCCTCACTGCAAAGAATCCTTATATTGAAGGATGGACCCCACACCGAAGTTGTCCCCACCTCAAACTTGTGCTGCCCTGATAGACCCAAGTGAACCCTACAAACTGACATCAGGAACCTGGACTGCTGAGTTTCCTTTCCCAGGGAAAATGGAAACAGGATGTGCACAGGGGCCCCTGGCCCTGACTGCAAAGAATCCTTATAATGAAGGATGGACCCCACACCGAAGTTGTCCCCACCTCAAACTTGTGCTGCCCTGATAGACCCAAGGGAGCCCTACAAACTGACATCAGGAACCTGGATTGCTGAGTTTTCTTTCCCAGGGAAAATGGAAAAAGGATGTGCCCAGGGGCCCCTGGACATGGGCTGGGGCCTCACTGCAAAGAATCCTTATATCGAAGGATGGACCCCACACCGAAGATGTCCCCACCTCAAACTTGTGCTGCCCTGATAGACCCAAGGGAGCCCTACAAACTGACATCAGGAACCTGGACTCCTGAGTTTTCTTTCCCAGGGAAAATGGAAAAAGGATGTGCCCGGGGGCCCCTGGCCCTGACTGCAAAAAATCCTTATATCGATGGATGGACCCCACACCGAAGTTGTCCCCACCTCAAACTTGTGCTGCCCTGATAGACCCAAGGGAGCCCTACAAACTGACATCAGGAACCTGGACTGCTGAGTTTTCTTTCCCAGGGAAAATGGAAAAAGGAGGTGCCCAGGGGCCCCTGGACATGGGCTGGGGCCACACTGCAAAGAATCCTTATATCGAAGGATGGACCCCACACCAAAGTTGTCCCCACATCAAATTTGTGCTGCCCTGATAGACCCAAGGGAACCCTACAAACTGACATGAAGAACCTGGACTGCTGAGTTTTCTTTCCCAGGGAAAATGGAAAAAGGATGGGCCCAGGGGCCCCTGGCCCTGGGCTGGGGCCTCACTGCAAAGAATCCTTATATTGAAGGATGGACCCCACACCGAAGTTGTCCCCACCTCAAACTTGTGCTGCCCTGATAGACCCAAGGGAGCCCTACAAACTGACATCAGGAACCTGGACTGCTGAGTTTTCTTTCCCAGGGAAAATGGAAAAAGGATGTGCCCAGGGGCCCCTGGCCCTGGGACCCTGGCCCTGACTGCCAAAAATCCTTATATCGAAGGATGGACCCCACACCGAAGTTGTCCCCACCTCAAACTTGTGCTGCCCTGATAGACCCAAGGGAGCCCTACAAACTGACATCAGCAACCTGGACTGCTGAGTTTTCTTTCCCAGGGAAAATGGAAAAAGGATGTGCCCAGGGGCCCCTGGCCCTGACTGCAAAGAATCCTTATATCGAAGGATGGACCCCACACCGAAGTTGTCCCCACCTCAAACTTGTGCTGCCCTGATACACCCAAGGGAGCCCTACAAACTGACATCAGGAACCTGGACTGCTGAGTTTTCTTTCCCAGGGAAAATGGAAAAAGGATGTGCCCAGGGAACCCTGGACCTGACTGCCAAAAATTCTTATATCGAAGGATGGACCCCACACCGAAGCTGTCCCCACCTCAAACTTGTGCTGCCCTGATAGACCCAAGTGAGCCCTACAAACTGACATCAGGAACCTGGACTGCTGAGTTTTCTTTCCCAGGGAAAATGGAAAAAGGATGTGCCCAGGGGCCCCTGGCCCTGACTGCAAAGAATCCTTATATCGAAGGATGGACCTCACACCGAAGTTGTCCCCACCTCAAACTTGTGCTGCCCTGATAGACCCAAGGGAGCCCTACAAACTGACATCAGGAACCTGGACTGCTGAGTTTTCTTTCCCAGGGAAAATGGAAAAAGGATGTGCCCAGGGGCCCCTGGCCCTGACTGCAAAAAATCCTTATATCGAAGGATGGACCCCACACCGAAGATGTCCCCACCTCAAACCTGTGCTGCCCTCATACACCAAAGGGAGCCCTACAAACTGACATCAGGAACCTGGACTGCTGAGTTTTCTTTCCCAGGGAAAATGGAAAAAGGATGTGCACAGGGGCCCCTGGCCCTGACTGCAGAGAATCCTTATATCGAAGGATGGACCCCACACCGAAGTTGTCCCCACCTCAAACTTGTGCTGCCCTGATAGACCCAAGGGAACCCTACAAACTGACATCAGGAACCTGGACTGCTGAGTTTTCTTTCCCAGGGAAAATGGAAAAAGGATGTGCCCAGGGGCCCCTGGCCCTGACTGCAAAGAATCCTTATATCGAAGGATGGACCCCAAACCGAAGTTGTCCCCACCTCAAACTTGTGCTGCCCTGATAGACCCAAGGGAGCCCTACAAACTGACATCAGGAACCTGGACTGCTGAGTTTTCTTTCCCAGGGAAAATGGAAAAAGGATGTGCCCAGGGGCCCCTGGCCCTGGGCTGGGGCCTCACTGCAAAGAATCCTTATATCGAAGGATGGACCCCACACCGAAGTTGTCCCCACCTCAAACTTGTGCTGCCCTGATAGACCCAAGGGAACCCTACAAACTGACATCAGGAACCTGGACTGCTGAGTTTTCTTTCCCAGGGAAAATGGAAAAAGGATGTGCCCAGGGAACCCTGGACCTGACTGCCAAAAATTCTTATATCAAAGGATGGACCCCACACCGAAGTTGTCCCCACCTCAAACTTGTGCTGCCTTGATAGACCCAAGGGAGCCCTACAAACTGACATCAGGAACCTGGACTGCTGAGTTTTCTTTCCCAGGGAAAATGGAAAAAGGATGTGCCCAGGGGCCCCTGGCCCTGGGCTGGGGCCTCACTGCAAAGAATCCTTATATCGAAGGATGGACCCCACACCGAAGTTGTCCCCACCTCAAACTTGTGCTGCCCTGATAGACCCAAGGGAGCCCTACAAACTGACATCAGGAACCTGGACTGCTGAGTTTTCTTTCCCAGGGAAAATGGAAAAAGGATGTCCCCAGGATTCCCTGGCCCTGGGCTGTGGCCTCACTGCAAAGAATCCTTATATCGAAGGATGGACCCCACACCGAAGTTGTCCCCACCTCAAACTTGTGCTGCCCTGATAGACCCAAGGGAGCCCTACAAACTGACATCAGGAACCTGGACTGCTGAGTTTTCTTTCCCAGGGAAAATGGAAAAAGGATGTGCCCAGGGGCCCCTGGCCCTGGGCTGGGGCCTCACTGCAAAGAATCCTTATATCGAAGGATGGACCCCACACCGAAGTTGTCCCCACCTCAAACTTGTGCTGCCCTGATAGACCCAAGTGAGCCCTACAGACTGACATCAGGAACCTGGACTGCTGACTTTTCTTTCCCAGGGAAAATGGAAAAAGGATGTGCCCAGGGGCCCCTGGCCCTGGGCTGGGGCCTCACTGCAAAGAATCCTTATATCGAAGGATGGACCCCACACCGAAGTTGTCCCCACCTCAAACTTGTGCTGCCCTGATAGACCCAAGGGAGCCCTACAAACTGACATCAGGAACCTGGACTGCTGAGTTTTCTTTCCCAGGGAAAATGGAAAAAGGATGTGCCCAGGGGCCCCTGGCCCTGGGACCCTGGCCCTGACTGCAAAGAATCCTTATATCGAAGGATGGACCCCACACTGAAGTTGTCCCCACCTCAAACTTGTGCTGCCCTGATAGACCCAAGGGAGCCCTACAAACTGACATCAGGAACCTGGACTGCTGAGTTTTCTTTCCCAGGGAAAATGGAAAAAGGATGTGCCCAGGGGCCCCTGGCCCTGACTGCAAAAAATCCTTATATCGAAGGATGGACCCCAGACCGAAGATGTCCCCACCTCAAACTTGTGCTGCCCTGATAGACCCAAGGGAGCCCTACAAACTGACATCAGGAACCTGGACTGCTGAGTTTTCTTTCCCAGGGAAAATGGAAAAAGGATGTGCCCAGGGGCCCCTGGCCCTGGGCTGGGGCCTCACTGCAAAGAATCCTTATATCGAAGGATGGACCCCACACCGAAGATGTCCCCACCTCAAACTTGTGCTGCCCTCATACACCCAAGGGAGCCCTACAAACTGACATCAGGAACCTGGACTGCTGAGTTTTCTTTCCCAGGGAAAATGGAAAAAGGACGTGCCCAGGGGCCCCTGGCCCTGACTGCAAAGAATCCTTATATCGAAGGATGGACCCCACACCGAAGTTGTCCCCACCTCAAACTTGTGCTGCCCTGATAGACCTAAGGGAGCCCTACAAACTGACATCAGGAACCTGGACTGCTGAGTTTTCTTTCCCAGGGAAAATGGAAAAAGGATGTGCCCAGGGGCCCCTGGCCCTGACTGCAAAGAATCCTTATATCGAAGGATGGACCCCACACCGAAGTTGTCCCCACCTCAAACTTGTGCTGCCCTGATAGACCCAAGGGAGCCCTACAAACTGACATCAGGTACCTGGACTGCTGAGTTTTCTTTCCCAGGGAAAATGGAAAAAGGATGTGCCCAGGGAACCCTGGCCCTGACTGCCAAAAATTCTTATATCGAAGGATGGACCCCACACCGAAGTTGTCCCCACCTCAAACTTGTGCTGCCCTGATAGACCCAAGGGAGCCCTACAAACTGACATCAGGAACCTGGATTGCTGAGTTTTCTTTCCCAGGGAAAATGGAAAAAGGATGTGCCCAGGGGCCCCTGGACATGGGCTGGGGCCTCACTGCAAAGAATCCTTATATCGAAGGATGGACCCCACATTGAAGATGTCCCCACCTCAAACTTGTGCTGCCCTGATAGACCCAAGGGAGCCCTACAAACTGACATCAGGAACCTGGACTGCTGAGTTTTCTTTCCCAGGGAAAATGGAAAAAGGATGTGCCCAGGGGCCCCTGGACATGGGCTGGGGCCACACTGCAAAGAATCCTTATATCGAAGGATGGACCCCACACCGAAGTTGTCCCCACCTCAAACTTGTGCTGCCCTGATAGACCCAAGGGAGCCCTACAGACTGACATCAGGAACCTGGACTGCTGACTTTTCTTTCCCAGGGAAAATGGAAAAAGGATGTGCCCAGGGGCCCCTGGCCCTGGGCTGGGGCCTCACTGCAAAGAATCCTTATATCGAAGGATGGACCCCACACCGAAGTTGTCCCCACCTCAAACTTGTGCTGCCCTGATAGACCCAAGGGAGCCCTACAAACTGACATCAGGAACCTGGACTGCTGAGTTTTCTTTCCCAGGGAAAATGGAAAAAGGATGTGCCCAGGGGCCCCTGGCCCTGACTGCAAAAAATCCTTATATCGAAGGATGGACCCCACACCGAAGTTGTCCCCACCTCAAACTTGTGCTGCCTTGATAGACCCAAGGGAGCCCTACAAACTGACATCAGGAACCTGGACTGCTGAGTTTTCTTTCCCAGGGAAAATGGAAAAAGGATGTGCCCAGGGGCCCCTGGCCCTGGGCTGGGGCCAAACTGCAAAGAATCCTTATATCGAAGGATGGACCCCACACCGAAGTTGTCCCCACCTCAAACTTGTGCTGCCCTGATAGACCCAAGGGAGCCCTACAAACTGACATCAGGAACCTGGACTGCTGAGTTTTCTTTCCCAGGGAAAATGGAAAAAGGATGTGCCCAGGGGCCCCTGGCCCTGGGACCCTGGCCCTGACTGCAAAGAATCCTTATATCGAAGGATGGACCCCACACCGAAGTTGTCCCCACCTCAAACTTGTGCTGCCCTGATAGACCCAAGGGAGCCCGACAAACTGACATCAGGAACCTGGACTCCTGAGTTTTCTTTCCCAGGGAAAATGGAAAAAGGATGTGCCCGGGGGCCCCTGGCCCTGACTGCAAAAAATCCTTATATCGAAGGATGGACCCCACACCGAAGATGTCCCCACCTCAAACTTGTGCTGCCCTCATACACCCAAGGGAGCCCTACAAACTGACATCAGGAACCTGGACTGCTGAGTTTCCTTTCCCAGGGAAAATGGAAACAGGATGTGCACAGGGGCCCCTGGCCCTGACTGCAAAGAATCCTTATAATGAAGGATGGACCCCACACCGAAGTTGTCCCCACCTCAAACTTGTGCTGCCCTGATAGACCCAAGGGAGCCCTACAAACTGACATCAGGAACCTGGATTGCTGAGTTTTCTTTCCCAGGGAAAATGGAAAAAGGATGTGCCCAGGGGCCCCTGGACATGGGCTGGGGCCTCACTGCAAAGAATCCTTATATCGAAGGATGGACCCCACACCGAAGATGTCCCCACCTCAAACTTGTGCTGCCCTGATAGACCCAAGGGAGCCCTACAAACTGACATCAGGAACCTGGACTGCTGAGTTTTCTTTCCCAGGGAAAATGGAAAAAGGGTGTGCCCAGGGGCCCCTGGCCCTGACTGCAAAAAATCCTTATATCGATGGATGGACCCCACACCAAAGTTGTCCCCACCTCAAACTTGTGCTGCCCTGATAGACCCAAGGGAGCCCTACAAACTGACATCAGGAACCTGGACTGCTGAGTTTTCTTTCCCAGGGAAAATGGAAAAAGGAGGTGCCCAGGGGCCCCTGGACATGGGCTGGGGCCACACTGCAAAGAATCCTTATATCGAAGGATGGACCCCACACCAAAGTTGTCCCCACCTCAAATTTGTGCTGCCCTGATAGACCCAAGGGAACCCTACAAACTGACATCAGGAACCTGGACTGCTGAGTTTTCTTTCCCAGGGAAAATGGAAAAAGGATGGGCCCAGGGGCCCCTGGCCCTGGGCTGGGGCCTCACTGCAAAGAATCCTTATATTGAAGGATGGACCCCACACCGAAGTTGTCCCCACCTCAAACTTGTGCTGCCCTGATAGACCCAAGGGAGCCCTACAAACTGACATCAGGAACCTGGACTGCTGAGTTTTCTTTCCCAGGGAAAATGGAAAAAGGATGTGCCCAGGGAACCCTGGACCTGACTGCCAAAAATTCTTATATCGAAGGATGGACCCCACACCGAAGCTGTCCCCACCTCAAACTTGTGCTGCCCTGATAGACCCAAGGGAGCCCTACAAACTGACATCAGGAACCTGGACTGCTGAGTTTTCTTTCCCAGGGAAAATGGAAAAAGGATGTGCACAGGGGCCCCTGGCCCTGACTGCAAAGAATCCTTATATCGAAGGATGGACCTCACACCGAAGTTGTCCCCACCTCAAACTTGTGCTGCCCTGATAGACCCAAGGGAGCCCGACAAACTGACATCAGGAACCTGGACTGCTGAGTTTTCTTTCCCAGGGAAAATGGAAAAAGGATGTGCCCAGGGGCCCCTGGCCCTGACTGCAAAAAATCCTTATATCGAAGGATGGACCCCACACCGAAGATGTCCCCACCTCAAACTTGTGCTGCCCTCATACACCAAAGGGAACCCTACAAACTGACATCAGGAACCTGGACTGCTGAGTTTTCTTTCCCAGGGAAAATGGAAAAAGGATGTGCACAGGGGCCCCTGGCCCTGACTGCAAAAAATCCTTATATTGAAGGATGGACCCCACACCGAAGTTGTCCCCACCTCAAACTTGTGCTGCCCTGATAGACCCAAGGGAGCCCTGCAAACTGACATCAGGAACCTGGACTGCTGAGTTTTCTTTCCCAGGGAAAATGGAAAAAGGATGTGCCCAGGGGCCCCTGGCCCTGACTGCAAAGAATCCTTATATCGAAGGATGGACCCCACACCGAAGTTGTCCCCACCTCAAACTTGTGCTGCCCTGATAGACCCAAGGGAACCCTACAAACTGACATCAGGAACCTGGACTGCTGAGTTTTCTTTCCCAGGGAAAATGGAAAAAGGATGTGCCCAGGGGCCCCTGGCCCTGACTGCAAAGAATCCTTATAACGGAGGATGGACCCCACACCGAAGCTGTCCCCACCTCAAACTTGTGCTGCCCTGATAGACCCAAGGGAACCCTACAAACTGACATCAGGAACCTGGACTGCTGAGTTTTCTTTCCCAGGGAAAATGGAAAAAGGATGGGCCCAGGGGCCCCTGGCCCTGGGCTGGGGCCTCACTGCAAAGAATCCTTATATCGAAGGATGGACCCCACACCGAAGTTGTCCCCACCTCAAACTTGTGCTGCCCTGATAGACCCAAGGGAGCCCTACAAACTGACATCAGGAACCTGGACTGCTGAGTTTTCTTTCCCAGGGAAAATGGAAAAAGGATGTGCCCAGGGGCCCCTGGCCCTGACTGCAAAAAATCCTTATATCGAAGGATGGACCCCACACCGAAGATGTCCCCACCTCAAACCTGTGCTGCCCTCATACACCAAAGGGAGCCCTACAAACTGACATCAGGAACCTGGACTGCTGAGTTTTCTTTCCCAGGGAAAATGGAAAAAGGATGTGCACAGGGGCCCCTGGCCCTGACTGCAGAGAATCCTTATATCGAAGGATGGACCCCACACCGAAGTTGTCCCCACCTCAAACTTGTGCTGCCCTGATAGACCCAAGGGAGCCCTACAAACTGACATCAGGAACCTGGACTGCTGAGTTTTCTTTCCCAGGGAAAATGGAAAAAGGATGTCCCCAGGATTCCCTGGCCCTGACTGCAAAGAATCCTTATATCGAAGGATGGACCCCAAACCGAAGTTGTCCCCACCTCAAACTTGTGCTGCCCTGATAGACCCAAGGGAGCCCTACAAACTGACATCAGGAACCTGGACTGCTGAGTTTTCTTTCCCAGGGAAAATGGAAAAAGGATGTGCCCAGGGGCCCCTGGCCCTGGGCTGGGGCCTCACTGCAAAGAATCCTTATATCGAAGGATGGACCCCACACCGAAGTTGTCCCCACCTCAAACTTGTGCTGCCCTGATAGACCCAAGGGAACCCTACAAACTGACATCAGGAACCTGGACTGCTGAGTTTTCTTTCCCAGGGAAAATGGAAAAAGGATGTGCCCAGGGAACCCTGGACCTGACTGCCAAAAATTCTTATATCAAAGGATGGACCCCACACCGAAGTTGTCCCCAACTCAAACTTGTGCTGCCTTGATAGACCCAAGGGAGCCCTACAAACTGACATCAGGAACCTGGACTGCTGAGTTTTCTTTCCCAGGGAAAATGGAAAAAGGATGTGCCCAGGGGCCCCTGGCCCTGGGCTGGGGCCTCACTGCAAAGAATCCTTATATCGAAGGATGGACCCCACACCGAAGTTGTCCCCACCTCAAACTTGTGCTGCCCTGATAGACCCAAGGGAGCCCTACAAACTGACATCAGGAACCTGGACTGCTGAGTTTTCTTTCCCAGGGAAAATGGAAAAAGGATGTCCCCAGGATTCCCTGGCCCTGGGCTGTGGCCTCACTGCAAAGAATCCTTATATCGAAGGATGGACCCCACACCGAAGTTGTCCCCACCTCAAACTTGTGCTGCCCTGATAGACCCAAGGGAGCCCTACAAACTGACATCAGGAACCTGGACTGCTGAGTTTTCTTTCCCAGGGAAAATGGAAAAAGGATGTGCCCAGGGGCCCCTGGCCCTGGGCTGGGGCCTCACTGCAAAGAATCCTTATATCGAAGGATGGACCCCACACCGAAGTTGTCCCCACCTCAAACTTGTGCTGCCCTGATAGACCCAAGTGAGCCCTACAAACTGACATCAGGAACCTGGACTGCTGACTTTTCTTTCCCAGGGAAAATGGAAAAAGGATGTGCCCAGGGGCCCCTGGCCCTGGGCTGGGGCCTCACTGCAAAGAATCCTTATATCGAAGGATGGACCCCACACCGAAGTTGTCCCCACCTCAAACTTGTGCTGCCCTGATAGACCCAAGGGAGCCCTACAAACTGACATCAGGAACCTGGACTGCTGACTTTTCTTTCCCAGGGAAAATGGAAAAAGGATGTGCCCAGGGGCCCCTGGCCCTGGGACCCTGGCCCTGACTGCAAAGAATCCTTATATCGAAGGATGGACCCCACACTGAAGTTGTCCCCACCTCAAACTTGTGCTGCCCTGATAGACCCAAGGGAGCCCTACAAACTGACATCAGGAACCTGGACTGCTGAGTTTTCTTTCCCAGGGAAAATGGAAAAAGGATGTGCCCAGGGGCCCCTGGCCCTGGGCTGGGGCCTCACTGCAAAGAATCCTTATATCGAAGGATGGACCCCACACCGAAGATGTCCCCACCTCAAACTTGTGCTGCCCTCATACACCCAAGGGAGCCCTACAAACTGACATCAGGAACCTGGACTGCTGAGTTTTCTTTCCCAGGGAAAATGGAAAAAGGACGTGCCCAGGGGCCCCTGGCCCTGACTGCAAAGAATCCTTATATCGAAGGATGGACCCCACACCGAAGTTGTCCCCACCTCAAACTTGTGCTGCCCTGATAGACCTAAGGGAGCCCTACAAACTGACATCAGGAACCTGGACTGCTGAGTTTTCTTTCCCAGGGAAAATGGAAAAAGGATGTGCCCAGGGGCCCCTGGCCCTGACTGCAAAGAATCCTTATATCGAAGGATGGACCCCACACCGAAGTTGTCCCCACCTCAAACTTGTGCTGCCCTGATAGACCCAAGGGAGCCCTACAAACTGACATCAGGTACCTGGACTGCTGAGTTTTCTTTCCCAGGGAAAATGGAAAAAGGATGTGCCCAGGGAACCCTGGCCCTGACTGCCAAAAATTCTTATATCGAAGGATGGACCCCACACCGAAGTTGTCCCCACCTCAAACTTGTGCTGCCCTGATAGACCCAAGGGAGCCCTACAAACTGACATCAGGAACCTGGATTGCTGAGTTTTCTTTCCCAGGGAAAATGGAAAAAGGATGTGCCCAGGGGCCCCTGGACATGGGCTGGGGCCTCACTGCAAAGAATCCTTATATCGAAGGATGGACCCCACATTGAAGATGTCCCCACCTCAAACTTGTGCTGCCCTGATAGACCCAAGGGAGCCCTACAAACTGACATCAGGAACCTGGACTGCTGAGTTTTCTTTCCCAGGGAAAATGGAAAAAGGATGTGCCCAGGGGCCCCTGGACATGGGCTGGGGCCACACTGCAAAGAATCCTTATATCGAAGGATGGACCCCACACCGAAGTTGTCCCCACCTCAAACTTGTGCTGCCCTGATAGACCCAAGGGAGCCCTACAGACTGACATCAGGAACCTGGACTGCTGACTTTTCTTTCCCAGGGAAAATGGAAAAAGGATGTGCCCAGGGGCCCCTGGCCCTGGGCTGGGGCCTCACTGCAAAGAATCCTTATATCGAAGGATGGACCCCACACCGAAGTTGTCCCCACCTCAAACTTGTGCTGCCCTGATAGACCCAAGGGAGCCCTACAAACTGACATCAGGAACCTGGACTGCTGACTTTTCTTTCCCAGGGAAAATGGAAAAAGGATGTGCCCAGGGGCCCCTGGCCCTGACTGCAAAAAATCCTTATATCGAAGGATGGACCCCACACCGAAGTTGTCCCCACCTCAAACTTGTGCTGCCTTGATAGACCCAAGGGAGCCCTACAAACTGACATCAGGAACCTGGACTGCTGAGTTTTCTTTCCCAGGGAAAATGGAAAAAGGATGTGCCCAGGGGCCCCTGGCCCTGGGCTGGGGCCAAACTGCAAAGAATCCTTATATCGAAGGATGGACCCCACACCGAAGTTGTCCCCACCTCAAACTTGTGCTGCCCTGATAGACCCAAGGGAGCCCTACAAACTGACATCAGGAACCTGGACTGCTGAGTTTTCTTTCCCAGGGAAAATGGAAAAAGGATGTGCCCAGGGGCCCCTGGCCCTGGGACCCTGGCCCTGACTGCAAAGAATCCTTATATCGAAGGATGGACCCCACACCGAAGTTGTCCCCACCTCAAACTTGTGCTGCCCTGATAGACCCAAGGGAGCCCGACAAACTGACATCAGGAACCTGGACTCCTGAGTTTTCTTTCCCAGGGAAAATGGAAAAAGGATGTGCCCGGGGGCCCCTGGCCCTGACTGCAAAAAATCCTTATATCGAAGGATGGACCCCACACCGAAGTTGTCCCCACCTCAAACTTGTGCTGCCCTGATAGACCCAAGTGAACCCTACAAACTGACATCAGGAACCTGGACTGCTGAGTTTCCTTTCCCAGGGAAAATGGAAACAGGATGTGCACAGGGGCCCCTGGCCCTGACTGCAAAGAATCCTTATAATGAAGGATGGACCCCACACCGAAGTTGTCCCCACCTCAAACTTGTGCTGCCCTGATAGACCCAAGGGAGCCCTACAAACTGACATCAGGAACCTGGATTGCTGAGTTTTCTTTCCCAGGGAAAATGGAAAAAGGATGTGCCCAGGGGCCCCTGGACATGGGCTGGGGCCTCACTGCAAAGAATCCTTATATCGAAGGATGGACCCCACACCGAAGATGTCCCCACCTCAAACTTGTGCTGCCCTGATAGACCCAAGGGAGCCCTACAAACTGACATCAGGAACCTGGACTGCTGAGTTTTCTTTCCCAGGGAAAATGGAAAAAGGATGTGCCCAGGGGCCCCTGGCCCTGACTGCAAATAATCCTTATATCGATGGATGGACCCCACACCAAAGTTGTCCCCACCTCAAACTTGTGCTGCCCTGATAGACCCAAGGGAGCCCTACAAACTGACATCAGGAACCTGGACTGCTGAGTTTTCTTTCCCAGGGAAAATGGAAAAAGGAGGTGCCCAGGGGCCCCTGGACATGGGCTGGGGCCACACTGCAAAGAATCCTTATATCGAAGGATGGACCCCACACCGAAGTTGTCCCCACCTCAAACTTGTGCTGCCCTGATAGACCCAAGGGAGCCCTACAAACTGACATCAGGAACCTGGACTGCTGAGTTTTCTTTCCCAGGGAAAATGGAAAAAGGATGTGCCCAGGGGCCCCTGGCCCTGACTGCAAAGAATCCTTATATCGAAGGATGGACCCCACACCGAAGTTGTCCCCACCTCAAACTTGTGCTGCCCTGATACACCCAAGGGAGCCCTACAAACTGACATCAGGAACCTGGACTGCTGAGTTTTCTTTCCCAGGGAAAATGGAAAAAGGATGTGCCCAGGGAACCCTGGACCTGACTGCCAAAAATTCTTATATCGAAGGATGGACCCCACACCGAAGCTGTCCCCACCTCAAACTTGTGCTGCCCTGATAGACCCAAGGGAGCCCTACAAACTGACATCAGGAACCTGGACTGCTGAGTTTTCTTTCCCAGGGAAAATGGAAAAAGGATGTGCACAGGGGCCCCTGGCCCTGACTGCAAAGAATCCTTATATCGAAGGATGGACCTCACACCGAAGTTGTCCCCACCTCAAACTTGTGCTGCCCTGATAGACCCAAGGGAGCCCTACAAACTGACATCAGGAACCTGGACTGCTGAGTTTTCTTTCCCAGGGAAAATGGAAAAAGGATGTGCCCAGGGGCCCCTGGCCCTGACTGCAAAAAATCCTTATATCGAAGGATGGACCCCACACCGAAGATGTCCCCACCTCAAACTTGTGCTGCCCTCATACACCAAAGGGAACCCTACAAACTGACATCAGGAACCTGGACTGCTGAGTTTTCTTTCCCAGGGAAAATGGAAAAAGGATGTGCACAGGGGCCCCTGGCCCTGACTGCAAAAAATCCTTATATTGAAGGATGGACCCCACACCGAAGTTGTCCCCACCTCAAACTTGTGCTGCCCTGATAGACCCAAGGGAGCCCTACAAACTGACATCAGGAACCTGGACTGCTGAGTTTTCTTTCCCAGGGAAAATGGAAAAAGGATGTGCCCAGGGGCCCCTGGCCCTGACTGCAAAGAATCCTTATATCGAAGGATGGACCCCACACCGAAGTTGTCCCCACCTCAAACTTGTGCTGCCCTGATAGACCCAAGGGAACCCTACAAACTGACATCAGGAACCTGGACTGCTGAGTTTTCTTTCCCAGGGAAAATGGAAAAAGGATGTGCCCAGGGGCCCCTGGCCCTGACTGCAAAGAATCCTTATAACGGAGGATGGACCCCACACCGAAGCTGTCCCCACCTCAAACTTATGCTGCCCTGATAGACCCAAGGGAACCCTACAAACTGACATCAGGAACCTGGACTGCTGAGTTTTCTTTCCCAGGGAAAATGGAAAAAGGATGGGCCCAGGGGCCCCTGGCCCTGGGCTGGGGCCTCACTGCAAAGAATCCTTATATCGAAGGATGGACCCCACACCGAAGTTGTCCCCACCTCAAACTTGTGCTGCCCTGATAGACCCAAGGGAGCCCTACAAACTGACATCAGGAACCTGGACTGCTGAGTTTTCTTTCCCAGGGAAAATGGAAAAAGGACGTGCCCAGGGGCCCCTGGCCCTGACTGCAAAGAATCCTTATATCGAAGGATGGACCCCAGACCGAAGTTGTCCCCACCTCAAACTTGTGCTGCCCTGATAGACCCAAGGGAGCCCTACAAACTGACATCAGGAACCTGGACTGCTGAGTTTTCTTTCCCAGGGAAAATGGAAAAAGGATGTGCCCAGGGGCCCCTGGCCCTGACTGCAAAAAATCCTTATATCGAAGGATGGACCCCACACCGAAGTTGTCCCCACCTCAAACTTGTGCTGCCTTGATAGACCCAAGGGAGCCCTACAAACTGACATCAGGAACCTGGACTGCTGAGTTTTCTTTCCCAGGGAAAATGGAAAAAGGATGTGCCCAGGGGCCCCTGGCCCTGGGCTGGGGCCTCACTGCAAAGAATCCTTATATCGAAGGATGGACCCCACACCGAAGTTGTCCCCACCTCAAACTTGTGCTGCCCTGATAGACCCAAGGGAGCCCTACAAACTGACATCAGGAACCTGGACTGCTGAGTTTTCTTTCCCAGGGAAAATGGAAAAAGGATGTGCCCAGGGGCCCCTGGCCCTGGGACCCTGGGCCTGACTGCAAAGAATCCTTATATCGAAGGATGGACCCCACACCGAAGTTGTCCCCACCTCAAACTTGTGCTGCCCTGATAGACCCAAGGGAGCCCTACAAACTGACATCAGGAACCTGGACTCCTGAGTTTTCTTTCCCAGGGAAAATGGAAAAAGGATGTGCCCGGGGGCCCCTGGCCCTGACTGCAAAAAATCCTTATATCGAAGGATGGACCCCACACCGAAGATGTCCCCACCTCAAACTTGTGCTGCCCTCATACACCCAAGGGAGCCCTACAAACTGACATCAGGAACCTGGACTGCTGAGTTTTCTTTCCCAGGGAAAATGGAAAAAGGATGTGCCCAGGGGCCCCTGGCCCTGACTGCAAAGAATCCTTATATCGAAGGATGGACCCCACACCGAAGTTGTCCCCACCTCAAACTTGTGCTGCCCTGATAGACCCAAGGGAGCCCTACAAACTGACATCAGGAACCTGGACTGCTGAGTTTTCTTTCCCAGGGAAAATGGAAAAAGGATGTGCCCAGGGGCCCCTGGCCCTGGGCTGGGGCCTCACAGCAAAGAATCCTTATATTGAAGGATGGACCCCACACCGAAGTTGTCCCCACCTCAAACTTGTGCTGCCCTGATAGACCCAAGTGAACCCTACAAACTGACATCAGGAACCTGGACTGCTGAGTTTCCTTTCCCAGGGAAAATGGAAAAAGGATGTGCACAGGGGCCCCTGGCCCTGACTGCAAAGAATCCTTATAATGAAGGATGGACCCCACACCGAAGTTGTCCCCACCTCAAACTTGTGCTGCCCTGATAGACCCAAGGGAGCCCTACAAACTGACATCAGGAACCTGGATTGCTGAGTTTTCTTTCCCAGGGAAAATGGAAAAAGGATGTGCCCAGGGGCCCCTGGACATGGGCTGGGGCCTCACTGCAAAGAGTCCTTATATCGAAGGATGGACCCCACACCGAAGATGTCCCCACCTCAAACTTGTGCTGCCCTGATAGACCCAAGGGAGCCCTACAAACTGACATCAGGAACCTGGACTCCTGAGTTTTCTTTCCCAGGGAAAATGGAAAAAGGATGTGCCCGGGGGCCCCTGGCCCTGACTGCAAAAAATCCTTATATCGAAGGATGGACCCCACACCGAAGTTGTCCCCACCTCAAACTTGTGCTGCCCTGATAGACCCAAGGGAGCCCTACAAACTGACATCAGGAACCTGGACTCCTGAGTTTTCTTTCCCAGGGAAAATGGAAAAAGGAGGTGCCCAGGGGCCCCTGACCCTGGGCTGGGGCCTCACTGCAAAGAATCCTTATATCGAAGGATGGACCCCACACCGAAGTTGTCCCCACCTCAAACTTGTGCTGCCCTGATAGACCCAAGGGAACCCTACAAACTGACATCAGGAACCTGGACTGCTGAGTTTTCTTTCCCAGGGAAAATGGAAAAAGGATGTGCCCAGGGAACCCTGGACCTGACTGCCAAAAATTCTTATATCAAAGGATGGACCCCACACCGAAGTTGTCCCCACCTCAAACTTGTGCTGCCTTGATAGACCCAAGGGAGCCCTACAAACTGACATCAGGAACCTGGACTGCTGAGTTTTCTTTCCCAGGGAAAATGGAAAAAGGATGTGCCCAGGGGCCCCTGGCCCTGGGCTGGGGCCTCACTGCAAAGAATCCTTATATCGAAGGATGGACCCCACACCGAAGTTGTCCCCACCTCAAACTTGTGCTGCCCTGATAGACCCAAGGGAGCCCTACAAACTGACATCAGGAACCTGGACTGCTGAGTTTTCTTTCCCAGGGAAAATGGAAAAAGGATGTGCCCAGGGGCCCCTGGCCCTGGGCTGGGGCCTCACTGCAAAGAATCCTTATATCGAAGGATGGACCCCACACCGAAGTTGTCCCCACCTCAAACTTGTGCTGCCCTGATAGACCCAAGTGAGCCCTACAGACTGACATCAGGAACCTGGACTGCTGACTTTTCTTTCCCAGGGAAAATGGAAAAAGGATGTGCCCAGGGGCCCCTGGCCCTGGGCTGGGGCCTCACTGCAAAGAATCCTTATATCGAAGGATGGACCCCACACCGAAGATGTCCCCACCTCAAACTTGTGCTGCCCTCATACACCCAAGGGAGCCCTACAAACTGACATCAGGAACCTGGACTGCTGAGTTTTCTTTCCCAGGGAAAATGGAAAAAGGACGTGCCCAGGGGCCCCTGGCCCTGACTGCAAAGAATCCTTATATCGAAGGATGGACCCCACACCGAAGTTGTCCCCACCTCAAACTTGTGCTGCCCTGATAGACCTAAGGGAGCCCTACAAACTGACATCAGGAACCTGGACTGCTGACTTTTCTTTCCCAGGGAAAATGGAAAAAGGATGTGCCCAGGGGCCCCTGGCCCTGACTGCAAAGAATCCTTATATCGAAGGATGGACCCCACACCGAATTTGTCCCCACCTCAAACTTGTGCTGCCCTGATACACCCAAGGGAGCCCTACAAACTGACATCAGGTACCTGGACTGCTGAGTTTTCTTTCCCAGGGAAAATGGAAAAAGGATGTGCCCAGGGGCCCCTGGCCCTGGGCTGGGGCCTCACTGCAAAGAATCCTTATATCGAAGGATGGACCCCACACCGAAGTTGTCCCCACCTCAAACTTGTGCTGCCCTGATAGACCCAAGGGAGCCCTACAAACTGACATCAGGAACCTGGACTGCTGAGTTTTCTTTCCCAGGGAAAATGGAAAAAGGATGTCCCCAGGGTTCCCTGGCCCTGGGCTGGGGCCTCACTGCAAAGAATCCTTATATCGAAGGATGGACCCCACACCGAAGTTGTCCCCACCTCAAACTTGTGCTGCCCTGATAGACCCAAGGGAGCCCTACAAACTGACATCAGGAACCTGGACTGCTGAGTTTTCTTTCCCAGGGAAAATGGAAAAAGGATGTGCCCAAGGGCCCCTGGCCCTGGGACCCTGGCCCTGACTGCAAAGAATCCTTATATCGAAGGATGGACCCCACACTGAAGTTGTCCCAACCTCAAACTTGTGCTGCCCTGATAGACCCAAGGGAGCCCTACAAACTGACATCAGGAACCTGGACTGCTGAGTTTTCTTTCCCAGGGAAAATGGAAAAAGGATGTGCCCAGGGGCCCCTGGCCCTGACTGCAAAAAATCCTTATATCGAAGGATGGACCCCAGACCGAAGATGTCCCCACCTCAAACTTGTGCTGCCCTGATAGACCCAAGGGAGCCCTACAAACTGACATCAGGAACCTGGACTGCTGAGTTTTCTTTCCCAGGGAAAATGGAAAAAGGATGTGCCCAGGGGCCCCTGGCCCTGGGCTGGGGCCTCACTGCAAAGAATCCTTATATCGAAGGATGGACCCCACACCGAAGATGTCCCCACCTCAAACTTGTGCTGCCCTCATACACCCAAGGGAGCCCTACAAACTGACATCAGGAACCTGGACTGCTGAGTTTTCTTTCCCAGGGAAAATGGAAAAAGGACGTGCCCAGGGGCCCCTGGCCCTGACTGCAAAGAATCCTTATATCGAAGGATGGACCCCACACCGAAGTTGTCCCCACCTCAAACTTGTGCTGCCCTGATAGACCTAAGGGAGCCCTACAAACTGACATCAGGAACCTGGACTGCTGAGTTTTCTTTCCCAGGGAAAATGGTAAAAGGATGTGCCCAGGGGCCCCTGGCCCTGACTGCAAAGAATCCTTATATCGAAGGATGGACCCCACACCGAAGTTGTCCCCACCTCAAACTTGTGCTGCCCTGATACACCCAAGGGAGCCCTACAAACTGACATCAGGTACCTGGACTGCTGAGTTTTCTTTCCCAGGGAAAATGGAAAAAGGATGTGCCCAGGGAACCCTGGCCCTGACTGCCAAAAATTCTTATATCGAAGGATGGACCCCACACCGAAGTTGTCCCCACCTCAAACTTAGCTGCCCTGATAGACCCAAGGGAGCCCTACAAACTGACATCAGGAACCTGGACTGCTGAGTTTTCTTTCCCAGGGAAAATGGAAAAAGGATGTGCCCAGGGGCCCCTGGCCCTGACTGCAAAGAATCCTTATATTGAAGGATGGACCCCAAACCGAAGTTGTCCCCACCTCAAACTTGTGCTGCCCTGATAGACCCAAGGGAGCCCTACAAACTGACATCAGGAACCTGGATTGCTGAGTTTTCTTTCCCAGGGAAAATGGAAAAAGGATGTGCCCAGGGGCCCCTGGACATGGGCTGGGGCCTCACTGCAAAGAATCCTTATATCGAAGGATGGACCCCACATTGAAGATGTCCCCACCTCAAACTTGTGCTGCCCTGATAGACCCAAGGGAGCCCTACAAACTGACATCAGGAACCTGGACTGCTGAGTTTTCTTTCCCAGGGAAAATGGAAAAAGGATGTGCCCAGGGGCCCCTGGACATGGGCTGGGGCCACACTGCAAAGAATCCTTATATCGAAGGATGGACCCCACACCGAAGATGTCCCCACCTCAAACTTGTGCTGCCCTGATAGACCCAAGGGAGCCCTACAAACTGACATCAGGAACCTGGACTGCTGAGTTTTCTTTCCCAGGGAAAATGGAAAAAGGACGTGCCCAGGGGCCCCTGGCCCTGACTGCAAAGAATCCTTATATCGAAGGATGGACCCCACACCGAAGTTGTCCCCACCTCAAACTTGTGCTGCCCTGATAGACCCAAGGGAGCCCTACAAACTGACATCAGGAACCTGGACTGCTGAGTTTTCTTTCCCAGGGAAAATGGAAAAAGGATGTGCCCAGGGGCCACTGGCCCCGGCCTGGGGCCTCACTGCAAAGAATCCTTATATCGAAGGATGGACCCCACACCGAAGTTGTCCCCACCTCAAACTTGTGCTGCCCTGATAGACCCAAGGGAGCCCTACAAACTGACATCAGGAACCTGGACTGCTGAGTTTTCTTTCCCAGGGAAAATGGAAAAAGGATGTGCCCAGGGGCCCCTGGCCCTGGGACCCTGGCCCTGACTGCAAAGAATCCTTATATCGAAGGATGGACCCCACACCGAAGTTGTCCCCACCTCAAACTTGTGCTGCCCTGATAGACCCAAGGGAGCCCGACAAACTGACATCAGGAACCTGGACTCCTGAGTTTTCTTTCCCAGGGAAAATGGAAAAAGGATGTGCCCAGGGGCCCCTGGCCCTGACTGCAAAAAATCCTTATATCGAAGGATGGACCCCACACCGAAGATGTCCCCACCTCAAACTTGTGCTGCCCTCATACACCCAAGGGAGCCCTACAAACTGACATCAGGAACCTGGACTGCTGAGTTTTCTTTCCCAGGGAAAATGGAAAAAGGATGTGCCCAGGGGCCCCTGGCCCTGACTGCAAAGAATCCTTATATCGAAGGATGGACCCCACACCGAAGTTGTCCCCACCTCAAACTTGTGCTGCCCTGATAGACCCAAGGGAGCCCTACAAACTGACATCAGGAACCTGGACTGCTGAGTTTTCTTTCCCAGGGAAAATGGAAAAAGGATGTGCCCAGGGGCCCGTGGCCCTGGGCTGGGGCCTCACTGCAAAGAATCCTTATATCGAAGGATGGACCCCACACCGAAGTTGTCCCCACCTCAAACTTGTGCTGCCCTGATAGACCCAAGTGAACCCTACAAACTGACATCAGGAACCTGGACTGCTGAGTTTCCTTTCCCAGGGAAAATGGAAACAGGATGTGCACAGGGGCCCCTGGCCCTGACTGCAAAGAATCCTTATAATGAAGGATGGACCCCACACCGAAGTTGTCCCCACCTCAAACTTGTGCTGCCCTGATAGACCCAAGGGAGCCCTACAAACTGACATCAGGAACCTGGACTGCTGAGTTTTCTTTCCCAGGGAAAATGGAAAAAGGAGGTGCCCAGGGGCCCCTGGACATGGGCTGGGGCCACACTGCAAAGAATCCTTATATCGAAGGATGGACCCCACACCAAAGTTGTCCCCACCTCAAATTTGTGCTGCCCTGATAGACCCAAGGGAACCCTACAAACTGACATCAGGAACCTGGACTGCTGAGTTTTCTTTCCCAGGGAAAATGGAAAAAGGATGGGCCCAGGGGCCCCTGGCCCTGGGCTGGGGCCTCACTGCAAAGAATCCTTATATTGAAGGATGGACCCCACACCGAAGTTGTCCCCACCTCAAACTTGTGCTGCCCTGATAGACCCAAGGGAGCCCTACAAACTGACATCAGGAACCTGGACTGCTGAGTTTTCTTTCCCAGGGAAAATGGAAAAAGGATGTGCCCAGGGAACCCTGGACCTGACTGCCAAAAATTCTTATATCGAAGGATGGACCCCACACCGAAGCTGTCCCCACCTCAAACTTGTGCTGCCCTGATAGACCCAAGGGAGCCCTACAAACTGACATCAGGAACCTGGACTGCTGAGTTTTCTTTCCCAGGGAAAATGGAAAAAGGATGTGCACAGGGGCCCCTGGCCCTGACTGCAAAGAATCCTTATATCGAAGGATGGACCTCACACCGAAGTTGTCCCCACCTCAAACTTGTGCTGCCCTGATAGACCCAAGGGAGCCCGACAAACTGACATCAGGAACCTGGACTGCTGAGTTTTCTTTCCCAGGGAAAATGGAAAAAGGATGTGCCCAGGGGCCCCTGGCCCTGACTGCAAAAAATCCTTATATCGAAGGATGGACCCCACACCGAAGATGTCCCCACCTCAAACTTGTGCTGCCCTCATACACCAAAGGGAACCCTACAAACTGACATCAGGAACCTGGACTGCTGAGTTTTCTTTCCCAGGGAAAATGGAAAAAGGATGTGCACAGGGGCCCCTGGCCCTGACTGCAAAAAATCCTTATATTGAAGGATGGACCCCACACCGAAGTTGTCCCCACCTCAAACTTGTGCTGCCCTGATAGACCCAAGGGAGCCCTGCAAACTGACATCAGGAACCTGGACTGCTGAGTTTTCTTTCCCAGGGAAAATGGAAAAAGGATGTGCCCAGGGGCCCCTGGCCCTGACTGCAAAGAATCCTTATATCGAAGGATGGACCCCACACCGAAGTTGTCCCCACCTCAAACTTGTGCTGCCCTGATAGACCCAAGGGAACCCTACAAACTGACATCAGGAACCTGGACTGCTGAGTTTTCTTTCCCAGGGAAAATGGAAAAAGGATGTGCCCAGGGGCCCCTGGCCCTGACTGCAAAGAATCCTTATAACGGAGGATGGACCCCACACCGAAGCTGTCCCCACCTCAAACTTGTGCTGCCCTGATAGACCCAAGGGAACCCTACAAACTGACATCAGGAACCTGGACTGCTGAGTTTTCTTTCCCAGGGAAAATGGAAAAAGGATGGGCCCAGGGGCCCCTGGCCCTGGGCTGGGGCCTCACTGCAAAGAATCCTTATATCGAAGGATGGACCCCACACCGAAGTTGTCCCCACCTCAAACTTGTGCTGCCCTGATAGACCCAAGGGAGCCCTACAAACTGACATCAGGAACCTGGACTGCTGAGTTTTCTTTCCCAGGGAAAATGGAAAAAGGATGTGCCCAGGGGCCCCTGGCCCTGACTGCAAAAAATCCTTATATCGAAGGATGGACCCCACACCGAAGATGTCCCCACCTCAAACCTGTGCTGCCCTCATACACCAAAGGGAGCCCTACAAACTGACATCAGGAACCTGGACTGCTGAGTTTTCTTTCCCAGGGAAAATGGAAAAAGGATGTGCACAGGGGCCCCTGGCCCTGACTGCAGAGAATCCTTATATCGAAGGATGGACCCCACACCGAAGTTGTCCCCACCTCAAACTTGTGCTGCCCTGATAGACCCAAGGGAACCCTACAAACTGACATCAGGAACCTGGACTGCTGAGTTTTCTTTCCCAGGGAAAATGGAAAAAGGATGTGCCCAGGGGCCCCTGGCCCTGACTGCAAAGAATCCTTATATCGAAGGATGGACCCCAAACCGAAGTTGTCCCCACCTCAAACTTGTGCTGCCCTGATAGACCCAAGGGAGCCCTACAAACTGACATCAGGAACCTGGACTGCTGAGTTTTCTTTCCCAGGGAAAATGGAAAAAGGATGTGCCCAGGGGCCCCTGGCCCTGGGCTGGGGCCTCACTGCAAAGAATCCTTATATCGAAGGATGGACCCCACACCGAAGTTGTCCCCACCTCAAACTTGTGCTGCCCTGATAGACCCAAGGGAACCCTACAAACTGACATCAGGAACCTGGACTGCTGAGTTTTCTTTCCCAGGGAAAATGGAAAAAGGATGTGCCCAGGGAACCCTGGACCTGACTGCCAAAAATTCTTATATCAAAGGATGGACCCCACACCGAAGTTGTCCCCAACTCAAACTTGTGCTGCCTTGATAGACCCAAGGGAGCCCTACAAACTGACATCAGGAACCTGGACTGCTGAGTTTTCTTTCCCAGGGAAAATGGAAAAAGGATGTGCCCAGGGGCCCCTGGCCCTGGGCTGGGGCCTCACTGCAAAGAATCCTTATATCGAAGGATGGACCCCACACCGAAGTTGTCCCCACCTCAAACTTGTGCTGCCCTGATAGACCCAAGGGAGCCCTACAAACTGACATCAGGAACCTGGACTGCTGAGTTTTCTTTCCCAGGGAAAATGGAAAAAGTATGTCCCCAGGATTCCCTGGCCCTGGGCTGTGGCCTCACTGCAAAGAATCCTTATATCGAAGGATGGACCCCACACCGAAGTTGTCCCCACCTCAAACTTGTGCTGCCCTGATAGACCCAAGGGAGCCCTACAAACTGACATCAGGAACCTGGACTGCTGAGTTTTCTTTCCCAGGGAAAATGGAAAAAGGATGTGCCCAGGGGCCCCTGGCCCTGGGCTGGGGCCTCACTGCAAAGAATCCTTATATCGAAGGATGGACCCCACACCGAAGTTGTCCCCACCTCAAACTTGTGCTGCCCTGATAGACCCAAGTGAGCCCTACAAACTGACATCAGGAACCTGGACTGCTGACTTTTCTTTCCCAGGGAAAATGGAAAAAGGATGTGCCCAGGGGCCCCTGGCCCTGGGCTGGGGCCTCACTGCAAAGAATCCTTATATCGAAGGATGGACCCCACACCGAAGTTGTCCCCACCTCAAACTTGTGCTGCCCTGATAGACCCAAGGAAGCCCTACAAACTGACATCAGGAACCTGGACTGCTGACTTTTCTTTCCCAGGGAAAATGGAAAAAGGATGTGCCCAGGGGCCCCTGGCCCTGGGACCCTGGCCCTGACTGCAAAGAATCCTTATATCGAAGGATGGACCCCACACTGAAGTTGTCCCCACCTCAAACTTGTGCTGCCCTGATAGACCCAAGGGAGCCCTACAAACTGACATCAGGAACCTGGACTGCTGAGTTTTCTTTCCCAGGGAAAATGGAAAAAGGATGTGCCCAGGGGCCCCTGGCCCTGACTGCAAAAAATCCTTATATCGAAGGATGGACCCCAGACCGAAGATGTCCCCACCTCAAACTTGTGCTGCCCTGATAGACCCAAGGGAGCCCTACAAACTGACATCAGGAACCTGGACTGCTGAGTTTTCTTTCCCAGGGAAAATGGAAAAAGGATGTGCCCAGGGGCCCCTGGCCCTGGGCTGGGGCCTCACTGCAAAGAATCCTTATATCGAAGGATGGACCCCACACCGAAGATGTCCCCACCTCAAACTTGTGCTGCCCTCATACACCCAAGGGAGCCCTACAAACTGACATCAGGAACCTGGACTGCTGAGTTTTCTTTCCCAGGGAAAATGGAAAAAGGACGTGCCCAGGGGCCCCTGGCCCTGACTGCAAAGAATCCTTATATCGAAGGATGGACCCCACACCGAAGTTGTCCCCACCTCAAACTTGTGCTGCCCTGATAGACCTAAGGGAGCCCTACAAACTGACATCAGGAACCTGGACTGCTGAGTTTTCTTTCCCAGGGAAAATGGAAAAAGGATGTGCCCAGGGGCCCCTGGCCCTGACTGCAAAGAATCCTTATATCGAAGGATGGACCCCACACCGAAGTTGTCCCCACCTCAAACTTGTGCTGCCCTGATAGACCCAAGGGAGCCCTACAAACTGACATCAGGTACCTGGACTGCTGAGTTTTCTTTCCCAGGGAAAATGGAAAAAGGATGTGCCCAGGGAACCCTGGCCCTGACTGCCAAAAATTCTTATATCGAAGGATGGACCCCACACCGAAGTTGTCCCCACCTCAAACTTGTGCTGCCCTGATAGACCCAAGGGAGCCCTACAAACTGACATCAGGAACCTGGATTGCTGAGTTTTCTTTCCCAGGGAAAATGGAAAAAGGATGTGCCCAGGGGCCCCTGGACATGGGCTGGGGCCTCACTGCAAAGAATCCTTATATCGAAGGATGGACCCCACATTGAAGATGTCCCCACCTCAAACTTGTGCTGCCCTGATAGACCCAAGGGAGCCCTACAAACTGACATCAGGAACCTGGACTGCTGAGTTTTCTTTCCCAGGGAAAATGGAAAAAGGATGTGCCCAGGGGCCCCTGGACATGGGCTGGGGCCACACTGCAAAGAATCCTTATATCGAAGGATGGACCCCACACCGAAGTTGTCCCCACCTCAAACTTGTGCTGCCCTGATAGACCCAAGGGAGCCCTACAGACTGACATCAGGAACCTGGACTGCTGACTTTTCTTTCCCAGGGAAAATGGAAAAAGGATGTGCCCAGGGGCCCCTGGCCCTGGGCTGGGGCCTCACTGCAAAGAATCCTTATATCGAAGGATGGACCCCACACCGAAGTTGTCCCCACCTCAAACTTGTGCTGCCCTGATAGACCCAAGGGAGCCCTACAAACTGACATCAGGAACCTGGACTGCTGACTTTTCTTTCCCAGGGAAAATGGAAAAAGGATGTGCCCAGGGGCCCCTGGCCCTGACTGCAAAAAATCCTTATATCGAAGGATGGACCCCACACCGAAGTTGTCCCCACCTCAAACTTGTGCTGCCTTGATAGACCCAAGGGAGCCCTACAAACTGACATCAGGAACCTGGACTGCTGAGTTTTCTTTCCCAGGGAAAATGGAAAAAGGATGTGCCCAGGGGCCCCTGGCCCTGGGCTGGGGCCAAACTGCAAAGAATCCTTATATCGAAGGATGGACCCCACACCGAAGTTGTCCCCACCTCAAACTTGTGCTGCCCTGATAGACCCAAGGGAGCCCTACAAACTGACATCAGGAACCTGGACTGCTGAGTTTTCTTTCCCAGGGAAAATGGAAAAAGGATGTGCCCAGGGGCCCCTGGCCCTGGGACCCTGGCCCTGACTGCAAAGAATCCTTATATCGAAGGATGGACCCCACACCGAAGTTGTCCCCACCTCAAACTTGTGCTGCCCTGATAGACCCAAGGGAGCCCGACAAACTGACATCAGGAACCTGGACTCCTGAGTTTTCTTTCCCAGGGAAAATGGAAAAAGGATGTGCCCGGGGGCCCCTGGCCCTGACTGCAAAAAATCCTTATATCGAAGGATGGACCCCACACCGAAGTTGTCCCCACCTCAAACTTGTGCTGCCCTGATAGACCCAAGTGAACCCTACAAACTGACATCAGGAACCTGGACTGCTGAGTTTCCTTTCCCAGGGAAAATGGAAACAGGATGTGCACAGGGGCCCCTGGCCCTGACTGCAAAGAATCCTTATAATGAAGGATGGACCCCACACCGAAGTTGTCCCCACCTCAAACTTGTGCTGCCCTGATAGACCCAAGGGAGCCCTACAAACTGACATCAGGAACCTGGATTGCTGAGTTTTCTTTCCCAGGGAAAATGGAAAAAGGATGTGCCCAGGGGCCCCTGGACATGGGCTGGGGCCTCACTGCAAAGAATCCTTATATCGAAGGATGGACCCCACACCGAAGATGTCCCCACCTCAAACTTGTGCTGCCCTGATAGACCCAAGGGAGCCCTACAAACTGACATCAGGAACCTGGACTGCTGAGTTTTCTTTCCCAGGGAAAATGGAAAAAGGATGTGCCCAGGGGCCCCTGGCCCTGACTGCAAATAATCCTTATATCGATGGATGGACCCCACACCAAAGTTGTCCCCACCTCAAACTTGTGCTGCCCTGATAGACCCAAGGGAGCCCTACAAACTGACATCAGGAACCTGGACTGCTGAGTTTTCTTTCCCAGGGAAAATGGAAAAAGGAGGTGCCCAGGGGCCCCTGGACATGGGCTGGGGCCACACTGCAAAGAATCCTTATATCGAAGGATGGACCCCACACCGAAGTTGTCCCCACCTCAAACTTGTGCTGCCCTGATAGACCCAAGGGAGCCCTACAAACTGACATCAGGAACCTGGACTGCTGAGTTTTCTTTCCCAGGGAAAATGGAAAAAGGATGTGCCCAGGGGCCCCTGGCCCTGACTGCAAAGAATCCTTATATCGAAGGATGGACCCCACACCGAAGTTGTCCCCACCTCAAACTTGTGCTGCCCTGATACACCCAAGGGAGCCCTACAAACTGACATCAGGAACCTGGACTGCTGAGTTTTCTTTCCCAGGGAAAATGGAAAAAGGATGTGCCCAGGGAACCCTGGACCTGACTGCCAAAAATTCTTATATCGAAGGATGGACCCCACACCGAAGCTGTCCCCACCTCAAACTTGTGCTGCCCTGATAGACCCAAGGGAGCCCTACAAACTGACATCAGGAACCTGGACTGCTGAGTTTTCTTTCCCAGGGAAAATGGAAAAAGGATGTGCACAGGGGCCCCTGGCCCTGACTGCAAAGAATCCTTATATCGAAGGATGGACCTCACACCGAAGTTGTCCCCACCTCAAACTTGTGCTGCCCTGATAGACCCAAGGGAGCCCTACAAACTGACATCAGGAACCTGGACTGCTGAGTTTTCTTTCCCAGGGAAAATGGAAAAAGGATGTGCCCAGGGGCCCCTGGCCCTGACTGCAAAAAATCCTTATATCGAAGGATGGACCCCACACCGAAGATGTCCCCACCTCAAACTTGTGCTGCCCTCATACACCAAAGGGAACCCTACAAACTGACATCAGGAACCTGGACTGCTGAGTTTTCTTTCCCAGGGAAAATGGAAAAAGGATGTGCACAGGGGCCCCTGGCCCTGACTGCAAAAAATCCTTATATTGAAGGATGGACCCCACACCGAAGTTGTCCCCACCTCAAACTTGTGCTGCCCTGATAGACCCAAGGGAGCCCTACAAACTGACATCAGGAACCTGGACTGCTGAGTTTTCTTTCCCAGGGAAAATGGAAAAAGGATGTGCCCAGGGGCCCCTGGCCCTGACTGCAAAGAATCCTTATATCGAAGGATGGACCCCACACCGAAGTTGTCCCCACCTCAAACTTGTGCTGCCCTGATAGACCCAAGGGAACCCTACAAACTGACATCAGGAACCTGGACTGCTGAGTTTTCTTTCCCAGGGAAAATGGAAAAAGGATGTGCCCAGGGGCCCCTGGCCCTGACTGCAAAGAATCCTTATAACGGAGGATGGACCCCACACCGAAGCTGTCCCCACCTCAAACTTGTGCTGCCCTGATAGACCCAAGGGAACCCTACAAACTGACATCAGGAACCTGGACTGCTGAGTTTTCTTTCCCAGGGAAAATGGAAAAAGGATGGGCCCAGGGGCCCCTGGCCCTGGGCTGGGGCCTCACTGCAAAGAATCCTTATATCGAAGGATGGACCCCACACCGAAGTTGTCCCCACCTCAAACTTGTGCTGCCCTGATAGACCCAAGGGAGCCCTACAAACTGACATCAGGAACCTGGACTGCTGAGTTTTCTTTCCCAGGGAAAATGGAAAAAGGACGTGCCCAGGGGCCCCTGGCCCTGACTGCAAAGAATCCTTATATCGAAGGATGGACCCCAGACCGAAGTTGTCCCCACCTCAAACTTGTGCTGCCCTGATAGACCCAAGGGAGCCCTACAAACTGACATCAGGAACCTGGACTGCTGAGTTTTCTTTCCCAGGGAAAATGGAAAAAGGATGTGCCCAGGGGCCCCTGGCCCTGACTGCAAAAAATCCTTATATCGAAGGATGGACCCCACACCGAAGTTGTCCCCACCTCAAACTTGTGCTGCCTTGATAGACCCAAGGGAGCCCTACAAACTGACATCAGGAACCTGGACTGCTGAGTTTTCTTTCCCAGGGAAAATGGAAAAAGGATGTGCCCAGGGGCCCCTGGCCCTGGGCTGGGGCCTCACTGCAAAGAATCCTTATATCGAAGGATGGACCCCACACCGAAGTTGTCCCCACCTCAAACTTGTGCTGCCCTGATAGACCCAAGGGAGCCCTACAAACTGACATCAGGAACCTGGACTGCTGAGTTTTCTTTCCCAGGGAAAATGGAAAAAGGATGTGCCCAGGGGCCCCTGGCCCTGGGACCCTGGGCCTGACTGCAAAGAATCCTTATATCGAAGGATGGACCCCACACCGAAGTTGTCCCCACCTCAAACTTGTGCTGCCCTGATAGACCCAAGGGAGCCCTACAAACTGACATCAGGAACCTGGACTCCTGAGTTTTCTTTCCCAGGGAAAATGGAAAAAGGATGTGCCCGGGGGCCCCTGGCCCTGACTGCAAAAAATCCTTATATCGAAGGATGGACCCCACACCGAAGATGTCCCCACCTCAAACTTGTGCTGCCCTCATACACCCAAGGGAGCCCTACAAACTGACATCAGGAACCTGGACTGCTGAGTTTTCTTTCCCAGGGAAAATGGAAAAAGGATGTGCCCAGGGGCCCCTGGCCCTGACTGCAAAGAATCCTTATATCGAAGGATGGACCCCACACCGAAGTTGTCCCCACCTCAAACTTGTGCTGCCCTGATAGACCCAAGGGAGCCCTACAAACTGACATCAGGAACCTGGACTGCTGAGTTTTCTTTCCCAGGGAAAATGGAAAAAGGATGTGCCCAGGGGCCCCTGGCCCTGGGCTGGGGCCTCACAGCAAAGAATCCTTATATTGAAGGATGGACCCCACACCGAAGTTGTCCCCACCTCAAACTTGTGCTGCCCTGATAGACCCAAGTGAACCCTACAAACTGACATCAGGAACCTGGACTGCTGAGTTTCCTTTCCCAGGGAAAATGGAAAAAGGATGTGCACAGGGGCCCCTGGCCCTGACTGCAAAGAATCCTTATAATGAAGGATGGACCCCACACCGAAGTTGTCCCCACCTCAAACTTGTGCTGCCCTGATAGACCCAAGGGAGCCCTACAAACTGACATCAGGAACCTGGATTGCTGAGTTTTCTTTCCCAGGGAAAATGGAAAAAGGATGTGCCCAGGGGCCCCTGGACATGGGCTGGGGCCTCACTGCAAAGAGTCCTTATATCGAAGGATGGACCCCACACCGAAGATGTCCCCACCTCAAACTTGTGCTGCCCTGATAGACCCAAGGGAGCCCTACAAACTGACATCAGGAACCTGGACTCCTGAGTTTTCTTTCCCAGGGAAAATGGAAAAAGGATGTGCCCGGGGGCCCCTGGCCCTGACTGCAAAAAATCCTTATATCGAAGGATGGACCCCACACCGAAGTTGTCCCCACCTCAAACTTGTGCTGCCCTGATAGACCCAAGGGAGCCCTACAAACTGACATCAGGAACCTGGACTCCTGAGTTTTCTTTCCCAGGGAAAATGGAAAAAGGAGGTGCCCAGGGGCCCCTGACCCTGGGCTGGGGCCTCACTGCAAAGAATCCTTATATCGAAGGATGGACCCCACACCGAAGTTGTCCCCACCTCAAACTTGTGCTGCCCTGATAGACCCAAGGGAACCCTACAAACTGACATCAGGAACCTGGACTGCTGAGTTTTCTTTCCCAGGGAAAATGGAAAAAGGATGTGCCCAGGGAACCCTGGACCTGACTGCCAAAAATTCTTATATCAAAGGATGGACCCCACACCGAAGTTGTCCCCACCTCAAACTTGTGCTGCCTTGATAGACCCAAGGGAGCCCTACAAACTGACATCAGGAACCTGGACTGCTGAGTTTTCTTTCCCAGGGAAAATGGAAAAAGGATGTGCCCAGGGGCCCCTGGCCCTGGGCTGGGGCCTCACTGCAAAGAATCCTTATATCGAAGGATGGACCCCACACCGAAGTTGTCCCCACCTCAAACTTGTGCTGCCCTGATAGACCCAAGGGAGCCCTACAAACTGACATCAGGAACCTGGACTGCTGAGTTTTCTTTCCCAGGGAAAATGGAAAAAGGATGTGCCCAGGGGCCCCTGGCCCTGGGCTGGGGCCTCACTGCAAAGAATCCTTATATCGAAGGATGGACCCCACACCGAAGTTGTCCCCACCTCAAACTTGTGCTGCCCTGATAGACCCAAGTGAGCCCTACAGACTGACATCAGGAACCTGGACTGCTGACTTTTCTTTCCCAGGGAAAATGGAAAAAGGATGTGCCCAGGGGCCCCTGGCCCTGGGCTGGGGCCTCACTGCAAAGAATCCTTATATCGAAGGATGGACCCCACACCGAAGATGTCCCCACCTCAAACTTGTGCTGCCCTCATACACCCAAGGGAGCCCTACAAACTGACATCAGGAACCTGGACTGCTGAGTTTTCTTTCCCAGGGAAAATGGAAAAAGGACGTGCCCAGGGGCCCCTGGCCCTGACTGCAAAGAATCCTTATATCGAAGGATGGACCCCACACCGAAGTTGTCCCCACCTCAAACTTGTGCTGCCCTGATAGACCTAAGGGAGCCCTACAAACTGACATCAGGAACCTGGACTGCTGACT
The DNA here is from genome assembly GCF_050655825.1 of Lonchura striata. NCBI lineage: Eukaryota > Metazoa > Chordata > Aves > Passeriformes > Estrildidae > Lonchura > Lonchura striata. The sequence goes on along the minus strand of NC_140733.1, from coordinate 10,428,681 downwards.
TTTCTTTCCCAGGGAAAATGGAAAAAGGATGTGCCCAGGGGCCCCTGGCCCTGACTGCAAAGAATCCTTATATCGAAGGATGGACCCCACACCGAATTTGTCCCCACCTCAAACTTGTGCTGCCCTGATACACCCAAGGGAGCCCTACAAACTGACATCAGGTACCTGGACTGCTGAGTTTTCTTTCCCAGGGAAAATGGAAAAAGGATGTGCCCAGGGGCCCCTGGCCCTGGGCTGGGGCCTCACTGCAAAGAATCCTTATATCGAAGGATGGACCCCACACCGAAGTTGTCCCCACCTCAAACTTGTGCTGCCCTGATAGACCCAAGGGAGCCCTACAAACTGACATCAGGAACCTGGACTGCTGAGTTTTCTTTCCCAGGGAAAATGGAAAAAGGATGTCCCCAGGGTTCCCTGGCCCTGGGCTGGGGCCTCACTGCAAAGAATCCTTATATCGAAGGATGGACCCCACACCGAAGTTGTCCCCACCTCAAACTTGTGCTGCCCTGATAGACCCAAGGGAGCCCTACAAACTGACATCAGGAACCTGGACTGCTGAGTTTTCTTTCCCAGGGAAAATGGAAAAAGGATGTGCCCAAGGGCCCCTGGCCCTGGGACCCTGGCCCTGACTGCAAAGAATCCTTATATCGAAGGATGGACCCCACACTGAAGTTGTCCCAACCTCAAACTTGTGCTGCCCTGATAGACCCAAGGGAGCCCTACAAACTGACATCAGGAACCTGGACTGCTGAGTTTTCTTTCCCAGGGAAAATGGAAAAAGGATGTGCCCAGGGGCCCCTGGCCCTGACTGCAAAAAATCCTTATATCGAAGGATGGACCCCAGACCGAAGATGTCCCCACCTCAAACTTGTGCTGCCCTGATAGACCCAAGGGAGCCCTACAAACTGACATCAGGAACCTGGACTGCTGAGTTTTCTTTCCCAGGGAAAATGGAAAAAGGATGTGCCCAGGGGCCCCTGGCCCTGGGCTGGGGCCTCACTGCAAAGAATCCTTATATCGAAGGATGGACCCCACACCGAAGATGTCCCCACCTCAAACTTGTGCTGCCCTCATACACCCAAGGGAGCCCTACAAACTGACATCAGGAACCTGGACTGCTGAGTTTTCTTTCCCAGGGAAAATGGAAAAAGGACGTGCCCAGGGGCCCCTGGCCCTGACTGCAAAGAATCCTTATATCGAAGGATGGACCCCACACCGAAGTTGTCCCCACCTCAAACTTGTGCTGCCCTGATAGACCTAAGGGAGCCCTACAAACTGACATCAGGAACCTGGACTGCTGAGTTTTCTTTCCCAGGGAAAATGGTAAAAGGATGTGCCCAGGGGCCCCTGGCCCTGACTGCAAAGAATCCTTATATCGAAGGATGGACCCCACACCGAAGTTGTCCCCACCTCAAACTTGTGCTGCCCTGATACACCCAAGGGAGCCCTACAAACTGACATCAGGTACCTGGACTGCTGAGTTTTCTTTCCCAGGGAAAATGGAAAAAGGATGTGCCCAGGGAACCCTGGCCCTGACTGCCAAAAATTCTTATATCGAAGGATGGACCCCACACCGAAGTTGTCCCCACCTCAAACTTAGCTGCCCTGATAGACCCAAGGGAGCCCTACAAACTGACATCAGGAACCTGGACTGCTGAGTTTTCTTTCCCAGGGAAAATGGAAAAAGGATGTGCCCAGGGGCCCCTGGCCCTGACTGCAAAGAATCCTTATATTGAAGGATGGACCCCAAACCGAAGTTGTCCCCACCTCAAACTTGTGCTGCCCTGATAGACCCAAGGGAGCCCTACAAACTGACATCAGGAACCTGGATTGCTGAGTTTTCTTTCCCAGGGAAAATGGAAAAAGGATGTGCCCAGGGGCCCCTGGACATGGGCTGGGGCCTCACTGCAAAGAATCCTTATATCGAAGGATGGACCCCACATTGAAGATGTCCCCACCTCAAACTTGTGCTGCCCTGATAGACCCAAGGGAGCCCTACAAACTGACATCAGGAACCTGGACTGCTGAGTTTTCTTTCCCAGGGAAAATGGAAAAAGGATGTGCCCAGGGGCCCCTGGACATGGGCTGGGGCCACACTGCAAAGAATCCTTATATCGAAGGATGGACCCCACACCGAAGATGTCCCCACCTCAAACTTGTGCTGCCCTGATAGACCCAAGGGAGCCCTACAAACTGACATCAGGAACCTGGACTGCTGAGTTTTCTTTCCCAGGGAAAATGGAAAAAGGACGTGCCCAGGGGCCCCTGGCCCTGACTGCAAAGAATCCTTATATCGAAGGATGGACCCCACACCGAAGTTGTCCCCACCTCAAACTTGTGCTGCCCTGATAGACCCAAGGGAGCCCTACAAACTGACATCAGGAACCTGGACTGCTGAGTTTTCTTTCCCAGGGAAAATGGAAAAAGGATGTGCCCAGGGGCCACTGGCCCCGGCCTGGGGCCTCACTGCAAAGAATCCTTATATCGAAGGATGGACCCCACACCGAAGTTGTCCCCACCTCAAACTTGTGCTGCCCTGATAGACCCAAGGGAGCCCTACAAACTGACATCAGGAACCTGGACTGCTGAGTTTTCTTTCCCAGGGAAAATGGAAAAAGGATGTGCCCAGGGGCCCCTGGCCCTGGGACCCTGGCCCTGACTGCAAAGAATCCTTATATCGAAGGATGGACCCCACACCGAAGTTGTCCCCACCTCAAACTTGTGCTGCCCTGATAGACCCAAGGGAGCCCGACAAACTGACATCAGGAACCTGGACTCCTGAGTTTTCTTTCCCAGGGAAAATGGAAAAAGGATGTGCCCAGGGGCCCCTGGCCCTGACTGCAAAAAATCCTTATATCGAAGGATGGACCCCACACCGAAGATGTCCCCACCTCAAACTTGTGCTGCCCTCATACACCCAAGGGAGCCCTACAAACTGACATCAGGAACCTGGACTGCTGAGTTTTCTTTCCCAGGGAAAATGGAAAAAGGATGTGCCCAGGGGCCCCTGGCCCTGACTGCAAAGAATCCTTATATCGAAGGATGGACCCCACACCGAAGTTGTCCCCACCTCAAACTTGTGCTGCCCTGATAGACCCAAGGGAGCCCTACAAACTGACATCAGGAACCTGGACTGCTGAGTTTTCTTTCCCAGGGAAAATGGAAAAAGGATGTGCCCAGGGGCCCGTGGCCCTGGGCTGGGGCCTCACTGCAAAGAATCCTTATATCGAAGGATGGACCCCACACCGAAGTTGTCCCCACCTCAAACTTGTGCTGCCCTGATAGACCCAAGTGAACCCTACAAACTGACATCAGGAACCTGGACTGCTGAGTTTCCTTTCCCAGGGAAAATGGAAACAGGATGTGCACAGGGGCCCCTGGCCCTGACTGCAAAGAATCCTTATAATGAAGGATGGACCCCACACCGAAGTTGTCCCCACCTCAAACTTGTGCTGCCCTGATAGACCCAAGGGAGCCCTACAAACTGACATCAGGAACCTGGATTGCTGAGTTTTCTTTCCCAGGGAAAATGGAAAAAGGATGTGCCCAGGGGCCCCTGGCCGTGACTGCAAAAAATCCTTATATCGAAGGATGGACCCCACACCGAAGATGTCCCCACCTCAAACTTGTGCTGCCCTCATACACCAAAGGGAGCCCTACAAACTGACATCAGGAACCTGGACTGCTGAGTTTTCTTTCCCAGGGAAAATGGAAAAAGGATGTGCCCAGGGGCCCCTGGCCCTGACTGCAAAGAATCCTTATATCGAAGGATGGACCCCACACCGAAGTTGTCCCCACCTCAAACTTGTGCTGCCCTGATAGACCCAAGGGAGCCCTACAAACTGACATCAGGAACCTGGACTGCTGAGTTTTCTTTCCCAGGGAAAATGGAAAAAGGATGTGCCCAGGGGCCCCTGGCCCTGACTGCAAAAAATCCTTATATCGAAGGATGGACCCCACACCGAAGTTGTCCCCACCTCAAACTTGTGCTGCCCTGATAGACCCAAGGGAACCCTACAAACTGACATCAGGAACCTGGACTGCTGAGTTTTCTTTCCCAGGGAAAATGGAAAAAGGATGTGCCCAGGGGCCCCTGGCCCTGAGTGCAAAGAATCCTTATAACGGAGGATGGACCCCACACTGAAGTTGTCCCCACCTCAAACTTGTGCTGCCCTGATAGACCCAAGGGAGCCCTACAAACTGACATCAGGAACCTGGACTGCTGAGTTTTCTTTCCCAGGGAAAATGGAAAAAGGATGTGCCCAGGGGCCCCTGGCCCTGGGACCCTGGCCCTGACTGCAAAAAATCCTTATATCGAAGGATGGACCCCACACCGAAGTTGTCCCCACCTCAAACTTGTGCTGCCCTGATAGACCCAAGGGAGCCCTACAAACTGACATCAGGAACCTGGACTGCTGAGTTTTCTTTCCCAGGGAAAATGGAAAAAGGATGTGCCCAGAGGCCCCTGGACATGGGCTGGGGCCTCACTGCAAAGAATCCTTATATCGAAGGATGGACCCCACACCAAAGTTGTCCCCACCTCAAATTTGTGCTGCCCTGATAGACCCAAGGGAACCCTACAAACTGACATCAGGAACCTGGACTGCTGAGTTTTCTTTCCCAGGGAAAATGGAAAAAGGATGGGCCCAGGGGCCTCTGGCCCTGGGCTGGCGCCTCACTGCAAAGAATCCTTATATTGAAGGATGGACCCCACACCGAAGTTGTCCCCACCTCAAACTTGTGCTGCCCTGATAGACCCAAGGGAGCCCTACAAACTGACATCAGGAACCTGGACTGCTGAGTTTTCTTTCCCAGGGAAAATGGAAAAAGGATGTGCCCAGGGGCCCCTGGCCCTGGGACCCTGGCCCTGACTGCAAAAAATCCTTATATCGAAGGATGGACCCCACACCGAAGTTGTCCCCACCTCAAACTTGTGCTGCCCTGATAGACCCAAGGGAGCCCTACAAACTGACATCAGGAACCTGGACTGCTGAGTTTTCTTTCCCAGGGAAAATGGAAAAAGGATGTGCCCAGGGGCCCCTGGCCCTGACTGCAAAGAATCCTTATATCGAAGGATGGACCCCACACCGAAGTTGTCCCCACCTCAAACTTGTGCTGCCCTGATACACCGAAGGGAGCCCTACAAACTGACATCAGGAACCTGGACTGCTGAGTTTTCTTTCCCAGGGAAAATGGAAAAAGGATGTGCCCAGGGAACCCTGGCCCTGACTGCCAAAAATTCTTATATCGAAGGATGGACCCCACACCGAAGCTGTCCCCACCTCAAACTTGTGCTGCCCTGATACACCCAAGGGAGCCCTACAAACTGACATCAGGAACCTGGACTGCTGAGTTTTCTTTCCCAGGGAAAATGGAAAAAGGATGTGCCCAGGGGCCCCTGGCCCTGACTGCAAAGAATCCTTATATCGAAGGATGGACCTCACACCGAAGTTGTCCCCACCTCAAACTTGTGCTGCCCTGATAGACCCAAGGGAGCCCTACAAACTGACATCAGGAACCTGGACTGCTGAGTTTTCTTTCGCAGGGAAAATGGAAAAAGGATGTGCACAGGGGCCCCTGGCCCTGACTGCAAAGAATCCTTATATCGAAGGATGGACCCCACACCGAAGTTGTCCCCACCTCAAACTTGTGCTGCCCTGATAGACCCAAGGGAGCCCTACAAACTGACATCAGGAACCTGGACTGCTGAGTTTTCTTTCCCAGGGAAAATGGAAAAAGGATGTGCCCAGGGGCCCCTGGCCCTGACTGCAAAAAATCCTTATATCGAAGGATGGACCCCACACCGAAGTTGTCCCCACCTCAAACTTGTGCTGCCCTGATAGACCCAAGGGAGCCCTACAAACTGACATCAGGAACCTGGACTGCTGAGTTTTCTTTCCCAGGGAAAATGGAAAAAGAATGTGCCCAGGGGCCTCTGGCCGTGGGCTGGGGCCTCACTACAAAAAATCCTTATATCGAAGGATGGACCCCACACCGAATTTGTCCCCACCTCAAACTTGTGCTGCCCTGATAGACCCAAGGGAGCCCTACAAACTGACATCAGGAACCTGGACTGCTGAGTTTTCTTTCCCAGGGAAAATGGAAAAAGGATGTGCCCAGGGGCCCCTGGACATGGGCTGGGGCCTCACTGCAAAGAATCCTTATATCGAAGGATGGACCCCACACCGAAGATGTCCCCACCTCAAACTTGTGCTGCCCTCATACACCCAAGGGAGCCCTACAAACTGACATCAGGAACCTGGACTGCTGAGTTTTCTTTCCCAGGGAAAATGGAAAAAGGATGTGCCCAGGGGCCCCGGGCCCTGACTGCAAAAAATCCTTATATCGAAGGATGGACCCCACACCGAAGTTGTCCCCACCTCAAACTTGTGCTGCCCTGATAGACCCAAGGGAGCCCTACAAACTGACATCAGGAACCTGGACTGCTGAGTTTTCTTTCCCAGGGAAAATGGAAAAAGGATGTGCCCAGGGGCCCCTGGCCCTGGGACCCTGGCCCTGACTGCAAAAAATCCTTATATCGAAGGATGGACCCCACACCGAAGATGTCCCCACCTCAAACTTGTGCTGCCCTGATAGACCCAAGGGAGCCCTACAGACTGACATCAGGAACCTGGACTGCTGAGTTTTCTTTCCCAGGGAAAATGGAAAAAGGATGTGCCCAGGGGCCCCTGGCCCTGACTGCAAAGAATCCTTATATCGAAGGATGGACCCCACACCGAAGTTGTCCCCACCTCAAACTTGTGCTGCCCTGATAGACCCAAGGGAGCCCTACAAACTGACATCAGGAACCTGGACTGCTGAGTTTTCTTTCCCAGGGAAAATGGAAAAAGGATGTGCCCAGGGGCCCCTGGCCCTGACTGCAAAAAATCCTTATATCGAAGGATGGACCCCACACCGAAGATGTCCCCACCTCAAACTTGTGCTGCCCTCATACACCAAAGGGAGCCCTACAAACTGACATCAGGAACCTGGACTGCTGAGTTTTCTTTCCCAGGGAAAATGGAAAAAGGATGTGCACAGGGGCCCCTGGCCCTGACTGCAAAGAATCCTTATATCGAAGGATGGACCCCACACCGAAGTTGTCCCCACCTCAAACTTGTGCTGCCCTGATAGACCCAAGGGAGCCCTACAAACTGACATCAGGAACCTGGACTGCTGAGTTTTCTTTCCCAGGGAAAATGGAAAAAGGATGTGCCCAGGGGCCCCTGGCCCTGGGCTGGGGCCTCACTGCAAAGAATCCTTATATCGAAGGATGGACCCCACACCGAAGTTGTCCCCACCTCAAACTTGTGCTGCCCTGATAGACCCAAGGGAGCCCTACAAACTGACATCAGGAACCTGGACTGCTGAGTTTTCTTTCCCAGGGAAAATGGAAAAAGGATGTGCCCAGGGGCCCCTGGCCCTGGGACCCTGGCCCTGACTGCAAAGAATCATTATATCGAAGGATGGACCCCACACCGAAGTTGTCCCCACCTCAAACTTGTGCTGCCCTGATACACCCAAGGGAGCCCTACAAACTGACATCAGGAACCTGGACTGCTGAGTTTTCTTTCCCAGGGAAAATGGAAAAAGGATGTGCCCAGGGGCCCCTGGCCCTGACTGCAAAAAATCCTTATATCGAAGGATGGACCCCACACCGAAGATGTCCCCACCTCAAACTTGTGCTGCCCTCATACACCAAAGGGAGCCCTACAAACTGACATCAGGAACCTGGACTGCTGAGTTTTCTTTCCCAGGGAAAATGGAAAAAGGATGTGCCCGGGGGCCCCTGGCCCTGACTGCAAAGAATCCTTATATCGAAGGATGGACCCCACACCGAAGTTGTCCCCACCTCAAACTTGTGCTGCCCTGATAGACCCAAGGGAGCCCTACAAACTGACATCAGGAACCTGGACTGCTGAGTTTTCTTTCCCAGGGAAAATGGAAAAAGGATGTGCCCAGGGGCCCCTGGCCCTGGGCTGGGGCCTCACTGCAAAGAATCCTTATATCGAAGGATGGACCCCACACCGAAGTTGTCCCCACCTCAAACTTGTGCTGCTCTGATAGACCCAAGGGAGCCCTACAAACTGACATCAGGAACCTGGACTGCTGAGTTTTCTTTCCCAGGGAAAATGGAAAAAGGATGTGCCCAGGGGCCCCTGGCCCTGGGACCCTGGCCCTGACTGCAAAGAATCATTATATCGAAGGATGGACCCCACACCGAAGTTGTCCCCACCTCAAACTTGTGCTGCCCTGATACACCCAAGGGAGCCCTACAAACTGACATCAGGAACCTGGACTGCTGAGTTTTCTTTCCCAGGGAAAATGGAAAAAGGATGTGCCCGGGGGCCCCTGGCCCTGACTGCAAAAAATCCTTATATCGAAGGATGGACCCCACACCGAAGATGTCCCCACCTCAAACTTGTGCTGCCCTCATACACCCAAGGGAGCCCTACAAACTGACATCAGGAACCTGGACTGCTGAGTTTTCTTTCCCAGGGAAAATGGAAAAAGGATGTGCCCAGGGGCCCCTGGCCCTGACTGCAAAGAATCCTTATATCGAAGGATGGACCCCACACCGAAGTTGTCCCCACCTCAAACTTGTGCTGCCCTGATAGACCCAAGGGAACCCTACAAACTGACATCAGGAACCTGGATTGCTGAGTTTTCTTTCCCAGGGAAAATGGAAAAAGGATGTGCCCAGGGGCCCCTGGACATGGGCTGGGGCCTCACTGCAAAGAATCCTTATATCGAAGGATGGACCCCACACCGAAGATGTCCCCACCTCAAACTTGTGCTGCCCTGATTGACCCAAGGGAGCCCTACAAACTGACATCAGGAACCTGGACTGCTGAGTTTTCTTTCCCAGGGAAAATGGAAAAAGGATGTGCCCAGGGGCCCCTGGCCCTGACTGCAAAAAATCCTTATATCGATGGATGGACCCCACACCGAAGTTGTCCCCACCTCAAACTTGTGCTGCCCTGATAGACCCAAGGGAGCCCTACAAACTGACATCAGGAACCTGGACTGCTGAGTTTTCTTTCCCAGGGAAAATGGAAAAAGGATGTGCCCAGGGGCCCCTGGCCCTGGGACCCTGGCCCTGACTGCAAAAAATCCGTATATCGAAGGATGGACCCCACACCGAAGTTGTCCCCACCTCAAACTTGTGCTGCCCTGATAGACCCAAGGGAGCCCTACAGACTGACATCAGGAACCTGGACTGCTGAGTTTTCTTTCCCAGGGAAAATGGAAAAAGGATGTGCCCAGGGGCCCCTGGCCCTGACTGCAAAGAATCCTTATATCGAAGGATGGACCCCACACTGAAGTTGTCCCCACCTCAAACTTGTGCTGCCCTGATAGACCCAAGGGAGCCCTACAAACTGACATCAGGAACCTGGACTGCTGAGTTTTCTTTCCCAGGGAAAATGGAAAAAGGATGTGCCCAGGGTCCCCTGGCCCTGACTGCAAAGAATCCTTATATCGAAGGATGGACCCCACACCGAAGTTGTCCCCACCTCAAACTTGTGCTGCCCTGATACACCCAAGGGAGCCCTACAAACTGACATCAGGAACCTGGACTGCTGAGTTTTCTTTCCCAGGGAAAATGGAAAAAGGATGTGCCCAGGGAACCCTGGACCTGACTGCCAAAAATTCTTATATCGAAGGATGGACCCCACACCGAAGCTGTCCCCACCTCAAACTTGTGCTGCCCTGATAGACCCAAGGGAGCCCTACAAACTGACATCAGGAACCTGGACTGCTGAGTTTTCTTTCCCAGGGAAAATGGAAAAAGGATGTGCCCAGGGGCCCCTGGCCCTGACTGCAAAAAATCCTTATATCGAAGGATGGACCCCACACCGAAGATGTCCCCACCTCAAACTTGTGCTGCCCTCATACACCAAAGGGAGCCCTACAAACTGACATCAGGAACCTGGATTGCTGAGTTTTCTTTCCCAGGGAAAATGGAAAAAGGATGTGCCCAGGGGCCCCTGGCCCTGACTGCAAAGAATCCTTATATCGAAGGATGGAGCCCACACCGAAGTTGTCCCCACCTCAAACTTGTGCTGCCCTGATAGACCCAAGAGAGCCCTACAAACTGACATCAGGAACCTGGACTGCTGAGTTTTCTTTCCCAGGGAAAATGGAAAAAGGTTGTGCCCAGGGGCCCCTGGCCCTGACTGCAAAGAATCCTTATATCGAAGGATGGACCCCAAACCGAAGTTGTCCCCACCTCAAACTTGTGCTGCCCTGATAGACCCAAGGGAGCCCTACAAACTGACATCAGGAACCTGGACTGCTGAGTTTTCTTTCCCAGGGAAAATGGAAAAAGGATGTGCCCAGGGGCCCCTGGACATGGGCTGGGGCCTCACTGCAAAGAATCCTTATATCGAAGGATGGACCCCACACCGAAGTTGTCCCCACCTCAAACTTGTGCTGCCCTGATAGACCCAAGGGAACCCTACAAACTGACATCAGGAACCTGGACTGCTGAGTTTTCTTTCCCAGGGAAAATGGAAAAAGGATGTGCCCAGGGGCCCCTGGCCCTGACTGCAAAGAATCCTTATAACGAAGGATGGACCCCACACAGAAGTTGTCCCCACCTCAAACTTGTGCTGCCCTGATAGACCCAAGGGAGCCCTACAAACTGACATCAGGAACCTGGATTGCTGCGTTTTCTTTCCCAGGGAAAATGGAAAATGGATGTGCCCTGGGGCCCCTGGACATGGGCTGGGGCCTCACTGCAAAGAATCCTTATATCGAAGGATGGACCCCACACCGAAGATGTCCCCACCTCAAACTTGTGCTGCCCTGATAGACCCAAGGGAGCCCTACAAACTGACATCAGGAACCTGGACTGCTGAGTTTTCTTTCCCAGGGAAAATGGAAAAAGGATGTGCCCAGGGGCCCCTGGCCCTGGGACCCTGGCCCTGATTGCAAAAAATCCTTATATTGAAGGATGGACCCCACACCGAAGTTGTCCCCACCTCAAACTTGTGCTGCCCTGATAGACCCAAGGGAGCCCTACAGACTGACATCAGGAACCTGGACTGCTGACTTTTCTTTCCCAGGGAAAATGGAAAAAGGATGTGCCCAGGGGCCCCTGGCCCTGGGCTGGGGCCTCACTGCAAAGAATCCTTATATCGAAGTATGGACCCCACACCGAAGTTGTCCCCACCTCAAACTTGTGCTGCCCTGATAGACCCAAGGGAGCCCTACAAACTGACATCAGGAACCTGGACTGCTGAGTTTTCTTTCCCAGGGAAAATGGAAAAAGGATGTGCCCAGGGGCCCCTGGCCCTGAGTGCAAAGAATCCTTATATCGAAGGATGGACCCCACACCGAAGCTGTCCCCACCTCAAACTTGTGCTGCCCTGATAGACCCAACGGAGCCCTACAAACTGACATCAGGAACCTGGACTGCTGAGTTTTCTTTCCCAGGGAAAATGGAAAAAGGATGTGCCCAGGGGCCCCTGGCCCTGACTGCAAAAAATCCTTATATCGAAGGATGGACCCCACACCGAAGATGTCCCCACCTCAAACTTGTGCTGCCCTCATACACCAAAGGGAGCCCTACAAACTGACATCAGGAACCTGGACTGCTGAGTTTTCTTTCCCAGGGAAAATGGAAAAAGGATGTGCACAGGGGCCCCTGGCCCTGACTGCAAAGAATCCTTATATCGAAGGATGGACCCCACACCAAAGTTGTCCCCACCTCAAACTTGTGCTGCCCTGATAGACCCAAGGGAGCCCTACAAACTGACATCAGGAACCTGGACTGCTGAGTTTTCTTTCCCAGGGAAAATGGAAAAAGGATGTGCCCAGGGGCCCCTGGCCCTGACTGCAAAAAATCCTTATATCGAAGGATGGACCCCACACCGAAGTTGTCCCCACCTCAAACTTGTGCTGCCCTGATAGACCCAAGGGAGCCCTACAAACTGACATCAGGAACCTGGACTGCTGTGTTTTCTTTCCCAGGGAAAATGGAAAAAGAATGTGCCCAGGGGCCTCTGGCCGTGGGCTGGGGCCTCACTACAAAAAATCCTTATATCGAAGGATGGACCCCACACCGAATTTGTCCCCACCTCAAACTTGTGCTGCCCTGATAGACCCAAGGGAGCCCTACAAACTGACATCAGGAACCTGGACTGCTGAGTTTTCTTTCCCAGGGAAAATGGAAAAAGGATGTGCCCAGGGGCCCCTGGACATGGGCTGGGGCCTCACTGCAAAGAATCCTTATATCGAAGGATGGACCCCACACCGAAGATGTCCCCACCTCAAACTTGTGCTGCCCTGATAGACCCAAGGGAGCCCTACAAACTGACATCAGGAACCTGGACTGCTGAGTTTTCTTTCCCAGGGAAAATGGAAAAAGGATGTGCCCAGGGGCCCCGGGCCCTGACTGCAAAAAATCCTTATATCGAAGGATGGACCCCACACCGAAGTTGTCCCCACCTCAAACTTGTGCTGCCCTGATAGACCCAAGGGAGCCCTACAAACTGACATCAGGAACCTGGACTGCTGTGTTTTCTTTCCCAGGGAAAATGGAAAAAGAATGTGCCCAGGGGCCTCTGGCCGTGGGCTGGGGCCTCACTACAAAAAATCCTTATATCGAAGGATGGACCCCACACCGAATTTGTCCCCACCTCAAACTTGTGCTGCCCTGATAGACCCAAGGGAGCCCTACAAACTGACATCAGGAACCTGGACTGCTGAGTTTTCTTTCCCAGGGAAAATGGAAAAAGGATGTGCCCAGGGGCCCCTGGACATGGGCTGGGGCCTCACTGCAAAGAATCCTTATATCGAAGGATGGACCCCACACCGAAGATGTCCCCACCTCAAACTTGTGCTGCCCTGATAGACCCAAGGGAGCCCTACAAACTGACATCAGGAACCTGGACTGCTGTGTTTTCTTTCCCAGGGAAAATGGAAAAAGAATGTGCCCAGGGGCCTCTGGCCGTGGGCTGGGGCCTCACTACAAAAAATCCTTATATCGAAGGATGGACCCCACACCGAATTTGTCCCCACCTCAAACTTGTGCTGCCCTGATAGACCCAAGGGAGCCCTACAAACTGACATCAGGAACCTGGACTGCTGAGTTTTCTTTCCCAGGGAAAATGGAAAAAGGATGTGCCCAGGGGCCCCTGGACATGGGCTGGGGCCTCACTGCAAAGAATCCTTATATCGAAGGATGGACCCCACACCGAAGATGTCCCCACCTCAAACTTGTGCTGCCCTGATAGACCCAAGGGAGCCCTACAAACTGACATCAGGAACCTGGACTGCTGAGTTTTCTTTCCCAGGGAAAATGGAAAAAGGATGTGCCCAGGGGCCCCGGGCCCTGACTGCAAAAAATCCTTATATCGAAGGATGGACCCCACACCGAAGTTGTCCCCACCTCAAACTTGTGCTGCCCTGATAGACCCAAGGGAGCCCTACAAACTGACATCAGGAACCTGGACTGCTGAGTTTTCTTTCCCAGGGAAAATGGAAAAAGGATGTGCCCAGGGGCCCCTGGCCCTGACTGCAAAAAATCCTTATATCGAAGGATGGACCCCACACCGAAGATGTCCCCACCTCAAACTTGTGCTGCCCTCATACACCAAAGGGAGCCCTACAAACTGACATCAGGAACCTGGACTGCTGAGTTTTCTTTCCCAGGGAAAATGGAAAAAGGATGTGCACAGGGGCCCCTGGCCCTGACTGCAAAGAATCCTTATATCGAAGGATGGACCCCACACCGAAGTTGTCCCCACCTCAAACTTGTGCTGCCCTGATAGACCCAAGGGAGCCCTACAAACTGACATCAGGAACCTGGACTGCTGAGTTTTCTTTCCCAGGGAAAATGGAAAAAGGATGTGCCCAGGGGCCCCTGGCCCTGGGCTGGGGCCTCACTGCAAAGAATCCTTATATCGAAGGATGGACCCCACACCGAAGTTGTCCCCACCTCAAACTTGTGCTGCCCTGATAGACCCAAGGGAGCCCTACAAACTGACATCAGGAACCTGGACTGCTGAGTTTTCTTTCCCAGGGAAAATGGAAAAAGGATGTGCCCAGGGGCCCCTGGCCCTGGGACCCTGGCCCTGACTGCAAAGAATCCTTATATCGAAGGATGGACCCCACACCGAAGTTGTCCCCACCTCAAACTTGTGCTGCCCTGATACACCCAAGGGAGCCCTACAAACTGACATCAGGAACCTGGACTGCTGAGTTTTCTTTCCCAGGGAAAATGGAAAAAGGATGTGCCCAGGGGCCCCTGGCCCTGACTGCAAAAAATCCTTATATCGAAGGATGGACCCCACACCGAAGATGTCCCCACCTCAAACTTGTGCTGCCCTCATACACCAAAGGGAGCCCTACAAACTGACATCAGGAACCTGGACTGCTGAGTTTTCTTTCCCAGGGAAAATGGAAAAAGGATGTGCACAGGGGCCCCTGGCCCTGACTGCAAAGAATCCTTATATCGAAGGATGGACCCCACACCGAAGTTGTCCCCACCTCAAACTTGTGCTGCCCTGATAGACCCAAGGGAGCCCTACAAACTGACATCAGGAACCTGGACTGCTGAGTTTTCTTTCCCAGGGAAAATGGAAAAAGGATGTGCCCAGGGGCCCCTGGCCCTGGGCTGGGGCCTCACTGCAAAGAATCCTTATATCGAAGGATGGACCCCACACCGAAGTTGTCCCCACCTCAAACTTGTGCTGCTCTGATAGACCCAAGGGAGCCCTACAAACTGACATCAGGAACCTGGACTGCTGAGTTTTCTTTCCCAGGGAAAATGGAAAAAGGATGTGCCCAGGGGCCCCTGGCCCTGGGACCCTGGCCCTGACTGCAAAGAATCATTATATCGAAGGATGGACCCCACACCGAAGTTGTCCCCACCTCAAACTTGTGCTGCCCTGATACACCCAAGGGAGCCCTACAAACTGACATCAGGAACCTGGACTGCTGAGTTTTCTTTCCCAGGGAAAATGGAAAAAGGATGTGCCCAGGGGCCCCTGGCCCTGACTGCAAAAAATCCTTATATCGAAGGATGGACCCCACACCGAAGATGTCCCCACCTCAAACTTGTGCTGCCCTCATACACCCAAGGGAGCCCTACAAACTGACATCAGGAACCTGGACTGCTGAGTTTTCTTTCCCAGGGAAAATGGAAAAAGGATGTGCCCAGGGGCCCCTGGCCCTGACTGCAAAGAATCCTTATATCGAAGGATGGACCCCACACCGAAGTTGTCCCCACCTCAAACTTGTGCTGCCCTGATAGACCCAAGGGAACCCTACAAACTGACATCAGGAACCTGGATTGCTGAGTTTTCTTTCCCAGGGAAAATGGAAAAAGGATGTGCCCAGGGGCCCCTGGACATGGGCTGGGGCCTCACTGCAAAGAATCCTTATATCGAAGGATGGACCCCACACCGAAGATGTCCCCACCTCAAACTTGTGCTGCCCTGATTGACCCAAGGGAGCCCTACAAACTGACATCAGGAACCTGGACTGCTGAGTTTTCTTTCCCAGGGAAAATGGAAAAAGGATGTGCCCAGGGGCCCCTGGCCCTGACTGCAAAAAATCCTTATATCGAAGGATGGACCCCACACCGAAGTTGTCCCCACCTCAAACTTGTGCTGCCCTGATAGACCCAAGGGAGCCCTACAAACTGACATCAGGAACCTGGACTGCTGAGTTTTCTTTCCCAGGGAAAATGGAAAAAGGATGTGCCCAGGGGCCCCTGGCCCTGGGACCCTGGCCCTGACTGCAAAAAATCCGTATATCGAAGGATGGACCCCACACCGAAGTTGTCCCCACCTCAAACTTGTGCTGCCCTGATAGACCCAAGGGAGCCCTACAGACTGACATCAGGAACCTGGACTGCTGAGTTTTCTTTCCCAGGGAAAATGGAAAAAGGATGTGCCCAGGGGCCCCTGGCCCTGACTGCAAAGAATCCTTATATCGAAGGATGGACCCCACACTGAAGTTGTCCCCACCTCAAACTTGTGCTGCCCTGATAGACCCAAGGGAGCCCTACAAACTGACATCAGGAACCTGGACTGCTGAGTTTTCTTTCCCAGGGAAAATGGAAAAAGGATGTGCCCAGGGGCCCCTGGCCCTGGGCTGGGGCCTCACTGCAAAGAATCCTTATATCGAAGGATGGACCCCACACCGAAGTTGTCCCCACCTCAAACTTGTGCTGCTCTGATAGACCCAAGGGAGCCCTACAAACTGACATCAGGAACCTGGACTGCTGAGTTTTCTTTCCCAGGGAAAATGGAAAAAGGATGTGCCCAGGGGCCCCTGGCCCTGGGACCCTGGCCCTGACTGCAAAGAATCATTATATCGAAGGATGGACCCCACACCGAAGTTGTCCCCACCTCAAACTTGTGCTGCCCTGATACACCCAAGGGAGCCCTACAAACTGACATCAGGAACCTGGACTGCTGAGTTTTCTTTCCCAGGGAAAATGGAAAAAGGATGTGCCCGGGGGCCCCTGGCCCTGACTGCAAAAAATCCTTATATCGAAGGATGGACCCCACACCGAAGATGTCCCCACCTCAAACTTGTGCTGCCCTCATACACCCAAGGGAGCCCTACAAACTGACATCAGGAACCTGGACTGCTGAGTTTTCTTTCCCAGGGAAAATGGAAAAAGGATGTGCCCAGGGGCCCCTGGCCCTGACTGCAAAGAATCCTTATATCGAAGGATGGACCCCACACCGAAGTTGTCCCCACCTCAAACTTGTGCTGCCCTGATAGACCCAAGGGAACCCTACAAACTGACATCAGGAACCTGGATTGCTGAGTTTTCTTTCCCAGGGAAAATGGAAAAAGGATGTGCCCAGGGGCCCCTGGACATGGGCTGGGGCCTCACTGCAAAGAATCCTTATATCGAAGGATGGACCCCACACCGAAGATGTCCCCACCTCAAACTTGTGCTGCCCTGATTGACCCAAGGGAGCCCTACAAACTGACATCAGGAACCTGGACTGCTGAGTTTTCTTTCCCAGGGAAAATGGAAAAAGGATGTGCCCAGGGGCCCCTGGCCCTGACTGCAAAAAATCCTTATATCGATGGATGGACCCCACACCGAAGTTGTCCCCACCTCAAACTTGTGCTGCCCTGATAGACCCAAGGGAGCCCTACAAACTGACATCAGGAACCTGGACTGCTGAGTTTTCTTTCCCAGGGAAAATGGAAAAAGGATGTGCCCAGGGGCCCCTGGCCCTGGGACCCTGGCCCTGACTGCAAAAAATCCGTATATCGAAGGATGGACCCCACACCGAAGTTGTCCCCACCTCAAACTTGTGCTGCCCTGATAGACCCAAGGGAGCCCTACAGACTGACATCAGGAACCTGGACTGCTGAGTTTTCTTTCCCAGGGAAAATGGAAAAATGATGTGCCCAGGGGCCCCTGGCCCTGACTGCAAAGAATCCTTATATCGAAGGATGGACCCCACACTGAAGTTGTCCCCACCTCAAACTTGTGCTGCCCTGATAGACCCAAGGGAGCCCTACAAACTGACATCAGGAACCTGGACTGCTGAGTTTTCTTTCCCAGGGAAAATGGAAAAAGGATGTGCCCAGGGTCCCCTGGCCCTGACTGCAAAGAATCCTTATATCGAAGGATGGACCCCACACCGAAGTTGTCCCCACCTCAAACTTGTGCTGCCCTGATACACCCAAGGGAGCCCTACAAACTGACATCAGGAACCTGGACTGCTGAGTTTTCTTTCCCAGGGAAAATGGAAAAAGGATGTGCCCAGGGAACCCTGGACCTGACTGCAAAAAATCCTTATATCGAAGGATGGACCCCACACCGAAGCTGTCCCCACCTCAAACTTGTGCTGCCCTGATAGACCCAAGGGAGCCCTACAAACTGACATCAGGAACCTGGACTGCTGAGTTTTCTTTCCCAGGGAAAATGGAAAAAGGATGTGCCCAGGGGCCCCTGGCCCTGACTGAAAAAAATCCTTATATCGAAGGATGGACCTCACACCGAAGTTGTCCCCACCTCAAAGTTGTGCTGCCCTGATAGACCCAAGGGAGCCCTACAAACTGACATCAGGAACCTGGACTGCTGAGTTTTCTTTCCCAGATAAAATGGCCAAAGGTTGTGCCCAGGGGCCCCTGGCCCTGACTGCAAAAAATCCATATATCGAAGGATGGACCCCACACCGAAGTTGTCCCCACCTCAAACTTGTGCTGCCCTGATAGACCCAAGGGAGCCCTACAAACTGACATCAGGAACCTGGACTGCTGAGTTTTCTTTCCCAGGGAAAATGGAAAAAGGATGTGCCCAGGGGCCCCTGGCCCTGACTGCAAAAAATCCTTATATCGAAGGATGGACCCCACACCGAAGATGTCCCCACCTCAAACTTGTGCTGCCCTCATACACCAAAGGGAGCCCTACAAACTGACATCAGGAACCTGGATTGCTGAGTTTTCTTTCCCAGGGAAAATGGAAAAAGGATGTGCCCAGGGGCCCCTGGCCCTGACTGCAAAGAATCCTTATATCGAAGGATGGAGCCCACACCGAAGTTGTCCCCACCTCAAACTTGTGCTGCCCTGATAGACCCAAGAGAGCCCTACAAACTGACATCAGGAACCTGGACTGCTGAGTTTTCTTTCCCAGGGAAAATGGAAAAAGGTTGTGCCCAGGGGCCCCTGGCCCTGACTGCAAAGAATCCTTATATCGAAGGATGGACCCCAAACCGAAGTTGTCCCCACCTCAAACTTGTGCTGCCCTGATAGACCCAAGGGAGCCCTACAAACTGACATCAGGAACCTGGACTGCTGAGTTTTCTTTCCCAGGGAAAATGGAAAAAGGATGTGCCCAGGGGCCCCTGGACATGGGCTGGGGCCTCACTGCAAAGAATCCTTATATCGAAGGATGGACCCCACACCGAAGTTGTCCCCACCTCAAACTTGTGCTGCCCTGATAGACCCAAGGGAACCCTACAAACTGACATCAGGAACCTGGACTGCTGAGTTTTCTTTCCCAGGGAAAATGGAAAAAGGATGTGCCCAGGGGCCCCTGGCCCTGACTGCAAAGAATCCTTATAACGAAGGATGGACCCCACACAGAAGTTGTCCCCACCTCAAACTTGTGCTGCCCTGATAGACCCAAGGGAGCCCTACAAACTGACATCAGGAACCTGGATTGCTGCGTTTTCTTTCCCAGGGAAAATGGAAAATGGATGTGCCCTGGGGCCCCTGGACATGGGCTGGGGCCTCACTGCAAAGAATCCTTATATCGAAGGATGGACCCCACACCGAAGATGTCCCCACCTCAAACTTGTGCTGCCCTGATAGACCCAAGGGAGCCCTACAAACTGACATCAGGAACCTGGACTGCTGAGTTTTCTTTCCCAGGGAAAATGGAAAAAGGATGTGCCCAGGGGCCCCTGGCCCTGGGACCCTGGCCCTGATTGCAAAAAATCCTTATATCGAAGGATGGACCCCACACCGAAGTTGTCCCCACCTCAAACTTGTGCTGCCCTGATAGACCCAAGGGAGCCCTACAGACTGACATCAGGAACCTGGACTGCTGACTTTTCTTTACCAGGGAAAATGGAAAAAGGATGTGCCCAGGGGCCCCTGGCCCTGGGCTGGGGCCTCACTGCAAAGAATCCTTATATCGAAGTATGGACCCCACACCGAAGTTGTCCCCACCTCAAACTTGTGCTGCCCTGATAGACCCAAGGGAGCCCTACAAACTGACATCAGGAACCTGGACTGCTGAGTTTTCTTTCCCAGGGAAAATGGAAAAAGGATGTGCCCAGGGGCCCCTGGCCCTGAGTGCAAAGAATCCTTATATCGAAGGATGGACCCCACACCGAAGCTGTCCCCACCTCAAACTTGTGCTGCCCTGATAGACCCAACGGAGCCCTACAAACTGACATCAGGAACCTGGACTGCTGAGTTTTCTTTCCCAGGGAAAATGGAAAAAGGATGTGCCCAGGGGCCCCTGGCCCTGACTGCAAAAAATCCTTATATCGAAGGATGGACCCCACACCGAAGATGTCCCCACCTCAAACTTGTGCTGCCCTCATACACCAAAGGGAGCCCTACAAACTGACATCAGGAACCTGGACTGCTGAGTTTTCTTTCCCAGGGAAAATGGAAAAAGGATGTGCACAGGGGCCCCTGGCCCTGACTGCAAAGAATCCTTATATCGAAGGATGGACCCCACACCAAAGTTGTCCCCACCTCAAACTTGTGCTGCCCTGATAGACCCAAGGGAGCCCTACAAACTGACATCAGGAACCTGGACTGCTGAGTTTTCTTTCCCAGGGAAAATGGAAAA
The DNA here is from genome assembly GCF_050655825.1 of Lonchura striata. NCBI lineage: Eukaryota > Metazoa > Chordata > Aves > Passeriformes > Estrildidae > Lonchura > Lonchura striata. Next base: position 10,408,385 of record NC_140733.1, on the reverse strand, counting down.
AGGATGTGCCCAGGGGCCCCTGGCCCTGACTGCAAAAAATCCTTATATCGAAGGATGGACCCCACACCGAAGTTGTCCCCACCTCAAACTTGTGCTGCCCTGATAGACCCAAGGGAGCCCTACAAACTGACATCAGGAACCTGGACTGCTGTGTTTTCTTTCCCAGGGAAAATGGAAAAAGAATGTGCCCAGGGGCCTCTGGCCGTGGGCTGGGGCCTCACTACAAAAAATCCTTATATCGAAGGATGGACCCCACACCGAATTTGTCCCCACCTCAAACTTGTGCTGCCCTGATAGACCCAAGGGAGCCCTACAAACTGACATCAGGAACCTGGACTGCTGAGTTTTCTTTCCCAGGGAAAATGGAAAAAGGATGTGCCCAGGGGCCCCTGGACATGGGCTGGGGCCTCACTGCAAAGAATCCTTATATCGAAGGATGGACCCCACACCGAAGATGTCCCCACCTCAAACTTGTGCTGCCCTGATAGACCCAAGGGAGCCCTACAAACTGACATCAGGAACCTGGACTGCTGAGTTTTCTTTCCCAGGGAAAATGGAAAAAGGATGTGCCCAGGGGCCCCGGGCCCTGACTGCAAAAAATCCTTATATCGAAGGATGGACCCCACACCGAAGTTGTCCCCACCTCAAACTTGTGCTGCCCTGATAGACCCAAGGGAGCCCTACAAACTGACATCAGGAACCTGGACTGCTGTGTTTTCTTTCCCAGGGAAAATGGAAAAAGAATGTGCCCAGGGGCCTCTGGCCGTGGGCTGGGGCCTCACTACAAAAAATCCTTATATCGAAGGATGGACCCCACACCGAATTTGTCCCCACCTCAAACTTGTGCTGCCCTGATAGACCCAAGGGAGCCCTACAAACTGACATCAGGAACCTGGACTGCTGAGTTTTCTTTCCCAGGGAAAATGGAAAAAGGATGTGCCCAGGGGCCCCTGGACATGGGCTGGGGCCTCACTGCAAAGAATCCTTATATCGAAGGATGGACCCCACACCGAAGATGTCCCCACCTCAAACTTGTGCTGCCCTGATAGACCCAAGGGAGCCCTACAAACTGACATCAGGAACCTGGACTGCTGTGTTTTCTTTCCCAGGGAAAATGGAAAAAGAATGTGCCCAGGGGCCTCTGGCCGTGGGCTGGGGCCTCACTACAAAAAATCCTTATATCGAAGGATGGACCCCACACCGAATTTGTCCCCACCTCAAACTTGTGCTGCCCTGATAGACCCAAGGGAGCCCTACAAACTGACATCAGGAACCTGGACTGCTGAGTTTTCTTTCCCAGGGAAAATGGAAAAAGGATGTGCCCAGGGGCCCCTGGACATGGGCTGGGGCCTCACTGCAAAGAATCCTTATATCGAAGGATGGACCCCACACCGAAGATGTCCCCACCTCAAACTTGTGCTGCCCTGATAGACCCAAGGGAGCCCTACAAACTGACATCAGGAACCTGGACTGCTGAGTTTTCTTTCCCAGGGAAAATGGAAAAAGGATGTGCCCAGGGGCCCCGGGCCCTGACTGCAAAAAATCCTTATATCGAAGGATGGACCCCACACCGAAGTTGTCCCCACCTCAAACTTGTGCTGCCCTGATAGACCCAAGGGAGCCCTACAAACTGACATCAGGAACCTGGACTGCTGAGTTTTCTTTCCCAGGGAAAATGGAAAAAGGATGTGCCCAGGGGCCCCTGGCCCTGACTGCAAAAAATCCTTATATCGAAGGATGGACCCCACACCGAAGATGTCCCCACCTCAAACTTGTGCTGCCCTCATACACCAAAGGGAGCCCTACAAACTGACATCAGGAACCTGGACTGCTGAGTTTTCTTTCCCAGGGAAAATGGAAAAAGGATGTGCACAGGGGCCCCTGGCCCTGACTGCAAAGAATCCTTATATCGAAGGATGGACCCCACACCGAAGTTGTCCCCACCTCAAACTTGTGCTGCCCTGATAGACCCAAGGGAGCCCTACAAACTGACATCAGGAACCTGGACTGCTGAGTTTTCTTTCCCAGGGAAAATGGAAAAAGGATGTGCCCAGGGGCCCCTGGCCCTGGGCTGGGGCCTCACTGCAAAGAATCCTTATATCGAAGGATGGACCCCACACCGAAGTTGTCCCCACCTCAAACTTGTGCTGCCCTGATAGACCCAAGGGAGCCCTACAAACTGACATCAGGAACCTGGACTGCTGAGTTTTCTTTCCCAGGGAAAATGGAAAAAGGATGTGCCCAGGGGCCCCTGGCCCTGGGACCCTGGCCCTGACTGCAAAGAATCCTTATATCGAAGGATGGACCCCACACCGAAGTTGTCCCCACCTCAAACTTGTGCTGCCCTGATACACCCAAGGGAGCCCTACAAACTGACATCAGGAACCTGGACTGCTGAGTTTTCTTTCCCAGGGAAAATGGAAAAAGGATGTGCCCAGGGGCCCCTGGCCCTGACTGCAAAAAATCCTTATATCGAAGGATGGACCCCACACCGAAGATGTCCCCACCTCAAACTTGTGCTGCCCTCATACACCAAAGGGAGCCCTACAAACTGACATCAGGAACCTGGACTGCTGAGTTTTCTTTCCCAGGGAAAATGGAAAAAGGATGTGCACAGGGGCCCCTGGCCCTGACTGCAAAGAATCCTTATATCGAAGGATGGACCCCACACCGAAGTTGTCCCCACCTCAAACTTGTGCTGCCCTGATAGACCCAAGGGAGCCCTACAAACTGACATCAGGAACCTGGACTGCTGAGTTTTCTTTCCCAGGGAAAATGGAAAAAGGATGTGCCCAGGGGCCCCTGGCCCTGGGCTGGGGCCTCACTGCAAAGAATCCTTATATCGAAGGATGGACCCCACACCGAAGTTGTCCCCACCTCAAACTTGTGCTGCTCTGATAGACCCAAGGGAGCCCTACAAACTGACATCAGGAACCTGGACTGCTGAGTTTTCTTTCCCAGGGAAAATGGAAAAAGGATGTGCCCAGGGGCCCCTGGCCCTGGGACCCTGGCCCTGACTGCAAAGAATCATTATATCGAAGGATGGACCCCACACCGAAGTTGTCCCCACCTCAAACTTGTGCTGCCCTGATACACCCAAGGGAGCCCTACAAACTGACATCAGGAACCTGGACTGCTGAGTTTTCTTTCCCAGGGAAAATGGAAAAAGGATGTGCCCAGGGGCCCCTGGCCCTGACTGCAAAAAATCCTTATATCGAAGGATGGACCCCACACCGAAGATGTCCCCACCTCAAACTTGTGCTGCCCTCATACACCCAAGGGAGCCCTACAAACTGACATCAGGAACCTGGACTGCTGAGTTTTCTTTCCCAGGGAAAATGGAAAAAGGATGTGCCCAGGGGCCCCTGGCCCTGACTGCAAAGAATCCTTATATCGAAGGATGGACCCCACACCGAAGTTGTCCCCACCTCAAACTTGTGCTGCCCTGATAGACCCAAGGGAACCCTACAAACTGACATCAGGAACCTGGATTGCTGAGTTTTCTTTCCCAGGGAAAATGGAAAAAGGATGTGCCCAGGGGCCCCTGGACATGGGCTGGGGCCTCACTGCAAAGAATCCTTATATCGAAGGATGGACCCCACACCGAAGATGTCCCCACCTCAAACTTGTGCTGCCCTGATTGACCCAAGGGAGCCCTACAAACTGACATCAGGAACCTGGACTGCTGAGTTTTCTTTCCCAGGGAAAATGGAAAAAGGATGTGCCCAGGGGCCCCTGGCCCTGACTGCAAAAAATCCTTATATCGAAGGATGGACCCCACACCGAAGTTGTCCCCACCTCAAACTTGTGCTGCCCTGATAGACCCAAGGGAGCCCTACAAACTGACATCAGGAACCTGGACTGCTGAGTTTTCTTTCCCAGGGAAAATGGAAAAAGGATGTGCCCAGGGGCCCCTGGCCCTGGGACCCTGGCCCTGACTGCAAAAAATCCGTATATCGAAGGATGGACCCCACACCGAAGTTGTCCCCACCTCAAACTTGTGCTGCCCTGATAGACCCAAGGGAGCCCTACAGACTGACATCAGGAACCTGGACTGCTGAGTTTTCTTTCCCAGGGAAAATGGAAAAAGGATGTGCCCAGGGGCCCCTGGCCCTGACTGCAAAGAATCCTTATATCGAAGGATGGACCCCACACTGAAGTTGTCCCCACCTCAAACTTGTGCTGCCCTGATAGACCCAAGGGAGCCCTACAAACTGACATCAGGAACCTGGACTGCTGAGTTTTCTTTCCCAGGGAAAATGGAAAAAGGATGTGCCCAGGGGCCCCTGGCCCTGGGCTGGGGCCTCACTGCAAAGAATCCTTATATCGAAGGATGGACCCCACACCGAAGTTGTCCCCACCTCAAACTTGTGCTGCTCTGATAGACCCAAGGGAGCCCTACAAACTGACATCAGGAACCTGGACTGCTGAGTTTTCTTTCCCAGGGAAAATGGAAAAAGGATGTGCCCAGGGGCCCCTGGCCCTGGGACCCTGGCCCTGACTGCAAAGAATCATTATATCGAAGGATGGACCCCACACCGAAGTTGTCCCCACCTCAAACTTGTGCTGCCCTGATACACCCAAGGGAGCCCTACAAACTGACATCAGGAACCTGGACTGCTGAGTTTTCTTTCCCAGGGAAAATGGAAAAAGGATGTGCCCGGGGGCCCCTGGCCCTGACTGCAAAAAATCCTTATATCGAAGGATGGACCCCACACCGAAGATGTCCCCACCTCAAACTTGTGCTGCCCTCATACACCCAAGGGAGCCCTACAAACTGACATCAGGAACCTGGACTGCTGAGTTTTCTTTCCCAGGGAAAATGGAAAAAGGATGTGCCCAGGGGCCCCTGGCCCTGACTGCAAAGAATCCTTATATCGAAGGATGGACCCCACACCGAAGTTGTCCCCACCTCAAACTTGTGCTGCCCTGATAGACCCAAGGGAACCCTACAAACTGACATCAGGAACCTGGATTGCTGAGTTTTCTTTCCCAGGGAAAATGGAAAAAGGATGTGCCCAGGGGCCCCTGGACATGGGCTGGGGCCTCACTGCAAAGAATCCTTATATCGAAGGATGGACCCCACACCGAAGATGTCCCCACCTCAAACTTGTGCTGCCCTGATTGACCCAAGGGAGCCCTACAAACTGACATCAGGAACCTGGACTGCTGAGTTTTCTTTCCCAGGGAAAATGGAAAAAGGATGTGCCCAGGGGCCCCTGGCCCTGACTGCAAAAAATCCTTATATCGATGGATGGACCCCACACCGAAGTTGTCCCCACCTCAAACTTGTGCTGCCCTGATAGACCCAAGGGAGCCCTACAAACTGACATCAGGAACCTGGACTGCTGAGTTTTCTTTCCCAGGGAAAATGGAAAAAGGATGTGCCCAGGGGCCCCTGGCCCTGGGACCCTGGCCCTGACTGCAAAAAATCCGTATATCGAAGGATGGACCCCACACCGAAGTTGTCCCCACCTCAAACTTGTGCTGCCCTGATAGACCCAAGGGAGCCCTACAGACTGACATCAGGAACCTGGACTGCTGAGTTTTCTTTCCCAGGGAAAATGGAAAAATGATGTGCCCAGGGGCCCCTGGCCCTGACTGCAAAGAATCCTTATATCGAAGGATGGACCCCACACTGAAGTTGTCCCCACCTCAAACTTGTGCTGCCCTGATAGACCCAAGGGAGCCCTACAAACTGACATCAGGAACCTGGACTGCTGAGTTTTCTTTCCCAGGGAAAATGGAAAAAGGATGTGCCCAGGGTCCCCTGGCCCTGACTGCAAAGAATCCTTATATCGAAGGATGGACCCCACACCGAAGTTGTCCCCACCTCAAACTTGTGCTGCCCTGATACACCCAAGGGAGCCCTACAAACTGACATCAGGAACCTGGACTGCTGAGTTTTCTTTCCCAGGGAAAATGGAAAAAGGATGTGCCCAGGGAACCCTGGACCTGACTGCAAAAAATCCTTATATCGAAGGATGGACCCCACACCGAAGCTGTCCCCACCTCAAACTTGTGCTGCCCTGATAGACCCAAGGGAGCCCTACAAACTGACATCAGGAACCTGGACTGCTGAGTTTTCTTTCCCAGGGAAAATGGAAAAAGGATGTGCCCAGGGGCCCCTGGCCCTGACTGAAAAAAATCCTTATATCGAAGGATGGACCTCACACCGAAGTTGTCCCCACCTCAAAGTTGTGCTGCCCTGATAGACCCAAGGGAGCCCTACAAACTGACATCAGGAACCTGGACTGCTGAGTTTTCTTTCCCAGATAAAATGGCCAAAGGTTGTGCCCAGGGGCCCCTGGCCCTGACTGCAAAAAATCCATATATCGAAGGATGGACCCCACACCGAAGTTGTCCCCACCTCAAACTTGTGCTGCCCTGATAGACCCAAGGGAGCCCTACAAACTGACATCAGGAACCTGGACTGCTGAGTTTTCTTTCCCAGGGAAAATGGAAAAAGGATGTGCCCAGGGGCCCCTGGCCCTGACTGCAAAAAATCCTTATATCGAAGGATGGACCCCACACCGAAGATGTCCCCACCTCAAACTTGTGCTGCCCTCATACACCAAAGGGAGCCCTACAAACTGACATCAGGAACCTGGATTGCTGAGTTTTCTTTCCCAGGGAAAATGGAAAAAGGATGTGCCCAGGGGCCCCTGGCCCTGACTGCAAAGAATCCTTATATCGAAGGATGGAGCCCACACCGAAGTTGTCCCCACCTCAAACTTGTGCTGCCCTGATAGACCCAAGAGAGCCCTACAAACTGACATCAGGAACCTGGACTGCTGAGTTTTCTTTCCCAGGGAAAATGGAAAAAGGTTGTGCCCAGGGGCCCCTGGCCCTGACTGCAAAGAATCCTTATATCGAAGGATGGACCCCAAACCGAAGTTGTCCCCACCTCAAACTTGTGCTGCCCTGATAGACCCAAGGGAGCCCTACAAACTGACATCAGGAACCTGGACTGCTGAGTTTTCTTTCCCAGGGAAAATGGAAAAAGGATGTGCCCAGGGGCCCCTGGACATGGGCTGGGGCCTCACTGCAAAGAATCCTTATATCGAAGGATGGACCCCACACCGAAGTTGTCCCCACCTCAAACTTGTGCTGCCCTGATAGACCCAAGGGAACCCTACAAACTGACATCAGGAACCTGGACTGCTGAGTTTTCTTTCCCAGGGAAAATGGAAAAAGGATGTGCCCAGGGGCCCCTGGCCCTGACTGCAAAGAATCCTTATAACGAAGGATGGACCCCACACAGAAGTTGTCCCCACCTCAAACTTGTGCTGCCCTGATAGACCCAAGGGAGCCCTACAAACTGACATCAGGAACCTGGATTGCTGCGTTTTCTTTCCCAGGGAAAATGGAAAATGGATGTGCCCTGGGGCCCCTGGACATGGGCTGGGGCCTCACTGCAAAGAATCCTTATATCGAAGGATGGACCCCACACCGAAGATGTCCCCACCTCAAACTTGTGCTGCCCTGATAGACCCAAGGGAGCCCTACAAACTGACATCAGGAACCTGGACTGCTGAGTTTTCTTTCCCAGGGAAAATGGAAAAAGGATGTGCCCAGGGGCCCCTGGCCCTGGGACCCTGGCCCTGATTGCAAAAAATCCTTATATCGAAGGATGGACCCCACACCGAAGTTGTCCCCACCTCAAACTTGTGCTGCCCTGATAGACCCAAGGGAGCCCTACAGACTGACATCAGGAACCTGGACTGCTGACTTTTCTTTCCCAGGGAAAATGGAAAAAGGATGTGCCCAGGGGCCCCTGGCCCTGGGCTGGGGCCTCACTGCAAAGAATCCTTATATCGAAGTATGGACCCCACACCGAAGTTGTCCCCACCTCAAACTTGTGCTGCCCTGATAGACCCAAGGGAGCCCTACAAACTGACATCAGGAACCTGGACTGCTGAGTTTTCTTTCCCAGGGAAAATGGAAAAAGGATGTGCCCAGGGGCCCCTGGCCCTGAGTGCAAAGAATCCTTATATCGAAGGATGGACCCCACACCGAAGCTGTCCCCACCTCAAACTTGTGCTGCCCTGATAGACCCAACGGAGCCCTACAAACTGACATCAGGAACCTGGACTGCTGAGTTTTCTTTCCCAGGGAAAATGGAAAAAGGATGTGCCCAGGGGCCCCTGGCCCTGACTGCAAAAAATCCTTATATCGAAGGATGGACCCCACACCGAAGATGTCCCCACCTCAAACTTGTGCTGCCCTCATACACCAAAGGGAGCCCTACAAACTGACATCAGGAACCTGGACTGCTGAGTTTTCTTTCCCAGGGAAAATGGAAAAAGGATGTGCACAGGGGCCCCTGGCCCTGACTGCAAAGAATCCTTATATCGAAGGATGGACCCCACACCAAAGTTGTCCCCACCTCAAACTTGTGCTGCCCTGATAGACCCAAGGGAGCCCTACAAACTGACATCAGGAACCTGGACTGCTGAGTTTTCTTTCCCAGGGAAAATGGAAAAAGGATGTGCCCAGGGGCCCCTGGCCCTGACTGCAAAAAATCCTTATATCGAAGGATGGACCCCACACCGAAGTTGTCCCCACCTCAAACTTGTGCTGCCCTGATAGACCCAAGGGAGCCCTACAAACTGACATCAGGAACCTGGACTGCTGTGTTTTCTTTCCCAGGGAAAATGGAAAAAGAATGTGCCCAGGGGCCTCTGGCCGTGGGCTGGGGCCTCACTACAAAAAATCCTTATATCGAAGGATGGACCCCACACCGAATTTGTCCCCACCTCAAACTTGTGCTGCCCTGATAGACCCAAGGGAGCCCTACAAACTGACATCAGGAACCTGGACTGCTGAGTTTTCTTTCCCAGGGAAAATGGAAAAAGGATGTGCCCAGGGGCCCCTGGACATGGGCTGGGGCCTCACTGCAAAGAATCCTTATATCGAAGGATGGACCCCACACCGAAGATGTCCCCACCTCAAACTTGTGCTGCCCTGATAGACCCAAGGGAGCCCTACAAACTGACATCAGGAACCTGGACTGCTGAGTTTTCTTTCCCAGGGAAAATGGAAAAAGGATGTGCCCAGGGGCCCCGGGCCCTGACTGCAAAAAATCCTTATATCGAAGGATGGACCCCACACCGAAGTTGTCCCCACCTCAAACTTGTGCTGCCCTGATAGACCCAAGGGAGCCCTACAAACTGACATCAGGAACCTGGACTGCTGAGTTTTCTTTCCCAGGGAAAATGGAAAAAGGATGTGCCCAGGGGCCCCTGGCCCTGGGCTGGGGCCTCACTGCAAAGAATCCTTATATCGAAGGATGGACCCCACACCGAAGTTGTCCCCACCTCAAACTTGTGCTGCCCTGATAGACCCAAGGGAGCCCTACAAACTGACATCAGGAACCTGGACTGCTGAGTTTTCTTTCCCAGGGAAAATGGAAAAAGGATGTGCCCAGGGGCCCCTGGCCCTGGGACCCTGGCCCTGACTGCAAAAAATCCTTATATCGAAGGATGGACCCCACACCGAAGTTGTCCCCACCTCAAACATGTGCTGCCCTGATAGACCCAAGGGAGCCCTACAGACTGACATCAGGAACCTGGACTGCTGAGTTTTCTTTCCCAGGGAAAATGGAAAAAGGATGTGCCCAGGGGCCCCTGGACCTGACTGCCAAAAATTCTTATATCGAAGGATGGACCCCACACCGAAGCTGTCCCCACCTCAAACTTGTGCTGCCCTGATAGACCCAAGGGAGCCCTACAAACTGACATCAGGAACCTGGACTGCTGAGTTTTCTTTCCCAGATAAAATGGCCAAAGGTTGTGCCCAGGGCCCCTGGCCCTGACTGCAAAAAATCCTTATATCGAAGGATGGACCCCACACCGAAGTTGTCCCCACCTCAAACTTGTGCTGCCCTGATAGACCCAAGGGAGCCCTACAAACTGACATCAGGAACCTGGACTGCTGAGTTTTCTTTCCCAGGGAAAATGGAAAAAGGATGTGCCCAGGGGCCCCTGGCCCTGACTGCAAAAAATCCTTATATCGAAGGATGGACCCCACACCGAAGATGTCCCCACCTCAAACTTGTGCTGCCCTGATAGACCCAAGGGAGCCCTACAGACTGACATCAGGAACCTGGACTGCTGACTTTTCTTTCCCAGGGAAAATGGAAAAAGGATGTGCCCAGGGGCCCCTGGCCCTGGGCTGGGGCCTCACTGCAAAGAATCCTTATATCGAAGTATGGACCCCACACCGAAGTTGTCCCCACCTCAAACTTGTGCTGCCCTGATAGACCCAAGGGAGCCCTACAAACTGACATCAGGAACCTGGACTGCTGAGTTTTCTTTCCCAGGGAAAATGGAAAAAGGATGGGCCCAGGGGCCCCTGGCCCTGACTGCAAAGAATCCTTATATCGAAGGATGGACCCCACACCGAAGCTGTCCCCACCTCAAACTTGTGCTGCCCTGATAGACCCAACGGAGCCCTACAAACTGACATCAGGAACCTGGACTGCTGAGTTTTCTTTCCCAGGGAAAATGGAAAAAGGATGTGCCCAGGGGCCCCTGGCCCTGACTGCAAAGAATCCTTATATCGAAGGATGGACCCCACACCGAAGTTGTCCCCACCTCAAACTTGTGCTGCCCTGATAGACCCAAGGGAGCCCTACAAACTGACATCAGGAACCTGGACTGCTGAGTTTTCTTTCCCAGGGAAAATGGAAAAAGGATGTGCACAGGGGCCCCTGGCCCTGACTGCAAAGAATCCTTATATCGAAGGATGGACCCCACACCAAAGTTGTCCCCACCTCAAACTTGTGCTGCCCTGATAGACCCAAGGGAGCCCTACAAACTGACATCAGGAACCTGGACTGCTGAGTTTTCTTTCCCAGGGAAAATGGAAAAAGGATGTGCCCAGGGGCCCCTGGCCCTGACTGCAAAAAATCCTTATATCGAAGGATGGACCCCACACCGAAGTTGTCCCCACCTAAAACTTGTGCTGCCCTGATAGACCCAAGGGAGCCCTACAAACTGACATCAGGAACCTGGACTGCTGTGTTTTCTTTCCCAGGGAAAATGGAAAAAGAATGTGCCAAGGGGCCTCTGGCCGTGGGCTGGGGCCTCACTACAAAAAATCCTTATATCGAAGGATGGACCCCACACCGAATTTGTCCCCACCTCAAACTTGTGCTGCCCTGATAGACCCAAGGGAGCCCTACAAACTGACATCAGGAACCTGGACTGCTGAGTTTTCTTTCCCAGGGAAAATGGAAAAAGGATGTGCCCAGGGGCCCCTGGACATGGGCTGGGGCCTCACTGCAAAGAATCCTTATATCGAAGGATGGACCCCACACCGAAGATGTCCCCACCTCAAACTTGTGCTGCCCTGATAGACCCAAGGGAGCCCTACAAACTGACATCAGGAACCTGGACTGCTGAGTTTTCTTTCCCAGGGAAAATGGAAAAAGGATGTGCCCAGGGGCCCCGGGCCCTGACTGCAAAAAATCCTTATATCGAAGGATGGACCCCACACCGAAGTTGTCCCCACCTCAAACTTGTGCTGCCCTGATAGACCCAAGGGAGCCCTACAAACTGACATCAGGAACCTGGACTGCTGAGTTTTCTTTCCCAGGGAAAATGGAAAAAGGAGGTGCCCAGGGGCCCCTGGCCCTGGGCTGGGGCCTCACTGCAAAGAATCCTTATATTGAAGGATGGACCCCACACCGAAGTTGTCCCCACCTCAAACTTGTGCTGCCCTGATAGACCCAAGGGAGCCCTACAAACTGACATCAGGATCCTGGACTGCTGAGTTTTCTTTCCCAGGGAAAATGGAAAAAGGATGTGCCCAGGGGCCCCTGGCCCTGGGACCCTGGCCCTGACTGCAAAAAATCCTTATATCGAAGGATGGACCCCACACCGAAGTTGTCCCCACCTCAAACTTGTGCTGCCCTGATAGACCCAAGGGAGCCCTACAGACTGACATCAGGAACCTGGACTGCTGAGTTTTCTTTCCCAGGGAAAATGGAAAAAGGATGTGCCCAGGGGCCCCTGGACCTGACTGCCAAAAATTCTTATATCGAAGGATGGACCCCACACCGAAGCTGTCCCCACCTCAAACTTGTGCTGCCCTGATAGACCCAAGGGAGCCCTACAAACTGACATCAGGAACCTGGACTGCTGAGTTTTCTTTCCCAGGGAAAATGGAAAAAGGATGTGCCCAGGGGCCCCTGGCCCTGACTGAAAAAAATCCTTATATCGAAGGATGGACCTCACACCGAAGTTGTCCCCACCTCAAACTTGTGCTGCCCTGATAGACCCAAGGGAGCCCTACAAACTGACATCAGGAACCTGGACTGCTGAGTTTTCTTTCCCAGATAAAATGGCCAAAGGTTGTGCCCAGGGGCCCCTGGCCCTGACTGCAAAAAATCCTTATATCGAAGGATGGACCCCACACCGAAGTTGTCCCCACCTCAAACTTGTGCTGCCCTGATAGACCCAAGGGAGCCCTACAAACTGACATCAGGAACCTGGACTGCTGAGTTTTCTTTCCCAGGGAAAATGGAAAAAGGATGTGCCCAGGGGCCCCTGGCCCTGACTGCAAAAAATCCTTATATCGAAGGATGGACCCCACACCGAAGATGTCCCCACCTCAAACTTGTGCTGCCCTGATAGACCCAAGGGAACCCTACAAACTGACATCAGGAACCTGGACTGCTGAGTTTTCTTTCCCAGGGAAAATGGAAAAAGGATGTGCCCAGGGGCCCCTGGCCCTGACTGCAAAGAATCCTTATAACGAAGGATGGACCCCACACAGAAGTTGTCCCCACCTCAAACTTGTGCTGCCCTGATAGACCCAAGGGAGCCCTACAAACTGACATCAGGAACCTGGATTGCTGAGTTTTCTTTCCCAGGGAAAATGGAAAATGGATGTGCCCTGGGGCCCCTGGACATGGGCTGGGGCCTCACTGCAAAGAATCCTTATATCGAAGGATGGACCCCACACCAAAGTTGTCCCCACCTCAAACTTGTGCTGCCCTGATAGACCCAAGGGAGCCCTACAAACTGACATCAGGAACCTGGACTGCTGAGTTTTCTTTCCCAGGGAAAATGGAAAAAGGATGTGCCCAGGGGCCCCGGGCCCTGACTGCAAAAAATCCTTATATCGAAGGATGGACCCCACACCGAAGTTGTCCCCACCTCAAACTTGTGCTGCCTTGATAGACCCAAGGGAGCCCTACAAACTGACATCAGGAACCTGGACTGCTTAGTTTTCTTTCCCAGGGAAAATGGAAAAAGGATGTGCCCAGGGGCCCCTGGCCCTGGGCTGGGGCCTCACTGCAAAGAATCCTTATATCGAAGGATGGACCCCACACCAAAGTTGTCCCCACCTCAAACTTGTGCTGCCCTGATAGACCCAAGGGAGCCCTACAAACTGACATCAGGAACCTGGACTGCTGAGTTTTCTTTCCCAGGGAAAATGGAAAAAGGATGTGCCCAGGGGCCCCTGGCCCTGGGACCCTGGCCCTGATTGCAAAAAATCCTTATATCGAAGGATGGACCCCACACCGAAGTTGTCCCCACCTCAAACTTGTGCTGCCCTGATAGACCCAAGGGAGCCCTACAGACTGACATCAGGAACCTGGACTGCTGACTTTTCTTTCCCAGGGAAAATGGAAAAAGGATGTGCCCAGGGGCCCCTGGCCCTGGGCTGGGGCCTCACTGCAAAGAATCCTTATATCGAAGGATGGACCCCACACCGAAGTTGTCCCCACCTCAAACTTGTGCTGCCCTGATAGACCCAAGGGAGCCCTACAAACTGACATCAGGAACCTGGACTGCTGACTTTTCTTTCCCAGGGAAAATGGAAAAAGGATGTGCCCAGGGGCCCCTGGCCCTGACTGCAAAGAATCCTTATATCAAAGGATGGACCCCACACCGAAGCTGTCCCCACCTCAAACTTGTGCTGCCCTGATAGACCCAAGGGAGCCCTACAAACTGACATCAGGAACCTGGACTGCTGAGTTTTCTTTCCCAGGGAAAATGGAAAAAGGATGTGCCCAGGGGCCCCTGGCCCTGACTGCAAAGAATCCTTATATCGAAGGATGGACCTCACACCGAAGTTGTCCCCACCTCAAACTTGTGCTGCCCTGATAGACCCAAGGGAGCCCTACAAACTGACATCAGGAACCTGGACTGCTGAGTTTTCTTTCCCAGGGAAAATGGAAAAATGATGTGCCCAGGGGCCCCTGGCCCTGACTGCAAAAAATCCTTATATCGAAGGATGGACCCCACACCGAAGATGTCCCCACCTCAAACTTGTGCTGCCCTCATACACCAAAGGGAGCCCTACAAACTGACATCAGGAACCTGAACTGCTGAGTTTTCTTTCCCAGGGAAAATGGAAAAAGGATGTGCACAGGGGCCCCAGGCCCTGACTGCAAAGAATCCTTATATCGAAGGATGGACCCCACACCAAAGTTGTCCCCACGTCAAACTTGTGCTGCCCTGATAGACCCAAGGGAGCCCTACAAACTGACATCAGGAACCTGGACTGCTGAGTTTTCTTTCCCAGGGAAAATGGAAAAAGGATGTGCCCAGGGGCCCCTGGCCCTGACTGCAAAAAATCCTTATATCGAAGGATGGACCCCACACCGAAGTTGTCCCCACCTCAAACTTGTGCTGCCCTGATAGACCCAAGGGAGCCCTACAAACTGACATCAGGAACCTGGACTGCTGTGTTTTCTTTCCCAGGGAAAATGGAAAAAGTATGTGCCCAGGGGCCTCTGGCCGTGGGCTGGGGCCTCACTACAAAAAATCCTTATATCGAAGGATGGACCCCACACCGAATTTGTCCCCACCTCAAACTTGTGCTGCCCTGATAGACCCAAGGGAGCCCTACAAACTGACATCAGGAACCTGGACTGCTGAGTTTTCTTTCCCAGGGAAAATGGAAAAAGGATGTGCCCAGGGGCCCCTGGACATGGGCTGGGGCCTCACTGCAAAGAATCCTTATATCGAAGGATGGACCCCACACCGAAGATGTCCCCACCTCAAACTTGTGCTGCCCTGATAGACCCAAGGGAGCCCTACAAACTGACATCAGGAACCTGGACTGCTGAGTTTTCTTTCCCAGGGAAAATGGAAAAAGGATGTGCCCAGGGGCCCCGGGCCCTGACTGCAAAAAATCCTTATATCGAAGGATGGACCCCACACCGAAGTTGTCCCCACCTCAAACTTGTGCTGCCCTGATAGACCCAAGGGAGCCCTACAAACTGACATCAGGAACCTGGACTGCTGAGTTTTCTTTCCCAGGGAAAATGGAAAAAGGAGGTGCCCAGGGGCCCCTGGCCCTGGGCTGGGGCCTCACTGCAAAGAATCCTTATATTGAAGGATGGACCCCACACCGAAGTTGTCCCCACCTCAAACTTGTGCTGCCCTGATAGACCCAAGGGAGCCCTACAAACTGACATCAGGAACCTGGACTGCTGAGTTTTCTTTCCCAGGGAAAATGGAAAAAGGATGTGCCCAGGGGCCCCTGGCCCTGGGACCCTGGCCCTGACTGCAAAAAATCCTTATATCGAAGGATGGACCCCACACCGAAGTTGTCCCCACCTCAAACTTGTGCTGCCCTGATAGACCCAAGGGAGCCCTACAGACTGACATCAGGAACCTGGACTGCTGAGTTTTCTTTCCCAGGGAAAATGGAAAAAGGATGTGCCCAGGGGCCCCTGGACCTGACTGCCAAAAATTCTTATATCGAAGGATGGACCCCACACCGAAGCTGTCCCCACCTCAAACTTGTGCTGCCCTGATAGACCCAAGGGAGCCCTACAAACTGACATCAGGAACCTGGACTGCTGAGTTTTCTTTCCCAGGGAAAATGGAAAAAGGATGTGCCCAGGGGCCCCTGGCCCTGGGACCCTGGCCCTGACTGCAAAGAATCATTATATCGAAGGATGGACCCCACACCGAAGTTGTCCCCACCTCAAACTTGTGCTGCCCTGATAGACCCAAGGGAGCCCTACAAACTGACATCAGGAACCTGGACTGCTGAGTTTTCTTTCCCAGGGAAAATGGAAAAAGGATGTGCCCAGGGGCCCCTGGCCCTGACTGCAAAAAATCCTTATATCGAAGGATGGACCCCACACCGAAGATGTCCCCACCTCAAACTTGTGCTGCCCTCATACACCAAAGGGAGCCCTACAAACTGACATCAGGAACCTGGACTGCTGAGTTTTCTTTCCCAGGGAAAATGGAAAAAGGATGTGCACAGGGGCCCCTGGCCCTGACTGCAAAAAATCCTTATATCGAAGGATGGACCCCACACCGAAGCTGTCCCCACCTCAAACTTGTGCTGCCCTGATAGACCCAAGGGAGCCCTACAAACTGACATCAGGAACCTGGACTGCTGAGTTTTCTTTCCCAGGGAAAATGGAAAAAGGATGTGCCCAGGGGCCCCTGGCCCTGACTGAAAAAAATCCTTATATCGAAGGATGGACCTCACACCGAAGTTGTACCCACCTCAAACTTGTGCTGCCCTGATAGACCCAAGGGAGCCCTACAAACTGACATCAGGAACCTGGACTGCTGAGTTTTCTTTCCCAGATAAAATGGCCAAAGGTTTTGCCCAGGGGCCCCTGGCCCTGACTGCAAAAAATCCTTATATCGAAGGATGGACCCCACACCGAAGTTGTCCCCACCTCAAACTTGTGCTGCCCTGATAGACCCAAGGGAGCCCTACAAACTGACATCAGGAACCTGGACTGCTGAGTTTTCTTTCCCAGGGAAAATGGAAAAAGGATGTGCCCAGGGGCCCCTGGCCCTGACTGCAAAGAATCCTTATATCGAAGGATGGACCTCACACCGAAGTTGTCCCCACCTCAAACTTGTGCTGCCCTGATAGACCCAAGGGAGCCCTACAAACTGACATCAGGAACCTGGACTGCTGAGTTTTCTTTCCCAGGGAAAATGGAAAAAGGATGTGCCCAGGGGCCCCTGGCCCTGACTGCAAAAAATCCTTATATCGAAGGATGGACCCCACACCGAAGATGTCCCCACCTCAAACTTGTGCTGCCCTCATACACCAAAGGGAGCCCTACAAACTGACATCAGGAACCTGAACTGCTGAGTTTTCTTTCCCAGGGAAAATGGAAAAAGGATGTGCACAGGGGCCCCTGGCCCTGACTGCAAAGAAT
Organism: Lonchura striata; assembly: GCF_050655825.1. Classification (NCBI taxonomy): domain Eukaryota; kingdom Metazoa; phylum Chordata; class Aves; order Passeriformes; family Estrildidae; genus Lonchura; species Lonchura striata. The sequence continues at coordinate 10,391,221 of NC_140733.1, read as the reverse complement.
CCTTATATCGAAGGATGGACCCCACACCAAAGTTGTCCCCACCTCAAACTTGTGCTGCCCTGATAGACCCAAGGGAGCCCTACAAACTGACATCAGGAACCTGGACTGCTGAGTTTTCTTTCCCAGGGAAAATGGAAAAAGGATGTGCCCAGGGGCCCCTGGCCCTGACTGCAAAAAATCCTTATATCGAAGGATGGACCCCACACCGAAGTTGTCCCCACCTCAAACTTGTGCTGCCCTGATAGACCCAAGGGAGCCCTACAAACTGACATCAGGAACCTGGACTGCTGTGTTTTCTTTCCCAGGGAAAATGGAAAAAGTATGTGCCCAGGGGCCTCTGGCCGTGGGCTGGGGCCTCACTACAAAAAATCCTTATATCGAAGGATGGACCCCACACCGAATTTGTCCCCACCTCAAACTTGTGCTGCCCTGATAGACCCAAGGGAGCCCTACAAACTGACATCAGGAACCTGGACTGCTGAGTTTTCTTTCCCAGGGAAAATGGAAAAAGGATGTGCCCAGGGGCCCCTGGACATGGGCTGGGGCCTCACTGCAAAGAATCCTTATATCGAAGGATGGACCCCACACCGAAGATGTCCCCACCTCAAACTTGTGCTGCCCTGATAGACCCAAGGGAGCCCTACAAACTGACATCAGGAACCTGGACTGCTGAGTTTTCTTTCCCAGGGAAAATGGAAAAAGGATGTGCCCAGGGGCCCCGGGCCCTGACTGCAAAAAATCCTTATATCGAAGGATGGACCCCACACCGAAGTTGTCCCCACCTCAAACTTTTGCTGCCCTGATACACCCAAGGGAGCCCTACAAACTGACATCAGGAACCTGGTGTGCTGAGTTTTCTTTCCCAGGGAAAATGGAAAAAGGAGGTGCCCAGGGGCCCCTGGCCCTGGGCTGGGGCCTCACTGCAAAGAATCTTTATATTGAAGGATGGACCCCACACCGAAGTTGTCCCCACCTCAAACTTGTGCTGCCCTGATAGACCCAAGGGAGCCCTACAAACTGACATCAGGAACCTGGACTGCTGAGTTTTCTTTCCCAGGGAAAATGGAAAAAGGATGTGCCCAGGGGCCCCTGGCCCTGGGACCCTGGCCCTGACTGCAAAAAATCCTTATATCGAAGGATGGACCCCACACCGAAGTTGTCCCCACCTCAAACTTGTGCTGCCCTGATAGACCCAAGGGAGCCCTACAGACTGACATCAGGAACCTGGACTGCTGAGTTTTCTTTCCCAGGGAAAATGGAAAAAGGATGTGCCCAGGGGCCCCTGGACCTGACTGCCAGAAATTCTTATATCGAAGGATGGACCCCACACCGAAGCTGTCCCCACCTCAAACTTGTGCTGCCCTGATAGACCCAAGGGAGCCCTACAAACTGACATCAGGAACCTGGACTGCTGAGTTTTCTTTCCCAGGGAAAATGGAAAAAGGATGTGCCCAGGGGCCCCTGGCCCTGGGACCCTGGCCCTGACTGCAAAGAATCATTATATCGAAGGATGGACCCCACACCGAAGTTGTCCCCACCTCAAACTTGTGCTGCCCTGATACACCCAAGGGAGCCCTACAAACTGACATCAGGAACCTGGACTGCTGAGTTTTCTTTCCCAGGGAAAATGGAAAAAGGATGTGCCCAGGGGCCCCTGGCCCTGACTGCAAAAAATCCTTATATCGAAGGATGGACCCCACACCGAAGATGTCCCCACCTCAAACTTGTGCTGCCCTCATACACCAAAGGGAGCCCTACAAACTGACATCAGGAACCTGGACTGCTGAGTTTTCTTTCCCAGGGAAAATGGAAAAAGGATGTGCACAGGGGCCCCTGGCCCTGACTGCAAAAAATCCTTATATCGAAGGATGGACCCCACACCGAAGCTGTCCCCACCTCAAACTTGTGCTGCCCTGATAGACCCAAGGGAGCCCTACAAACTGACATCAGGAACCTGGACTGCTGAGTTTTCTTTCCCAGGGAAAATGGAAAAAGGATGTGCCCAGGGGCCCCTGGCCCTGACTGAAAAAAATCCTTATATCGAAGGATGGACCTCACACCGAAGTTGTCCCCACCTCAAACTTGTGCTGCCCTGATAGACCCAAGGGAGCCCTACAAACTGACATCAGGAACCTGGACTGCTGAGTTTTCTTTCCCAGATAAAATGGCCAAAGGTTGTGCCCAGGGGCCCCTGGCCCTGACTGCAAAAAATCCTTATATCGAAGGATGGACCCCACACCGAAGTTGTCCCCACCTCAAACTTGTGCTGCCCTGATAGACCCAAGGGAGCCCTACAAACTGACATCAGGAACCTGGACTGCTGAGTTTTCTTTCCCAGGGAAAATGGAAAAAGGATGTGCCCAGGGGCCCCTGGCCCTGACTGCAAAAAATCCTTATATCGAAGGATGGACCCCACACCGAAGATGTCCCCACCTCAAACTTGTGCTGCCCTCATACACCAAAGGGAGCCCTACAAACTGACATCAGGAACCTGGATTGCTGAGTTTTCTTTCCCAGGGAAAATGGAAAAAGGATGTGCCCAGGGGCCCCTGGCCCTGACTGCAAAGAATCCTTATATCGAAGGATGGAGCCCACACCGAAGTTGTCCCCACCTCAAACTTGTGCTGCCCTGATAGACCCAAGGGAGCCCTACAAACTGACATCAGGAACCTGGACTGCTGAGTTTTCTTTCCCAGGGAAAATGGAAAAAGGTTGTGCCCAGGGGCCCCTGGCCCTGACTGCAAAGAATCCTTATATCGAAGGATGGACCCCAAACCGAAGTTGTCCCCACCTCAAACTTGTGCTGCCCTGATAGACCCAAGGGAGCCCTACAAACTGACATCAGGAACCTGGACTGCTGAGTTTTCTTTCCCAGGGAAAATGGAAAAAGGATGTGCCCAGGGGCCCCTGGACATGGGCTGGGGCCTCACTGCAAAGAATCCTTATATCGAAGGATGGACCCCACACCGAAGTTGTCCCCACCTCAAACTTGTGCTGCCCTGATAGACCCAAGGGAACCCTACAAACTGACATCAGGAACCTGGACTGCTGAGTTTTCTTTCCCAGGGAAAATGGAAAAAGGATGTGCCCAGGGGCCCCTGGCCCTGACTGCAAAGAATCCTTATAACGAAGGATGGACCCCAGACCGAAGTTGTCCCCACCTCAAACTTGTGCTGCCCTGATAGACCCAAGGGAGCCCTACAAACTGACATCAGGAACCTGGATTGCTGAGTTTTCTTTCCCAGGGAAAATGGAAAATGGATGTGCCCTGGGGCCCCTGGACATGGGCTGGGGCCTCACTGCAAAGAATCCTTATATCGAAGGATGGACCTCACACCGAAGATGTCCCCACCTCAAACTTGTGCTGCCCTGATAGACCCAAGGGAGCCCTACAAACTGACATCAGGAACCTGGACTGCTGAGTTTTCTTTCCCAGGGAAAATGGAAAAAGGATGTGCCCAGGGGCCCCGGGCCCTGACTGCAAAAAATCCTTATATCGAAGGATGGACCCCACACCGAAGTTGTCCCCACCTCAAACTTGTGCTGCCTTGATAGACCCAAGGGAGCCCTACAAACTGACATCAGGAACCTGGACTGCTTAGTTTTCTTTCCCAGGGAAAATGGAAAAAGGATGTGCCCAGGGGCCCCTGGCCCTGGGCTGGGGCCTCACTGCAAAGAATCCTTATATCGAAGGATGGACCCCACACCGAAGTTGTCCCCACCTCAAACTTGTGCTGTTCTGATAGACCCAAGGGAGCCCTACAAACTGACATCAGGAACCTGGACTGCTGAGTTTTCTTTCCCAGGGAAAATGGAAAAAGGATGTGCCCAGGGGCCCCTGGCCCTGGGACCCTGGCCCTGATTGCAAAAAATCCTTATATCGAAGGATGGACCCCACACCGAAGTTGTCCCCACCTCAAACTTGTGCTGCCCTGATAGACCCAAGGGAGCCCTACAGACTGACATCAGGAACCTGGACTGCTGACTTTTCTTTCCCAGGGAAAATGGAAAAAGGATGTGCCCAGGGGCCCCTGGCCCTGGGCTGGGGCCTCACTGCAAAGAATCCTTATATCGAAGGATGGACCCCACACCGAAGTTGTCCCCACCTCAAACTTGTGCTGCCCTGATAGACCCAAGGGAGCCCTACAAACTGACATCAGGAACCTGGACTGCTGAGTTTTCTTTCCCAGGGAAAATGGAAAAAGGATGTGCCCAGGGGCCCCTGGCCCTGACTGCAAAGAATCCTTATATCGAAGGATGGACCCCACACCGAAGCTGTCCCCACCTCAAACTTGTGCTGCCCTGATAGACCCAACGGAGCCCTACAAACTGACATCAGGAACCTGGACTGCTGAGTTTTCTTTCCCAGGGAAAATGGAAAAAGGATGTGCCCAGGGGCCCCTGGCCCTGACTGCAAAGAATCCTTATATCGAAGGATGGACCCCACACCAAAGTTGTCCCCACCTCAAACTTGTGCTGCCCTGATAGACCCAAGGGAGCCCTACAAACTGACATCAGTAACCTGGACTGCTGAGTTTTCTTTCCCAGGGAAAATGGAAAAAGGATGTGCCCAGGGGCCCCTGGCCCTGACTGCAAAAAATCCTTATATCGAAGGATGGACCCCACACCGAAGATGTCCCCACCTCAAACTTGTGCTGCCCTCATACACCAAAGGGAGCCCTACAAACTGACATCAGGAACCTGAACTGCTGAGTTTTCTTTCCCAGGGAAAATGGAAAAAGGATGTGCACAGGGGCCCCTGGCCCTGACTGCAAAGAATCCTTATATCGAAGGATGGACCCCACACCAAAGTTGTCCCCACCTCAAACTTGTGCTGCCCTGATAGACCCAAGGGAGCCCTACAAACTGACATCAGGAACCTGGACTGCTGAGTTTTCTTTCCCAGGGAAAATGGAAAAAGGAGGTGCCCAGGGGCCCCTGGCCCTGACTGCAAAGAATCCTTATATTGAAGGATGGACCCCACACCGAAGTTGTCCCCACCTCAAACTTGTGCTGCCCTGATAGACCCAACGGAGCCCTACAAACTGACATCAGGAACCTGGACTGCTGAGTTTTCTTTCCCAGGGAAAATGGAAAAAGGATGTGCCCAGGGGCCCCTGGCCCTGGGACCCTGGCCCTGACTGCAAAAAATCCTTATATCGAAGGATGGACCCCACACCGAAGTTGTCCCCACCTCAAACTTGTGCTGCCCTGATAGACCCAAGGGAGCCCTACAGACTGACATCAGGAACCTGGACTGCTGAGTTTTCTTTCCCAGGGAAAATGGAAAAAGGATGTGCCCAGGGGCCCCTGGACCTGACTGCCAAAAATTCTTATATCGAAGGATGGACCCCACACCGAAGCTGTCCCCACCTCAAACTTGTGCTGCCCTGATAGACCCAACGGAGCCCTACAAACTGACATCAGGAACCTGGACTGCTGAGTTTTCTTTCCCAGGGAAAATGGAAAAAGGATGTGCCCAGGGGCCCCTGGCCCTGGGCTGGGGCCTCACTGCAAAGAATCCTTATATCGAAGGATGGACCCCACACCGAAGCTGTCCCCACCTCAAACTTGTGCTGCCCTGATAGACCCAAGGGAGCCCTACAAACTGACATCAGGAACCTGGACTGCTGAGTTTTCTTTCCCAGGGAAAATGGAAAAAGGATGTGCCCGGGGGCCCCTGGCCCTGACTGAAAAAAATCCTTATATCGAAGGATGGACCTCACACCGAAGTTGTCCCCACCTCAAACTTGTGCTGCCCTGATAGACCCAAGGGAGCCCTACAAACTGACATCAGGAACCTGGACTGCTGAGTTTTCTTTCCCAGATAAAATGGCCAAAGGTTGTGCCCAGGGGCCCCTGGCCCTGACTGCAAAAAATCCTTATATCGAAGGATGGACCCCACACCGAAGTTGTCCCCACCTCAAACTTGTGCTGCCCTGATAGACCCAAGGGAGCCCTACAAACTGACATCAGGAACCTGGACTGCTGAGTTTTCTTTCCCAGGGAAAATGGAAAAAGGATGTGCCCAGGGGCCCCTGGCCCTGACTGCAAAAAATCCTTATATCGAAGGATGGACCCCACACCGAAGATGTCCCCACCTCAAACTTGTGCTGCCCTCATACACCAAAGGGAGCCCTACAAACTGACATCAGGAACCTGGATTGCTGAGTTTTCTTTCCCAGGGAAAATGGAAAAAGGATGTGCCCAGGGGCCCCTGGCCCTGACTGCAAAGAATCCTTATATCGAAGGATGGAGCCCACACCGAAGTTGTCCCCACCTCAAACTTGTGCTGCCCTGATAGACCCAAGGGAGCCCTACAAACTGACATCAGGAACCTGGACTGCTGAGTTTTCTTTCCCAGGGAAAATGGAAAAAGGTTGTGCCCAGGGGCCCCTGGCCCTGACTGCAAAGAATCCTTATATCGAAGGATGGACCCCAAACCGAAGTTGTCCCCACCTCAAACTTGTGCTGCCCTGATAGACCCAAGGGAGCCCTACAAACTGACATCAGGAACCTGGACTGCTGAGTTTTCTTTCCCAGGGAAAATGGAAAAAGGATGTGCCCAGGGGCCCCTGGACATGGGCTGGGGCCTCACTGCAAAGAATCCTTATATCGAAGGATGGACCCCACACCGAAGATGTCCCCACCTCAAACTTGTGCTGCCCTGATAGACCCAAGGGAGCCCTACAAACTGACATCAGGAACCTGGACTGCTGAGTTTTCTTTCCCAGGGAAAATGGAAAAAGGATGTGCCCAGGGGCCCCGGGCCCTGACTGCAAAAAATCCTTATATCGAAGGATGGACCCCACACCGAAGTTGTCCCCACCTCAAACTTGTGCTGCCTTGATAGACCCAAGGGAGCCCTACAAACTGACATCAGGAACCTGGACTGCTTAGTTTTCTTTCCCAGGGAAAATGGAAAAAGGATGTGCCCAGGGGCCCCTGGCCCTGGGCTGGGGCCTCACTGCAAAGAATCCTTATATCGAAGGATGGACCCCACACCGAAGTTGTCCCCACCTCAAACTTGTGCTGTTCTGATAGACCCAAGGGAGCCCTACAAACTGACATCAGGAACCTGGACTGCTGAGTTTTCTTTCCCAGGGAAAATGGAAAAAGGATGTGCCCAGGGGCCCCTGGCCCTGTGACCCTGGCCCTGATTGCAAAAAATCCTTATATCGAAGGATGGACCCCACACCGAAGTTGTCCCCACCTCAAACTTGTGCTGCCCTGATAGACCCAAGGGAGCCCTACAGACTGACATCAGGAACCTGGACTGCTGACTTTTCTTTCCCAGGGAAAATGGAAAAAGGATGTGCCCAGGGGCCCCTGGCCCTGACTGCAAAGAATCCTTATATCGAAGGATGGACCCCACACCGAAGCTGTCCCCACCTCAAACTTGTGCTGCCCTGATAGACCCAACGGAGCCCTACAAACTGACATCAGGAACCTGGACTGCTGAGTTTTCTTTCCCAGGGAAAATGGAAAAAGGATGTGCCCAGGGGCCCCTGGCCCTGACTGCAAAGAATCCTTATATCGAAGGATGGACCTCACACCGAAGTTGTCCCCACCTCAAACTTGTGCTGCCCTGATAGACCCAAGGGAGCCCTACAAACTGACATCAGTAACCTGGACTGCTGAGTTTTCTTTCCCAGGGAAAATGGAAAAAGGATGTGCCCAGGGGCCCCTGGCCCTGACTGCAAAAAATCCTTATATCGAAGGATGGACCCCACACCGAAGATGTCCCCACCTCAAACTTGTGCTGCCCTCATACACCAAAGGGAGCCCTACAAACTGACATCAGGAACCTGAACTGCTGAGTTTTCTTTCCCAGGGAAAATGGAAAAAGGATGTGCACAGGGGCCCCTGGCCCTGACTGCAAAGAATCCTTATATCGAAGGATGGACCCCACACCAAAGTTGTCCCCACCTCAAACTTGTGCTGCCCTGATAGACCCAAGGGAGCCCTACAAACTGACATCAGGAACCTGGACTGCTGAGTTTTCTTTCCCAGGGAAAATGGAAAAAGGATGTGCCCAGGGGCCCCTGGCCCTGACTGCAAAAAATCCTTATATCGAAGGATGGACCCCACACCGAAGTTGTCCCCACCTCAAACTTGTGCTGCCCTGATAGACCCAAGGGAGCCCTACAAACTGACATCAGGAACCTGGACTGCTGAGTTTTCTTTCCCAGGGAAAATGGAAAAAGGAGGTGCCCAGGGGCCCCTGGCCCTGGGCTGGGGCCTCACTGCAAAGAATCCTTATATTGAAGGATGGACCCCACACCGAAGTTGTCCCCACCTCAAACTTGTGCTGCCCTGATAGACCCAACGGAGCCCTACAAACTGACATCAGGAACCTGGACTGCTGAGTTTTCTTTCCCAGGGAAAATGGAAAAAGGATGTGCCCAGGGGCCCCTGGCCCTGGGACCCTGGCCCTGACTGCAAAAAATCCTTATATCGAAGGATGGACCCCACACCGAAGTTGTCCCCACCTCAAACTTGTGCTGCCCTGATAGACCCAAGGGAGCCCTACAGACTGACATCAGGAACCTGGACTGCTGAGTTTTCTTTCCCAGGGAAAATGGAAAAAGGATGTGCCCAGGGGCCCCTGGCCCTGGGACCCTGGCCCTGACTGCAAAAAATCCTTATATCGAAGGATGGACCCCACACCGAAGTTGTCCCCACCTCAAACTTGTGCTGCCCTGATAGACCCAAGGGAGCCCTACAGACTGACATCAGGAACCTGGACTGCTGAGTTTTCTTTCCCAGGGAAAATGGAAAAAGGATGTGCCCAGGGGCCCCTGGACCTGACTGCCAAAAATTCCTATATCGAAGGATGGACCCCACACCGAAGCTGTCCCCACCTCAAACTTGTGCTGCCCTGATAGACCCAACGGAGCCCTACAAACTGACATCAGGAACCTGGACTGCTGAGTTTTCTTTCCCAGGGAAAATGGAAAAAGGATGTGCCCAGGGGCCCCTGGCCCTGGGCTGGGGCCTCACTGCAAAGAATCCTTATATCGAAGGATGGACCCCACACCGAAGCTGTCCCCACCTCAAACTTGTGCTGCCCTGATAGACCCAAGGGAGCCCTACAAACTGACATCAGGAACCTGGACTGCTGAGTTTTCTTTCCCAGGGAAAATGGAAAAAGGATGTGCCCAGGGGCCCCTGGCCCTGACTGAAAAAAATCCTTATATCGAAGGATGGACCTCACACCGAAGTTGTCCCCACCTCAAACTTGTGCTGCCCTGATAGACCCAAGGGAGCCCTACAAACTGACATCAGGAACCTGGACTGCTGAGTTTTCTTTCCCAGATAAAATGGCCAAAGGTTGTGCCCAGGGGCCCCTGGCCCTGACTGCAAAAAATCCTTATATCGAAGGATGGACCCCACACCGAAGTTGTCCCCACCTCAAACTTGTGCTGCCCTGATAGACCCAAGGGAGCCCTACAAACTGACATCAGGAACCTGGACTGCTGAGTTTTCTTTCCCAGGGAAAATGGAAAAAGGATGTGCCCAGGGGCCCCTGGCCCTGACTGCAAAAAATCCTTATATCGAAGGATGGACCCCACACCGAAGATGTCCCCACCTCAAACTTGTGCTGCCCTCATACACCAAAGGGAGCCCTACAAACTGACATCAGGAACCTGGATTGCTGAGTTTTCTTTCCCAGGGAAAATGGAAAAAGGATGTGCCCAGGGGCCCCTGGCCCTGACTGCAAAGAATCCTTATATCGAAGGATGGAGCCCACACCGAAGTTGTCCCCACCTCAAACTTGTGCTGCCCTGATAGACCCAAGGGAGCCCTACAAACTGACATCAGGAACCTGGACTGCTGAGTTTTCTTTCCCAGGGAAAATGGAAAAAGGTTGTGCCCAGGGGCCCCTGGCCCTGACTGCAAAGAATCCTTATATCGAAGGATGGACCCCAAACCGAAGTTGTCCCCACCTCAAACTTGTGCTGCCCTGATAGACCCAAGGGAGCCCTACAAACTGACATCAGGAACCTGGACTGCTGAGTTTTCTTTCCCAGGGAAAATGGAAAAAGGATGTGCCCAGGGGCCCCTGGACATGGGCTGGGGCCTCACTGCAAAGAATCCTTATATCGAAGGATGGACCCCACACCGAAGTTGTCCCCACCTCAAACTTGTGCTGCCCTGATAGACCCAAGGGAACCCTACAAACTGACATCAGGAACCTGGACTGCTGAGTTTTCTTTCCCAGGGAAAATGGAAAAAGGATGTGCCCAGGGGCCCCTGGCCCTGACTGCAAAGAATCCTTATAACGAAGGATGGACCCCACACAGAAGTTGTCCCCACCTCAAACTTGTGCTGCCCTGATAGACCCAAGGGAGCCCTACAAACTGACATCAGGAACCTGGATTGCTGAGTTTTCTTTCCCAGGGAAAATGGAAAATGGATGTGCCCTGGGGCCCCTGGACATGGGCTGGGGCCTCACTGCAAAGAATCCTTATATCGAAGGATGGACCCCACACCGAAGATGTCCCCACCTCAAACTTGTGCTGCCCTGATAGACCCAAGGGAGCCCTACAAACTGACATCAGGAACCTGGACTGCTGAGTTTTCTTTCCCAGGGAAAATGGAAAAAGGATGTGCCCAGGGGCCCCGGGCCCTGACTGCAAAAAATCCTTATATCGAAGGATGGACCCCACACCGAAGTTGTCCCCACCTCAAACTTGTGCTGCCTTGATAGACCCAAGGGAGCCCTACAAACTGACATCAGGAACCTGGACTGCTTAGTTTTCTTTCCCAGGGAAAATGGAAAAAGGATGTGCCCAGGGGCCCCTGGCCCTGGGCTGGGGCCTCACTGCAAAGAATCCTTATATCGAAGGATGGACCCCACACCGAAGTTGTCCCCACCTCAAACTTGTGCTGTTCTGATAGACCCAAGGGAGCCCTACAAACTGACATCAGGAACCTGGACTGCTGAGTTTTCTTTCCCAGGGAAAATGGAAAAAGGATGTGCCCAGGGGCCCCTGGCCCTGGGACCCTGGCCCTGATTGCAAAAAATCCTTATATCGAAGGATGGACCCCACACCGAAGTTGTCCCCACCTCAAACTTGTGCTGCCCTGATAGACCCAAGGGAGCCCTACAGACTGACATCAGGAACCTGGACTGCTGACTTTTCTTTCCCAGGGAAAATGGAAAAAGGATGTGCCCAGGGGCCCCTGGCCCTGGGCTGGGGCCTCACAGCAAAGAATCCTTATATCGAAGGATGGACCCCACACCGAAGTTGTCCCCACCTCAAACTTGTGCTGCCCTGATAGACCCAAGGGAGCCCTACAAACTGACATCAGGAACCTGGACTGCTGAGTTTTCTTTCCCAGGGAAAATGGAAAAAGGATGTGCCCAGGGGCCCCTGGCCCTGACTGCAAAGAATCCTTATATCGAAGGATGGACCCCACACCGAAGCTGTCCCCACCTCAAACTTGTGCTGCCCTGATAGACCCAACGGAGCCCTACAAACTGACATCAGGAACCTGGACTGCTGAGTTTTCTTTCCCAGGGAAAATGGAAAAAGGATGTGCCCAGGGGCCCCTGGCCCTGACTGCAAAGAATCCTTATATCGAAGGATGGACCTCACACCGAAGTTGTCCCCACCTCAAACTTGTGCTGCCCTGATAGACCCAAGGGAGCCCTACAAACTGACATCAGTAACCTGGACTGCTGAGTTTTCTTTCCCAGGGAAAATGGAAAAAGGATGTGCCCAGGGGCCCCTGGCCCTGACTGCAAAAAATCCTTATATCGAAGGATGGACCCCACACCGAAGATGTCCCCACCTCAAACTTGTGCTGCCCTCATACACCAAAGGGAGCCCTACAAACTGACATCAGGAACCTGAACTGCTGAGTTTTCTTTCCCAGGGAAAATGGAAAAAGGATGTGCACAGGGGCCCCTGGCCCTGACTGCAAAGAATCCTTATATCGAAGGATGGACCCCACACCAAAGTTGTCCCCACCTCAAACTTGTGCTGCCCTGATAGACCCAAGGGAGCCCTACAAACTGACATCAGGAACCTGGACTGCTGAGTTTTCTTTCCCAGGGAAAATGGAAAAAGGATGTGCCCAGGGGCCCCTGGCCCTGACTGCAAAAAATCCTTATATCGAAGGATGGACCCCACACCGAAGTTGTCCCCACCTCAAACTTGTGCTGCCCTGATAGACCCAAGGGAGCCCTACAAACTGACATCAGGAACCTGGACTGCTGAGTTTTCTTTCCCAGGGAAAATGGAAAAAGGAGGTGCCCAGGGGCCCCTGGCCCTGGGCTGGGGCCTCACTGCAAAGAATCCTTATATTGAAGGATGGACCCCACACCGAAGTTGTCCCCACCTCAAACTTGTGCTGCCCTGATAGACCCAACGGAGCCCTACAAACTGACATCAGGAACCTGGACTGCTGAGTTTTCTTTCCCAGGGAAAATGGAAAAAGGATGTGCCCAGGGGCCCCTGGCCCTGGGACCCTGGCCCTGACTGCAAAAAATCCTTATATCGAAGGATGGACCCCACACCGAAGTTGTCCCCACCTCAAACTTGTGCTGCCCTGATAGACCCAAGGGAGCCCTACAGACTGACATCAGGAACCTGGACTGCTGAGTTTTCTTTCCCAGGGAAAATGGAAAAAGGATGTGCCCAGGGGCCCCTGGACCTGACTGCCAAAAATTCTTATATCGAAGGATGGACCCCACACCGAAGCTGTCCCCACCTCAAACTTGTGCTGCCCTGATAGACCCAACGGAGCCCTACAAACTGACATCAGGAACCTGGACTGCTGAGTTTTCTTTCCCAGGGAAAATGGAAAAAGGATGTGCCCAGGGGCCCCTGGCCCTGGGCTGGGGCCTCACTGCAAAGAATCCTTATATCGAAGGATGGACCCCACACCGAAGTTGTCCCCACCTCCAACTTGTGCTGCCCTGATAGACCCAAGGGAGCCCTACAAACTGACATCAGGAACCTGGACTGCTGAGTTTTCTTTCCCAGGGAAAATGGAAAAAGGATGTGCCCAGGGGCCCCTGGCCCTGGGACCCTGGCCCTGACTGCAAAGAATCATTATATCGAAGGATGGACCCCACACCGAAGTTGTCCCCACCTCAAACTTGTGCTGCCCTGATAGACCCAAGGGAGCCCTACAAACTGACATCAGGAACCTGGACTGCTGAGTTTTCTTTCCCAGGGAAAATGGAAAAAGGATGTGCCCAGGGGCCCCTGGCCCTGACTGCAAAAAATCCTTATATCGAAGGATGGACCCCACACCGAAGATGTCCCCACCTCAAACTTGTGCTGCCCTCATACACCAAAGGGAGCCCTACAAACTGACATCAGGAACCTGGACTGCTGAGTTTTCTTTCCCAGGGAAAATGGAAAAAGGATGTGCACAGGGGCCCCTGGCCCTGACTGCAAAGAATCCTTATATCGAAGGATGGACCCCACACCGAAGTTGTCCCCACCTCAAACTTGTGCTGCCCTGATAGACCCAAGGGAGCCCTACAAACTGACATCAGGAACCTGGACTGCTGAGTTTTCTTTCCCAGGGAAAATGGAAAAAGGATGTGCCCAGGGGCCCCTGGCCCTGGGCTGGGGCCTCACTGCAAAGAATCCTTATATCGAAGGATGGACCCCACACCGAAGTTGTCCCCACCTCAAACTTGTGCTGCCCTGATACACCCAAGGGAGCCCTACAAACTGACATCAGGAACCTGGACTCCTGAGTTTTCTTTCCCAGGGAAAATGGAAAAAGGATGTGCCCGGGGGCCCCTGGCCCTGACTGCAAAAAATCCTTATATCGAAGGATGGACCCCACACCGAAGATGTCCCCACCTCAAACTTGTGCTGCCCTCATACACCCAAGGGAGCCCTACAAACTGACATCAGGAACCTGGACTGCTGAGTTTTCTTTCCCAGGGAAAATGGAAAAAGGATGTGCCCAGGGGCCCCTGGCCCTGACTGCAAAGAATCCTTATATCGAAGGATGGACCCCACACCGAAGTTGTCCCCACCTCAAACTTGTGCTGCCCTGATAGACCCAAGGGAGCCCTACAAACTGACATCAGGAACCTGGATTGCTGAGTTTTCTTTCCCAGGGAAAATGGAAAAAGGATGTGCCCAGGGAACCCTGGACATGGGCTGGGGCCTCACTGCAAAGAATCCTTATATCGAAGGATGGACCCCACACCGAAGATGTCCCCACCTCAAACTTGTGCTGCCCTGATAGACCCAAGGGAGCCCTACAAACTGACATCAGGAACCTGGACTGCTGAGTTTTCTTTCCCAGGGAAAATGGAAAAAGGATGTGCCCAGGGGCCCCTGGCCCTGACTGCAAAAAATCCTTATATCGATGGATGGACCCCACACCGAAGTTGTCCCCACCTCAAACTTCTGCTGCCCTGATAGACCCAAGGGAGCCCTACAAACTGACATCAGGAACCTGGACTGCTGAGTTTTCTTTCCCAGGGAAAATGGAAAAAGGATGTGCCCAGGGGCCCCTGGACATGGGCTGGGGCCACACTGCAAAGAATCCTTATATCGAAGGATGGACCCCACACCGAAGTTGTCCCCACCTCAAACTTGTGCTGCCCTGATAGACCCAAGGGAACCCTACAAACTGACATCAGGAACCTGGACTGCTGAGTTTTCTTTCCCAGGGAAAATGGAAAAAGGATGTGCCCAGGGGCCCCTGGCCCTGGGCTGGGGCCTCACTGCAAAGAATCCTTATATTGAAGGATGGACCCCACACCGAAGTTGTCCCCACCTCAAACTTGTGCTGCCCTGATAGACCCAAGGGAGCCCTACAAACTGACATCAGGAACCTGGACTGCTGAGTTTTCTTTCCCAGGGAAAATGGAAAAAGGATGTGCCCAGGGGCCCCTGGCCCTGGGACCCTGGCCCTGACTGCAAAAAATCCGTATATCGAAGGATGGACCCCACACCGAAGTTGTCCCCACCTCAAACTTGTGCTGCCCTGATAGACCCAAGGGAGCCCTACAGACTGACATCAGGAACCTGGACTGCTGAGTTTTCTTTCCCAGGGAAAATGGAAAAAGGATGTGCCCAGGGGCCCCTGGCCCTGACTGCAAAGAATCCTTATATCGAAGGATGGACCCCACACTGAAGTTGTCCCCACCTCAAACTTGTGCTGCCCTGATAGACGCAAGGGAGCCCTACAAACTGACATCAGGAACCTGGACTGCTGAGTTTTCTTTCCCAGGGAAAATGGAAAAAGGATGTGCCCAGGGGCCCCTGGCCCTGACTGCAAAGAATCCTTATATCGAAGGATGGACCCCACACCGAAGTTGTCCCCACCTCAAACTTGTGCTGCCCTGATACACCCAAGGGAGCCCTACAAACTGACATCAGGAACCTGGACTGCTGAGTTTTCTTTCCCAGGGAAAATGGAAAAAGGATGTGCTCAGGGAACCCTGGACCTGACTGCCAAAAATTCTTATATCGAAGGATGGACCCCACACCGAAGCTGTCCCCACCTCAAACTTGTGCTGCCCTGATAGACCCAAGGGAGCCCTACAAACTGACATCAGGAACCTGGACTGCTGAGTTTTCTTTCCCAGGGAAAATGGAAAAAGGATGTGCCCAGGGGCCACTGGCCCTGACTGAAAAAAATTCTTATATCGAAGGATGGACCCCACACCGAAGTTGTCCCCACCTCAAACTTGTGCTGCCCTGATAGACCCAAGGGAGCCCTACAAACTGACATCAGGAACCTGGACTGCTGAGTTTTCTTTCCGAGATAAAATGGCCAAAGGTTGTGCCCAGGGGCCCCTGGCCCTGACTGCAAAAAATCCTTATATCGAAGGATGGACCCCACACCGAAGTTGTCCCCACCTCAAACTTGTGCTGCCCTGATAGACCCAAGGGAGCCCTACAAACTGACATCAGGAACCTGGACTGCTGAGTTTTCTTTCCCAGGGAAAATGGAAAAAGGATGTGCCCAGGGGCCCCTGGCCCTGACTGCAAAAAATCCTTATATCGAAGGATGGACCCCACACCGAAGATGTCCCCACCTCAAACTTGTGCTGCCCTCATACACCAAAGGGAGCCCTACAAACTGACATCAGGAACCTGGATTGCTGAGTTTTCTTTCCCAGGGAAAATGGAAAAAGGATGTGCCCAGGGGCCCCTGGCCCTGACTGCAAAAAATCCTTATATCGAAGGATGGACCCCACACCGAAGTTGTCCCCACCTCAAACTTGTGCTGCCCTGATAGACCCAAGGGAGCCCTACAAACTGACATCAGGAACCTGGACTGCTGAGTTTTATTTCCCAGGGAAAATGGAAAAAGGATGTGCCCAGGGGCCCCTGGACATGGGCTGGGGCCTCACTGCAAAGAATCCTTATATCGAAGGATGGACCCCACACCGAAGTTGTCCCCACCTCAAACTTGTGCTGCCCTGATAGACCCAAGGGAACCCTACAAACTGACATCAGGAACCTGGACTGCTGAGTTTTCTTTCCCAGGGAAAATGGAAAAAGGATGTGCCCAGGGGCCCCTGGCCCTGACTGCAAAGAATCCTTATA
The DNA here is from genome assembly GCF_050655825.1 of Lonchura striata. NCBI lineage: Eukaryota > Metazoa > Chordata > Aves > Passeriformes > Estrildidae > Lonchura > Lonchura striata. The sequence goes on along the minus strand of NC_140733.1, from coordinate 10,374,674 downwards.
ACGAAGGATGGACCCCACACAGAAGTTGTCCCCACCTCAAACTTGTGCTGCCCTGATAGACCCAAGGGAGCCCTACAAACTGACATCAGGAACCTGGATTGCTGAGTTTTCTTTCCCAGGGAAAATGGAAAATGGATGTGCCCTGGGGCCCCTGGACATGGGCTGGGGCCTCACTGCAAAGAATCCTTATATCGAAGGATGGACCCCACACCGAAGATGTCCCCACCTCAAACTTGTGCTGCCCTGATAGACCCAAGGGAGCCCTACAAACTGACATCAGGAACCTGGACTGCTGAGTTTTCTTTCCCAGGGAAAATGGAAAAAGGGTGTGCCCAGGGGCCCCGGGCCCTGACTGCAAAAAATCCTTATATCGAAGGATGGACCCCACACCGAAGTTGTCCCCACCTCAAACTTGTGCTGCCCTGATAGACCCAAGGGAGCCCTACAAACTGACATCAGGAACCTGGACTGCTTAGTTTTCTTTCCCAGGGAAAATGGAAAAAGGATGTGCCCAGGGGCCCCTGGCCCTGGGCTGGGGCCTCACTGCAAAGAATCCTTATATCGAAGAATGGACCCCACACCGAAGTTGTCCCCACCTCAAACTTGTGCTGCCCTGATAGACCCAAGGGAGCCCTACAAACTGACATCAGGAACCTGGACTGCTGAGTTTTCTTTCCCAGGGAAAATGGAAAAAGGATGTGCCCAGGGGCCCCTGGCCCTGGGACCCTGGCCCTGATTGCAAAAAATCCTTATATCGAAGGATGGACCCCACACCGAAGTTGTCCCCACCTCAAACTTGTGCTGCCCTGATAGACCCAAGGGAGCCCTACAGACTGACATCAGGAACCTGGACTGCTGACTTTTCTTTCCCAGGGAAAATGGAAAAAGGATGTGCCCAGGGGCCCCTGGCCCTGGGCTGGGGCCTCACTGCAAAGAATCCTTATATCGAAGGATGGACCCCACACCGAAGTTGTCCCCACCTCAAACTTGTGCTGCCCTGATAGACCCAAGCGAGCCCTACAAACTGACATCAGGAACCTGGACTGCTGAGTTTTCTTTCCCAGGGAAAATGGAAAAAGGATGTGCCCAGGGGCCCCTGGCCCTGACTGCAAAGAATCCTTATATCGAAGGATGGACCCCACACCGAAGTTGTCCCCACCTCAAACTTGTGCTGCCCTGATAGACCGAAGGGAGCCCTACAAACTGACATCAGCAACCTGGACTGCTGAGTTTTCTTTCCCAGGGAAAATGGAAAAAGGATGTGCCCAGGGAACCCTGGACCTGATTGCAAAAAATTCTTATATCAAAGGATGGACCCCACACCGAAGTTGTCCCCACCTCAAACTTGTGCTGCCCTGATAGACCCAAGGGAGCCCTACAAACTGACATCAGGAACCTGGACTGCTGAGTTTTCTTTCCCAGGGAAAATGGAAAAAGGATGTGCCCAGGGGCCCCTGGCCCTGGGCAGGGGCCTCACTGCAAAGAATCCTTATATCGAAGGATGGACCCCACACCGAAGATGTCCCCACCTCAAACTTGTGCGGCCCTGATAGACCCAAGGGAGCCCTACAAACTGACATCAGGAACCTGGACTGCTGAGTTTTCTTTCCCAGGGAAAATGGAAAAAGGATGTGCCCAGGGGCCCCTGGCCCTGACTGCAAAAAATCCTTATATCGATGGATGGACCCCACACCGAAGTTGTCCCCACCTCAAACTTGTGCTGCCCTGATACACCCAAGGGAGCCCTACAAACTGACATCAGGAACCTGGACTGCTGAGTTTTCTTTCCCAGGGAAAATGGAAAAAGGATGTGCCCAGGGGCCCCTGGCCCTGGGCTGGGGCCTCACTGCAAAGAATCCTTATATTGAAGGATGGACCCCACACCGAAGCTGTCCCCACCTCAAACTTGTGCTGCCCTGATAGACCCAAGGGAGCCCTACAAACTGACATCAGGAACCTGGACTGCTGAGTTTTCTTTCCCAGGGAAAATGGAAAAAGGATGTGCCCAGGGGCCCCTGGCCCTGACTGCAAAGAATCCTTATATCGAAGGATGGAGCCCACACCAAAGTTGTCCCCACCTCAAACTTGTGCTGCCCTGATAGACCCAAGGGAGCCCTACAAACTGACATCAGGAACCTGGACTGCTGAGTTTTCTTTCCCAGGGAAAATGGAAAAAGGATGTGCCCAGGGGCCCCTGGCCCTGACTGCAAAGAATCCTTATAACGAAGGATGGACCCCACACCGAAGTTGTCCCCACCTCAAACTTGTGCTGCCCTGATAGACCCAAGGGAACCCTACAAACTGACATCAGGAACCTGGACTGCTGAGTTTTCTTTCCCAGGGAAAATGGAAAAAGGATGTGCCCAGGGGCCCCTGGCCCTGACTGCAAAAAATCCTTATATTGAAGGATGGACCCCACACCGAAGTTGTCCCCACCTCAAACTTGTGCTGCCCTGATAGACCCAAGGGAGCCCTACAAACTGACATCAGGAACCTGGACTGCTGAGTTTTCTTTCCCAGGGAAAATGGAAAAAGGATGTGCCAGGGGCCCCTGGCCCTGGGCTGGGGCCTCACTGCAAAGAATCCTTATATCGAAGGATGGACCCCACACCGAAGTTGTCCCCACCTCAAACTTGTGCTGCCCTGATAGACCCAAGGGAGCCCTACAAACTGACATCAGGAACCTGGACTGCTGAGTTTTCTTTCCCAGGGAAAATGGAAAAAGGATGTGCCCAGGGGCCCCTGGCCCTGACTGCAAAAAATCCTTATATCGAAGGATGGACCCCACACCGAAGATGTCCCCACCTCAAACTTGTGCTGCCCTCATACACCAAAGGGAGCCCTACAAACTGACATCAGGAACCTGGACTGCTGAGTTTTCTTTCCCAGGGAAAATGGAAAAAGGATGTGCACAGGGGCCCCTGGACATGGGCTGGGGCCTCACTGCAAAGAATCCTTATATCGAAGGATGGACCCCACACCGAAGTTGTCCCCACCTCAAACTTGTGCTGCCCTGATAGACCCAAGGGAGCCCTACAAACTGACATCAGGAACCTGGACTGCTGAGTTTTCTTTCCCAGGGAAAATGGAAAAAGGATGTGCCCAGGGGCCCCTGGCCCTGGGCTGGGGCCTCACTGCAAAGAATCCTTATATTGAAGGATGGACCCCACACCGAAGTTGTCCCCACCTCAAACTTGTGCTGCCCTGATAGACCCAAGGGAGCCCTACAAACTGACATCAGGAACCTGGACTGCTGAGTTTTCTTTCCCAGGGAAAATGGAAAAAGGATGTGCCCAGGGGCCCCTGGCCCTGACTGCAAAGAATCCTTATATCGAAGGATGGACCCCACACCGAAGTTGTCCCCACCTCAAACTTGTGCTGCCCTGATACACCCAAGGGAGCCCTACAAACTGACATCAGGAACCTGGACTGCTGAGTTTTCTTTCCCAGGGAAAATGGAAAAAGGATGTGCTCAGGGAACCCTGGACCTGACTGCCAAAAATTCTTATATCGAAGGATGGACCCCACACCGAAGATGTCCCCACCTCAAACTTGTGCTGCCCTCATACACCAAAGGGAGCCCTACAAACTGACATCAGGAACCTGGATTGCTGAGTTTTCTTTCCCAGGGAAAATGGAAAAAGGATGTGCCCAGGGGCCCCTGGCCCTGACTGCAAAAAATCCTTATATCGAAGGATGGACCCCACACCGAAGTTGTCCCCACCTCAAACTTGTGCTGCCCTGATAGACCCAAGGGAGCCCTACAAACTGACATCAGGAACCTGGACTGCTGAGTTTTCTTTCCCAGGGAAAATGGAAAAAGGTTGTGCCCAGGGGCCCCTGGCCCTGATTGCAAAGAATCCTTATATCGAAGGATGGACCCCAAACCGAAGTTGTCCCCACCTCAAACTTGTGCTGCCCTGATAGACCCAAGGGAGCCCTACAAACTGACATCAGGAACCTGGACTGCTGAGTTTTATTTCCCAGGGAAAATGGAAAAAGGATGTGCCCAGGGGCCCCTGGACATGGGCTGGGGCCTCACTGCAAAGAATCCTTATATCGAAGGATGGACCCCACACCGAAGTTGTCCCCACCTCAAACTTGTGCTGCCCTGATAGACCCAAGGGAACCCTACAAACTGACATCAGGAACCTGGACTGCTGAGTTTTCTTTCCCAGGGAAAATGGAAAAAGGATGTGCCCAGGGGCCCCTGGCCCTGACTGCAAAGAATCCTTATAACGAAGGATGGACCCCACACAGAAGTTGTCCCCACCTCAAACTTGTGCTGCCCTGATAGACCCAAGGGAGCCCTACAAACTGACATCAGGAACCTGGATTGCTGAGTTTTCTTTCCCAGGGAAAATGGAAAATGGATGTGCCCTGGGGCCCCTGGACATGGGCTGGGGCCTCACTGCAAAGAATCCTTATATCGAAGGATGGACCCCACACCGAAGATGTCCCCACCTCAAACTTGTGCTGCCCTGATAGACCCAAGGGAGCCCTACAAACTGACATCAGGAACCTGGACTGCTGAGTTTTCTTTCCCAGGGAAAATGGAAAAAGGGTGTGCCCAGGGGCCCCGGGCCCTGACTGCAAAAAATCCTTATATCGAAGGATGGACCCCACACCGAAGTTGTCCCCACCTCAAACTTGTGCTGCCCTGATAGACCCAAGGGAGCCCTACAAACTGACATCAGGAACCTGGACTGCTTAGTTTTCTTTCCCAGGGAAAATGGAAAAAGGATGTGCCCAGGGGCCCCTGGCCCTGGGCTGGGGCCTCACTGCAAAGAATCCTTATATCGAAGAATGGACCCCACACCGAAGTTGTCCCCACCTCAAACTTGTGCTGCCCTGATAGACCCAAGGGAGCCCTACAAACTGACATCAGGAACCTGGACTGCTGAGTTTTCTTTCCCAGGGAAAATGGAAAAAGGATGTGCCCAGGGGCCCCTGGCCCTGGGACCCTGGCCCTGATTGCAAAAAATCCTTATATCGAAGGATGGACCCCACACCGAAGTTGTCCCCACCTCAAACTTGTGCTGCCCTGATAGACCCAAGGGAGCCCTACAGACTGACATCAGGAACCTGGACTGCTGACTTTTCTTTCCCAGGGAAAATGGAAAAAGGATGTGCCCAGGGGCCCCTGGCCCTGGGCTGGGGCCTCACTGCAAAGAATCCTTATATCGAAGGATGGACCCCACACCGAAATTGTCCCCACCTCAAACTTGTGCTGCCCTGATAGACCCAAGCGAGCCCTACAAACTGACATCAGGAACCTGGACTGCTGAGTTTTCTTTCCCAGGGAAAATGGAAAAAGGATGTGCCCAGGGGCCCCTGGCCCTGACTGCAAAGAATCCTTATATCGAAGGATGGACCCCACACCGAAGTTGTCCCCACCTCAAACTTGTGCTGCCCTGATAGACCGAAGGGAGCCCTACAAACTGACATCAGCAACCTGGACTGCTGAGTTTTCTTTCCCAGGGAAAATGGAAAAAGGATGTGCCCAGGGAACCCTGGACCTGATTGCAAAAAATTCTTATATCAAAGGATGGACCCCACACCGAAGTTGTCCCCACCTCAAACTTGTGCTGCCCTGATAGACCCAAGGGAGCCCTACAAACTGACATCAGGAACCTGGACTGCTGAGTTTTCTTTCCCAGGGAAAATGGAAAAAGGATGTGCCCAGGGGCCCCTGGCCCTGGGCTGGGGCCTCACTGCAAAGAATCCTTATATCGAAGGATGGACCCCACACCGAAGATGTCCCCACCTCAAACTTGTGCGGCCCTGATAGACCCAAGGGAGCCCTACAAACTGACATCAGGAACCTGGACTGCTGAGTTTTCTTTCCCAGGGAAAATGGAAAAAGGATGTGCCCAGGGGCCCCTGGCCCTGACTGCAAAAAATCCTTATATCGATGGATGGACCCCACACCGAAGTTGTCCCCACCTCAAACTTGTGCTGCCCTGATACACCCAAGGGAGCCCTACAAACTGACATCAGGAACCTGGACTGCTGAGTTTTCTTTCCCAGGGAAAATGGAAAAAGGATGTGCCCAGGGGCCCCTGGCCCTGGGCTGGGGCCTCACTGCAAAGAATCCTTATATTGAAGGATGGACCCCACACCGAAGCTGTCCCCACCTCAAACTTGTGCTGCCCTGATAGACCCAAGGGAGCCCTACAAACTGACATCAGGAACCTGGACTGCTGAGTTTTCTTTCCCAGGGAAAATGGAAAAAGGATGTGCCCAGGGGCCCCTGGCCCTGACTGCAAAGAATCCTTATATCGAAGGATGGAGCCCACACCAAAGTTGTCCCCACCTCAAACTTGTGCTGCCCTGATAGACCCAAGGGAGCCCTACAAACTGACATCAGGAACCTGGACTGCTGAGTTTTCTTTCCCAGGGAAAATGGAAAAAGGATGTGCCCAGGGGCCCCTGGCCCTGACTGCAAAGAATCCTTATAACGAAGGATGGACCCCACACCGAAGTTGTCCCCACCTCAAACTTGTGCTGCCCTGATAGACCCAAGGGAACCCTACAAACTGACATCAGGAACCTGGACTGCTGAGTTTTCTTTCCCAGGGAAAATGGAAAAAGGATGTGCCCAGGGGCCCCTGGCCCTGACTGCAAAAAATCCTTATATTGAAGGATGGACCCCACACCGAAGTTGTCCCCACCTCAAACTTGTGCTGCCCTGATAGACCCAAGGGAGCCCTACAAACTGACATCAGGAACCTGGACTGCTGAGTTTTCTTTCCCAGGGAAAATGGAAAAAGGATGTGCCAGGGGCCCCTGGCCCTGGGCTGGGGCCTCACTGCAAAGAATCCTTATATCGAAGGATGGACCCCACACCGAAGTTGTCCCCACCTCAAACTTGTGCTGCCCTGATAGACCCAAGGGAGCCCTACAAACTGACATCAGGAACCTGGACTGCTGAGTTTTCTTTCCCAGGGAAAATGGAAAAAGGATGTGCCCAGGGGCCCCTGGCCCTGACTGCAAAAAATCCTTATATCGAAGGATGGACCCCACACCGAAGATGTCCCCACCTCAAACTTGTGCTGCCCTCATACACCAAAGGGAGCCCTACAAACTGACATCAGGAACCTGGACTGCTGAGTTTTCTTTCCCAGGGAAAATGGAAAAAGGATGTGCACAGGGGCCCCTGGACATGGGCTGGGGCCTCACTGCAAAGAATCCTTATATCGAAGGATGGACCCCACACCGAAGTTGTCCCCACCTCAAACTTGTGCTGCCCTGATAGACCCAAGGGAGCCCTACAAACTGACATCAGGAACCTGGACTGCTGAGTTTTCTTTCCCAGGGAAAATGGAAAAAGGATGTGCCCAGGGGCCCCTGGCCCTGGGCTGGGGCCTCACTGCAAAGAATCCTTATATTGAAGGATGGACCCCACACCGAAGTTGTCCCCACCTCAAACTTGTGCTGCCCTGATAGACCCAAGGGAGCCCTACAAACTGACATCAGGAACCTGGACTGCTGAGTTTTCTTTCCCAGGGAAAATGGAAAAAGGATGTGCCCAGGGGCCCCTGGCCCTGACTGCAAAGAATCCTTATATCGAAGGATGGACCCCACACCGAAGTTGTCCCCACCTCAAACTTGTGCTGCCCTGATACACCCAAGGGAGCCCTACAAACTGACATCAGGAACCTGGACTGCTGAGTTTTCTTTCCCAGGGAAAATGGAAAAAGGATGTGCTCAGGGAACCCTGGACCTGACTGCCAAAAATTCTTATATCGAAGGATGGACCCCACACCGAAGCTGTCCCCACCTCAAACTTGTGCTGCCCTGATAGACCCAAGGGAGCCCTACAAACTGACATCAGGAACCTGGACTGCTGAGTTTTCTTTCCCAGGGAAAATGGAAAAAGGATGTGCCCAGGGGCCCCTGGCCCTGACTGCAAAAAATCCTTATATCGAAGGATGGACCTCACACCGAAGTTGTCCCCACCTCAAACTTGTGCTGCCCTGATAGACCCAAGGGAGCCCTACAAACTGACATCAGGAACCTGGACTGCTGAGTTTTCTTTCCCAGGGAAAATGGAAAAAGGTTGTGCCCAGGGGCCCCTGGCCCTGACTGCAAAGAATCCTTATATCGAAGGATGGACCCCAAACCGAAGTTGTCCCCACCTCAAACTTGTGCTGCCCTGATAGACCCAAGGGAGCCCTACAAACTGACATCAGGAACCTGGACTGCTGAGTTTTATTTCCCAGGGAAAATGGAAAAAGGATGTGCCCAGGGGCCCGTGGACATGGGCTGGGGCCTCACTGCAAAGAATCCTTATATCGAAGGATGGACCCCACACCGAAGTTGTCCCCACCTCAAACTTGTGCTGCCCTGATAGACCCAAGGGAACCCTACAAACTGACATCAGGAACCTGGACTGCTGAGTTTTCTTTCCCAGGGAAAATGGAAAAAGGATGTGCCCAGGGGCCCCTGGCCCTGACTGCAAAGAATCCTTATAACGAAGGATGGACCCCACACAGAAGTTGTCCCCACCTCAAACTTGTGCTGCCCTGATAGACCCAAGGGAGCCCTACAAACTGACATCAGGAACCTGGATTGCTGAGTTTTCTTTCCCAGGGAAAATGGAAAATGGATGTGCCCTGGGGCCCCTGAACATGGGCTGGGGCCTCACTGCAAAGAATCCTTATATCGAAGGATGGACCCCACACCGAAGATGTCCCCACCTCAAACTTGTGCTGCCCTGATAGACCCAAGGGAGCCCTACAAACTGACATCAGGAACCTGGACTGCTGAGTTTTCTTTCCCAGGGAAAATGGAAAAAGGGTGTGCCCAGGAGCCCCGGGCCCTGACTGCAAAAAATCCTTATATCGAAGGATGGACCCCACACCGAAGTTGTCCCCACCTCAAACTTGTGCTGCCCTGATAGACCCAAGGGAGCCCTACAAACTGACATCAGGAACCTGGACTGCTTAGTTTTCTTTCCCAGGGAAAATGGAAAAAGGTTGTGCCCAGGGGCCCCTGGCCCTGGGCTGGGGCCTCACTGCAAAGAATCCTTATATCGAAGAATGGACCCCACACCGAAGTTGTCCCCACCTCAAACTTGTGCTGCCCTGATAGACCCAAGGGAGCCCTACAAACTGACATCAGGAACCTGGACTGCTGAGTTTTCTTTCCCAGGGAAAATGGAAAAAGGATGTGCCCAGGGGCCCCTGGCCCTGGGACCCTGGCCCTGATTGCAAAAAATCCTTATATCGAAGGATGGACCCCACACCGAAGTTGTCCCCACCTCAAACTTGTGCTGCCCTGATAGACCCAAGGGAGCCCTACAGACTGACATCAGGAACCTGGACTGCTGACTTTTCTTTCCCAGGGAAAATGGAAAAAGGATGTGCCCAGGGGCCCCTGGCCCTGGGCTGGGGCCTCACTGCAAAGAATCCTTATATCGAAGGATGGACCCCACACCGAAGTTGTCCCCACCTCAAACTTGTGCTGCCCTGATAGACCCAAGGGAGCCCTACAAACTGACATCAGGAACCTGGACTGCTGAGTTTTCTTTCCCAGGGAAAATGGAAAAAGGATGTGCCCAGGGGCCCCTGGCCCTGACTGCAAAGAATCCTTATATCGAAGGATGGACCCCACACCGAAGTTGTCCCCACCTCAAACTTGTGCTGCCCTGATAGACCCAATGGAGCCCTACAAACTGACATCAGCAACCTGGACTGCTGAGTTTTCTTTCCCAGGGAAAATGGAAAAAGGATGTGCCCAGGGAACCCTGGACCTGACTGCAAAAAATTCTTATATCAAAGGATGGACCCCACACCGAAGTTGTCCCCACCTCAAACTTGTGCTGCCCTGATAGACCCAAGGGAGCCCTACAAACTGACATCAGGAACCTGGACTGCTGAGTTTTCTTTCCCAGGGAAAATGGAAAAAGGATGTGCCCAGGGGCCCCTGGCCCTGGGCTGGGGCCTCACTGCAAAGAATCCTTATATCGAAGGATGGACCCCACACCGAAGATGTCCCCACCTCAAACTTGTGCTGCCCTGATAGACCCAAGGGAGCCCTACAAACTGACATCAGGAACCTGGACTGCTGACTTTTCTTTCCCAGGGAAAATGGCCAAAGGTTTGCCCAGGGGCCCCTGGCCCTGACTGCAAAAAATCCTTATATCGAAGGATGGACCCCACACCGAAGTTGTCCCCACCTCAAACTTGTGCTGCCCTGATAGACCCAAGGGAGCCCTACAAACTGACATCAGGAACCTGGACTGCTGAGTTTTCTTTCCCAGGGAAAATGGAAAAAGGATGTGCCCAGGGGCCCCTGGCCCTGACTGCAAAGAATCCTTATAACGAAGGATGGACCCCACACCGAAGTTGTCCCCACCTCAAACTTGTGCTGCCCTGATAGACCCAAGGGAACCCTACAAACTGACATCAGGAACCTGGACTGCTGAGTTTTCTTTCCCAGGGAAAATGGAAAAAGGATGTGCCCAGGGGCCCCTGGCCCTGACTGCAAAAAATCCTTATATTGAAGGATGGACCCCACACCGAAGTTGTCCCCACCTCAAACTTGTGCTGCCCTGATAGACCCAAGGGAGCCCTACAAACTGACATCAGGAACCTGGACTGCTGAGTTTTCTTTCCCAGGGAAAATGGAAAAAGGATGTGCCAGGGGCCCCTGGCCCTGGGCTGGGGCCTCACTGCAAAGAATCCTTATATCGAAGGATGGACCCCACACCGAAGTTGTCCCCACCTCAAACTTGTGCTGCCCTGATAGACCCAAGGGAGCCCTACAAACTGACATCAGGAACCTGGACTGCTGAGTTTTCTTTCCCAGGGAAAATGGAAAAAGGATGTGCCCAGGGGCCCCTGGCCCTGACTGCAAAAAATCCTTATATCGAAGGATGGACCCCACACCGAAGATGTCCCCACCTCAAACTTGTGCTGCCCTCATACACCAAAGGGAGCCCTACAAACTGACATCAGGAACCTGGACTGCTGAGTTTTCTTTCCCAGGGAAAATGGAAAAAGGATGTGCACAGGGGCCCCTGGACATGGGCTGGGGCCTCACTGCAAAGAATCCTTATAACGAAGGATGGACCCCACACCGAAGTTGTCCCCACCTCAAACTTGTGCTGCCCTGATAGACCCAAGGGAGCCCTACAAACTGACATCAGGAACCTGGACTGCTGAGTTTTCTTTCCCAGGGAAAATGGAAAAAGGATGTGCCCAGGGGCCCCTGGCCCTGACTGCAAAAAATCCTTATATCGAAGGATGGACCCCACACCGAAGATGTCCCCACCTCAAACTTGTGCTGCCCTGATAGACCCAAGGGAGCCCTACAAACTGACATCAGGAACCTGGACTGCTGAGTTTTCTTTCCCAGGGAAAATGGAAAAAGGATGTGCCTAGGGGCCCCTGGCCCTGGGCTGGGGCCTCACTGCAAAGAATCCTTATATCGAAGGATGGACCCCACACCGAAGTTGTCCCCACCTCAAACTTGTGCTGCCCTGATAGACCCAAGGGAGCCCTACAAACTGACATCAGGAACCTGGACTGCTGAGTTTTCTTTCCCAGGGAAAATGGAAAAAGGATGTGCCCAGGGGCCCCTGGCCCTGACTGCAAAGAATCCTTATATCGAAGGATGGACCCCACACCGAAGTTGTCCCCACCTCAAACTTGTGCTGCCCTGATAAACCCAAGGGAGCCCTACAAACTGACATCAGGAACCTGGACTGCTGAGTTTTCTTTCCCAGGGAAAATGGAAAAAGGATGTGCCCAGGGGCCCCTGGCCCTGACTGCAAAAAATCCTTATATCGATGGATGGACCCCACACCGAAGTTGTCCCCACCTCAAACTTGTGCTGCCCTGATAGACCCAAGGGAGCCCTACAAACTGACATCAGGAACCTGGACTGCTGAGTTTTCTTTCCCAGGGAAAATGGAAAAAGGATGTGCCCAGGGAACCCTGGCCCTGACTGCAAAAAATCCTTATATCGAAGGATGGACCCCACACCGAAGTTGTCCCCACCTCAAACTTGTGCTGCCCTGATAGACCCAAGGGAGCCCTACAAACTGACATCAGGAACCTGGACTGCTGAGTTTTCTTTCCCAGGGAAAATGGAAAAAGGATGTGCCCAGGGGCCCCTGGCCCTGACTGCAAAAAATCCTTATATCGAAGGATGGACCCCACACCGAAGTTGTCCCCACCTCAAACTTGTGCTGCCCTGATAGACCCAAGGGAGCCCTACAAACTGACATCAGGAACCTGGACTGCTGAGTTTTCTTTCCCAGGGAAAAGGGAAAAAGGATGTGCCCAGGGGCCCCTGGCCCTGGGCTGGGGCCTCACTGCAAAGAATCCTTATATCGAAGGATGGACCCCACACCGAAGATGTCCCCACCTCAAACTTGTGCTGCCCTGATAGACCCAAGGGAGCCCTACAAACTGACATCAGGAACCTGGACTGCTGAGTTTTCTTTCCCAGGGAAAATGGAAAAAGGATGTGCCCAGGGGCCCCTGGCCCTGACAGCAAAAAATCCTTATATCGATGGATGGACCCCACACCGAGGTTGTCCCCACCTCAAACTTGTGCTGCCCTGATAGACCCAAGGGAGCCCTACAAACTGACATCAGGAACCTGGACTGCTGAGTTTTCTTTCCCAGGGAAAATGGAAAAAGGATGTGCCCAGGGGCCCCTGGACATGGGCTGGGGCCACACTGCAAAGAATCCTTATATCGAAGGATGGACCCCACACCGAAGTTGTCCCCACCTCAAACTTGTGCTGCCCTGATAGACCCAAGGGAACCCTACAAACTGACATCAGGAACCTGGACTGCTGAGTTTTCTTTCCCAGGGAAAATGGAAAAAGGATGTGCCCAGGGGCCCCTGGCCCTGGGCTGGGGCCTCACTGCAAAGAATCCTTATATTGAAGGATGGACCCCACACCGAAGTTGTCCCCACCTCAAACTTGTGCTGCCCTGATAGACCCAAGGGAGCCCTACAAACTGACATCAGGAACCTGGACTGCTGACTTTTCTTTCCCAGGGAAAATGGAAAAAGGATGTGCCCAGGGGCCCCTGGCCCTGACTGCAAAGAATCCTTATATCGAAGGAGGGACCCCACACCGAAGATGTCCCCACCTCAAACTTGTGCTGCCCTGATAGACCCAAGGGAGCCCTACAAACTGACATCAGCAACCTGGACTGCTGAGTTTTCTTTCCCAGGGAAAATGGAAAAAGGATGTGCCCAGGGGCCCCTGGACATGGGCAGGGGCCTCACTGCAAAGAATCCTTATATCGAAGGATGGACCCCACACCGAAGTTGTCCCCACCTCAAACTTGTGCTGCCCTGATAGACCCAAGGGAACCCTACAAACTGACATCAGGAACCTGGACTGCTGAGTTTTCTTTCCCAGGGAAAATGGAAAAAGGATGTGCCTAGGGGCCCCTGGCCCTGGGCTGGGGCCTCACTGCAAAGAATCCTTATATCGAAGGATGGACCCCACACCGAAGTTGTCCCCACCTCAAACTTGTGCTGCCCTGATAGACCCAAGGGAGCCCTACAAACTGACATCAGGAACCTGGACTGCTGAGTTTTCTTTCCCAGGGAAAATGGAAAAAGGATGTGCCCAGGGGCCCCTGGCCCTGACTGCAAAGAATCCTTATATCGAAGGATGGACCCCACACCGAAGTTCTCCCCACCTAAAACTTGTGCTGCCCTGATAGACCCAAGGGAGCCCTACAAACTGACATCAGGAACCTGGACTGCTGAGTTTTCTTTCCCAGGGAAAATGGAAAAAGGAGGTGCCCAGAGGCACCTGGCCCTGACTGCAAAAAATCCTTATATCGAAGGATGGACCCCACACCGAAGTTGTCCCCACCTCAAACTTGTGCTGCCCTGATAGACCCAAGGGAGCCCTACAAACTGACATCAGCAACCTGGACTGCTGAGTTTTCTTTCCCAGGGAAAATGGAAAAAGGATGTGCCCAGGGGCCCCTGGCCCTGACTGCAAAGAATCCTTATATCGAAGGATGGACCCCACACCAAAGTTGTCCCCACCTCAAACTTGTGCTGCCCTGATAGACCCAAGGGAGCCCTACAAACTGACATCAGGAACCTGGACTGCTGAGTTTTCTTTCCCAGGGAAAATGGAAAAAGGATGTGCCCAGGGGCCCCTGGCCCTGACTGCAAAGAATCCTTATAACGAAGGATGGACCCCACACCAAAGTTGTCCCCACCTCAAACTTGTGCTGCCCTGATAGACCCAAGGGAGCCCTAGAGACTGACATCAGGAACTTGGACTGATGAGTTTCCTTTCACAGATAAAATGGCCAAAGGTTGTGCCCAGGGGCCCCTAGCCCTGACTGCAAAAAATCCTTATATCGATGGATGGAACCCACACCAAAGTTGTCCCCTCCTCAAACTTGTGCTGCCCTGATAGACCCAAGGGAGCCCTACAAACTGACATCAGGAACCTGGACTGCTGAGTTTTCTTTCCCAGGGAAAATGGAAAAAGGATGTGCCCAGGGGCCCCTGGCCCTGACTGCAAAGAATCCTTATAACGAAGGATGGACCCCACACCGAAGTTGTCCCCACCTCAAACTTGTGCTGCCCTGATAGACCCAAGGGAGCCCTACAAACTGACATCAGGAACCTGGACTGCTGAGTTTTCTTTCCCAGGGAAAATGGAAAAAGGATGTGCCCAGGGGCCCCTGGCCCTGACTGCAAAAAATCCTTATATCGAAGGATGGAGCCCACACTGAATTTGTCCCCACCTCAAACTTGTGCTGCCCTGATAGACCCAAGGGAGCCCTACAAACTGACATCAGGAACCTGGACTGCTGAGTTTTCTTTCCCAGGGAAAATGGAAAAAGGATGTGCCCAGGGGCCCCGGGCCCTGACTGCAAAGAATCCTTATAACGAAGGATGGACCCCACACCGAAGTTGTCCCCACCTCAAACTTGTGCTGCCCTGATAGACCCAAGGGAGCCCTACAAACTGACATCAGGAACCTGGACTGCTGAGTTTTCTTTCCCAGGGAAAATGGAAAAAGGATGTGCCCAGGGGCCCCTGGCCCTGACTGCAAAAAATCCTTATATCGAAGGATGGAGCCCACACTGAATTTGTCCCCACCTCAAACTTGTGCTGCCCTGATAGACCCAAGGGAGCCCTACAAACTGACATCAGGAACCTGGACTGCTGAGTTTTCTTTCCCAGGGAAAATGGAAAAAGGATGTGCCCAGGGGCCCCTGGCCCTGGGCCCCGGGCCCTGACTGCAAAAAATCCTTATATCGAAGGATGGACCCAACACCGAAGTTGTCCCCACCTCAAACTTGTGCTGCCCTGATAGACCCAAGGGAACCCTACAAATTGACATCAGGAACCTGGACTCCTGAGTTTTCTTTCCCAGGGAAAATGGAAAAAGGATGTGCCCAGGGGCCCCTGGCCCTGACTGCAAAGAATCCTTATATCGAAGGATGGACCCCACACCGAAGTTGTCCCCACCTCAAACTTGTGCTGCCCTGATAGACCCAAGGGAGCCCTACAAACTGACATCAGGAACCTGGACTGCTGAGTTTTCTTTCCCAGGGAAAATGGAAAAAGGATGTGCCCAGGGGCCCCTGGCCCTGACTGCAAAAAATCCTTATATCGAAGGATGGACCCCACACCGAAGTTGTCCCCACCTCAAACTTGTGCTGCCCTGATAGACCCAAGGGAGCCCTACAAACTGACATCAGGAACCTGGACTGCTGAGTTTTCTTTCCCAGGGAAAATGGAAAAAGGATGTGCCCAGGGGCCCCTGGCCCTGACTGCAATAAAACCTTATATCGAAGGATGGACCCAAGAGCGAAATTGTCCCCACCTCAAACTTGTGCTGCCCTGATAGACCCAAGGGAGCCCTACAAACTGACATCAGGAACCTGGACTGCTGAGTTTTCTTTCCCAGGGAAAATGTAAAAAGGATGTGCCCAGGGGCCCCTGGCCCTGGGCTGGAGCCTCACTGCAAAGAATCCTTATATTGAAGGATGGACCCCACACCGAAGTTGTCCCCACCTCAAACTTGTGCTGCCCTGATAGACCCAAGGGAGCCCTACAAACTGACATCAGGAACCTGGACTGCTGAGTTTTCTTTCCCAGGGAAAATGGAAAAAGGATGTGCCCAGGGGCCCCTGGCCCTGGGACCCTGGCCCTGACTGCAAAAAATCCTTATATTGAAGGATGGACCCCACACCGAAGTTGTCCCCACCTCAAACTTGTGCTGCCCTGATAGACCCAAGGGAGCCCTACAGACTGACATCAGGAACCTGGACTGCTGAGTTTTCTTTCCCAGGGAAAATGGAAAAAGGATGTGCCCAGGGGCCCCTGGCCCTGGGCTGGGGCCTCACTGCAAAGAATCCTTATATCGAAGGATGGACCCCACACCGAAGTTGTCCCCACCTCAAACTTGTGGTGCCCTGATAGACCCAAGGGAGCCCTACAAACTGACATCAGGAACCTGGACTGCTGAGTTTTCTTTCCCAGGGAAAATGGAAAAAGGATGTGCCCAGGGGCCCCTGGCCCTGACTGCAAAGAATCCTTATAACGAAGGATGGACCCCACACCGAAGTTGTCCCCACCTCAAACTTGTGCTGCCCTGATAGACCCAAGGGAGCCCTACAAACTGACATCAGGAACCTGGATTGCTGAGTTTTCTTTCCCAGGGAAAATGGAAAAAGGATGTGCCCAGAGGCCCGTGGACATGGGCTGGGGCCTCACTGCAAAGAATCCTTATATCGAAGGATGGACCCCACACCGAAGTTGTCCCCACCTCAAACTTGTGCTGCCCTGATAGACCCAAGGGAGCCCTACAAACTGACATCAGGAACCTGGACTGCTGAGTTTTCTTTCCCAGGGAAAATGGAAAAAGGATGTGCCCAGGGGCCCCTGGCCCTGACTGCAAAAAATCCTTATATCGAAGGATGGACCCCACACCGAAGATGTGCCCACCTCAAACTTGTGCTGCCCTGATAGACCCAAGGGAGCCCTACAAACTGACATCAGGAACCTGGACTGCTGAGTTTTCTTTCCCAGGGAAAATGGAAAAAGGATGTGCCCAGGGGCCCCTGGACATGGGCTGGGGCCTCACTGCAAAGAATCCTTATATCGAAGGATGGACCCCACACCGAAGTTGTCCCCACCTCAAACTTGTGCTGCCCTGATAGACCCAAGGGAACCCTACAAACTGACATCAGGAACCTGGACTGCTGAGTTTTCTTTCCCAGGGAAAATGGAAAAAGGAAGTGCCCAGGGGCCCCTGGCCCTGGGCTGGGCCTCACTGCAAAGAATCCTTATATCGAAGGATGGACCCCACACCGAAGTTGTCCCCACCTCAAACTTGTGCTGCCCTGATAGACCCAAGGGAGCCCTACAAACTGACATCAGGAACCTGGACTGCTGAGTTTTCTTTCCCAGGGAAAATGGAAAAAGGATGTGCCCAGTGGCCCCTGGCCCTGGGACCCTGGCCCTGACTGCAAAAAATCAATATATCGAAGGTTGGAGCCCACACCGAAGTTGTCCCCACCTCAAACTTGTGCTGCCCTGATAGACCCAAGGGAGCCCTACAAACTGACATCAGGAACCTGGACTGCTGAGTTTTCTTTCCCAGGGAAAATGGAAAAAGGATGTGCCCAGGGGCCCCTGGCCCTGACTGCAAAGAATCCTTATATCGAAGGATGGACCCCACACTGAAGTTGTCCCCACCTCAAACTAGTGCTGCCCTGATAGACCCAAGGGAACCCTACAAACTGACATCAGGAACCTGGACTGCTGAGTTTTCTTTCCCAGGGAAAATGGAAAAAGGATGTGCCCAGGGGCCCCTGGCCCTGGGCTGGGGCCTCACTGCAAAAAAACCTTATATCGAAGGATGGACCCCAGACCGAAGTTGTCCCCACCTCAAACTTGTGCTGCCCTGATAGACCCAAGGGAGCCCTACAAACTGACATCAGGAACCTGGACTGCTGACTTTTCTTTCCCAGGGAAAATGGCCAAAGGATGTGCCCAGGGGCCCCTGGCCCTGGGCTGGGGCCTCACTGCAAAAAATCCTTATATCGAAGGATGGACCCCACACCGAAGTTGTCCCCACCTCAAACTTGTGCTGCCCTGATAGACCCAAGGGAGCCCTACAAACTGACATCAGGAACCTGGACTGCTGAGTTTTCTTTCCCAGGGAAAATGGAAAAAGGATGTGCCCAGGGAACCCTGGCCCTGACTGCCAAAAATTCTTCTATCGAAGGATGGACCCCACACCGAAGTTGTCCCCACCTCAAACTTGTGCTGCCCTGATAGACCCAAGGGAGCCCTACAAACTGACATCAGGAACCTGGACTGCTGAGTTTTCTTTCCCAGGGAAAATGGAAAAAGGATGTGCCCAGGGGCCCCTGGCCCTGACTGCAAAGAATCCTTATATCGAAGGATGGACCTCACACCGAAGTTGTCCCCACCTCAAACTTGTGCTGCCCTGATAGACCCAAGGGAGCCCTACAAACTGACATCAGCAACCTGGACTGCTGAGTTTTCTTTCCCAGGGAAAATGGAAAAAGGATGTGCCCAGGGGCCCCTGGCCCTGACTGCAAAGAATCCTTATATCGAAGGATGGACCCCACACCGAAGTTGTCCCCACCTCAAACTTGTGCTGCCCTGATAGACCCAAGGGAGCCCTACAAACTGACATCAGGAACCTGGACTGCTGAGTTTTCTTTCCCAGGGAAAATGGAAAAAGGATGTGCCCAGGGGCCCCTGGCCCTGACTGCAAAAAATCCTTATATCGAAGGATGGACCCCACACCGAAGTTGTCCCCACCTCAAACTTGTGCTGCCCTGATAGACCCAAGGGAGCCCTACAAACTGACATCAGGAACCTGGACTGCTGAGTTTTCTTTCCCAGGGAAAATGGAAAAAGGATGTGCCCAGGGGCCCCTGGCCCTGACTGCAAAAAATCCTTATATCGAAGGATGGACCCCACACCGAAGTTGTCCCCACCTCAAACTTGTGCTGCCCTGATAGACCCAAGGGAGCCCTACAAACTGACATCAGGAACCTGGACTGCTGAGTTTTCTTTCCCAGGGAAAATGGAAAAAGGATGTGCCCAGGGGCCCCTGGCCCTGACTGCAAAGAATCCTTATATCGAAGGATGGACCCCACACCAAAGTTGTCCCCACCTCAAACTTGTGCTGCCCTGATAGACCCAAGGGAGCCCTACAAACTGACATCAGGAACCTGGACTGCTGAGTTTTCTTTCCCAGGGAAAATGGAAAAAGGATGTGCCCAGGGGCCCCTGGCCCTGACTGCAAAGAATCCTTATAACGAAGGATGGACCCCACACCGAAGTTGTCCCCACCTCAAACTTGTGCTGCCCTGATAGACCCAAGGGAGCCCTACAAACTGACATCAGGAACCTGGACTGCTGAGTTTTCTTTCCCAGGGAAAATGGAAAAAGGATGTGCCCAGGGGCCCCTGGCCCTGACTGCAAAAAATCCTTATATCGAAGGATGGAGCCCACACTGAATTTGTCCCCACCTCAAACTTGTGCTGCCCTGATAGACCCAAGGGAGCCCTACAAACTGACATCAGGAACCTGGACTGCTGAGTTTTCTTTCCCAGGGAAAATGGAAAAAGGATGTGCCCAGGGGCCCCTGGCCCTGACTGCAAAGAATCCTTATAACGAAGGATGGACCCCACACCGAAGTTGTCCCCACCTCAAACTTGTGCTGCCCTGATAGACCCAAGGGAGCCCTACAAACTGACATCAGGAACCTGGACTGCTGAGTTTTCTTTCCCAGGGAAAATGGAAAAAGGATGTGCCCAGGGGCCCCTGGCCCTGACTGCAAAAAATCCTTATATCGAAGGATGGACCCCACACCGAAGTTGTCCCCACCTCAAACTTGTGCTGCCCTGATAGACCCAAGGGAGCCCTACAAACTGACATCAGGAACCTGGACTGCTGAGTTTTCTTTCCCAGGGAAAATGGAAAAAGGATGTGCCCAGGGGCCCCTGGCCCTGGGACCCTGGCCCTGACTGCAAAAAATCCTTATATCGAAGGATGGACCCCACACCGAAGTAGTCCCCACCTCAAACTTGTGCTGCCCTGATAGACCCAAGGGAGCCCTACAGACTGACATCAGGAACCTGGACTGCTGACTTTTCTTTCCCAGGGAAAATGGAAAAAGGATGTGCCCAGGGGCCCCTGGCCCTGACTGCAAAAAATCCTTATATCGAAGGATGCACCCCACACCGAAGTTGTCCCCACCTCAAACTTGTGCTGCCCTGATAGACCCAAGGGAGCCCTACAAACTGACATCAGGAACCTGGACTGCTGAGTTTTCTTTCCCAGGGAAAATGGAAAAAGGATGTGCCCAGGGGCCCCTGGCCCTGACTGCAAAAAATCCTTATATCGATGGATGGACCCCACACCGAAGTTGTCCCCACCTCAAACTTGTGCTGCCCTGATAGACCCAAGGGAGCCCTACAAACTGACATCAGGAACCTGGACTGCTGAGTTTTCTTTCCCAGGGAAAATGGAAAAAGGATGTGCCCAGGGGCCCCTGGCCCTGACTGCAAAGAATCCTTATATCGAAGGATGGACCCCACACCAAAGTTGTCCCCACCTCAAACTTGTGCTGCCCTGATAGACCCAAGGGAGCCCTACAAACTGACATCAGCAACCTGGACTGCTGAGTTTTCTTTCCCAGGGAAAATGGAAAAAGGATGTGCCCAGGGGCCCCTGGCCCTGACTGCAAAAAATCCTTATATCGAAGGATGGACCCCACACCGAAGTTGTCCCCACCTCAAACTTGTGCTGCCCTGATAGACCCAAGGGAGCCCTACAAACTGACATCAGGAACCTGGACTGCTGAGTTTTCTTTCCCAGGGAAAATGGAAAAAGGATGTGCCCAGGGGCCCCTGGCCCTGACTGCAAAGAATCCTTATATCGAAGGATGGACCCAACACCGAAGTTGTCCCCACCTCAAACTTGTGCTGCCCTGATAGACCCAAGGGAGCCCTACAAACTGACATCAGGAACCTGGACTGCTGAGTTTTCTTTCCCAGGGAAAATGGAAAAAGGATGTGCCCAGGGGCCCCTGGCCCTGACTGCAAAGAATCCTTATAACGAAGGATGGACCCCACACCGAAGTTGTCCCCACCTCAAACTTGTGCTGCCCTGATAGACCCAAGGGAGCCCTACAAACTGACATCAGGAACCTGGACTGCTGAGTTTTCTTTCCCAGGGAAAATGGAAAAAGGATGTGCCCAGGGGCCCCTGGCCCTGACTGCAAAAAATCCTTATATCGAAGGATGGAGCCCACACTGAATTTGTCCCCACCTCAAACTTGTGCTGCCCTGATAGACCCAAGGGAGCCCTACAAACTGACATCAGGAACCTGGACTGCTGAGTTTTCTTTCCCAGGGAAAATGGAAAAAGGATATGCCCAGAGGCCCCTGGCCCTGGGCCCCGGGCCCTGACTGCAAAAAATCCTTATATCGAAGGATGGACCCAACACCGAAGTTGTCCCCACCTCAAACTTGTGCTGCCCTGATAGACCCAAGGGAACCCTACAAATTGACATCAGGAACCTGGACTGCTGAGTTTTCTTTCCCAGGGAAAATGGAAAAAGGATGTGCCCAGGGGCCCCTGGCCCTGACTGCAAAGAATCCTTATATCGAAGGATGGACCCCACACCGAAGTTGTCCCCACCTCAAACTTGTGCTGCCCTGATAGACCCAAGGGAGCCCTACAAACTGACATCAGCAACCTGGACTGCTGAGTTTTCTTTCCCAGGGAAAATGGAAAAAGGATGTGCCCAGGGGCCCCTGGCCCTGACTGCAAAAAATCCTTATATCGAAGGATGGACCCAACACCGAAATTGTCCCCACCTCAAACTTGTGCTGCCCTGATAGACCCAAGGGAGCCCTACAAACTGACATCAGGAACCTGGACTGCTGAGTTTTCTTTCCCAGGGAAAATGGAAAAAGGATGTGCCCAGGGGCCCCTGGCCCTGACTGCAAAAAATCCTTATATCGAAGGATGGACCCCACACCGAAGTTGTCCCCACCTCAAACTTGTGCTGCCCTGATAGACCCAAGGGAGCCCTACAAACTGACATCAGGAACCTGGACTGCTGAGTTTTCTTTCCCAGGGAAAATGAAAAAAGGATGTGCCCAGGGGCCCCTGGCCCTGGGCTGGGGCCTCACTGCAAAGAATCCTTATATCGAAGGATGGACCCCACACCGAAGTTGTCCCCACCTCAAACTTGTGCTGCCCTGATAGACCGAAGGGAGCCCTACAAACTGACATCAGGAACCTGGACTGCTGAGTTTTCTTTCCCAGGGAAAATGGAAAAAGGATGTGCCCAGGGGCCCCTGGCCCTGACTGCAAAAAATCCTTATATCGAAGGATGGACCCCACACCGAAGTTGTCCCCACCTCAAACTTGTGCTGCCCTGATAGACCCAAGGGAACCCTACAAATGGACATCAGGAACCTGGACTGCTGAGTTTTCTTTCCCAGGGAAAATGGAAAAAGGATGTGCCCAGGGGCCCCTGGCCCTGACTGCAATAAAACCTTATATCGAAGGATGGACCCAAGAGCGAAATTGTCCCCACCTCAAACTTGTGCTGCCCTGATAGACCCAAGGGAGCCCTACAAACTGACATCAGGAACCTGGACTGCTGAGTTTTCTTTCCCAGGGAAAATGTAAAAAGGATGTGCCCAGGGGCCCCTGGCCCTGGGCTGGAGCCTCACTGCAAAGAATCCTTATATTGAAGGATGGACCCCACACCGAAGTTGTCCCCACCTCAAACTTGTGCTGCCCTGATAGACCCAAGGGAGCCCTACAAACTGACATCAGGAACCTGGACTGCTGAGTTTTCTTTCCCAGGGAAAATGGAAAAAGGATGTGCCCAGGGGCCCCTGGCCCTGACTGCAAAAAATCCTTATATCGATGGATGGACCCCACACCGAAGTTGTCCCCACCTCAAACTTGTGCTGCCCTGATAGACCCAAGGGAGCCCTACAAACTGACATCAGGAACCTGGACTGCTGAGTTTTCTTTCCCAGGGAAAATGGAAAAAGGATGTGCCCAGGGGCCCCTGGCCCTGACTGCAAAGAATCCTTATATCGAAGGATGGAGCCCACACTGAATTTGTCCCCACCTCAAACTTGTGCTGCCCTGATAGACCCAAGGGAGCCCTACAAACTGACATCAGGAACCTGGACTGCTGAGTTTTCTTTCCCAGGGAAAATGGAAAAAGGATGTGCCCAGGGGCCCCTGGCCCTGACTGCAAAAAATCCTTATATCGAAGGATGGACCCCACACCGAAGTTGTCCCCACCTCAAACTTGTGCTGCCCTGATAGACCCAAGGGAGCCCTACAAACTGACATCAGGAACCTGGACTGCTGAGTTTTCTTTCCCAGGGAAAATGGAAAAAGGATGTGCCCAGGGGCCCCTGGCCCTGACTGCAAAGAATCCTTATATCGAAGGATGGACCCAACACCGAAGTTGTCCCCACCTCAAACTTGTGCTGCCCTGATAGACCCAAGGGAGCCCTACAAACTGACATCAGGAACCTGGACTGCTGAGTTTTCTTTCCCAGGGAAAATGGAAAAAGGATGTGCCCAGGGGCCCCTGGCCCTGACTGCAAAGAATCCTTATATCGAAGGATGGACCCCACACCGAAGTTGTCCCCACCTCAAACTTGTGCTGCCCTGATAGACCCAAGGGAGCCCTACAAACTGACATCAGGAACCTGGACTGCTGAGTTTTCTTTCCCAGGGAAAATGGAAAAAGGATGTGCCCAGGGGCCCCTGGCCCTGACTGCAAAAAATCCTTATATCGAAGGATGGAGCCCACACTGAATTTGTCCCCACCTCAAACTTGTGCTGCCCTGATAGACCCAAGGGAGCCCTACAAACTGACATCAGGAACCTGGACTGCTGAGTTTTCTTTCCCAGGGAAAATGGAAAAAGGATGTGCCCAGGGGCCCCTGGCCCTGACTGCAAAGAATCCTTATAACGAAGGATGGACCCCACACCGAAGTTGTCCCCACCTCAAACTTGTGCTGCCCTGATAGACCCAAGGGAGCCCTACAAACTGACATCAGGAACCTGGACTGCTGAGTTTTCTTTCCCAGGGAAAATGGAAAAAGGATGTGCCCAGGGGCCCCTGGCCCTGACTGCAAAAAATCCTTATATCGAAGGATGGAGCCCACACTGAATTTGTCCCCACCTCAAACTTGTGCTGCCCTGATAGACCCAAGGGAGCCCTACAAACTGACATCAGGAACCTGGACTGCTGAGTTTTCTTTCCCAGGGAAAATGGAAAAAGGATATGCCCAGGGGCCCCTGGCCCTGGGCCCCGGGCCCTGACTGCAAAAAATCCTTATATCGAAGGATGGACCCAACACCGAAGTTGTCCCCACCTCAAACTTGTGCTGCCCTGATAGACCCAAGGGAACCCTACAAATTGACATCAGGAACCTGGACTGCTGAGTTTTCTTTCCCAGGGAAAATGGAAAAAGGATGTGCCCAGGGGCCCCTGGCCCTGACTGCAAAGAATCCTTATATCGAAGGATGGACCCCACACCGAAGTTGTCCCCACCTCAAACTTGTGCTGCCCTGATAGACCCAAGGGAGCCCTACAAACTGACATCAGCAACCTGGACTGCTGAGTTTTCTTTCCCAGGGAAAATGGAAAAAGGATGTGCCCAGGGGCCCCTGGCCCTGACTGCAAAAAATCCTTATATCGAAGGATGGACCCAACACCGAAATTGTCCCCACCTCAAACTTGTGCTGCCCTGATAGACCCAAGGGAGCCCTACAAACTGACATCAGGAACCTGGACTGCTGAGTTTTCTTTCCCAGGGAAAATGGAAAAAGGATGTGCCCAGGGGCCCCTGGCCCTGACTGCAAAAAATCCTTATATCGAAGGATGGACCCCACACCGAAGTTGTCCCCACCTCAAACTTGTGCTGCCCTGATAGACCCAAGGGAGCCCTACAAACTGACATCAGGAACCTGGACTGCTGAGTTTTCTTTCCCAGGGAAAATGAAAAAAGGATGTGCCCAGGGGCCCCTGGCCCTGGGCTGGGGCCTCACTGCAAAGAATCCTTATATCGAAGGATGGACCCCACACCGAAGTTGTCCCCACCTCAAACTTGTGCTGCCCTGATAGACCGAAGGGAGCCCTACAAACTGACATCAGGAACCTGGCCTGCTGAGTTTTCTTTCCCAGGGAAAATGGAAAAAGGATGTGCCCAGGGGCCCCTGGCCCTGACTGCAAAAAATCCTTATATCGAAGGATGGACCCCACACCGAAGTTGTCCCCACCTCAAACTTGTGCTGCCCTGATAGACCCAAGGGAACCCTACAAACTGACATCAGGAACCTGGACTGCTGAGTTTTCTTTCCCAGGGAAAATGGAAAAAGGATGTGCCCAGGGGCCCCTGGCCATGCGACCCTGGCCCTGACTGCAAAAAATCCTTATAACGAAGGATGGACCCCACACCGAAGTTGTCCCCACCTCAAACTTGTGGTGCCCTGATAGACCCAAGGGAGCCCTACAAACTGACATCAGGAACCTGGATTGCTGAGTTTTCTTTCCCAGGGAAAATGGAAAAAGGATGTGCCCAGAGGCCCCTGGACATGGGCTGGGGCCTCACTGCAAAGAATCCTTATATCGAAGGATGGACCCCACACCGAAGTTGTCCCCACCTCAAACTTGTGCTGCCCTGATAGACCCAAGGGAGCCCTACAAACTGACATCAGGAACCTGGACTGCTGAGTTTTCTTTCCCAGGGAAAATGGAAAAAGGATGTGCCCAGGGGCCCCTGGCCCTGACTGCAAAAAATCCTTATATCGAAGGATGGACCCCACACCGAAGATGTGCCCACCTCAAACTTGTGCTGCCCTGATAGACCCAAGGGAGCCCTACAAACTGACATCAGGAACCTGGACTGCTGAGTTTTCTTTCCCAGGGAAAATGGAAAAAGGATGTGCCCAGGGGCCCCTGGACATGGGCTGGGGCCTCACTGCAAAGAATCCTTATATCGAAGGATGGACCCCACACCGAAGTTGTCCCCACCTCAAACTTGTGCTGCCCTGATAGACCCAAGGGAACCCTACAAACTGACATCAGGAACCTGGACTGCTGAGTTTTCTTTCCCAGGGAAAATGGAAAAAGGAAGTGCCCAGGGGCCCCTGGCCCTGGGACCCTGGCCCTGATTGCAAAAAATCCTTATATCGAAGGATGGACCCCACACCGAAGTTGTCCCCACCTCAAACTTGTGCTGCCCTGATAGACCCAAGGGAGCTCTACAAACTGACATCAGGAACCTGGACTGCTGAGTTTTCTTTCCCAGGGAAAATGGAAAAAGGATGTGCCCAGTGGCCCCTGGCCCTGGGACCCTGGCCCTGACTGCAAAAAATCATTATATCGAAGGTTGGAGCCCACACCGAAGTTGTCCCCACCTCAAACTTGTGCTGCCCTGATAGACCCAAGGGAGCCCTACAAACTGACATCAGGAACCTGGACTGCTGAGTTTTCTTTCCCAGGGAAAATGGAAAAAGGATGTGCCCAGGGGCCCCTGGCCCTGACTGCAAAGAATCCTTATATCGAAGGATGGACCCCACACCGAAGTTGTCCCCACCTCAAACTAGTGCTGCCCTGATAGACCCAAGGGAACCCTACAAACTGACATCAGGAACCTGGACTGCTGAGTTTTCTTTCCCAGGGAAAATGGAAAAAGGATGTGCCCAGGGTTCCCTGGCCCTGGGCTGGGGCCTCACTGCAAAAAAACCTTATATCGAAGGATGGACCCCAGACCGAAGTTGTCCCCACCTCAAACTTGTGCTGCCCTGATAGACCCAAGGGAGCCCTACAAACTGACATCAGGAACCTGGACTGCTGACTTTTCTTTCCCAGGGAAAATGGCCAAGGGATGTGCCCTGGGGCCCCTGGCCCTGGGCTGGGGCCTCACTGCAAAAAATCCTTATATCGAAGGATGGACCCCACACCGAAGTTGTCCCCACCTCAAACTTGTGCTGCCCTGATAGACCCAAGGGAGCCCTACAAACTGACATCAGGAACCTGGACTGCTGAGTTTTCTTTCCCAGGGAAAATGGAAAAAGGATGTGCCCAGGGGCCCCTGGCCCTGACTGCAAAGAATCCTTATATCGAAGGATGGACCCCAGGCCGAAGTTGTCCCCACCTCAAACTTGTGCTGCCCTGATAGACCCAAGGGAGCCCTACAAACTGACATCAGGAACCTGGACTGCTGACTATTCTTTCCCAGGGAAAATGGAAAAAGGATGTGCCCAGGGGCCCCTGGCCCTGACTGCAAAGAATCCTTATATCGAAGGATGGACCCCACACCGAAGTTGTCCCCACCTCAAACTTGTGCTGCCCTGATAGACCCAAGGGAGCCCTACAAACTGACATCAGGAACCTGGACTGCTGAGTTTTCTTTCCCAGGGAAAATGGAAAAAGGATGTGCCCAGGGGCCCCTGGCCCTGACTGCAAAAAATCCTTATATCGAAGGATGGAGCCCACACCGAAGTTGTCCCCACCTCAAACTTGTGCTGCCCTGATAGACCCAAGGGAGCCCTACAAACTGACATCAGGAACCTGGACTGCTGAGTTTTCTTTCCCAGGGAAAATGGAAAAAGGATGTGCCCAGGGAACCCTGGCTCTGACTGCAAAGAATCCTTATATCGAAGGATGGAGCCCACACTGAATTTGTCCCCACCTCAAACTTGTGCTGCCCTGATAGACCCAAGGGAGCCCTACAAACTGACATCAGGAACCTGGACTGCTGAGTTTTCTTTCCCAGGGAAAATGGAAAAAGGATGTGCCCAGGGGCCTCACTGCAAAGAATCCTTATATCGAAGGATGGACCCCAGACCGAAGTTGTCCCCACCTCAAACTTGTGCTGCCCTGATAGACCCAAGGGAGCCCTACAAACTGACATCAGGAACCTGGACTGCTGAGTTTTCTTTCCCAGGGAAAATGGAAAAAGGATGTGCCCAGGGGCCCCAGACTGCAAAAAATCCTTATATCGAAGGATGGACCCCACACCGAAGTTGTCCCCACCTCAAACTTGTGCTGCCCTGATAGACCCAAGGGAGCCCTACAAACTGACATCAGGAACCTGGACTGCTGAGTTTTCTTTCCCAGGGAAAATGGAAAAAGGATGTGCCCAGGGGCCCCTGGCCCTGACTGCAAAAAATCCTTATATCGAAGGATGGACCCCACACCGAAGTTGTCCCCACCTCAAACTTGTGCTGCCCTGATAGACCCAAGGGAGCCCTACAAACTGACATCAGGAACCTGGACTGCTGAGTTTTCTTTCCCAGGGAAAATGGAAAAAGGATGTGCCCAGGGGCCCCTGGCCCTGGGCTGGGGCCTCACTGCAAAAAAACCTTATATCGAAGGATGGACCCCAGACCGAAGTTGTCCCCACCTCAAACTTGTGCTGCCCTGATAGACCCAAGGGAGCCCTACAAACTGACATCAGGAACCTGGACTGCTGAGTTTTCTTTCCCAGGGAAAATGGCCAAAGGATGTGCCCAGGGGCCCCTGGCCCTGGGCTGGGGCCTCACTGCAAAAAATCCTTATATCGAAGGATGGACCCCACACCGAAGTTGTCCCCACCTCAAACTTGTGCTGCCCTGATAGACCCAAGGGAGCCCTACAAACTGACATCAGGAACCTGGACTGCTGAGTTTTCTTTCCCAGGGAAAATGGAAAAAGGATGTGCCCAGGGAACCCTGGCCCTGACTGCCAAAAATTCTTATATCGAAGGATGGACCCCACACCGAAGTTGTCCCCACCTCAAACTTGTGCTGCCCTGATAGACCCAAGGGAGCCCTACAAACTGACATCAGGAACCTGGACTGCTGAGTTTTCTTTCCCAGGGAAAATGGAAAAAGGATGTGCCCAGGGGCCCCTGGCCCTGGGACCCTGGCCCTGACTGCAAAAAATCCTTATATCGAAGGATGGACCCCACACCGAAGTAGTCCCCACCTCAAACTTGTGCTGCCCTGATAGACCCAAGGGAGCCCTACAGACTGACATCAGGAACCTGGACTGCTGACTTTTCTTTCCCAGGGAAAATGGAAAAAGGATGTGCCCAGGGGCCCCTGGCCCTGACTGCAAAAAATCCTTATATCGAAGGATGCACCCCACACCGAAGTTGTCCCCACCTCAAACTTGTGCTGCCCTGATAGACCCAAGGGAGCCCTACAAACTGACATCAGGAACCTGGACTGCTGAGTTTTCTTTCCCAGGGAAAATGGAAAAAGGATGTGCCCAGGGGCCCCTGGCCCTGACTGCAAAAAATCCTTATATCGAAGGATGGACCCCACACCGAAGTTGTCCCCACCTCAAACTTGTGCTGCCCTGATAGACCCAAGGGAGCCCTACAAACTGACATCAGGAACCTGGACTGCTGAGTTTTCTTTCCCAGGGAAAATGGAAAAAGGATGTGCCCAGGGGCCCCTGGCCCTGGGCTGGGGCCTCACTGCAAAAAAACCTTATATCGAAGGATGGACCCCAGACCGAAGTTGTCCCCACCTCAAACTTGTGCTGCCCTGATAGACCCAAGGGAGCCCTACAAACTGACATCAGGAACCTGGACTGCTGAGTTTTCTTTCCCAGGGAAAATGGCCAAAGGATGTGCCCAGGGGCCCCTGGCCCTGGGCTGGGGCCTCACTGCAAAAAATCCTTATATCGAAGGATGGACCCCACACCGAAGTTGTCCCCACCTCAAACTTGTGCTGCCCTGATAGACCCAAGGGAGCCCTACAAACTGACATCAGGAACCTGGACTGCTGAGTTTTCTTTCCCAGGGAAAATGGAAAAAGGATGTGCCCAGGGAACCCTGGCCCTGACTGCCAAAAATTCTTATATCGAAGGATGGACCCCACACCGAAGTTGTCCCCACCTCAAACTTGTGCTGCCCTGATAGACCCAAGGGAGCCCTACAAACTGACATCAGGAACCTGGACTGCTGAGTTTTCTTTCCCAGGGAAAATGGAAAAAGGATGTGCCCAGGGGCCCCTGGCCCTGGGACCCTGGCCCTGACTGCAAAAAATCCTTATATCGAAGGATGGACCCCACACCGAAGTAGTCCCCACCTCAAACTTGTGCTGCCCTGATAGACCCAAGGGAGCCCTACAGACTGACATCAGGAACCTGGACTGCTGACTTTTCTTTCCCAGGGAAAATGGAAAAAGGATGTGCCCAGGGGCCCCTGGCCCTGACTGCAAAAAATCCTTATATCGAAGGATGCACCCCACACCGAAGTTGTCCCCACCTCAAACTTGTGCTGCCCTGATAGACCCAAGGGAGCCCTACAAACTGACATCAGGAACCTGGACTGCTGAGTTTTCTTTCCCAGGGAAAATGGAAAAAGGATGTGCCCAGGGGCCCCTGGCCCTGACTGCAAAAAATCCTTATATCGAAGGATGGACCCCACACCGAAGTTGTCCCCACCTCAAACTTGTGCTGCCCTGATAGACCCAAGGGAGCCCTACAAACTGACATCAGGAACCTGGACTGCTGAGTTTTCTTTCCCAGGGAAAATGGAAAAAGGATGTGCCCAGGGGCCCCTGGCCCTGACTGCAAAGAATCCTTATATCGAAGGATGGACCCAACACCGAAGTTGTCCCCACCTCAAACTTGTGCTGCCCTGATAGACCCAAGGGAGCCCTACAAACTGACATCAGGAACCTGGACTGCTGAGTTTTCTTTCCCAGGGAAAATGGAAAAAGGATGTGCCCAGGGGCCCCTGGCCCTGACTGCAAAGAATCCTTATAACGAAGGATGGACCCCACACCGAAGTTGTCCCCACCTCAAACTTGTGCTGCCCTGATAGACCCAAGGGAGCCCTACAAACTGACATCAGGAACCTGGACTGCTGAGTTTTCTTTCCCAGGGAAAATGGAAAAAGGATGTGCCCAGGGGCCCCTGGCCCTGACTGCAAAAAATCCTTATATCGAAGGATGGAGCCCACACTGAATTTGTCCCCACCTCAAACTTGTGCTGCCCTGATAGACCCAAGGGAGCCCTACAAACTGACATCAGGAACCTGGACTGCTGAGTTTTCTTTCCCAGGGAAAATGGAAAAAGGATGTGCCCAGGGGCCCCTGGCCCTGACTGCAAAGAATCCTTATAACGAAGGATGGACCCCACACCGAAGTTGTCCCCACCTCAAACTTGTGCTGCCCTGATAGACCCAAGGGAGCCCTACAAACTGACATCAGGAACCTGGACTGCTGAGTTTTCTTTCCCAGGGAAAATGGAAAAAGGATGTGCCCAGGGGCCCCTGGCCCTGACTGCAAAAAATCCTTATATCGAAGGATGGAGCCCACACTGAATTTGTCCCCACCTCAAACTTGTGCTGCCCTGATAGACCCAAGGGAGCCCTACAAACTGACATCAGGAACCTGGACTGCTGAGTTTTCTTTCCCAGGGAAAATGGAAAAAGGATGTGCCCAGGGGCCCCTGGCCCTGGGCCCCGGGCCCTGACTGCAAAAAATCCTTATATCGAAGGATGGACCCAACACCGAAGTTGTCCCCACCTCAAACTTGTGCTGCCCTGATAGACCCAAGGGAACCCTACAAATTGACATCAGGAACCTGGACTGCTGAGTTTTCTTTCCCAGGGAAAATGGAAAAAGGATGTGCCCAGGGGCCCCTGGCCCTGACTGCAAAGAATCCTTATATCGAAGGATGGACCCCACACCGAAGTTGTCCCCACCTCAAACTTGTGCTGCCCTGATAGACCCAAGGGAGCCCTACAAACTGACATCAGGAACCTGGACTGCTGAGTTTTCTTTCCCAGGGAAAATGGAAAAAGGATGTGCCCAGGGGCCCCTGGCCCTGACTGCAAAAAATCCTTATATCGAAGGATGGACCCAACACCGAAATTGTCCCCACCTCAAACTTGTGCTGCCCTGATAGACCCAAGGGAGCCCTACAAACTGACATCAGGAACCTGGACTGCTGAGTTTTCTTTCCCAGGGAAAATGGAAAAAGGATGTGCCCAGGGGCCCCTGGCCCTGACTGCAAAAAATCCTTATATCGAAGGATGGACCCCACACCGAAGTTGTCCCCACCTCAAACTTGTGCTGCCCTGATAGACCCAAGGGAGCCCTACAAACTGACATCAGGAACCTGGACTGCTGAGTTTTCTTTCCCAGGGAAAATGAAAAAAGGATGTGCCCAGGGGCCCCTGGCCCTGGGCTGGGGCCTCACTGCAAAAATCCTTATATCGAAGGATGGACCCCACACCGAAGTTGTCCCCACCTCAAACTTGTGCTGCCCTGATAGACCCAAGGGAGCCCTACAAACTGACATCAGGAACCTGGACTGCTGAGTTTTCTTTCCCAGGGAAAATGGAAAAAGGATGTGCCCAGGGGCCCCTGGCCCTGACTGCAAAAAATCCTTATATCGAAGGATGGACCCCACACCGAAGTTGTCCCCACCTCAAACTTGTGCTGCCCTGATAGACCCAAGGGAACCCTACAAATGGACATCAGGAACCTGGACTGCTGAGTTTTCTTTCCCAGGGAAAATGGAAAAAGGATGTGCCCAGGGGCCCCTGGCCCTGGGCTGGAGCCTCACTGCAAAGAATCCTTATATTGAAGGATGGACCCCACACCGAAGTTGTCCCCACCTCAAACTTGTGCTGCCCTGATAGACCCAAGGGAGCCCTACAAACTGACATCAGGAACCTGGACTGCTGAGTTTTCTTTCCCAGGGAAAATGGAAAAAGGATGTGCCCAGGGTTCCCTGGCCCTGCGACCCTGGCCCTGACTGCAAAAAATCCTTATATTGAAGGATGGACCCCACACCGAAGTTGTCCCCACCTCAAACTTGTGCTGCCCTGATAGACCCAAGGGAGCCCTACAGACTGACATCAGGAACCTGGACTGCTGACTTTTCTTTCCCAGGGAAAATGGAAAAAGGATGTGCCCAGGGGCCCCTGGCCCTGGGCTGGGGCCTCACTGCAAAGAATCCTTATATCGAAGGATGGACCCCACACCGAAGTTGTCCCCACCTCAAACTTGTGGTGCCCTGATAGACCCAAGGGAGCCCTACAAACTGACATCAGGAACCTGGACTGCTGAGTTTTCTTTCCCAGGGAAAATGGAAAAAGGATGTGCCCAGGGGCCCCTGGCCCTGACTGCAAAGAATCCTTATAACGAAGGATGGACCCCACACCGAAGTTGTCCCCACCTCAAACTTGTGGTGCCCTGATAGACCCAAGGGAGCCCTACAAACTGACATCAGGAACCTGGATTGCTGAGTTTTCTTTCCCAGGGAAAATGGAAAAAGGATGTGCCCAGAGGCCCCTGGACATGGGCTGGGGCCTCACTGCAAAGAATCCTTATATCGAAGGATGGACCCCACACCGAAGTTGTCCCCACCTCAAACTTGTGCTGCCCTGATAGACCCAAGGGAGCCCTACAAACTGACATCAGGAACCTGGACTGCTGAGTTTTCTTTCCCAGGGAAAATGGAAAAAGGATGTGCCCAGGGGCCCCTGGCCCTGACTGCAAAAAATCCTTATATCGAAGGATGGACCCCACACCGAAGATGTGCCCACCTCAAACTTGTGCTGCCCTGATAGACCCAAGGGAGCCCTACAAACTGACATCAGGAACCTGGACTGCTGAGTTTTCTTTCCCAGGGAAAATGGAAAAAGGATGTGCCCAGGGGCCCCTGGACATGGGCTGGGGCCTCACTGCAAAGAATCCTTATATCGAAGGATGGACCCCACACCGAAGTTGTCCCCACCTCAAACTTGTGCTGCCCTGATAGACCCAAGGGAACCCTACAAACTGACATCAGGAACCTGGACTGCTGAGTTTTCTTTCCCAGGGAAAATGGAAAAAGGAAGTGCCCAGGGGCCCCTGGCCCTGGGCTGGGCCTCACTGCAAAGAATCCTTATATCGAAGGATGGACCCCACACCGAAGTTGTCCCCACCTCAAACTAGTGCTGCCCTGATAGACCCAAGGGAACCCTACAAACTGACATCAGGAACCTGGACTGCTGACTTTTCTTTCCCAGGGAAAATGGCCAAGGGATGTGCCCTGGGGCCCCTGGCCCTGGGCTGGGGCCTCACTGCAAAAAATCCTTATATCGAAGGATGGACCCCACACCGAAGTTGTCCCCACCTCAAACTTGTGCTGCCCTGATAGACCCAAGGGAGCCCTACAAACTGACATCAGGAACCTGGACTGCTGAGTTTTCTTTCCCAGGGAAAATGGAAAAAGGATGTGCCCAGGGGCCCCTGGCCCTGACTGCAAAAAATCCTTATATCGAAGGATGGACCCCAGGCCGAAGTTGTCCCCACCTCAAACTTGTGCTGCCCTGATAGACCCAAGGGAGCCCTACAAACTGACATCAGGAACCTGGACTGCTGACTATTCTTTCCCAGGGAAAATGGAAAAAGGATGTGCCCAGGGGCCCCTGGCCCTGACTGCAAAGAATCCTTATATCGAAGGATGGACCCCACACCGAAGTTGTCCCCACCTCAAACTTGTGCTGCCCTGATAGACCCAAGGGAGCCCTACAAACTGACATCAGGAACCTGGACTGCTGAGTTTTCTTTCCCAGGGAAAATGGAAAAAGGATGTGCCCAGGGGCCCCTGGCCCTGACTGCAAAAAATCCTTATATCGAAGGATGGAGCCCACACCGAAGTTGTCCCCACCTCAAACTTGTGCTGCCCTGATAGACCCAAGGGAGCCCTACAAACTGACATCAGGAACCTGGACTGCTGAGTTTTCTTTCCCAGGGAAAATGGAAAAAGGATGTGCCCAGGGAACCCTGGCTCTGACTGCAAAGAATCCTTATATCGAAGGATGGAGCCCACACTGAATTTGTCCCCACCTCAAACTTGTGCTGCCCTGATAGACCCAAGGGAGCCCTACAAACTGACATCAGGAACCTGGACTGCTGAGTTTTCTTTCCCAGGGAAAATGGAAAAAGGATGTGCCCAGGGGCCTCACTGCAAAGAATCCTTATATCGAAGGATGGACCCCAGACCGAAGTTGTCCCCACCTCAAACTTGTGCTGCCCTGATAGACCCAAGGGAGCCCTACAAACTGACATCAGGAACCTGGACTGCTGAGTTTTCTTTCCCAGGGAAAATGGAAAAAGGATGTGCCCAGGGGCCCCAGACTGCAAAAAATCCTTATATCGAAGGATGGACCCCACACCGAAGATGTCCCCACCTCAAACTTGTGCTGCCCTGATAGACCCAAGGGAGCCCTACAAACTGACATCAGGAACCTGGACTGCTGAGTTTTCTTTCCCAGGGAAAATGGAAAAAGGATGTGCCCAGGGGCCCCTGGCCCTGACTGCAAAAAATCCTTATATCGAAGGATGGACCCCACACCGAAGTTGTCCCCACCTCAAACTTGTGCTGCCCTGATAGACCCAAGGGAGCCCTACAAACTGACATCAGGAACCTGGACTGCTGAGTTTTCTTTCCCAGGGAAAATGGAAAAAGGATGTGCCCAGGGGCCCCTGGCCCTGGGCTGGGGCCTCACTGCAAAAAAACCTTATATCGAAGGATGGACCCCAGACCGAAGTTGTCCCCACCTCAAACTTGTGCTGCCCTGATAGACCCAAGGGAGCCCTACAAACTGACATCAGGAACCTGGACTGCTGACTTTTCTTTCCCAGGGAAAATGGCCAAAGGATGTGCCCAGGGGCCCCTGGCCCTGGGCTGGGGCCTCACTGCAAAGAATCCTTATATCGAAGGATGGACCCCACACCGAAGTTGTCCCCACCTCAAACTTGTGCTGCCCTGATAGACCCAAGGGAGCCCTACAAACTGACATCAGGAACCTGGACTGCTGAGTTTTCTTTCCCAGGGAAAATGGAAAAAGGATGTGCCCAGGGGCCCCTGGCCCTGACTGCCAAAAATTCTTATATCGAAGGATGGACCCCACACCGAAGTTGTCCCCACCTCAAACTTGTGCTGCCCTGATAGACCCAAGGGAGCCCTACAAACTGACATCAGCAACCTGGAATGCTGAGTTTTCTTTCCCAGGGAAAATGGAAAAAGGATGTGCCCAGGGGCCCCTGGCCCTGACTGCAAAGAATCCTTATATCGAAGGATGGACCCCACACCGAAGTTGTCCCCACCTCAAACTTGTGCTGCCCTGATAGACCCAAGGGAGCCCTACAAACTGACATCAGGAACCTGGACTGCTGAGTTTTCTTTCCCAGGGAAAATGGAAAAAGGATGTGCCCAGGGGCCCCTGGCCCTGACTGCAAAAAATCCTTATATCGAAGGATGGACCCCACACCGAAGTTGTCCCCACCTCAAACTTGTGCTGCCCTGATAGACCCAAGGGAGCCCTACAAACTGACATCAGGAACCTGGACTGCTGAGTTTTCTTTCCCAGGGAAAATGGAAAAAGGATGTGCCCAGGGGCCCCTGGCCCTGGGCTGGGGCCTCACTGCAAAAAAACCTTATATCGAAGGATGGACCCCAGACCGAAGTTGTCCCCACCTCAAACTTGTGCTGCCCTGATAGACCCAAGGGAGCCCTACAAACTGACATCAGGAA
Organism: Lonchura striata; assembly: GCF_050655825.1. NCBI lineage: Eukaryota > Metazoa > Chordata > Aves > Passeriformes > Estrildidae > Lonchura > Lonchura striata. The sequence goes on along the minus strand of NC_140733.1, from coordinate 10,338,076 downwards.
CCTGGACTGCTGACTTTTCTTTCCCAGGAAAAATGGCCAAAGGATGTGCCCAGGGGCCCCTGGCCCTGGGCTGGGGCCTCACTGCAAAAAATCCTTATATCGAAGGATGGACCCCACACCGAAGTTGTCCCCACCTCAAACTTGTGCTGCCCTGATAGACCCAAGGGAGCCCTACAAACTGACATCAGGAACCTGGACTGCTGAGTTTTCTTTCCCAGGGAAAATGGAAAAAGGATGTGCCCAGGGAACCCTGGCCCTGACTGCCAAAAATTCTTATATCGAAGGATGGACCCCACACCGAAGTTGTCCCCACCTCAAACTTGTGCTGCCCTGATAGACCCAAGGGAGCCCTACAAACTGACATCAGGAACCTGGACTGCTGAGTTTTCTTTCCCAGGGAAAATGGAAAAAGGATGTGCCCAGGGGCCCCTGGCCCTGACTGCAAAGAATCCTTATATCGAAGGATGGACCTCACACCGAAGTTGTCCCCACCTCAAACTTGTGCTGCCCTGATAGACCCAAGGGAGCCCTACAAACTGACATCAGCAACCTGGACTGCTGAGTTTTCTTTCCCAGGGAAAATGGAAAAAGGATGTGCCCAGGGGCCCCTGGCCCTGACTGCAAAGAATCCTTATATCGAAGGATGGACCCCACACCGAAGTTGTCCCCACCTCAAACTTGTGCTGCCCTGATAGACCCAAGGGAGCCCTACAAACTGACATCAGGAACCTGGACTGCTGAGTTTTCTTTCCCAGGGAAAATGGAAAAAGGATGTGCCCAGGGGCCCCTGGCCCTGACTGCAAAAAATCCTTATATCGAAGGATGGACCCCACACCGAAGTTGTCCCCACCTCAAACTTGTGCTGCCCTGATAGACCCAAGGGAGCCCTACAAACTGACATCAGGAACCTGGACTGCTGAGTTTTCTTTCCCAGGGAAAATGGAAAAAGGATGTGCCCAGGGGCCCCTGGCCCTGACTGCAAAAAATCCTTATATCGAAGGATGGACCCCAGGCCGAAGTTGTCCCCACCTCAAACTTGTGCTGCCCTGATAGACCCAAGGGAGCCCTACAAACTGACATCAGGAACCTGGACTGCTGACTATTCTTTCCCAGGGAAAATGGAAAAAGGATGTGCCCAGGGGCCCCTGGCCCTGACTGCAAAGAATCCTTATATCGAAGGATGGACCCCACACCGAAGTTGTCCCCACCTCAAACTTGTGCTGCCCTGATAGACCCAAGGGAGCCCTACAAACTGACATCAGGAACCTGGACTGCTGAGTTTTCTTTCCCAGGGAAAATGGCCAAAGGATGTGCCCAGGGGCCCCTGGCCCTGACTGCAAAAAATCCTTATATCGAAGGATGGAGCCCACACCGAATTTGTCCCCACCTCAAACTTGTGCTGCCCTGATAGACCCAAGGGAGCCCTACAGACTGACATCAGGAACCTGGACTGCTGACTTTTCTTTCCCAGGGAAAATGGAAAAAGGATGTGCCCAGGGGCCCCTGGCCCTGACTGCAAAAAATCCTTATATCGAAGGATGCACCCCACACCGAAGTTGTCCCCACCTCAAACTTGTGCTGCTCTGATAGACCCAAGGGAGCCCTACAAACTGACATCAGGAACCTGGACTGCTGAGTTTTCTTTCCCAGGGAAAATGGAAAAAGGATGTGCCCAGGGGCCCCTGGCCCTGACTGCAAAGAATCCTTATAACGAAGGATGGACCCCACACCGAAGTTGTCCCCACCTCAAACTTGTGCTGCCCTGATAGACCCAAGGGAGCCCTACAAACTGACATCAGGAACCTGGACTGCTGAGTTTTCTTTCCCAGGGAAAATGGAAAAAGGATGTGCCCAGGGGCCCCTGGCCCTGGGACCCTGGCCCTGACTGCAAAAAATCCTTATATCGAAGGATGGAGCCCACACCGAAGTTGTCCCCACCTCAAACTTGTGCTGCCCTGATAGACCCAAGGGAGCCCTACAAACTGACATCAGGAACCTGGACTGCTGAGTTTTCTTTCCCAGGGAAAATGGAAAAAGGATGTGCCCAGGGGCCCCTGGCCCTGACTGCAAAGAATCCTTATATCGAAGGATGGACCCCACACCGAAGTTGTCCCCACCTCAAACTAGTGCTGCCCTGAGAGACCCAAGGGAACCCTACAAACTGACATCAGGAACCTGGACTGCTGAGTTTTCTTTCCCAGGGAAAATGGAAAAAGGATGTGCCCAGGGTTCCCTGGCCCTGGGCTGGGGCCTCACTGCAAAAAAACCTTATATCGAAGGATGGACCCCACACCGAAGTTGTCCCCACCTCAAACTTGTGCTGCCCTGATAGACCCAAGGGAGCCCTACAAACTGACATCAGGAACCTGGACTGCTGACTTTTCTTTCCCAGGGAAAATGGCCAAAGGATGTGCCCAGGGGCCCCTGGCCCTGGGCTGGGGCCTCACTGCAAAAAATCCTTATATCGAAGGATGGACCCCACACCGAAGTTGTCCCCACCTCAAACTTGTGCTGCCCTGATAGACCCAAGGGAGCCCTACAAACTGACATCAGGAACCTGGACTGCTGAGTTTTCTTTCCCAGGGAAAATGGAAAAAGGATGTGCCCAGGGAACCCTGGCCCTGACTGCCAAAAATTCTTATATCGAAGGATGGACCCCACACCGAAGTTGTCCCCACCTCAAACTTGTGCTGCCCTGATAGACCCAAGGGAGCCCTACAAACTGACATCAGGAACCTGGACTGCTGAGTTTTCTTTCCCAGGGAAAATGGAAAAAGGATGTGCCCAGGGGCCCCTGGCCCTGACTGCAAAGAATCCTTATATCGAAGGATGGACCTCACACCGAAGTTGTCCCCACCTCAAACTTGTGCTGCCCTGATAGACCCAAGGGAGCCCTACAAACTGACATCAGCAACCTGGACTGCTGAGTTTTCTTTCCCAGGGAAAATGGAAAAAGGATGTGCCCAGGGGCCCCTGGCCCTGACTGCAAAGAATCCTTATATCGAAGGATGGACCCCACACCGAAGTTGTCCCCACCTCAAACTTGTGCTGCCCTGATAGACCCAAGGGAGCCCTACAAACTGACATCAGGAACCTGGACTGCTGAGTTTTCTTTCCCAGGGAAAATGGAAAAAGGATGTGCCCGGGGGCCCCTGGCCCTGACTGCAAAAAATCCTTATATCGAAGGATGGACCCCACACCGAAGTTGTCCCCACCTCAAACTTGTGCTGCCCTGATAGACCCAAGGGAGCCCTACAAACTGACATCAGGGACCTGGACTGCTGAGTTTTCTTTCCCAGGGAAAATGGAAAAAGGATGTGCCCAGGGGCCCCTGGCCCTGACTGCAAAAAATCCTTATATCGAAGGATGGACCCCACACCGAAGTTGTCCCCACCTCAAACTTGTGCTGCCCTTATACACCCAAGGGAGCCCTACAAACTGACATCAGGAACCTGGACTGCTGAGTTTTCTTTCCCAGGGAAAATGGAAAAAGGATGTGCCCAGGGGCCCCTGGCCCTGACTGCAAAAAATCCTTATATCGAAGGATGGAGCCCACACCGAAGTTGTCCCCACCTCAAACTTGTGCTGCCCTGATAGACCCAAGGGAGCCCTACAAACTGACATCAGGAACCTGGACTGCTGAGTTTTCTTTCCCAGGGAAAATGGAAAAAGGATGTGCCCAGGGAACCCTGGCCCTGACAGCAAAGAATCCTTATATCGAAGGATGGAGCCCACACTGAATTTGTCCCCACCTCAAACTTGTGCTGCCCTGATAGACCCAAGGGAGCCCTACAAACTGACATCAGGAACCTGGACTGCTGAGTTTTCTTTCCCAGGGAAAATGGAAAAAGGATGTGCCCAGGGGCCCCTGGCCCTGGGCCTTGGGCCCTGACTGCAAAAAATCCTTATATCGAAGGATGGACCCAACACCGAAGTTGTCCCCACCTCAAACTTGTGCTGCCCTGATAGACCCAAGGGAACCCTACAAATTGACATCAGGAACCTGGACTGCTGAGTTTTCTTTCCCAGGGAAAATGGAAAAAGGATGTGCCCAGGGGCCCCTGGCCCTGACTGCAAAGAATCCTTATATCGAAGGATGGACCCCACACCGAAGTTGTCCCCACCTCAAACTTGTGCTGCCCTGATAGACCCAAGGGAGCCCTACAAACTGACATCAGGAACCTGGACTGCTGAGTTTTCTTTCCCAGGGAAAATGGAAAAAGGATGTGCCCAGGGGCCCCTGGCCCTGACTGCAATAAATCCTTATATCGAAGGATGGAGCCCACACCGAAATTGTCCCCACCTCAAACTTGTGCTGCCCTGATAGACCCAAGGGAGCCCTACAAACTGACATCAGGAACCTGGACTGCTGAGTTTTCTTTCCCAGGGAAAATGAAAAAAGGATGTGCCCAGGGGCCCCTGGCCCTGGGCTGGGGCCTCACTGCAAAGAATCCTTATATCGAAGGATGGACCCCACACCGAAGTTGTCCCCACCTCAAACTTGTGCTGCCCTGATAGACCCAAGGGAGCCCTACAAACTGACATCAGGAACCTGGACTGCTGAGTTTTCTTTCCCAGGGAAAATGGAAAAAGGATGTGCCCAGGGGCCTCACTGCAAAGAATCCTTATATCGAAGGATGGACCCCAGACCGAAGTTGTCCCCACCTCAAACTTGTGCTGCCCTGATAGACCCAAGGGAGCCCTACAAACTGACATCAGGAACCTGGACTGCTGAGTTTTCTTTCCCAGGGAAAATGGAAAAAGGATGTGCACAGGGGCCCCTGGCCCTGACTGCAAAAAATCCTTATATCGAAGGATGGACCCCACACCGAAGATGTGCCCACCTCAAACTTGTGCTGCCCTGATAGACCCAAGGGAGCCCTACAAACTGACATCAGGAACCTGGACTGCTGAGTTTTCTTTCCCAGGGAAAATGGAAAAAGGATGTGCCCAGGGGCCCCTGGACATGGGCTGGGGCCTCACTGCAAAGAATCCTTATATCGAAGGATGGACCCCACACCGAAGTTGTCCCCACCTCAAACTTGTGCTGCCCTGATAGACCCAAGGGAACCCTACAAACTGACATCAGGAACCTGGACTGCTGAGTTTTCTTTCCCAGGGAAAATGGAAAAAGGTTGTGCCCAGGGGCCCCTGGCTCTGGGCAGGGGCCTCACTGCAAAGAATCCTTATATCGAAGGATGGACCCCACACCGAAGTTGTCCCCACCTCAAACTTGTGCTGCCCTGATAGACCCAAGGGAGCCCTACAAACTGACATCAGGAACCTGGACTGCTGAGTATTCTTTCCCAGGGAAAATGGCCAAAGGATGTGCCCGGGGGCCCCTGGCCCTGACTGCAAAAAATCCTTATATCGAAGGATGGACCCCACACCGAAGTTGTCCCCACCTCAAACTTGTGCTGCCCTGATAGACCCAAGGGAGCCCTACAAACTGACATCAGGAACCTGGACTGCTGAGTTTTCTTTCCCAGGGAAAATGGCCAAAGGATGTGCCCGGGGGCCCGTGGCCATGACTGCAAAAAATCCTTATATCGAAGGATGGACCCCACACCGAAGTTGTCCCCACCTCAAACTTGTGCTGCCCTGATAGACCCAAGGGAGCCCTACAAACTGACATCAGGAACCTGGACTGCTGAGTTTTCTTTCCCAGGGAAAATGGAAAAAGGATGTGCCCAGGGGCCCCTGGCCTGGACTGCAAAAAATCATTATATCGAAGGATGGAGCCCACACCGAAGTTGTCCCCACCTCAAACTTGTGCTGCCCTGATAGACCCAAGGGAGCCCTACAAACTGACATCAGGAACCTGGACTGCTGAGTTTTCTTTCCCAGGGAAAATGGCCAAAGGATGTGCCCAGGGGCCCCTGGCACTGGGCAGGGACCTCACTGCAAAAAATCCTTATATCGAAGGATGGACCCCACACCGAAGTTGTCCCCACCTCAAACTTGTGCTGCCCTTATAGACCCAAGGGAGCCCTACAAACTGACATCAGGAACCTGGACTGCTGAGTTTTCTTTCCCAGGGAAAATGGCCAAAGGATGTGCCCAGGGGCCCCTGGCCCTGACTGCAAAAAATCCTTATATCGAAGGATGGACCCCACACCGAAGTTGTCCCCACCTCAAACTTGTGCTGCCCTGATAGACCCAAGGGAGCCCTACAAACTGACATCAGGAACCTGGACTGCTGAGTTTTCTTTCCCAGGGAAAATGGAAAAAGGATGTGCCCAGCGGCCCCTGGCCCTGACTGCAAAAAATCTTTATATCGAAGGATGGACCCCACACCGAAGTTGTCCCCACCTCAAACTTGTGCTGCCCTGATAGACCCAAGGGAGCCCTACAAACTGACATCAGGAACCTGGACTGCTGAGTTTTCTTTCCCAGGTAAAATGGCCAAAGGTTGTGCCCAGGGGCCCCTGGCTCTGGGCAGGGGCCTCACTGCAAAGAATCCTTATATCGAAGGATGGACCCCACACCGAAGATGTCCCCACCTCAAACTTGTGCTGCCCTGATAGACCCAAGGGAGCCCTACAAACTGACATCAGGAACCTGGACTGCTGAGTTTTCTTTCCCAGGGAAAATGGCCAAAGGATGTGCCCAAGGGCCCTTGCCCCTGACTGCAAAGAATCCTTATATCGAAGGATGGACCCCACACCGAAGTTGTCCCCACCTCAAACTTGTGCTGCCCTGATAGACCCAAGGGAGCCCTACAAACTGACATCAGGAACCTGGACTGCTGAGTTTTCTTTCCCAGGGAAAATGGCCAAAGGATGTGCCCAGGGGCCCCTGGCCCTGACTGCAAAAAATCCTTATATCGAAGGATGCACCCCACACCGAAGTTGTCCCCACCTCAAACTTGTGCTGCCCTGATAGACCCAAGGGAGCCCTACAAACTGACATCAGGAACCTGGACTGCTGAGTTTTCTTTCCCAGGGAAAATGGAAAAAGGATGTGCCCGGGGGCCCCTGGCCCTGACTGCAAAGAATCCTTATATCGAAGGATGGACCCCACACCGAAGTTGTCCCCACCTCAAACTTGTGCTGCCCTGATAGACCCAAGGGAGCCCTACAAACTGACATCAGGAACCTGGACTGCTGAGTTTTCTTTCCCAGGGAAAATGGAAAAAGGATGTGCCCAGGGGCCCCTGGCCCTGACTGCAAAAAATCCTTATATCGAAGGATGGACCCCACACCGAAGTTGTCCCCACCTCAAACTTGTGCTGCCCTGATAGACCCAAGGGAGCCCTACAAACTGACATCAGGAACCTGGACTGCTGAGTTTTCTTTCCCAGGGAAAATGGAAAAAGGATGTGCCCAGGGGCCCCTGGCCCTGACTGCAAAAAATCCTTATATCGAAGGATGGACCCCACACCGAAGTTGTCCCCACCTCAAACTTGTGCTGCCCTGATAGACCCAAGGGAGCCCTACTAACTGACATCAGGAACCTGGACTGCTGACTATTCTTTCCCAGGGAAAATGGAAAAAGGATGTGCCCAGGGGCCCCTGGCCTGGACTGCAAAAAATCATTATATCGAAGGATGGAGCCCACACCGAAGTTGTCCCCACCTCAAACTTGTGCTGCCCTGATAGACCCAAGGGAGCCCTACAAACTGACATCAGGAACCTGGACTGCTGAGTTTTCTTTCCCAGGGAAAATGGCCAAAGGGTGTGCCCAGGGGCCCCTGGCACTGGGCAGGGACCTCACTGCAAAAAATCCTTATATCGAAGGATGGACCCCACACCGAAGTTGTCCCCACCTCAAACTTGTGCTGCTCTGATACACCCAAGGGAGCCCTACAAACTGACATCAGGAACCTGGACTGCTGAGTTTTCTTTCCCAGGGAAAATGGAAAAAGGATGTGCCCGGGGGCCCCTGGCCCTGACTGCAAAAAATCCTTATATCGAAGGATGGACCCCACACCGAAGTTGTCCCCACCTCAAACTTGTGCTGCCCTGATAGACCCAAGGGAGCCCTACAAACTGACATCAGGAACCTGGACTGCTGAGTTTTCTTTCCCAGGGAAAATGGAAAAAGGATGTGCCCAGGGGCCCCTGGCCTGGACTGCAAAAAATCATTATATCGATGGATGGAGCCCACACCGAAGTTGTCCCCACCTCAAACTTGTGCTGCCCTGATAGACCCAAGGGAGCCCTACAAACTGACATCAGGAACCTGGACTGCTGAGTTTTCTTTCCCAGGGAAAATGGCCAAAGGATGTGCCCAGGGGCCCCTGGCCCTGACTGCAAAGAATCCTTATATCGAAGGATGGACCCCACACCGAAGTTGTCCCCACCTCAAACTTGTGCTGCCCTGCTAGACCCAAGGGAGCCCTACAAACTGACATCAGGAACCTGGACTGCTGAGTTTTCTTTCCCAGGGAAAATGGAAAAAGGATGTGCCCAGGGGCCCCTGGCCTGGACAGCAAAAAATCATTATATCGAAGGATGGAGCCCACACGAAAGTTGTGCCCACCTCAAACTTGTGCTGCCCTGATAGACCCAAGGGAGCCCTACAAATTGACATCAGGAACCTGGATTGCTGAGTTTTCTTTCCCAGGGAAAATGGAAAAAGGATGTGCCCAGGGGCCCCTGGCACTGGGCAGGGACCTCACTGCAAAAAATCCTTATATCGAAGGATGGACCCCACACCGAAGTTGTCCCCACCTCAAACTTGTGCTGCCCTGATAGACCCAAGGGAGCCCTACAAACTGACATCAGGAACCTGGACTGCTGAGTTTTCTTTCCCAGGGAAAATGGAAAAAGGATGTGCCCAGGGGCCCCTGGCCCTGACTGCAAAAAATCCTTATATCGAAGGATGGACCCCACACCGAAGATGTCCCCACCTCAAACTTGTGCTGCCCTGATAGACCCAAGGGAGCCCTACAAACTGACATCAGGAACCTGGACTGCTGAGTTTTCTTTCCCAGGGAAAATGGAAAAAGGATGTGCCCAGAGGCCCCTGGCCCTGACTGCAAAAAATCCTTATATTGAAGGATGGACCCCACACCGAAGTTGTCCCCACCTCAAACTTGTGCTGCCCTGATAGACCCAAGGGAGCCCTACAAACTGACATCAGGAACCTGGACTGCTGAGTTTTCTTTCCCAGGGAAAATGGAAAAAGGATGTGCCCGGGGGGCCCTGGCCCTGACTGCAAAAAATCCTTATATCGAAGGATGGACCCCACACCGAAGTTGTCCCCACCTCAAACTTGTGCTGCCCTGATAGACCCAAGGGAGCCCTACTAACTGACATCAGGAACCTGGACTGCTGAGTTTTCTTTCCCAGGGAAAATGGAAAAAGGATGTGCCCAGGGGCCCCTAGCACTGGGCAGGGACCTCACTGCAAAAAATCCTTATATCGAAGGATGGACCCCACACCGAAGTTGTCCCCACCTCAAACTTGTGCTGCCCTGATAGACCCAAGGGAACCCTACAAACTGACATCAGGAACCTGGACTGCTGAGTTTTCTTTCCCAGGGAAAATGGAAAAAGGATGTGCCCGGGGGCCCCTGGTCCAGACTGCAAAGAATCCTTATATCGAAGGATGGACCCCACACCGAAGTTGTCCCCACCTCAAACTTGTGCTGCCCTGATAGACCCAAGGGAGCCCTACAAGCTGACATCAGGAACCTGGACTGCTGAGTTTTCTTTCCCAGGGAAAATGGAAAAAGGATGTGCCCAGGGGCCCATGACCCTGACTGCAAAAAATCCTTATATCGGAGGATGCACCCCACACCGAAGTTGTCCCCACCTCAAACTTGTGCTGCCCTGATAGACCCAAGGGAGCCCTACTAACTGACATCAGGAACCTGGACTGCTGAGTTTTCTTTCCCAGGGAAAATGGAAAAAGGATGTGCCCAGGGGCCCCTGGCCCTGACTGCAAAGAATCCTTATATCGAAGGATGGACCCCACACCAAAGTTGTCCCCACCTCAAACTTGTGCTGCCCTGATAGACCCAAGGGAGCCCTACAAACTGACATCAGGAACCTGGACTGCTGAGTTTTCTTTCCCAGGGAAAATGGAAAAAGGATGTGCCCGGGGGCCCCTGGCCCTGACTGCAAAGAATCCTTATATCGAAGGATGGACCCCACACCGAAGTTGTCCCCACCTAAAACTTGTGATGCCCTGATAGACCCAAGGGAGCCCTACAAACTGACATCAGGAACCTGGACTGCTGAGTTTTCTTTCCCAGGGAAAATGGAAAAAGGATGTGCCCAGGGAACCCTGGCCCTGACTGCCAAAAATTCTTATATCGAAGGATGGACCCCACACCGAAGTTGTCCCCACCTCAAACTTGTGCTGCCCTGATAGACCCAAGGGAGCCCTACAAACTGACATCAGGAACCTGGACTGCTGAGTTTTCTTTCCCAGGGAAAATGGAAAAAGGATGTGCCCAGGGGCCCCTGGCCCTGACTGCAAAGAATCCTTATATCGAAGGATGGACCCCACACCGAAGTTGTCCCCACCTCAAACTTGTGCTGCCCTGATAGACCCAAGGGAGCCCTACAAACTGACATCAGGAACCTGGACTGCTGAGTTTTCTTTCCCAGGGAAAATGGAAAAAGGATGTGCCCAGGGGCCCCTGGCCCTGACTGCAAAAAATCCTTATATCGAAGGATGGACCCCACACCGAAGTTGTCCCCACCTCAAACTTGTGCTGCCCTGATAGACCCAAGGGAGCCCTACAAACTGACATCAGGAACCTGGACTGCTGAGTTTTCTTTCCCAGGGAAAATGGAAAAAGGATGTGCCCAGGGGCCCCTGGCCCTGACTGCAAAAAATCCTTATATCGAAGGATGGACCCCAGGCCGAAGTTGTCCCCACCTCAAACTTGTGCTGCCCTGATAGACCCAAGGGAGCCCTACAAACTGACATCAGGAACCTGGACTGCTGACTATTCTTTCCCAGGGAAAATGGAAAAAGGATGTGCCCAGGGGCCCCTGGCCCTGACTGCAAAGAATCCTTATATCGAAGGATGGACCCCACACCGAAGTTGTCCCCACCTCAAACTTGTGCTGCCCTGATAGACCCAAGGGAGCCCTACAAACTGACATCAGGAACCTGGACTCCTGAGTTTTCTTTCCCAGGGAAAATGGAAAAAGGATGTGCCCAGGGGCCCCTGGCCCTGACTGCAAAAAATCCTTATATCGAAGGATGGACCCCAGACCGAAGTTGTCCCCACCTCAAACTTGTGCTGCCCTGATAGACCCAAGGGAGCCCTACAAACTGACATCAGGAACCTGGACTGCTGAGTTTTCTTTCCCAGGGAAAATGGAAAAAGGATGTGCCCAGGGGCCCCTGGCCCTGGGACCCTGGCCCTGACTGCAAAAAATCCTTATATCGAAGGATGGACCCCACACCGAAGTAGTCCCCACCTCAAACTTGTGCTGCCCTGATAGACCCAAGGGAGCCCTACAGACTGACATCAGGAACCTGGACTGCTGACTTTTCTTTCCCAGGGAAAATGGAAAAAGGATGTGCCCAGGGGCCCCTGGCCCTGACTGCAAAAAATCCTTATATCGAAGGATGCACCCCACACCGAAGTTGTCCCCACCTCAAACTTGTGCTGCCCTGATAGACCCAAGGGAGCCCTACAAACTGACATCAGGAACCTGGACTGCTGAGTTTTCTTTCCCAGGGAAAATGGCCAAAGGATGTGCCCAGGGGCCCCTGGCCCTGACTGCAATAAATCCTTATATCGAAGGATGGAGCCCACACCGAAATTGTCCCCACCTCAAACTTGTGCTGCCCTGATAGACCCAAGGGAGCCCTACAAACTGACATCAGGAACCTGGACTGCTGAGTTTTCTTTCCCAGGGAAAATGAAAAAAGGATGTGCCCAGGGGCCCCTGGCCCTGGGCTGGGGCCTCACTGCAAAGAATCCTTATATCGAAGGATGGACCCCACACCGAAGTTGTCCCCACCTCAAACTTGTGCTGCCCTGATAGACCCAAGGGAGCCCTACAAACTGACATCAGGAACCTGGACTGCTGAGTTTTCTTTCCCAGGGAAAATGGAAAAAGGATGTGCCCAGGGGCCTCACTGCAAAGAATCCTTATATCGAAGGATGGACCCCAGACCGAAGTTGTCCCCACCTCAAACTTGTGCTGCCCTGATAGACCCAAGGGAGCCCTACAAACTGACATCAGGAACCTGGACTGCTGAGTTTTCTTTCCCAGGGAAAATGGAAAAAGGATGTGCACAGGGGCCCCTGGCCCTGACTGCAAAAAATCCTTATATCGAAGGATGGACCCCACACCGAAGATGTGCCCACCTCAAACTTGTGCTGCCCTGATAGACCCAAGGGAGCCCTACAAACTGACATCAGGAACCTGGACTGCTGAGTTTTCTTTCCCAGGGAAAATGGAAAAAGGATGTGCCCAGGGGCCCCTGGACATGGGCTGGGGCCTCACTGCAAAGAATCCTTATATCGAAGGATGGACCCCACACCGAAGTTGTCCCCACCTCAAACTTGTGCTGCCCTGATAGACCCAAGGGAACCCTACAAACTGACATCAGGAACCTGGACTGCTGAGTTTTCTTTCCCAGGGAAAATGGAAAAAGGTTGTGCCCAGGGGCCCCTGGCTCTGGGCAGGGGCCTCACTGCAAAGAATCCTTATATCGAAGGATGGACCCCACACCGAAGTTGTCCCCACCTCAAACTTGTGCTGCCCTGATAGACCCAAGGGAGCCCTACAAACTGACATCAGGAACCTGGACTGCTGAGTATTCTTTCCCAGGGAAAATGGCCAAAGGATGTGCCCGGGGGCCCCTGGCCCTGACTGCAAAAAATCCTTATATCGAAGGATGGACCCCACACCGAAGTTGTCCCCACCTCAAACTTGTGCTGCCCTGATAGACCCAAGGGAGCCCTACAAACTGACATCAGCAACCTGGACTGCTGAGTTTTCTTTCCCAGGGAAAATGGCCAAAGGATGTGCCCGGGGGCCCGTGGCCATGACTGCAAAAAATCCTTATATCGAAGGATGGACCCCACACCGAAGTTGTCCCCACCTCAAACTTGTGCTGCCCTGATAGACCCAAGGGAGCCCTACAAACTGACATCAGGAACCTGGACTGCTGAGTTTTCTTTCCCAGGGAAAATGGAAAAAGGATGTGCCCAGGGGCCCCTGGCCTGGACTGCAAAAAATCATTATATCGAAGGATGGAGCCCACACCGAAGTTGTCCCCACCTCAAACTTGTGCTGCCCTGATAGACCCAAGGGAGCCCTACAAACTGACATCAGGAACCTGGACTGCTGAGTTTTCTTTCCCAGGGAAAATGGCCAAAGGATGTGCCCAGGGGCCCCTGGCACTGGGCAGGGACCTCACTGCAAAAAATCCTTATATCGAAGGATGGACCCCACACCGAAGTTGTCCCCACCTCAAACTTGTGCTGCCCTTATAGACCCAAGGGAGCCCTACAAACTGACATCAGGAACCTGGACTGCTGAGTTTTCTTTCCCAGGGAAAATGGCCAAAGGATGTGCCCAGGGGCCCCTGGCCCTGACTGCAAAAAATCCTTATATCGAAGGATGGACCCCACACCGAAGTTGTCCCCACCTCAAACTTGTGCTGCCCTGATAGACCCAAGGGAGCCCTACAAACTGACATCAGGAACCTGGACTGCTGAGTTTTCTTTCCCAGGGAAAATGGAAAAAGGATGTGCCCAGCGGCCCCTGGCCCTGACTGCAAAAAATCTTTATATCGAAGGATGGACCCCACACCGAAGTTGTCCCCACCTCAAACTTGTGCTGCCCTGATAGACCCAAGGGAGCCCTACAAACTGACATCAGGAACCTGGACTGCTGAGTTTTCTTTCCCAGGGAAAATGGAAAAAGGATGTGCCCGGGGGCCCCTGGCCCTGACTGCAAAGAATCCTTATATCGAAGGATGGACCCCACACCGAAGTTGTCCCCACCTCAAACTTGTGCTGCCCTGATAGACCCAAGGGAGCCCTACAAACTGACATCAGGAACCTGGACTGCTGAGTTTTCTTTCCCAGGGAAAATGGAAAAAGGATGTGCCCAGGGGCCCCTGGCCCTGACTGCAAAAAATCCTTATATCGAAGGATGGACCCCACACCGAAGTTGTCCCCACCTCAAACTTGTGCTGCCCTGATAGACCCAAGGGAGCCCTACAAACTGACATCAGGAACCTGGACTGCTGAGTTTTCTTTCCCAGGGAAAATGGAAAAAGGATGTGCCCAGGGGCCCCTGGCCCTGACTGCAAAAAATCCTTATATCGAAGGATGGACCCCACACCGAAGTTGTCCCCACCTCAAACTTGTGCTGCCCTGATAGACCCAAGGGAGCCCTACTAACTGACATCAGGAACCTGGACTGCTGACTATTCTTTCCCAGGGAAAATGGAAAAAGGATGTGCCCAGGGGCCCCTGGCCTGGACTGCAAAAAATCATTATATCGAAGGATGGAGCCCACACCGAAGTTGTCCCCACCTCAAACTTGTGCTGCCCTGATAGACCCAAGGGAGCCCTACAAACTGACATCAGGAACCTGGACTGCTGAGTTTTCTTTCCCAGGGAAAATGGCCAAAGGATGTGCCCAGGGGCCCCTGGCACTGGGCAGGGACCTCACTGCAAAAAATCCTTATATCGAAGGATGGACCCCACACCGAAGTTGTCCCCACCTCAAACTTGTGCTGCTCTGATACACCCAAGGGAGCCCTACAAACTGACATCAGGAACCTGGACTGCTGAGTTTTCTTTCCCAGGGAAAATGGAAAAAGGATGTGCCCGGGGGCCCCTGGCCCTGACTGCAAAAAATCCTTATATCGAAGGATGGACCCCACACCGAAGTTGTCCCCACCTCAAACTTGTGCTGCCCTGATAGACCCAAGGGAGCCCTACAAACTGACATCAGGAACCTGGACTGCTGAGTTTTCTTTCCCAGGGAAAATGGAAAAAGGATGTGCCCAGGGGCCCCTGGCCTGGACTGCAAAAAATCATTATATCGATGGATGGAGCCCACACCGAAGTTGTCCCCACCTCAAACTTGTGCTGCCCTGATAGACCCAAGGGAGCCCTACAAACTGACATCAGGAACCTGGACTGCTGAGTTTTCTTTCCCAGGGAAAATGGCCAAAGGATGTGCCCAGGGGCCCCTGGCACTGGGCAGGGACCTCACTGCAAAAAATCCTTATATCGAAGGATGGACCCCACACCGAAGTTGTCCCCACCTCAAACTTGTGCTGCCCTGATACACCCAAGGGAGCCCTACAAACTGACATCAGGAACCTGGACTGCTGAGTTTTCTTTCCCAGGGAAAATGGAAAAAGGATGTGCCCGGGGGCCCCTGGCCCTGACTGCAAAAAATCCTTATATCGAAGGATGGAGCCCACACCGAAGTTGTCCCCACCTCAAACTTGTGCTGCCCTGATAGACCCAAGGGAGCCCTACAAACTGACATCAGGAACCTGGACTGCTGAGTTTTCTTTCCCAGGGAAAATGGAAAAAGGATGTGCCCAGGGGCCCCTGGCCCTGACTGCAAAAAATCCTTATATCGAAGGATGGACCCCACACCGAAGTTGTCCCAACCTCAAACTTGTGCTGCCCTGATAGACCCAAGGGAGCCCTACAAACTGACATCAGGAACCTGGACTGCTGAGTTTTCTTTCCCAGGGAAAATGGAAAAAGGATGTGCCCAGGGGCCCCTGGCCCTGACTGCAAAAAATCCTTATATCGAAGGATGGACCCCACACCGAAGTTGTCCCCACCACAAACTTGTGCTGCCCTGATAGACCCAAGGGAGCCCTACAAACTGACATCAGGAACCTGGACTGCTGAGTTTTCTTTCCCAGGGAAAATGGAAAAAGGATGTGCCCAGGGGCCCCTGGCCCTGACTGCAAAGAATCCTTATATCGAAGGATGGACCCCACACCGAAGTTGTCCCCACCTCAAACTTGTGCTGCCCTGATAGACCCAAGGGAGCCCTACAAACTGACATCAGGAACCTGGACTGCTGAGTTTTCTTTCCCAGGGAAAATGGAAAAAGGATGTGCCCAGGGGCCCCTGGCCTGGACAGCAAAAAATCATTATATCGAAGGATGGAGCCCACACGAAAGTTGTGCCCACCTCAAACTTGTGCTGCCCTGATAGACCCAAGGGAGCCCTACAAATTGACATCAGGAACCTGGATTGCTGAGTTTTCTTTCCCAGGGAAAATGGAAAAAGGATGTGCCCAGGGGCCCCTGGCACTGGGCAGGGACCTCACTGCAAAAAATCCTTATATCGAAGGATGGACCCCACACCGAAGTTGTCCCCACCTCAAACTTGTGCTGCCCTGATAGACCCAAGGGAGCCCTACAAACTGACATCAGGAACCTGGACTGCTGAGTTTTCTTTCCCAGGGGAAATGGAAAAAGGATGTGCCCAGGGGCCCCTGGCCCTGACTGCAAAAAATCCTTATATCGAAGGATGGACCCCACACCGAAGATGTCCCCACCTCAAACTTGTGCTGCCCTGATAGACCCAAGGGAGCCCTACAAACTGACATCAGGAACCTGGACTGCTGAGTTTTCTTTCCCAGGGAAAATGGAAAAAGGTTGTGCCCGGGGGCCCCTGGCCCTGACTGCAATAAAACCTTATATCGAAGGATGGACCCCACACCGAAGTTGTCCCCACCTCAAACTTGTGCTGCCCTGATAGACCCAAGGGAGCCCTACAAACTGACATCAGGAACCTGGACTGCTGAGTTTTCTTTCCCAGGGAAAATGGAAAAAGGATGTGCCAGGGGGCCCCTGGCCCTGACTGCAAAAAATCCTTATATCGAAGGATGGACCCCACACCGAAGTTGTCCCCACCTCAAACTTGTGCTGCCCTGATAGACCCAAGGGAGCCCTACAAACTGACATCAGGAACCTGGACTGCTGAGTTTTCTTTCCCAGGGAAAATGGAAAAAGGATGTGCCCAGAGGCCCCTGGCCCTGACTGCAAAAAATCCTTATATCGAAGGTTGGAGCCCACACCGAAGTTGTCCCCACCTCAAACTTGTGCTGCCCTGATAGACCCAAGGGAGCCCTACAAACTGACATCAGGAACCTGGACTGCTGAGTTTTCTTTCCCAGGGAAAATGGAAAAAGGATGTGCCCGGGGGGCCCCTAGCACTGGGCAGGGACCTCACTGCAAAAAATCCTTATATCGAAGGATGGACCCCACACCGAAGTTGTCCCCACCTCAAACTTGTGCTGCCCTGATAGACCCAAGGGAACCCTACAAACTGACATCAGGAACCTGGACTGCTGAGTTTTCTTTCCCAGGGAAAATGGAAAAAGGATGTGCCCGGGGGCCCCTGGTCCAGACTGCAAAGAATCCTTATATCGAAGGATGGACCCCACACCGAAGTTGTCCCCACCTCAAACTTGTGCTGCCCTGATAGACCCAAGGGAGCCCTACAAGCTGACATCAGGAACCTGGACTGCTGAGTTTTCTTTCCCAGGGAAAATGGAAAAAGGATGTGCCCAGGGGCCCATGCCCCTGACTGCAAAAAATCCTTATATCGGAGGATGCACCCCACACCGAAGTTGTCCCCACCTCAAACTTGTGCTGCCCT
Organism: Lonchura striata; assembly: GCF_050655825.1. Classification (NCBI taxonomy): domain Eukaryota; kingdom Metazoa; phylum Chordata; class Aves; order Passeriformes; family Estrildidae; genus Lonchura; species Lonchura striata. Next base: position 10,320,496 of record NC_140733.1, on the reverse strand, counting down.
GATAGACCCAAGGGAGCCCTACTAACTGACATCAGGAACCTGGACTGCTGAGTTTTCTTTCCCAGGGAAAATGGAAAAAGGATGTGCCCAGGGGCCCCTGGCCCTGACTGCAAAAAATCCTTATATCGAAGGATGGACCCCACACCAAAGTTGTCCCCACCTCAAACTTGTGCTGCCCTGATAGACCCAAGGGAGCCCTACAAACTGACATCAGGAACCTGGACTGCTGAGTTTTCTTTCCCAGGGAAAATGGAAAAAGGATGTGCCCGGGGGCCCCTGGCCCTGACTGCAAAGAATCCTTATATCGAAGGATGGACCCCACACCGAAGTTGTCCCCACCTAAAACTTGTGATGCCCTGATAGACCCAAGGGAGCCCTACAAACTGACATCAGGAACCTGGACTGCTGAGTTTTCTTTCCCAGGGAAAATGGAAAAAGGATGTGCCCAGGGAACCCTGGCCCTGACTGCCAAAAATTCTTATATCGAAGGATGGACCCCACACCGAAGTTGTCCCCACCTCAAACTTGTGCTGCCCTGATAGACCCAAGGGAGCCCTACAAACTGACATCAGGAACCTGGACTGCTGAGTTTTATTTCCCAGGGAAAATGGAAAAAGGATGTGCCCAGGGGCCCCTGGCCCTGACTGCAAAGAATCCTTATATCGAAGGATGGACCTCACACCGAAGTTGTCCCCACCTCAAACTTGTGCTGCCCTGATAGACCCAAGGGAGCCCTACAAACTGACATCAGCAACCTGGACTGCTGAGTTTTCTTTCCCAGGGAAAATGGAAAAAGGATGTGCCCAGGGGCCCCTGGCCCTGACTGCAAAGAATCCTTATATCGAAGGATGGACCCCACACCGAAGTTGTCCCCACCTCAAACTTGTGCTGCCCTGATAGACCCAAGGGAGCCCTACAAACTGACATCAGGAACCTGGACTGCTGAGTTTTCTTTCCCAGGGAAAATGGAAAAAGGATGTGCCCAGGGGCCCCTGGCCCTGACTGCAAAAAATCCTTATATCGAAGGATGGACCCCACACCGAAGTTGTCCCCACCTCAAACTTGTGCTGCCCTGATAGACCCAAGGGAGCCCTACAAACTGACATCAGGAACCTGGACTGCTGAGTTTTCTTTCCCAGGGAAAATGGAAAAAGGATGTGCCCAGGGGCCCCTGGCCCTGACTGCAAAAAATCCTTATATCGAAGGATGGACCCCAGGCCGAAGTTGTCCCCACCTCAAACTTGTGCTGCCCTGATAGACCCAAGGGAGCCCTACAAACTGACATCAGGAACCTGGACTGCTGACTATTCTTTCCCAGGGAAAATGGAAAAAGGATGTGCCCAGGGGCCCCTGGCCCTGACTGCAAAGAATCCTTATATCGAAGGATGGACCCCACACCGAAGTTGTCCCCACCTCAAACTTGTGCTGCCCTGATAGACCCAAGGGAGCCCTACAAACTGATATCAGGAACCTGGACTCCTGAGTTTTCTTTCCCAGGGAAAATGGAAAAAGGATGTGCCCAGGGGCCCCTGGCCCTGACTGCAAAAAATCCTTATATCGAAGGATGGACCCCAGACCGAAGTTGTCCCCACCTCAAACTTGTGCTGCCCTGATAGACCCAAGGGAGCCCTACAAACTGACATCAGGAACCTGGACTGCTGAGTTTTCTTTCCCAGGGAAAATGGAAAAAGGATGTGCCCAGGGGCCCCTGGCCCTGGGACCCTGGCCCTGACTGCAAAAAATCCTTATATCGAAGGTTGGAGCCCACACCGAAGTTGTCCCCACCTCAAACTTGTGCTGCCCTGATAGACCCAAGGGAGCCCTACAGACTGACATCAGGAACCTGGACTGCTGACTTTTCTTTCCCAGGGAAAATGGAAAAAGGATGTGCCCAGGGGCCCCTGGCCCTGACTGCAAAAAATCCTTATATCGAAGGATGCACCCCACACCGAAGTTGTCCCCACCTCAAACTTGTGCTGCCCTGATAGACCCAAGGGAGCCCTACAAACTGACATCAGGAACCTGGACTGCTGAGTTTTCTTTCCCAGGGAAAATGGAAAAAGGATGTGCCCAGGGGCCCCTGGACATGGGCTGGGGCCTCACTGCAAAGAATCCTTATATCGAAGGATGGACCCCACACCGAAGTTGTCCCCACCTCAAACTTGTGCTGCCCTGATAGACCCAAGGGAACCCTACAAACTGACATCAGGAACCTGGACTGCTGAGTTTTCTTTCCCAGGGAAAATGGAAAAAGGACGTGCCCAGGGTCCCCTGGCCCTGGGCTGGGCCTCACTGCAAAGAATCCTTATATCGAAGGATGGACCCCACACCGAAGTTGTCCCCACCTCAAACTTGTGCTGCCCTGATAGACCCAAGGGAGCCCTACAAACTGACATCAGGAACCTGGACTGCTGAGTTTTCTTTCCCAGGGAAAATGGAAAAAGGATGTGCCCAGGGGCCCCTGGCCCTGGGACCCTGGCCCTGACTGCAAAAAATCCTTATATCGAAGGTTGGAGCCCACACCGAAGTTGTCCCCACCTCAAACTTGTGCTGCCCTGATAGACCCAAGGGAGCCCTACAAACTGACATCAGGAACCTGGACTGCTGAGTTTTCTTTCCCAGGGAAAATGGAAAAAGGATGTGCCCAGGGGCCCCTAGCCCTGACTGCAAAAAATCCTTATATCGAAGGATGGACCCCACACCGAAGTTGTCCCCACCTCAAACTAGTGCTGCCCTGATAGACCCAAGGGAACCCTACAAACTGACATCAGGAACCTGGACTGCTGAGTTTTCTTTCCCAGGGAAAATGGAAAAAGGATGTGCCCAGGGTTCCCTGGCCCTGGGCTGGGGCCTCACTGCAAAAAAACCTTATATCGAAGGATGGACCCCAGACCGAAGTTGTCCCCACCTCAAACTTGTGCTGCCCTGATAGACCCAAGGGAGCCCTACAAACTGACATCAGGAACCTGGACTGCTGACTTTTCTTTCCCAGGGAAAATGGCCAAAGGATGTGCCCAGGGGCCCCTGGCCCTGGGCTGGGACCTCACTGCAAAAAATCCTTATATCGAAGGATGGACCCCACACCGAAGTTGTCCCCACCTCAAACTTGTGCTGCCCTGATAGACCCAAGGGAGCCCTACAAACTGACATCAGGAACCTGGACTGCTGAGTTTTCTTTCCCAGGGAAAATGGAAAAAGGATGTGCCCAGGGAACCCTGGCCCTGACTGCAAAGAATCCTTATATCGAAGGATGGACCCCACACCGAAGTTGTCCCCACCTCAAACTTGTGCTGCCCTGATAGACCCAAGGGAGCCCTACAAACTGACATCAGGAACCTGGACTGCTGAGTTTTCTTTCCCAGGGAAAATGGAAAAAGGATGTGCCCAGGGGCCCCTGGCCCTGACTGCAAAGAATCCTTATATCGAAGGATGGACCTCACACCGAAGTTGTCCCCACCTCAAACTTGTGCTGCCCTGATAGACCCAAGGGAGCCCTACAAACTGACATCAGCAACCTGGACTGCTGAGTTTTCTTTCCCAGGGAAAATGGAAAAAGGATGTGCCCAGGGGCCCCTGGCCCTGACTGCAAAAAATCCTTATATCGAAGGATGGAGCCCACACCGAAGTTGTCCCCACCTCAAACTTGTGCTGCCCTGATAGACCCAAGGGAGCCCTACAAACTGACATCAGGAACCTGGACTGCTGAGTTTTCTTTCCCAGGGAAAATGGAAAAAGGATGTGCCCAGGGAACCCTGGCCCTGACTGCAAAGAATCCTTATATCGAAGGATGGAGCCCACACTGAATTTGTCCCCACCTCAAACTTGTGCTGCCCTGATAGACCCAAGGGAGCCCTACAAACTGACATCAGGAACCTGGACTGCTGAGTTTTCTTTCCCAGGGAAAATGGAAAAAGGATGTGCCCAGGGGCCCCTGGCCCTGGGCCTTGGGCCCTGACTGCAAAAAATCCTTATATCGAAGGATGGACCCAACACCGAAGTTGTCCCCACCTCAAACTTGTGCTGCCCTGATAGACCCAAGGGAACCCTACAAATTGACATCAGGAACCTGGACTGCTGAGTTTTCTTTCCCAGGGAAAATGGAAAAAGGATGTGCCCAGGGGCCCCTGGCCCTGACTGCAAAGAATCCTTATATCGAAGGATGGACCCCACACCGAAGTTGTCCCCACCTCAAACTTGTGCTGCCCTGATAGACCCAAGGGAGCCCTACAAACTGACATCAGGAACCTGGACTGCTGAGTTTTCTTTCCCAGGGAAAATGGAAAAAGGATGTGCCCAGGGGCCCCTGGCCCTGACTGCAATAAATCCTTATATCGAAGGATGGAGCCCACACCGAAATTGTCCCCACCTCAAACTTGTGCTGCCCTGATAGACCCAAGGGAGCCCTACAAACTGACATCAGGAACCTGGACTGCTGAGTTTTCTTTCCCAGGGAAAATGAAAAAAGGATGTGCCCAGGGGCCCCTGGCCCTGGGCTGGGGCCTCACTGCAAAGAATCCTTATATCGAAGGATGGACCCCACACCGAAGTTGTCCCCACCTCAAACTTGTGCTGCCCTGATAGACCCAAGGGAGCCCTACAAACTGACATCAGGAACCTGGACTGCTGAGTTTTCTTTCCCAGGGAAAATGGAAAAAGGATGTGCCCAGGGGCCTCACTGCAAAGAATCCCTATATCGAAGGATGGACCCCAGACCGAAGTTGTCCCCACCTCAAACTTGTGCTGCCCTGATAGACCCAAGGGAGCCCTACAAACTGACATCAGGAACCTGGACTGCTGAGTTTTCTTTCCCAGGGAAAATGGAAAAAGGATGTGCACAGGGGCCCCTGGCCCTGACTGCAAAAAATCCTTATATCGAAGGATGGACCCCACACCGAAGATGTGCCCACCTCAAACTTGTGCTGCCCTGATAGACCCAAGGGAGCCCTACAAACTGACATCAGGAACCTGGACTGCTGAGTTTTCTTTCCCAGGGAAAATGGAAAAAGGATGTGCCCAGGGGCCCCTGGACATGGGCTGGGGCCTCACTGCAAAGAATCCTTATATCGAAGGATGGACCCCACACCGAAGTTGTCCCCACCTCAAACTTGTGCTGCCCTGATAGACCCAAGGGAACCCTACAAACTGACATCAGGAACCTGGACTGCTGAGTTTTCTTTCCCAGGGAAAATGGAAAAAGGAAGTGCCCAGGGGCCCCTGGCCCTGGGCTGGGCCTCACTGCAAAGAATCCTTATATCGAAGGATGGACCCCACACCAAAGTTGTCCCCACCTCAAACTTGTGCTGCCCTGATAGACCCAAGGGAGCCCTACAAACTGACATCAGGAACCTGGACTGCTGAGTTTTCTTTCCCAGGGAAAATGGAAAAAGGATGTGCCCAGGGGCCCCTGGCCCTGGGACCCTGGCCCTGACTGCAAAAAATCCTTATATCGAAGGTTGGAGCCCACACCGAAGTTGTCCCCACCTCAAACTTGTGCTGCCCTGATAGACCCAAGGGAGCCCTACAAACTGACATCAGGAACCTGGACTGCTGAGTTTTCTTTCCCAGGGAAAATGGAAAAAGGATGTGCCCAGGGGCCCCTGGCCCTGACTGCAAAGAATCCTTATATCGAAGGATGGACCCCACACCGAAGTTGTCCCCACCTCAAACTAGTGCTGCCCTGATAGACCCAAGGGAACCCTACAAACTGACATCAGGAACCTGGACTGCTGAGTTTTCTTTCCCAGGGAAAATGGAAAAAGGATGTGCCCAGGGTTCCCTGGCCCTGGGCTGGGGCCTCACTGCAAAAAAACCTTATATCGAAGGATGGACCCCAGACCGAAGTTGTCCCCACCTCAAACTTGTGCTGCCCTGATAGACCCAAGGGAGCCCTACAAACTGACATCAGGAACCTGGACTGCTGACTTTTCTTTCCCAGGGAAAATGGCCAAAGGATGTGCCCAGGGGCCCCTGGCCCTGGGCTGGGGCCTCACTGCAAAAAATCCTTATATCGAAGGATGGACCCCACACCGAAGTTGTCCCCACCTCAAACTTGTGCTGCCCTGATAGACCCAAGGGAGCCCTACAAACTGACATCAGGAACCTGGACTGCTGAGTTTTCTTTCCCAGGGAAAATGGAAAAAGGATGTGCCCAGGGAACCCTGGCCCTGACTGCCAAAAATTCTTATATCGAAGGATGGACCCCACACCGAAGTTGTCCCCACCTCAAACTTGTGCTGCCCTGATAGACCCAAGGGAGCCCTACAAACTGACATCAGGAACCTGGACTGCTGAGTTTTCTTTCCCAGGGAAAATGGAAAAAGGATGTGCCCAGGGGCCCCTGGCCCTGACTGCAAAGAATCCTTATATCGAAGGATGGACCTCACACCGAAGTTGTCCCCACCTCAAACTTGTGCTGCCCTGATAGACCCAAGGGAGCCCTACAAACTGACATCAGGAACCTGGACTGCTGAGTTTTCTTTCCCAGGGAAAATGGAAAAAGGATGTGCCCAGGGGCCCCTGGCCCTGACTGCAAAGAATCCTTATATCGAAGGATGGACCCCACACCGAAGTTGTCCCCACCTCAAACTTGTGCTGCCCTGATAGACCCAAGGGAGCCCTACAAACTGACATCAGGAACCTGGACTGCTGAGTTTTCTTTCCCAGGGAAAATGGAAAAAGGATGTGCCCAGGGGCCCCTGGCCCTGACTGCAAAAAATCCTTATATCGAAGGATGGACCCCACACCGAAGTTGTCCCCACCTCAAACTTGTGCTGCCCTGATAGACCCAAGGGAGCCCTACAAACTGACATCAGGAACCTGGACTGCTGACTATTCTTTCCCAGGGAAAATGGAAAAAGGATGTGCCCAGGGGCCCCTGGCCCTGACTGCAAAGAATCCTTATATCGAAGGATGGACCCCACACCGAAGTTGTCCCCACCTCAAACTTGTGCTGCCCTGATAGACCCAAGGGAGCCCTACAAACTGACATCAGGAACCTGGACTGCTGAGTTTTCTTTCCCAGGGAAAATGGAAAAAGGATGTGCCCAGGGGCCCCTGGCCCTGACTGCAAAAAATCCTTATATCGAAGGATGGAGCCCACACCGAAGTTGTCCCCACCTCAAACTTGTGCTGCCCTGATAGACCCAAGGGAGCCCTACAAACTGACATCAGGAACCTGGACTGCTGAGTTTTCTTTCCCAGGGAAAATGGAAAAAGGATGTGCCCAGGGAACCCTGGCCCTGACTGCAAAGAATCCTTATATCGAAGGATGGAGCCCACACTGAATTTGTCCCCACCTCAAACTTGTGCTGCCCTGATAGACCCAAGGGAGCCCTACAAACTGACATCAGGAACCTGGACTGCTGAGTTTTCTTTCCCAGGGAAAATGGAAAAAGGATGTGCCCAGGGGCCCCTGGCCCTGGGCTGGGGCCTCACTGCAAAGAATCCTTATATCGAAGGATGGACCCAACACCGAAGTTGTCCCCACCTCAAACTTGTGCTGCCCTGATAGACCCAAGGGAACCCTACAAATTGACATCAGGAACCTGGACTGCTGAGTTTTCTTTCCCAGGGAAAATGGAAAAAGGATGTGCCCAGGGGCCCCTGGCCCTGACTGCAAAGAATCCTTATATCGAAGGATGGACCCAACACCGAAATTGTCCCCACCTCAAACTTGTGCTGCCCTGATAGACCCAAGGGAGCCCTACAAACTGACATCAGGAACCTGGACTGCTGAGTTTTCTTTCCCAGGGAAAATGAAAAAAGGATGTGCCCAGGGGCCCCTGGCGCTGGGCTGGGGCCTCACTGCAAAAAATCCTTATATCGAAGGATGGACCCCACACCGAAGTTGTCCCCACCTCAAACTTGTGCTGCCCTGATAGACCCAAGGGAGCCCTACAAACTGACATCAGGAACCTGGACTGCTGAGTTTTCTTTCCCAGGGAAAATGGAAAAAGGATGTGCCCAGGGGCCTCACTGCAAAGAATCCTTATATCGAAGGATGGACCCCAGACCGAGATTGTCCCCACCTCAAACTTGTGCTGCCCTGATAGACCCAAGGGAGCCCTACAAACTGACATCAGGAACCTGGACTGCTGAGTTTTCTTTCCCAGGGAAAATGGAAAAAGGATGTGCCCAGGGGCCCCAGACTGCAAAAAATCCTTATATCGAAGGATGGACCCCACACCGAAGATGTCCCCACCTCAAACTTGTGCTGCCCTGATAGACCCAAGGGAGCCCTACAAACTGACATCAGGAACCTGGACTGCTGAGTTTTCTTTCCCAGGGAAAATGGAAAAAGGATGTGCCCAGGGGCCCCTGGCCCTGACTGCAAAAAATCCTTATATCGAAGGATGGACCCCACACCGAAGTTGTCCCCACCTCAAACTTGTGCTGCCCTGATAGACCCAAGGGAGCCCTACAAACTGACATCAGGAACCTGGACTGCTGAGTTTTCTTTCCCAGGGAAAATGGAAAAAGGATGTGCCCAGGGGCCCCTGGACATGGGCTGGGGCCTCACTGCAAAGAATCCTTATATCGAAGGTTGGAGCCCACACCGAAGTTGTCCCCACCTCAAACTTGTGCTGCCCTGATAGACCCAAGGGAGCCCTACAAACTGACATCAGGAACCTGGACTGCTGAGTTTTCTTTCCCAGGGAAAATGGAAAAAGGATGTGCCCAGGGGCCTCACTGCAAAGAATCCTTATATCGAAGGATGGACCCCAGACCGAAGTTGTCCCCACCTCAAACTTGTGCTGCCCTGATAGACCCAAGGGAGCCCTACAAACTGACATCAGGAACCTGGACTGCTGAGTTTTTTTTCCCAGGGAAAATGGAAAAAGGATGTGCCCAGGGGCCGCAGACTGCAAAAAATCCTTATATCGAAGGATGGACCCCACACCGAAGATGTCCCCACCTCAAACTTGTGCTGCCCTGATAGACCCAAGGGAGCCCTACAAACTGACATCAGGAACCTGGACTGCTGAGTTTTCTTTCCCAGGGAAAATGGAAAAAGGATGTGCCCAGGGGCCCCTGGCCCTGACTGCAAAAAATCCTTATATCGAAGGATGGACCCCACACCGAAGTTGTCCCCACCTCAAACTTGTGCTGCCCTGATAGACCCAAGGGAGCCCTACAAACTGACATCAGGAACCTGGACTGCTGAGTTTTCTTTCCCAGGGAAAATGGAAAAAGGATGTGCCCAGGGGCCCCTGGCGCTGGGCTGGGGCCTCACTGCAAAGAATCCTTATATCGAAGGATGGACCCCACACCGAAGTTGTCCCCACCTCAAACTTGTGCTGCCCTGATAGACCCAAGGGAGCCCTACAAACTGACATCAGGAACCTGGACTGCTGAGTTTTCTTTCCCAGGGAAAATGGAAAAAGGATGTGCCCAGGGGCCCCTGGCCCTGACTGAAAAAATTCTTATATCGAAGGATGGACCCCACACCGAAGTTGTCCCCACCTCAAACTTGTGCTGCCCTGATAGACCCAAGGGAACCCTACAAATTGACATCAGGAACCTGGACTGCTGAGTTTTCTTTCCCAGGGTAAATGGAAAAAGGATGTGCCCAGGGGCCCCTGGCCCTGACTGCAATAAAACATTATATCGAAGGATGGACCCAAGAGCGAAATTGTCCCCACCTCAAACTTGTGCTGCCCTGATAGACCCAAGGGAGCCCTACAAACTGACATCAGGAACCTGGACTGCTGAGTTTTCTTTCCCAGGGAAAATGGAAAAAGGATGTGCCCAGGGGCCCCTGGCCCTGACTGCAAAAAATCCTTATATCGAAGGATGGACCCCACACCGAAGTTGTCCCCACCTCAAACTTGTGCTGCCCTGAAAGACCCAAGGGAGCCCTACAAACTGACATCAGGAACCTGGACTGCTGAGTTTTCTTTCCCAGGGAAAATGAAAAAAGGATGTGCCCAGGGGCACCTGGCCCTGGGCTGGGGCCTCACTGCAAAGAATCCTTATATCGAAGGATGGACCCCACACCGAAGTTGTCCCCACCTCAAACTTGTGCTGCCCTGATAGACCCAAGGGAGCCCTACAAACTGACATCAGGAACCTGGACTGCTGAGTTTTCTTTCCCAGGGAAAATGGAAAAAGGATGTGCCCAGGGGCCCCTGGCCCTGCGACCCTGGCCCTGACTGCAAAAAATCCTTATATCGAAGGATGGAGCCCACACCGAATTTGTCCCCACCTCAAACTTGTGCTGCCCTGATAGACCCAAGGGAGCCCTACAAACTGACATCAGGAACCTGGACTGCTGACTTTTCTTTCCCAGGGAAAATGGAAAAAGGATGTGCCCAGGGGCCCCTGGCCCTGGGCTGGGGCCTCACTTCAAAGAATCCTTATATCGAAGGATGGACCCCACACCGAAGTTGTCCCCACCTCAAACTTGTGCTGCCCTGATAGACCCAAGGGAGCCCTACAAACTGACATCAGGAACCTGGACTGCTGAGTTTTCTTTCCCAGGGAAAATGGAAAAAGGATGTTCCCAGAGTCCCCTGGACATCGGCTGGGGCCTCACTGCAAAGAATCCTTATATCGAAGGATGGACCCCACACCGAAGATGTGCCCACCTCAAACTTGTGCTGCCCTGATAGACCCAAGGGAGCCCTACAAACTGACATCAGGAACCTGGACTGCTGAGTTTTCTTTCCCAGGGAAAATGGAAAAAGGATGTGCCCAGGGGCCCCTGGACATGGGCTGGGGCCTCACTGCAAAGAATCCTTATATCGAAGGATGGACCCCACACCGAAGTTGTCCCCACCTCAAACTTGTGCTGCCCTGATAGACCCAAGGGAACCCTACAAACTGACATCAGGAACCTGGACTGCTGAGTTTTCTTTCCCAGGGAAAATGGAAAAAGGATGTGCCCAGGGGCCCCTGGCCCTGGGCTGGGCCTCACTGCAAAGAATCCTTATATCGAAGGATGGACCCCACACCGAAGTTGTCCCCACCTCAAACTTGTGCTGCCCTGATAGACCCAAGGGAGCCCTACAAACTGACATCAGGAACCTGGACTGCTGAGTTTTCTTTCCCAGGGAAAATGGAAAAAGGATGTGCCCAGGGGCCCCTGGCCCTGGGACCCTGGCCCTGACTGCAAAAAATCCTTATATCGAAGGATGGACCCCACACCGAAGTTGTCCCCACCTCAAACTTGTGCTGCCCTGATAGACCCAAGGGAGCCCTACAAACTGACATCAGGAACTTGGACTGATGAGTTTTCTTTCCCAGGGAAAATGGAAAAAGGTTGTGCCCAGGGGCCCCTAGCCCTGACTGCAAAAAATCCTTATATCGAAGGATGGAGCCCACACCGAAATTGTCCCCTCCTCAAACTTGTGCTGCCCTGATAGACCCAAGGGAGCCCTACAAACTGACATCAGGAACCTGGACTGCTGAGTTTTCTTTCCCAGGGAAAATGGAAAAAGGATGTGCCCAGGGGCCCCTGGCCCTGACTGCAAAGAATCCTTATATAGAAGGATGGACCCCACACCGAAGTTGTCCCCATCTCAAACTAGTGCTGCCCTGATAGACCCAAGGGAACCCTACAAACTGACATCAGGAAACTGGACTGCTGAGTTTTCTATCCCAGGGAAAATGGAAAAAGGATGTGCCCAGGGTTCCCTGGCCCTGGGCTGGTGCCTCACTGCAAAAAAACCTTATATCGAAGGATGGACCCCAGACCGAAATTGTCCCCACCTCAAACTTGTGCTGCCCTGATAGACCCAAGGGAGCCCTACAAACTGACATCAGGAACCTGGACTGCTGACTTTTCTTTCCCAGGGAAAATGGCCAAAGGATGTGCCCAGGGGCCCCTGGCCCTGGGCTGGGGCCTCACTGCAAAAAATCCTTATATCGAAGGATGGACCCCACACCGAAGTTGTCCCCACCTCAAACTTGTGCTGCCCTGATAGACCCAAGGGAGCCCTACAAACTGACATCAGGAACCTGGACTGCTGAGTTTTCTTTCCCAGGGAAAATGGAAAAAGGATGTGCCCGGGGGCCTCTGGCCCTGACTGCAAAGAATCCTTATATCGAAGGATGGACCCCACACCGAAGATGTCCCCACCTCAAACTTGTGCTGCCCTGATAGACCCAAGGGAGCCCTACAAACTGACATCAGGAACCTGGACTGCTGAGTTTTCTTTCCCAGGGAAAATGGAAAAAGGATGTGCCCAGGGGCCCCTGGCCCTGACTGCAAAAAATCCTTATATCGAAGGATGGACCCCACACCGAAGTTGTCCCCACCTCAAACTTGTGCTGCCCTGATAGACCCAAGGGAGCCCTACAAACTGACATCAGGAACCTGGACTGCTGAGTTTTCTTTCCCAGTGAAAATGGAAAAAGGATGTGCCCAGGGGCCCCTGGCCCTGCGACCCTGGCCCTGACTGCAAAAAATCCTTATATCGAAGGATGGAGCCCACACCGAATTTGTCCCCACCTCAAACTTGTGCTGCCCTGATAGACCCAACGGAGCCCTACAAACTGACATCAGGAACCTGGACTGCTGAGTTTTCTTTCCCAGGGAAAATGGAAAAAGGATGTGCCCAGGGGCCCCTGGCCCTGGGCTGGGGCCTCACTGCAAAGAATCCTTATATCGAAGGATGGACCCCACACCGAAGTTGTCCCCACCTCAAACTTGTGCTGCCCTGATAGACCCAAGGGAGCCCTACAAACTGACATCAGGAACCTGGACTGCTGAGTTTTCTTTCCCAGGGAAAATGGAAAAAGGATGTGCCCAGAGGCCCCTGGACATGGGCTGGGGCCTCACTGCAAAGAATCCTTATATCGAAGGATGGACCCCACACCGAAGTTGTCCCCACCTCAAACTTGTGCTGCCCTGATAGACCCAAGGGAGCCCTACAAACTGACATCAGGAACCTGGACTGCTGAGTTTTCTTTCCCAGGGAAAATGGAAAAAGGATGTTCCCAGAGTCCCCTGGACATCGGCTGGGGCCTCACTGCAAAGAATCCTTATATCGAAGGATGGACCCCACACCGAAGATGTGCCCACCTCAAACTTGTGCTGCCCTGATATACCCAAGGGAGCCCTACAAACTGACATCAGGAACCTGGACTGCTGAGTTTTCTTTCCCAGGGAAAATGGAAAAAGGATGTGCCCAGGGGCCCCTGGACATGGGCTGGGGCCTCACTGCAAAGAATCCTTATATCGAAGGATGGACCCCACACCGAAGTTGTCCCCACCTCAAACTTGTGCTGCCCTGATAGACCCAAGGGAACCCTACAAACTGACATCAGGAACCTGGACTGCTGAGTTTTCTTTCCCAGGGAAAATGGAAAAAGGATGTGCCCAGGGGCCCCTGGCCCTGGGCTGGGCCTCACTGCAAAGAATCCTTATATCGAAGGATGGACCCCACACCGAAGTTGTCCCCACCTCAAACTTGTGCTGCCCTGATAGACCCAAGGGAGCCCTACAAACTGACATCAGGAACCTGGACTGCTGAGTTTTCTTTCCCAGGGAAAATGGAAAAAGGATGTGCCCAGGGGCCCCTGGCCCTGGGACCCTGGCCCTGACTGCAAAAAATCCTTATATCGAAGGATGGACCCCACACCGAAGTTGTCCCCACCTCAAACTTGTGCTGCCCTGATAGACCCAAGGGAGCCCTACAAACTGACATCAGGAACTTGGACTGATGAGTTTTCTTTCCCAGGGAAAATGGAAAAAGGTTGTGCCCAGGGGCCCCTAGCCCTGACTGCAAAAAATCCTTATATCGAAGGATGGAGCCCACACCGAAATTGTCCCCTCCTCAAACTTGTGCTGCCCTGATAGACCCAAGGGAGCCCTACAAACTGACATCAGGAACCTGGACTGCTGAGTTTTCTTTCCCAGGGAAAATGGAAAAAGGATGTGCCCAGGGGCCCCTGGCCCTGACTGCAAAGAATCCTTATATAGAAGGATGGACCCCACACCGAAGTTGTCCCCACCTCAAACTTGTGCTGCCCTGATAGACCCAAGGGAGCCCTACAAACTGACATCAGGAAACTGGACTGCTGAGTTTTCTTTCCCAGGGAAAATGGAAAAAGGATGTGCCCAGGGGCCCCTGGCCCTGACTGCAAAGAATCCTTATATCGAAGGATGGACCCCACACCGAAGTTGTCCCCACCTCAAACTTGTGCTGCCCTGATAGACCCAAGGGAGCCCTACAAACTGACATCAGGAACCTGGACTGCTGAGTTTTCTTTCCCAGGGAAAATGGAAAAAGGATGTGCCCAGGGGCCCCTGGCCCTGACTGCAAAAAATCCTTATATCGAAGGATGGACCCCACACCGAAGTTGTCCCCACCTCAAACTTGTGCTGCCCTGATAGACCCAAGGGAGCCCTACAAACTGACATCAGGAACCTGGACTGCTGACTATTCTTTCCCAGGGAAAATGGAAAAAGGATGTGCCCAGGGGCCCCTGGCCCTGACTGCAAAGAATCCTTATATCGAAGGATGGACCCCACACCGAAGTTGTCCCCACCTCAAACTTGTGCTGCCCTGATAGACCCAAGGGAGCCCTACAAACTGACATCAGGAACCTGGACTGCTGAGTTTTCTTTCCCAGGGAAAATGGAAAAAGGATGTGCCCAGGGGCCCCTGGCCCTGACTGCAAAAAATCCTTATATCGAAGGATGGAGCCCACACCGAAGTTGTCCCCACCTCAAACTTGTGCTGCCCTGATAGACCCAAGGGAGCCCTACAAACTGACATCAGGAACCTGGACTGCTGAGTTTTCTTTCCCAGGGAAAATGGAAAAAGGATGTGCCCAGGGAACCCTGGCCCTGACTGCAAAGAATCCTTATATCGAAGGATGGAGCCCACACTGAATTTGTCCCCACCTCAAACTTGTGCTGCCCTGATAGACCCAAGGGAGCCCTACAAACTGACATCAGGAACCTGGACTGCTGAGTTTTCTTTCCCAGGGAAAATGGAAAAAGGATGTGCCCAGGGGCCCCTGGCCCTGGGCTGGGGCCTCACTGCAAAGAATCCTTATATCGAAGGATGGACCCAACACCGAAGTTGTCCCCACCTCAAACTTGTGCTGCCCTGATAGACCCAAGGGAACCCTACAAATTGACATCAGGAACCTGGACTGCTGAGTTTTCTTTCCCAGGGAAAATGGAAAAAGGATGTGCCCAGGGGCCCCTGGCCCTGACTGCAAAGAATCCTTATATCGAAGGATGGACCCAACACCGAAATTGTCCCCACCTCAAACTTGTGCTGCCCTGATAGACCCAAGGGAGCCCTACAAACTGACATCAGGAACCTGGACTGCTGAGTTTTCTTTCCCAGGGAAAATGAAAAAAGGATGTGCCCAGGGGCCCCTGGCGCTGGGCTGGGGCCTCACTGCAAAAAATCCTTATATCGAAGGATGGACCCCACACCGAAGTTGTCCCCACCTCAAACTTGTGCTGCCCTGATAGACCCAAGGGAGCCCTACAAACTGACATCAGGAACCTGGACTGCTGAGTTTTCTTTCCCAGGGAAAATGGAAAAAGGATGTGCCCAGGGGCCTCACTGCAAAGAATCCTTATATCGAAGGATGGACCCCAGACCGAGATTGTCCCCACCTCAAACTTGTGCTGCCCTGATAGACCCAAGGGAGCCCTACAAACTGACATCAGGAACCTGGACTGCTGAGTTTTCTTTCCCAGGGAAAATGGAAAAAGGATGTGCCCAGGGGCCCCAGACTGCAAAAAATCCTTATATCGAAGGATGGACCCCACACCGAAGATGTCCCCACCTCAAACTTGTGCTGCCCTGATAGACCCAAGGGAGCCCTACAAACTGACATCAGGAACCTGGACTGCTGAGTTTTCTTTCCCAGGGAAAATGGAAAAAGGATGTGCCCAGGGGCCCCTGGCCCTGACTGCAAAAAATCCTTATATCGAAGGATGGACCCCACACCGAAGTTGTCCCCACCTCAAACTTGTGCTGCCCTGATAGACCCAAGGGAGCCCTACAAACTGACATCAGGAACCTGGACTGCTGAGTTTTCTTTCCCAGGGAAAATGGAAAAAGGATGTGCCCAGGGGCCCCTGGACATGGGCTGGGGCCTCACTGCAAAGAATCCTTATATCGAAGGTTGGAGCCCACACCGAAGTTGTCCCCACCTCAAACTTGTGCTGCCCTGATAGACCCAAGGGAGCCCTACAAACTGACATCAGGAACCTGGACTGCTGAGTTTTCTTTCCCAGGGAAAATGGAAAAAGGATGTGCCCAGGGGCCTCACTGCAAAGAATCCTTATATCGAAGGATGGACCCCAGACCGAAGTTGTCCCCACCTCAAACTTGTGCTGCCCTGATAGACCCAAGGGAGCCCTACAAACTGACATCAGGAACCTGGACTGCTGAGTTTTTTTTCCCAGGGAAAATGGAAAAAGGATGTGCCCAGGGGCCGCAGACTGCAAAAAATCCTTATATCGAAGGATGGACCCCACACCGAAGATGTCCCCACCTCAAACTTGTGCTGCCCTGATAGACCCAAGGGAGCCCTACAAACTGACATCAGGAACCTGGACTGCTGAGTTTTCTTTCCCAGGGAAAATGGAAAAAGGATGTGCCCAGGGGCCCCTGGCCCTGACTGCAAAAAATCCTTATATCGAAGGATGGACCCCACACCGAAGTTGTCCCCACCTCAAACTTGTGCTGCCCTGATAGACCCAAGGGAGCCCTACAAACTGACATCAGGAACCTGGACTGCTGAGTTTTCTTTCCCAGGGAAAATGGAAAAAGGATGTGCCCAGGGGCCCCTGGCGCTGGGCTGGGGCCTCACTGCAAAGAATCCTTATATCGAAGGATGGACCCCACACCGAAGTTGTCCCCACCTCAAACTTGTGCTGCCCTGATAGACCCAAGGGAGCCCTACAAACTGACATCAGGAACCTGGACTGCTGAGTTTTCTTTCCCAGGGAAAATGGAAAAAGGATGTGCCCAGGGGCCCCTGGCCCTGACTGAAAAAATTCTTATATCGAAGGATGGACCCCACACCGAAGTTGTCCCCACCTCAAACTTGTGCTGCCCTGATAGACCCAAGGGAACCCTACAAATTGACATCAGGAACCTGGACTGCTGAGTTTTCTTTCCCAGGGAAAATGGAAAAAGGATGTGCCCAGGGGCCCCTGGCCCTGACTGCAATAAAACATTATATCGAAGGATGGACCCAAGAGCGAAATTGTCCCCACCTCAAACTTGTGCTGCCCTGATAGACCCAAGGGAGCCCTACAAACTGACATCAGGAACCTGGACTGCTGAGTTTTCTTTCCCAGGGAAAATGGAAAAAGGATGTGCCCAGGGGCCCCTGGCCCTGACTGCAAAAAATCCTTATATCGAAGGATGGACCCCACACCGAAGTTGTCCCCACCTCAAACTTGTGCTGCCCTGAAAGACCCAAGGGAGCCCTACAAACTGACATCAGGAACCTGGACTGCTGAGTTTTCTTTCCCAGGGAAAATGAAAAAAGGATGTGCCCAGGGGCACCTGGCCCTGGGCTGGGGCCTCACTGCAAAGAATCCTTATATCGAAGGATGGACCCCACACCGAAGTTGTCCCCACCTCAAACTTGTGCTGCCCTGATAGACCCAAGGGAGCCCTACAAACTGACATCAGGAACCTGGACTGCTGAGTTTTCTTTCCCAGGGAAAATGGAAAAAGGATGTGCCCAGGGGCCCCTGGCCCTGCGACCCTGGCCCTGACTGCAAAAAATCCTTATATCGAAGGATGGAGCCCACACCGAATTTGTCCCCACCTCAAACTTGTGCTGCCCTGATAGACCCAAGGGAGCCCTACAAACTGACATCAGGAACCTGGACTGCTGACTTTTCTTTCCCAGGGAAAATGGAAAAAGGATGTGCCCAGGGGCCCCTGGCCCTGGGCTGGGGCCTCACTTCAAAGAATCCTTATATCGAAGGATGGACCCCACACCGAAGTTGTCCCCACCTCAAACTTGTGCTGCCCTGATAGACCCAAGGGAGCCCTACAAACTGACATCAGGAACCTGGACTGCTGAGTTTTCTTTCCCAGGGAAAATGGAAAAAGGATGTTCCCAGAGTCCCCTGGACATCGGCTGGGGCCTCACTGCAAAGAATCCTTATATCGAAGGATGGACCCCACACCGAAGATGTGCCCACCTCAAACTTGTGCTGCCCTGATAGACCCAAGGGAGCCCTACAAACTGACATCAGGAACCTGGACTGCTGAGTTTTCTTTCCCAGGGAAAATGGAAAAAGGATGTGCCCAGGGGCCCCTGGACATGGGCTGGGGCCTCACTGCAAAGAATCCTTATATCGAAGGATGGACCCCACACCGAAGTTGTCCCCACCTCAAACTTGTGCTGCCCTGATAGACCCAAGGGAACCCTACAAACTGACATCAGGAACCTGGACTGCTGAGTTTTCTTTCCCAGGGAAAATGGAAAAAGGATGTGCCCAGGGGCCCCTGGCCCTGGGCTGGGCCTCACTGCAAAGAATCCTTATATCGAAGGATGGACCCCACACCGAAGTTGTCCCCACCTCAAACTTGTGCTGCCCTGATAGACCCAAGGGAGCCCTACAAACTGACATCAGGAACCTGGACTGCTGAGTTTTCTTTCCCAGGGAAAATGGAAAAAGGATGTGCCCAGGGGCCCCTGGCCCTGGGACCCTGGCCCTGACTGCAAAAAATCCTTATATCGAAGGATGGACCCCACACCGAAGTTGTCCCCACCTCAAACTTGTGCTGCCCTGATAGACCCAAGGGAGCCCTACAAACTGACATCAGGAACTTGGACTGATGAGTTTTCTTTCCCAGGGAAAATGGAAAAAGGTTGTGCCCAGGGGCCCCTAGCCCTGACTGCAAAAAATCCTTATATCGAAGGATGGAGCCCACACCGAAATTGTCCCCTCCTCAAACTTGTGCTGCCCTGATAGACCCAAGGGAGCCCTACAAACTGACATCAGGAACCTGGACTGCTGAGTTTTCTTTCCCAGGGAAAATGGAAAAAGGATGTGCCCAGGGGCCCCTGGCCCTGACTGCAAAGAATCCTTATATAGAAGGATGGACCCCACACCGAAGTTGTCCCCATCTCAAACTAGTGCTGCCCTGATAGACCCAAGGGAACCCTACAAACTGACATCAGGAAACTGGACTGCTGAGTTTTCTATCCCAGGGAAAATGGAAAAAGGATGTGCCCAGGGTTCCCTGGCCCTGGGCTGGTGCCTCACTGCAAAAAAACCTTATATCGAAGGATGGACCCCAGACCGAAATTGTCCCCACCTCAAACTTGTGCTGCCCTGATAGACCCAAGGGAGCCCTACAAACTGACATCAGGAACCTGGACTGCTGACTTTTCTTTCCCAGGGAAAATGGCCAAAGGATGTGCCCAGGGGCCCCTGGCCCTGGGCTGGGGCCTCACTGCAAAAAATCCTTATATCGAAGGATGGACCCCACACCGAAGTTGTCCCCACCTCAAACTTGTGCTGCCCTGATAGACCCAAGGGAGCCCTACAAACTGACATCAGGAACCTGGACTGCTGAGTTTTCTTTCCCAGGGAAAATGGAAAAAGGATGTGCCCGGGGGCCTCTGGCCCTGACTGCAAAGAATCCTTATATCGAAGGATGGACCCCACACCGAAGATGTCCCCACCTCAAACTTGTGCTGCCCTGATAGACCCAAGGGAGCCCTACAAACTGACATCAGGAACCTGGACTGCTGAGTTTTCTTTCCCAGGGAAAATGGAAAAAGGATGTGCCCAGGGGCCCCTGGCCCTGACTGCAAAAAATCCTTATATCGAAGGATGGACCCCACACCGAAGTTGTCCCCACCTCAAACTTGTGCTGCCCTGATAGACCCAAGGGAGCCCTACAAACTGACATCAGGAACCTGGACTGCTGAGTTTTCTTTCCCAGTGAAAATGGAAAAAGGATGTGCCCAGGGGCCCCTGGCCCTGCGACCCTGGCCCTGACTGCAAAAAATCCTTATATCGAAGGATGGAGCCCACACCGAATTTGTCCCCACCTCAAACTTGTGCTGCCCTGATAGACCCAACGGAGCCCTACAAACTGACATCAGGAACCTGGACTGCTGAGTTTTCTTTCCCAGGGAAAATGGAAAAAGGATGTGCCCAGGGGCCCCTGGCCCTGGGCTGGGGCCTCACTGCAAAGAATCCTTATATCGAAGGATGGACCCCACACCGAAGTTGTCCCCACCTCAAACTTGTGCTGCCCTGATAGACCCAAGGGAGCCCTACAAACTGACATCAGGAACCTGGACTGCTGAGTTTTCTTTCCCAGGGAAAATGGAAAAAGGATGTGCCCAGAGGCCCCTGGACATGGGCTGGGGCCTCACTGCAAAGAATCCTTATATCGAAGGATGGACCCCACACCGAAGTTGTCCCCACCTCAAACTTGTGCTGCCCTGATAGACCCAAGGGAGCCCTACAAACTGACATCAGGAACCTGGACTGCTGAGTTTTCTTTCCCAGGGAAAATGGAAAAAGGATGTTCCCAGAGTCCCCTGGACATCGGCTGGGGCCTCACTGCAAAGAATCCTTATATCGAAGGATGGACCCCACACCGAAGATGTGCCCACCTCAAACTTGTGCTGCCCTGATATACCCAAGGGAGCCCTACAAACTGACATCAGGAACCTGGACTGCTGAGTTTTCTTTCCCAGGGAAAATGGAAAAAGGATGTGCCCAGGGGCCCCTGGACATGGGCTGGGGCCTCACTGCAAAGAATCCTTATATCGAAGGATGGACCCCACACCGAAGTTGTCCCCACCTCAAACTTGTGCTGCCCTGATAGACCCAAGGGAACCCTACAAACTGACATCAGGAACCTGGACTGCTGAGTTTTCTTTCCCAGGGAAAATGGAAAAAGGATGTGCCCAGGGGCCCCTGGCCCTGGGCTGGGCCTCACTGCAAAGAATCCTTATATCGAAGGATGGACCCCACACCGAAGTTGTCCCCACCTCAAACTTGTGCTGCCCTGATAGACCCAAGGGAGCCCTACAAACTGACATCAGGAACCTGGACTGCTGAGTTTTCTTTCCCAGGGAAAATGGAAAAAGGATGTGCCCAGGGGCCCCTGGCCCTGGGACCCTGGCCCTGACTGCAAAAAATCCTTATATCGAAGGATGGACCCCACACCGAAGTTGTCCCCACCTCAAACTTGTGCTGCCCTGATAGACCCAAGGGAGCCCTACAAACTGACATCAGGAACTTGGACTGATGAGTTTTCTTTCCCAGGGAAAATGGAAAAAGGTTGTGCCCAGGGGCCCCTAGCCCTGACTGCAAAAAATCCTTATATCGAAGGATGGAGCCCACACCGAAATTGTCCCCTCCTCAAACTTGTGCTGCCCTGATAGACCCAAGGGAGCCCTACAAACTGACATCAGGAACCTGGACTGCTGAGTTTTCTTTCCCAGGGAAAATGGAAAAAGGATGTGCCCAGGGGCCCCTGGCCCTGACTGCAAAGAATCCTTATATAGAAGGATGGACCCCACACCGAAGTTGTCCCCATCTCAAACTAGTGCTGCCCTGATAGACCCAAGGGAACCCTACAAACTGACATCAGGAAACTGGACTGCTGAGTTTTCTATCCCAGGGAAAATGGAAAAAGGATGTGCCCAGGGTTCCCTGGCCCTGGGCTGGTGCCTCACTGCAAAAAAACCTTATATCGAAGGATGGACCCCAGACCGAAATTGTCCCCACCTCAAACTTGTGCTGCCCTGATAGACCCAAGGGAGCCCTACAAACTGACATCAGGAACCTGGACTGCTGACTTTTCTTTCCCAGGGAAAATGGCCAAAGGATGTGCCCAGGGGCCCCTGGCCCTGGGCTGGGGCCTCACTGCAAAAAATCCTTATATCGAAGGATGGACCCCACACCGAAGTTGTCCCCACCTCAAACTTGTGCTGCCCTGATAGACCCAAGGGAGCCCTACAAACTGACATCAGGAACCTGGACTGCTGAGTTTTCTTTCCCAGGGAAAATGGAAAAAGGATGTGCCCGGGGGCCTCTGGCCCTGACTGCAAAGAATCCTTATATCGAAGGATGGACCCCACACCGAAGATGTCCCCACCTCAAACTTGTGCTGCCCTGATAGACCCAAGGGAGCCCTACAAACTGACATCAGGAACCTGGACTGCTGAGTTTTCTTTCCCAGGGAAAATGGAAAAAGGATGTGCCCAGGGCCCCCTGGCCCTGATTGCAAAGAATCCTTATATCGAAGGATGGACCCCACACCAAAGTTGTCCCCACCTCAAACTTGTGCTGCCCTGATAGACCCAAGGGAGCCCTACAAACTGACATCAGGAACCTGGACTGCTGAGTTTTCTTTCCCAGGGAAAATGGAAAAAGGATGTGCCCAGGGGCCCCTGGCCCTGACTGCAAAAAATCCTTATATCGAAGGATGGACCCCACACCGAAGTTGTCCCCACCTCAAACTTGTGCTGCCCTGATAGACCCAAGGGAGCCCTACAAACTGACATCAGGAACCTGGACTGCTGAGTTTTCTTTCCCAGGGAAAATGGAAAAAGGATGTGCCCAGGGGCCCCTGGCCCTGACTGCAAAGAATCCTTATATCGAAGGATGGACCCCACACCGAAGTTGTCCCCACCTCAAACTTGTGCTGCCCTGATAGACCCAAGGGAGCCCTACAAACTGACATCAGGAACCTGGACTGCTGAGTTTTCTTTCCCAGGGAAAATGGAAAAAGGATGTGCCCAGGGAACCCTGGCCCTGACTGCCAAAAATTCATATATCGAAGGATGGACCCCACACCGAAGTTGTCCCCACCTCAAACTTGTGCTGCCCTGATAGACCCAAGGGAGCCCTACAAACTGACATCAGGAACCTGGACTGCTGAGTTTTCTTTCCCAGGGAAAATGGAAAAAGGATGTGCCCGGGGGCCCCTGGCCCTGACTGCAAAGAATCCTTATATCGAAGGATGGACCCCACACCGAAGATGTCCCCACCTCAAACTTGTGCTGCCCTGATAGACCCAAGGGAGCCCTACAAACTGACATCAGGAACCTGGACTGCTGAGTTTTCTTTCCCAGGGAAAATGGAAAAAGGATGTGCCCAGAGGCCCCTGGACATGGGCTGGGGCCTCACTGCAAAGAATCCTTATATCGAAGGATGGACCCCACACCGAAGTTGTCCCCACCTCAAACTTGTGCTGCCCTGATAGACCCAAGGGAGCCCTACAAACTGACATCAGGAACCTGGACTGCTGAGTTTTCTTTCCCAGGGAAAATGGAAAAAGAATGTTCCCAGAGGCCCCTGGACATGGGCTGGGGCCTCACTGCAAAGAATCCTTATATCGAAGGATGGACCCCACACCGAAGATGTGCCCACCTCAAACTTGTGCTGCCCTGATAGACCCAAGGGAGCCCTACAAACTGACATCAGGAACCTGGACTGCTGAGTTTTCTTTCCCAGGGAAAATGGAAAAAGGATGTGCCCAGGGGCCCCTGGCCCTGACTGCAAAAAATCCTTATATCGAAGGATGGACCCCACACCGAAGTTGTCCCCACCTCAAACTTGTGCTGCCCTGAAAGACCCAAGGGAGCCCTACAAACTGACATCAGGAACCTGGACTGCTGAGTTTTCTTTCCCAGGGAAAATGAAAAAAGGATGTGCCCAGGGGCACCTGGCCCTGGGCTGGGGCCTCACTGCAAAGAATCCTTATATCGAAGGATGGACCCCACACCGAAGTTGTCCCCACCTCAAACTTGTGCTGCCCTGATAGACCCAAGGGAGCCCTACAAACTGACATCAGGAACCTGGACTGCTGAGTTTTCTTTCCCAGGGAAAATGGAAAAAGGATGTGCCCAGGGGCCCCTGGCCCTGACTGCAAAAAATCCTTATATCGAAGGATGGACCCCACACCGAAGTTGTCCCCACCTCAAACTTGTGCTGCCCTGATAGACCCAAGGGAGCCCTACAAACTGACATCAGGAACCTGGACTGCTGAGTTTTCTTTCCCAGTGAAAATGGAAAAAGGATGTGCCCAGGGGCCCCTGGCCCTGCGACCCTGGCCCTGACTGCAAAAAATCCTTATATCGAAGGATGGAGCCCACACCGAATTTGTCCCCACCTCAAACTTGTGCTGCCCTGATAGACCCAAGGGAGCCCTACAAACTGACATCAGGAACCTGGACTGCTGACTTTTCTTTCCCAGGGAAAATGGAAAAAGGATGTGCCCAGGGGCCCCTGGCCCTGGGCTGGGGCCTCACTTCAAAGAATCCTTATATCGAAGGATGGACCCCACACCGAAGTTGTCCCCACCTCAAACTTGTGCTGCCCTGATAGACCCAAGGGAGCCCTACAAACTGACATCAGGAACCTGGACTGCTGAGTTTTCTTTCCCAGGGAAAATGGAAAAAGGATGTTCCCAGAGTCCCCTGGACATCGGCTGGGGCCTCACTGCAAAGAATCCTTATATCGAAGGATGGACCCCACACCGAAGATGTGCCCACCTCAAACTTGTGCTGCCCTGATAGACCCAAGGGAGCCCTACAAACTGACATCAGGAACCTGGACTGCTGAGTTTTCTTTCCCAGGGAAAATGGAAAAAGGATGTGCCCAGGGGCCCCTGGACATGGGCTGGGGCCTCACTGCAAAGAATCCTTATATCGAAGGATGGACCCCACACCGAAGTTGTCCCCACCTCAAACTTGTGCTGCCCTGATAGACCCAAGGGAACCCTACAAACTGACATCAGGAACCTGGACTGCTGAGTTTTCTTTCCCAGGGAAAATGGAAAAAGGATGTGCCCAGGGGCCCCTGGCCCTGGGCTGGGCCTCACTGCAAAGAATCCTTATATCGAAGGATGGACCCCACACCGAAGTTGTCCCCACCTCAAACTTGTGCTGCCCTGATAGACCCAAGGGAGCCCTACAAACTGACATCAGGAACCTGGACTGCTGAGTTTTCTTTCCCAGGGAAAATGGAAAAAGGATGTGCCCAGGGGCCCCTGGCCCTGGGACCCTGGCCCTGACTGCAAAAAATCCTTATATCGAAGGATGGACCCCACACCGAAGTTGTCCCCACCTCAAACTTGTGCTGCCCTGATAGACCCAAGGGAGCCCTACAAACTGACATCAGGAACTTGGACTGATGAGTTTTCTTTCCCAGGGAAAATGGAAAAAGGTTGTGCCCAGGGGCCCCTAGCCCTGACTGCAAAAAATCCTTATATCGAAGGATGGAGCCCACACCGAAATTGTCCCCTCCTCAAACTTGTGCTGCCCTGATAGACCCAAGGGAGCCCTACAAACTGACATCAGGAACCTGGACTGCTGAGTTTTCTTTCCCAGGGAAAATGGAAAAAGGATGTGCCCAGGGGCCCCTGGCCCTGACTGCAAAGAATCCTTATATAGAAGGATGGACCCCACACCGAAGTTGTCCCCATCTCAAACTAGTGCTGCCCTGATAGACCCAAGGGAACCCTACAAACTGACATCAGGAAACTGGACTGCTGAGTTTTCTATCCCAGGGAAAATGGAAAAAGGATGTGCCCAGGGTTCCCTGGCCCTGGGCTGGTGCCTCACTGCAAAAAAACCTTATATCGAAGGATGGACCCCAGACCGAAATTGTCCCCACCTCAAACTTGTGCTGCCCTGATAGACCCAAGGGAGCCCTACAAACTGACATCAGGAACCTGGACTGCTGACTTTTCTTTCCCAGGGAAAATGGCCAAAGGATGTGCCCAGGGGCCCCTGGCCCTGGGCTGGGGCCTCACTGCAAAAAATCCTTATATCGAAGGATGGACCCCACACCGAAGTTGTCCCCACCTCAAACTTGTGCTGCCCTGATAGACCCAAGGGAGCCCTACAAACTGACATCAGGAACCTGGACTGCTGAGTTTTCTTTCCCAGGGAAAATGGAAAAAGGATGTGCCCGGGGGCCTCTGGCCCTGACTGCAAAGAATCCTTATATCGAAGGATGGACCCCACACCGAAGATGTCCCCACCTCAAACTTGTGCTGCCCTGATAGACCCAAGGGAGCCCTACAAACTGACATCAGGAACCTGGACTGCTGAGTTTTCTTTCCCAGGGAAAATGGAAAAAGGATGTGCCCAGGGGCCCCTGGCCCTGACTGCAAAAAATCCTTATATCGAAGGATGGACCCCACACCGAAGTTGTCCCCACCTCAAACTTGTGCTGCCCTGATAGACCCAAGGGAGCCCTACAAACTGACATCAGGAACCTGGACTGCTGAGTTTTCTTTCCCAGTGAAAATGGAAAAAGGATGTGCCCAGGGGCCCCTGGCCCTGCGACCCTGGCCCTGACTGCAAAAAATCCTTATATCGAAGGATGGAGCCCACACCGAATTTGTCCCCACCTCAAACTTGTGCTGCCCTGATAGACCCAACGGAGCCCTACAAACTGACATCAGGAACCTGGACTGCTGAGTTTTCTTTCCCAGGGAAAATGGAAAAAGGATGTGCCCAGGGGCCCCTGGCCCTGGGCTGGGGCCTCACTGCAAAGAATCCTTATATCGAAGGATGGACCCCACACCGAAGTTGTCCCCACCTCAAACTTGTGCTGCCCTGATAGACCCAAGGGAGCCCTACAAACTGACATCAGGAACCTGGACTGCTGAGTTTTCTTTCCCAGGGAAAATGGAAAAAGGATGTGCCCAGAGGCCCCTGGACATGGGCTGGGGCCTCACTGCAAAGAATCCTTATATCGAAGGATGGACCCCACACCGAAGTTGTCCCCACCTCAAACTTGTGCTGCCCTGATAGACCCAAGGGAGCCCTACAAACTGACATCAGGAACCTGGACTGCTGAGTTTTCTTTCCCAGGGAAAATGGAAAAAGGATGTTCCCAGAGTCCCCTGGACATCGGCTGGGGCCTCACTGCAAAGAATCCTTATATCGAAGGATGGACCCCACACCGAAGATGTGCCCACCTCAAACTTGTCCTGCCCTGATATACCCAAGGGAGCCCTACAAACTGACATCAGGAACCTGGACTGCTGAGTTTTCTTTCCCAGGGAAAATGGAAAAAGGATGTGCCCAGGGGCCCCTGGACATGGGCTGGGGCCTCACTGCAAAGAATCCTTATATCGAAGGATGGACCCCACACCGAAGTTGTCCCCACCTCAAACTTGTGCTGCCCTGATAGACCCAAGGGAACCCTACAAACTGACATCAGGAACCTGGACTGCTGAGTTTTCTTTCCCAGGGAAAATGGAAAAAGGATGTGCCCAGGGGCCCCTGGCCCTGGGCTGGGCCTCACTGCAAAGAATCCTTATATCGAAGGATGGACCCCACACCGAAGTTGTCCCCACCTCAAACTTGTGCTGCCCTGATAGACCCAAGGGAGCCCTACAAACTGACATCAGGAACCTGGACTGCTGAGTTTTCTTTCCCAGGGAAAATGGAAAAAGGATGTGCCCAGGGGCCCCTGGCCCTGGGACCCTGGCCCTGACTGCAAAAAATCCTTATATCGAAGGATGGACCCCACACCGAAGTTGTCCCCACCTCAAACTTGTGCTGCCCTGATAGACCCAAGGGAGCCCTACAAACTGACATCAGGAACTTGGACTGATGAGTTTTCTTTCCCAGGGAAAATGGAAAAAGGTTGTGCCCAGGGGCCCCTAGCCCTGACTGCAAAAAATCCTTATATCGAAGGATGGAGCCCACACCGAAATTGTCCCCTCCTCAAACTTGTGCTGCCCTGATAGACCCAAGGGAGCCCTACAAACTGACATCAGGAACCTGGACTGCTGAGTTTTCTTTCCCAGGGAAAATGGAAAAAGGATGTGCCCAGGGGCCCCTGGCCCTGACTGCAAAGAATCCTTATATAGAAGGATGGACCCCACACCGAAGTTGTCCCCATCTCAAACTAGTGCTGCCCTGATAGACCCAAGGGAACCCTACAAACTGACATCAGGAAACTGGACTGCTGAGTTTTCTATCCCAGGGAAAATGGAAAAAGGATGTGCCCAGGGTTCCCTGGCCCTGGGCTGGTGCCTCACTGCAAAAAAACCTTATATCGAAGGATGGACCCCAGACCGAAATTGTCCCCACCTCAAACTTGTGCTGCCCTGATAGACCCAAGGGAGCCCTACAAACTGACATCAGGAACCTGGACTGCTGACTTTTCTTTCCCAGGGAAAATGGCCAAAGGATGTGCCCAGGGGCCCCTGGCCCTGGGCTGGGGCCTCACTGCAAAAAATCCTTATATCGAAGGATGGACCCCACACCGAAGTTGTCCCCACCTCAAACTTGTGCTGCCCTGATAGACCCAAGGGAGCCCTACAAACTGACATCAGGAACCTGGACTGCTGAGTTTTCTTTCCCAGGGAAAATGGAAAAAGGATGTGCCCGGGGGCCTCTGGCCCTGACTGCAAAGAATCCTTATATCGAAGGATGGACCCCACACCGAAGATGTCCCCACCTCAAACTTGTGCTGCCCTGATAGACCCAAGGGAGCCCTACAAACTGACATCAGGAACCTGGACTGCTGAGTTTTCTTTCCCAGGGAAAATGGAAAAAGGATGTGCCCAGGGCCCCCTGGCCCTGATTGCAAAGAATCCTTATATCGAAGGATGGACCCCACACCAAAGTTGTCCCCACCTCAAACTTGTGCTGCCCTGATAGACCCAAGGGAGCCCTACAAACTGACATCAGGAACCTGGACTGCTGAGTTTTCTTTCCCAGGGAAAATGGAAAAAGGATGTGCCCAGGGGCCCCTGGCCCTGACTGCAAAAAATCCTTATATCGAAGGATGGACCCCACACCGAAGTTGTCCCCACCTCAAACTTGTGCTGCCCTGATAGACCCAAGGGAGCCCTACAAACTGACATCAGGAACCTGGACTGCTGAGTTTTCTTTCCCAGGGAAAATGGAAAAAGGATGTGCCCAGGGGCCCCTGGCCCTGACTGCAAAGAATCCTTATATCGAAGGATGGACCCCACACCGAAGTTGTCCCCACCTCAAACTTGTGCTGCCCTGATAGACCCAAGGGAGCCCTACAAACTGACATCAGGAACCTGGACTGCTGAGTTTTCTTTCCCAGGGAAAATGGAAAAAGGATGTGCCCAGGGAACCCTGGCCCTGACTGCCAAAAATTCTTATATCGAAGGATGGACCCCACACCGAAGTTGTCCCCACCTCAAACTTGTGCTGCCCTGATAGACCCAAGGGAGCCCTACAAACTGACATCAGGAACCTGGACTGCTGAGTTTTCTTTCCCAGGGAAAATGGAAAAAGGATGTGCCCGGGGGCCCCTGGCCCTGACTGCAAAGAATCCTTATATCGAAGGATGGACCCCACACCGAAGATGTCCCCACCTCAAACTTGTGCTGCCCTGATAGACCCAAGGGAGCCCTACAAACTGACATCAGGAACCTGGACTGCTGAGTTTTCTTTCCCAGGGAAAATGGAAAAAGGATGTGCCCAGAGGCCCCTGGACATGGGCTGGGGCCTCACTGCAAAGAATCCTTATATCGAAGGATGGACCCCACACCGAAGTTGTCCCCACCTCAAACTTGTGCTGCCCTGATAGACCCAAGGGAGCCCTACAAACTGACATCAGGAACCTGGACTGCTGAGTTTTCTTTCCCAGGGAAAATGGAAAAAGAATGTTCCCAGAGGCCCCTGGACATGGGCTGGGGCCTCACTGCAAAGAATCCTTATATCGAAGGATGGACCCCACACCGAAGATGTGCCCACCTCAAACTTGTGCTGCCCTGATAGACCCAAGGCAGCCCTACAAACTGACATCAGGAACCTGGACTGCTGAGTTTTCTTTCCCAGGGAAAATGGAAAAAGGATGTGCCCAGGGGCCCCTGGACATGGGCTGGGGCCTCACTGCAAAGAATCCTTATATCGAAGGATGGACCCCACACCGAAGTTGTCCCCACCTCAAACTTGTGCTGCCCTGATAGACCCAAGGGAGCCCTACAAACTGACATCAGGAACCTGGACTGCTGAGTTTTCTTTCCCAGGGAAAATGGAAAAAGGATGTGCCCAGGGGCCCCTGGCCCTGACTGCAAAGAATCCTTATATCGAAGGATGGACCCCACACCAAAGTTGTCCCCACCTCAAACTTGTGCTGCCCTGATAGACCCAAGGGAGCCCTACAAACTGACATCAGGAACCTGGACTGCTGAGTTTTCTTTCCCAGGGAAAATGGAAAAAGGATGTGCCCAGGGGCCCCGGCCCTGACTGCAAAAAATCCTTATATCGAAGGATGGACCCCACACCGAAGTTGTCCCCACCTCAAACTTGTGCTGCCCTGATAGACCCAAGGGAGCCCTACAAACTGACATCAGGAACCTGGACTGCTGAGTTTTCTTTCCCAGGGAAAATGGAAAAAGGATGTGCCCAGGGGCCCCTGGCCCTGACTGCAAAAAATCCTTATATCGAAGGATGGACCCCACACCGAAGTTGTCCCCACCTCAAACTTGTGCTGCCCTGATAGACCCAAGGGAGCCCTACAGACTGACATCAGGAACCTGGACTGCTGAGTTTACTTTTCCCAGGGAAAATGGAAAAAGGATGTGCCCAGGGGCCCCTGGCCCTGGGCTGGGGCCTCACTGCAAAGAATCCTTATATCGAAGGATGGACCCCACACCGAAGTTGTCCCCACCTCAAACTTGTGCTGCCCTGATAGACCCAAGGGAGCCCTACAAACTGACATCAGGAACCTGGACTGCTGAGTTTTCTTTCCCAGGGAAAATGGAAAAAGGATGTGCCCGGGGGCCCCTGGCCCTGACTGCAAAGAATCCTTATATCGAAGGATGGACCCCACACCGAAGATATCCCCACCTCAAACTTGTGCTGCCCTGATAGACCCAAGGGAGCCCTACAAACTGACATCAGGAACCTGGACTGCTGAGTTTTCTTTCCCAGGGAAAATGGAAAAAGGATGTGCCCAGGGGCCCCTGGCCCTGACTGCAAAGAATCCGTATATCGAAGGATGGACCCCACACCAAAGTTGTCCCCACCTCAAACTTGTGCTGCCCTGATAGACCCAAGGGAGCCCTACAAACTGACATCAGGAACCTGGACTGCTGAGTTTTCTTTCCCAGGGAAAATGGAAAAAGGATGTGCCCAGGGGCCCCTGGCCCTGACTGCAAAAAATCCTTATATCGAAGGATGGACCCCACACCGAAGATGTCCCCACCTCAAACTTGTGCTGCCCTGATAGACCCAAGGGAGCCCTACAAACTGACATCAGGAACCTGGACTGCTGAGTTTTCTTTCCCAGGGAAAATGGAAAAAGGATGTGCCCAGGGGCCCCTGGCCCTGACTGCAAAAAATCCTTATATCGAAGGATGGAGCCCACACCGAAGTTGTCCCCTCCTCAAACTTGTGCTGCCCTGATAGACCCAAGGGAGCCCTACAAACTGACATCAGGAACCTGGACTGCTGAGTTTTCTTTCCCAGGGAAAATGGAAAAAGGATGTGCCCGGGGGCCCCTGGCCCTGACTGCAAAGAATCCTTATATCGAAGGATGGACCCCACACCGAAGATGTCCCCACCTCAAACTTGTGCTGCCCTGATAGACCCAAGGGAGCCCTACAAACTGACATCAGGAACCTGGACTGCTGAGTTTTCTTTCCCAGGGAAAATGGAAAAAGGATGTGCCCAGGGAACCCTGGCCCTGACTGCCAAAAATTCTTATATCGAAGGATGGACCCCACACCGAAGTTGTCCCCACCTCAAACTTGTGCTGCCCTGATAGACCCAAGGGAGCCCTACAAACTGACATCAGGAACCTGGACTGCTGAGTTTTCTTTCCCAGGGAAAATGGAAAAAGGGTGTGCCCGGGGGCCCCTGGCCCTGACTGCAAAGAATCCTTATATCGAAGGATGGACCCCACACCGAAGTTGTCCCCACCTCAAACTTGTGCTGCCCTGATAGACCCAAGGGAGCCCTACAAACTGACATCAGGAACCTGGACTGCTGAGTTTTCTTTCCCAGGGAAAATGGAAAAAGGATGTGCCCAGGGGCCCCTGGCCCTGACTGCAAAAAATCCTTATATCGAAGGATGGACCCCACACCGAAGTTGTCCCCACCTCAAACTTGTGCTGCCCTGATAGACCCAAGGGAGCCCTACAAACTGACATCAGGAACCTGGACTGCTGAGTTTTCTTTCCCAGTGAAAATGGAAAAAGGATGTGCCCAGGGGCCCCTGGCCCTGCGACCCTGGCCCTGACTGCAAAAAATCCTTATATCGAAGGATGGAGCCCACACCGAATTTGTCCCCACCTCAAACTTGTGCTGCCCTGATAGACCCAAGGGAGCCCTACAAACTGACATCAGGAACCTGGACTGCTGACTATTCTTTCCCAGGGAAAATGGAAAAAGGATGTGCCCAGGGGCCCCTGGCCCTGACTGCAAAGAATCCTTATATCGAAGGATGGACCCCAGACCGAAGTTGTCCCCACCTCAAACTTGTGCTGCCCTGATAGACCCAAGGGAGCCCTACAAACTGACATCAGGAACCTGGACTGCTGAGTTTTCTTTCCCAGGGAAAATGGAAAAAGGATGTGCCCAGGGGCCCCTGGCCCTGACTGCAAAAAATCCTTATATCGAAGGATGGAGCCCACACCGAAGTTGTCCCCACCTCAAACTTGTGCTGCCCTGATAGACCCAAGGGAGCCCTACAAACTGACATCAGGAACCTGGACTGCTGAGTTTTCTTTCCCAGGGAAAATGGAAAAAGGATGTGACCAGGGAACCCTGGCCCTGACTGCAAAGAATCCTTATATCGAAGGATGGAGCCCACACTGAATTTGTCCCCACCTCAAACTTGTGCTGCCCTGATAGACCCAAGGGAGCCCTACAAACTGACATCAGGAACCTGGACTGCTGAGTTTTCTTTCCCAGGGAAAATGGAAAAAGGATGTGCCCAGGGGCCCCTAGCCCTGAGCCTTGGGCCCTGACTGCAAAAAATCCTTATATCGAAGGATGGACCCAACACCGAAGTTGTCCCCACCTCAAACTTGTGCTGCCCTGATAGACCCAAGGGAACCCTACAAATTGACATCAGGAACCTGGACTGCTGAGTTTTCTTTCCCAGGGAAAATGGAAAAAGGATGTGCCCAGGGGCCCCTGGCCCTGACTGCAAAGAATCCTTATATCGAAGGATGGACCCCACACCGAAGTTGTCCCCACCTCAAACTTGTGCTGCCCTGATAGACCCAAGGGAGCCCTACAAACTGACATCAGGAACCTGGACTGCTGACTTTTCTTTCCCAGGGAAAATGGAAAAAGGATGTGCCCAGGGGCCCCTGGCCCTGACTGCAATAAATCCTTATATCGAAGGATGGACCCAACACCGAAATTGTCCCCACCTCAAACTTGTGCTGCCCTGATAGACCCAAGGGAGCCCTACAAACTGACATCAGGAACCTGGACTGCTGAGTTTTCTTTCCCAGGGAAAATGAAAAAAGGATGTGCCCAGGGGCCCCTGGCCCTGGGCTGGGGCCTCACTGCAAAGAATCCTTATATCGAAGGATGGACCCCACACCGAAGTTGTCCCCACCTCAAACTTGTGCTGCCCTGATAGACCCAAGGGAGCCCTACAAACTGACATCAGGAACCTGGACTGCTGAGTTTTCTTTCCCAGGGAAAATGGAAAAAGGATGTGCCCAGAGGCCCCTGGACATGGGCTGGGGCCTCACTGCAAAGAATCCTTATATCGAAGGATGGACCCCACACCGAAGTTGTCCCCACCTCAAACTTGTGCTGCCCTGATAGACCCAAGGGAGCCCTACAAACTGACATCAGGAACCTGGACTGCTGAGTTTTCTTTCCCAGGGAAAATGGAAAAAGGATGTGCCCAGGGGCCCCTGGCCCTGGGCTGGGCCTCACTGCAAAGAATCCTTATATCGAAGGATGGACCCCACACCGAAGTTGTCCCCACCTCAAACTTGTGCTGCCCTGATAGACCCAAGGGAGCCCTACAAACTGACATCAGGAACCTGGACTGCTGAGTTTTCTTTCCCAGGGAAAATGGAAAAAGGATGTGCCCAGGGGCCCCTGGCCCTGGGACCCTGGCCCTGACTGCAAAAAATCCTTATATCGAAGGATGGACCCCACACCGAAGTTGTCCCCACCTCAAACTTGTGCTGCCCTGATAGACCCAAGGGAGCCCTACAAACTGACATCAGGAACTTGGACTGATGAGTTTTCTTTCCCAGGGAAAATGGAAAAAGGTTGTGCCCAGGGGCCCCTAGCCCTGACTGCAAAAAATCCTTATATCGAAGGATGGAGCCCACACCGAAATTGTCCCCTCCTCAAACTTGTGCTGCCCTGATAGACCCAAGGGAGCCCTACAAACTGACATCAGGAACCTGGACTGCTGAGTTTTCTTTCCCAGGGAAAATGGAAAAAGGATGTGCCCAGGGGCCCCTGGCCCTGACTGCAAAGAATCCTTATATAGAAGGATGGACCCCACACCGAAGTTGTCCCCATCTCAAACTAGTGCTGCCCTGATAGACCCAAGGGAACCCTACAAACTGACATCAGGATACTGGACTGCTGAGTTTTCTATCCCAGGGAAAATGGAAAAAGGATGTGCCCAGGGTTCCCTGGCCCTGGGCTGGTGCCTCACTGCAAAAAAACCTTATATCGAAGGATGGACCCCAGACCGAAATTGTCCCCACCTCAAACTTGTGCTGCCCTGATAGACCCAAGGGAGCCCTACAAACTGACATCAGGAACCTGGACTGCTGACTTTTCTTTCCCAGGGAAAATGGCCAAAGGATGTGCCCAGGGGCCCCTGGCCCTGGGCTGGGGCCTCACTGCAAAAAATCCTTATATCGAAGGATGGACCCCACACCGAAGTTGTCCCCACCTCAAACTTGTGCTGCCCTGATAGACCCAAGGGAGCCCTACAAACTGACATCAGGAACCTGGACTGCTGAGTTTTCTTTCCCAGGGAAAATGGAAAAAGGATGTGCCCGGGGGCCTCTGGCCCTGACTGCAAAGAATCCTTATATCGAAGGATGGACCCCACACCGAAGATGTCCCCACCTCAAACTTGTGCTGCCCTGATAGACCCAAGGGAGCCCTACAAACTGACATCAGGAACCTGGACTGCTGAGTTTTCTTTCCCAGGGAAAATGGAAAAAGGATGTGCCCAGGGCCCCCTGGCCCTGATTGCAAAGAATCCTTATATCGAAGGATGGACCCCACACCAAAGTTGTCCCCACCTCAAACTTGTGCTGCCCTGATAGACCCAAGGGAGCCCTACAAACTGACATCAGGAACCTGGACTGCTGAGTTTTCTTTCCCAGGGAAAATGGAAAAAGGATGTGCCCAGGGGCCCCTGGCCCTGACTGCAAAAAATCCTTATATCGAAGGATGGACCCCACACCGAAGTTGTCCCCACCTCAAACTTGTGCTGCCCTGATAGACCCAAGGGAGCCCTACAAACTGACATCAGGAACCTGGACTGCTGAGTTTTCTTTCCCAGGGAAAATGGAAAAAGGATGTGCCCAGGGGCCCCTGGCCCTGACTGCAAAGAATCCTTATATCGAAGGATGGACCCCACACCGAAGTTGTCCCCACCTCAAACTTGTGCTGCCCTGATAGACCCAAGGGAGCCCTACAAACTGACATCAGGAACCTGGACTGCTGAGTTTTCTTTCCCAGGGAAAATGGAAAAAGGATGTGCCCAGGGAACCCTGGCCCTGACTGCCAAAAATTCTTATATCGAAGGATGGACCCCACACCGAAGTTGTCCCCACCTCAAACTTGTGCTGCCCTGATAGACCCAAGGGAGCCCTACAAACTGACATCAGGAACCTGGACTGCTGAGTTTTCTTTCCCAGGGAAAATGGAAAAAGGATGTGCCCGGGGGCCCCTGGCCCTGACTGCAAAGAATCCTTATATCGAAGGATGGACCCCACACCGAAGATGTCCCCACCTCAAACTTGTGCTGCCCTGATAGACCCAAGGGAGCCCTACAAACTGACATCAGGAACCTGGACTGCTGAGTTTTCTTTCCCAGGGAAAATGGAAAAAGGATGTTCCCAGAGGCCCCTGGACATGGGCTGGGGCCTCACTGCAAAGAATCCTTATATCGAAGGATGGAACCCACACCGAAGTTGTCCCCACCTCAAACTTGTGCTGCCCTGATAGACCCAAGGGAGCCCTACAAACTGACATCAGGAACCTGGACTGCTGAGTTTTCTTTCCCAGGGAAAATGGAAAAAGGATGTTCCCAGAGGCCCCTGGACATGGGCTGGGGCCTCACTGCAAAGAATCCTTATATCGAAGGATGGACCCCACACCGAAGATGTGCCCACCTCAAACTTGTGCTGCCCTGATAGACCCAAGGCAGCCCTACAAACTGACATCAGGAACCTGGACTGCTGAGTTTTCTTTCCCAGGGAAAATGGAAAAAGGATGTGCCCAGGGGCCCCTGGACATGGGATGGGGCCTCACTGCAAAGAATCCTTATATCGAAGGATGGACCCCACACCGAAGTTGTCCCCACCTCAAACTTGTGCTGCCCTGATAGACCCAAGGGAGCCCTACAAACTGACATCAGGAACCTGGACTGCTGAGTTTTCTTTCCCAGGGAAAATGGAAAAAGGATGTGCCCAGGGGCCCCTGGCCCTGACTGCAAAGAATCCTTATATCGAAGGATGGACCCCACACCAAAGTTGTCCCCACCTCAAACTTGTGCTGCCCTGATAGACCCAAGGGAGCCCTACAAACTGACATCAGGAACCTGGACTGCTGAGTTTTCTTTCCCAGGGAAAATGGAAAAAGGATGTGCCCAGGGGCCCCGGCCCTGACTGCAAAAAATCCTTATATCGAAGGATGGACCCCACACCGAAGTTGTCCCCACCTCAAACTTGTGCTGCCCTGATAGACCCAAGGGAGCCCTACAAACTGACATCAGGAACCTGGACTGCTGAGTTTTCTTTCCCAGGGAAAATGGAAAAAGGATGTGCCCAGGGGCCCCTGGCCCTGACTGCAAAAAATCCTTATATCGAAGGATGGACCCCACACCGAAGTTGTCCCCACCTCAAACTTGTGCTGCCCTGATAGACCCAAGGGAGCCCTACAGACTGACATCAGGAACCTGGACTGCTGAGTTTACTTTTCCCAGGGAAAATGGAAAAAGGATGTGCCCAGGGGCCCCTGGCCCTGGGCTGGGGCCTCACTGCAAAGAATCCTTATATCGAAGGATGGACCCCACACCGAAGTTGTCCCCACCTCAAACTTGTGCTGCCCTGATAGACCCAAGGGAGCCCTACAAACTGACATCAGGAACCTGGACTGCTGAGTTTTCTTTCCCAGGGAAAATGGAAAAAGGATGTGCCCGGGGGCCCATGGCCCTGACTGCAAAGAATCCTTATATCGAAGGATGGACCCCACACCGAAGATGTCCCCACCTCAAACTTGTGCTGCCCTGATAGACCCAAGGGAGCCCTACAAACTGACATCAGGAACCTGGACTGCTGAGTTTTCTTTCCCAGGGAAAATGGAAAAAGGATGTGCCCAGGGGCCCCTGGCCCTGACTGCAAAGAATCCGTATATCGAAGGATGGACCCCACACCAAAGTTGTCCCCACCTCAAACTTGTGCTGCCCTGATAGACCCAAGGGAGCCCTACAAACTGACATCAGGAACCTGGACTGCTGAGTTTTCTTTCCCAGGGAAAATGGAAAAAGGATGTGCCCAGGGGCCCCTGGCCCTGACTGCAAAGAATCCTTATATAGAAGGATGGACCCCACACCGAAGTTGTCCCCATCTCAAACTAGTGCTGCCCTGATAGACCCAAGGGAACCCTACAAACTGACATCAGGAAACTGGACTGCTGAGTTTTCTATCCCAGGGAAAATGGAAAAAGGATGTGCCCAGGGTTCCCTGGCCCTGGGCTGGTGCCTCACTGCAAAAAAACCTTATATCGAAGGATGGACCCCAGACCGAAATTGTCCCCACCTCAAACTTGTGCTGCCCTGATAGACCCAAGGGAGCCCTACAAACTGACATCAGGAACCTGGACTGCTGACTTTTCTTTCCCAGGGAAAATGGCCAAAGGATGTGCCCAGGGGCCCCTGGCCCTGGGCTGGGGCCTCACTGCAAAAAATCCTTATATCGAAGGATGGACCCCACACCGAAGTTGTCCCCACCTCAAACTTGTGCTGCCCTGATAGACCCAAGGGAGCCCTACAAACTGACATCAGGAACCTGGACTGCTGAGTTTTCTTTCCCAGGGAAAATGGAAAAAGGATGTGCCCAGGGGCCTCACTGCAAAGAATCCTTATATCGAAGGATGGACCCCAGACCGAAGTTGTCCCCACCTCAAACTTGTGCTGCCCTGATAGACCCAAGGGAGCCCTAC
Organism: Lonchura striata; assembly: GCF_050655825.1. Classification (NCBI taxonomy): domain Eukaryota; kingdom Metazoa; phylum Chordata; class Aves; order Passeriformes; family Estrildidae; genus Lonchura; species Lonchura striata. Next base: position 10,282,171 of record NC_140733.1, on the reverse strand, counting down.
AAACTGACATCAGGAACCTGGACTGCTGAGTTTTCTTTCCCAGGGAAAATGGAAAAAGGATGTGCACAGGGGCCCCTGGCCCTGACTGCAAAAAATCCTTATATCGAAGGATGGACCCCACACCGAAGATGTGCCCACCTCAAACTTGTGCTGCCCTGATAGACCCAAGGGAGCCCTACAAACTGACATCAGGAACCTGGACTGCTGAGTTTTCTTTCCCAGGGAAAATGGAAAAAGGATGTGCCCAGGGGCCCCTGGACATGGGCTGGGGCCTCACTGCAAAGAATCCTTATATCGAAGGATGGACCCCACACCGAAGTTGTCCCCACCTCAAACTTGTGCTGCCCTGATAGACCCAAGGGAACCCTACAAACTGACATCAGGAACCTGGACTGCTGAGTTTTCTTTCCCAGGGAAAATGGAAAAAGGTTGTGCCCAGGGGCCCCTGGCTCTGGGCAGGGGCCTCACTGCAAAGAATCCTTATATCGAAGGATGGACCCCACACCGAAGTTGTCCCCACCTCAAACTTGTGCTGCCCTGATAGACCCAAGGGAGCCCTACAAACTGACATCAGGAACCTGGACTGCTGAGTATTCTTTCCCAGGGAAAATGGCCAAAGGATGTGCCCGGGGGCCCCTGGCCCTGACTGCAAAAAATCCTTATATCGAAGGATGGACCCCACACCGAAGTTGTCCCCACCTCAAACTTGTGCTGCCCTGATAGACCCAAGGGAGCCCTACAAACTGACATCAGGAACCTGGACTGCTGAGTTTTCTTTCCCAGGGAAAATGGCCAAAGGATGTGCCCGGGGGCCCGTGGCCATGACTGCAAAAAATCCTTATATCGAAGGATGGACCCCACACCGAAGTTGTCCCCACCTCAAACTTGTGCTGCCCTGATAGACCCAAGGGAGCCCTACAAACTGACATCAGGAACCTGGACTGCTGAGTTTTCTTTCCCAGGGAAAATGGAAAAAGGATGTGCCCAGGGGCCCCTGGCCTGGACTGCAAAAAATCATTATATCGAAGGATGGAGCCCACACCGAAGTTGTCCCCACCTCAAACTTGTGCTGCCCTGATAGACCCAAGGGAGCCCTACAAACTGACATCAGGAACCTGGACTGCTGAGTTTTCTTTCCCAGGGAAAATGGCCAAAGGATGTGCCCAGGGGCCCCTGGCACTGGGCAGGGACCTCACTGCAAAAAATCCTTATATCGAAGGATGGACCCCACACCGAAGTTGTCCCCACCTCAAACTTGTGCTGCCCTTATAGACCCAAGGGAGCCCTACAAACTGACATCAGGAACCTGGACTGCTGAGTTTTCTTTCCCAGGGAAAATGGCCAAAGGATGTGCCCAGGGGCCCCTGGCCCTGACTGCAAAAAATCCTTATATCGAAGGATGGACCCCACACCGAAGTTGTCCCCACCTCAAACTTGTGCTGCCCTGATAGACCCAAGGGAGCCCTACAAACTGACATCAGGAACCTGGACTGCTGAGTTTTCTTTCCCAGGGAAAATGGAAAAAGGATGTGCCCAGCGGCCCCTGGCCCTGACTGCAAAAAATCTTTATATCGAAGGATGGACCCCACACCGAAGTTGTCCCCACCTCAAACTTGTGCTGCCCTGATAGACCCAAGGGAGCCCTACAAACTGACATCAGGAACCTGGACTGCTGAGTTTTCTTTCCCAGGTAAAATGGCCAAAGGTTGTGCCCAGGGGCCCCTGGCTCTGGGCAGGGGCCTCACTGCAAAGAATCCTTATATCGAAGGATGGACCCCACACCGAAGATGTCCCCACCTCAAACTTGTGCTGCCCTGATAGACCCAAGGGAGCCCTACAAACTGACATCAGGAACCTGGACTGCTGAGTTTTCTTTCCCAGGGAAAATGGCCAAAGGATGTGCCCAAGGGCCCTTGCCCCTGACTGCAAAGAATCCTTATATCGAAGGATGGACCCCACACCGAAGTTGTCCCCACCTCAAACTTGTGCTGCCCTGATAGACCCAAGGGAGCCCTACAAACTGACATCAGGAACCTGGACTGCTGAGTTTTCTTTCCCAGGGAAAATGGCCAAAGGATGTGCCCAGGGGCCCCTGGCCCTGACTGCAAAAAATCCTTATATCGAAGGATGCACCCCACACCGAAGTTGTCCCCACCTCAAACTTGTGCTGCCCTGATAGACCCAAGGGAGCCCTACAAACTGACATCAGGAACCTGGACTGCTGAGTTTTCTTTCCCAGGGAAAATGGAAAAAGGATGTGCCCGGGGGCCCCTGGCCCTGACTGCAAAGAATCCTTATATCGAAGGATGGACCCCACACCGAAGTTGTCCCCACCTCAAACTTGTGCTGCCCTGATAGACCCAAGGGAGCCCTACAAACTGACATCAGGAACCTGGACTGCTGAGTTTTCTTTCCCAGGGAAAATGGAAAAAGGATGTGCCCAGGGGCCCCTGGCCCTGACTGCAAAAAATCCTTATATCGAAGGATGGACCCCACACCGAAGTTGTCCCCACCTCAAACTTGTGCTGCCCTGATAGACCCAAGGGAGCCCTACAAACTGACATCAGGAACCTGGACTGCTGAGTTTTCTTTCCCAGGGAAAATGGAAAAAGGATGTGCCCAGGGGCCCCTGGCCCTGACTGCAAAAAATCCTTATATCGAAGGATGGACCCCACACCGAAGTTGTCCCCACCTCAAACTTGTGCTGCCCTGATAGACCCAAGGGAGCCCTACTAACTGACATCAGGAACCTGGACTGCTGACTATTCTTTCCCAGGGAAAATGGAAAAAGGATGTGCCCAGGGGCCCCTGGCCTGGACTGCAAAAAATCATTATATCGAAGGATGGAGCCCACACCGAAGTTGTCCCCACCTCAAACTTGTGCTGCCCTGATAGACCCAAGGGAGCCCTACAAACTGACATCAGGAACCTGGACTGCTGAGTTTTCTTTCCCAGGGAAAATGGCCAAAGGGTGTGCCCAGGGGCCCCTGGCACTGGGCAGGGACCTCACTGCAAAAAATCCTTATATCGAAGGATGGACCCCACACCGAAGTTGTCCCCACCTCAAACTTGTGCTGCTCTGATACACCCAAGGGAGCCCTACAAACTGACATCAGGAACCTGGACTGCTGAGTTTTCTTTCCCAGGGAAAATGGAAAAAGGATGTGCCCGGGGGCCCCTGGCCCTGACTGCAAAAAATCCTTATATCGAAGGATGGACCCCACACCGAAGTTGTCCCCACCTCAAACTTGTGCTGCCCTGATAGACCCAAGGGAGCCCTACAAACTGACATCAGGAACCTGGACTGCTGAGTTTTCTTTCCCAGGGAAAATGGAAAAAGGATGTGCCCAGGGGCCCCTGGCCTGGACTGCAAAAAATCATTATATCGATGGATGGAGCCCACACCGAAGTTGTCCCCACCTCAAACTTGTGCTGCCCTGATAGACCCAAGGGAGCCCTACAAACTGACATCAGGAACCTGGACTGCTGAGTTTTCTTTCCCAGGGAAAATGGCCAAAGGATGTGCCCAGGGGCCCCTGGCCCTGACTGCAAAGAATCCTTATATCGAAGGATGGACCCCACACCGAAGTTGTCCCCACCTCAAACTTGTGCTGCCCTGCTAGACCCAAGGGAGCCCTACAAACTGACATCAGGAACCTGGACTGCTGAGTTTTCTTTCCCAGGGAAAATGGAAAAAGGATGTGCCCAGGGGCCCCTGGCCTGGACAGCAAAAAATCATTATATCGAAGGATGGAGCCCACACGAAAGTTGTGCCCACCTCAAACTTGTGCTGCCCTGATAGACCCAAGGGAGCCCTACAAATTGACATCAGGAACCTGGATTGCTGAGTTTTCTTTCCCAGGGAAAATGGAAAAAGGATGTGCCCAGGGGCCCCTGGCACTGGGCAGGGACCTCACTGCAAAAAATCCTTATATCGAAGGATGGACCCCACACCGAAGTTGTCCCCACCTCAAACTTGTGCTGCCCTGATAGACCCAAGGGAGCCCTACAAACTGACATCAGGAACCTGGACTGCTGAGTTTTCTTTCCCAGGGAAAATGGAAAAAGGATGTGCCCAGGGGCCCCTGGCCCTGACTGCAAAAAATCCTTATATCGAAGGATGGACCCCACACCGAAGATGTCCCCACCTCAAACTTGTGCTGCCCTGATAGACCCAAGGGAGCCCTACAAACTGACATCAGGAACCTGGACTGCTGAGTTTTCTTTCCCAGGGAAAATGGAAAAAGGATGTGCCCAGAGGCCCCTGGCCCTGACTGCAAAAAATCCTTATATTGAAGGATGGACCCCACACCGAAGTTGTCCCCACCTCAAACTTGTGCTGCCCTGATAGACCCAAGGGAGCCCTACAAACTGACATCAGGAACCTGGACTGCTGAGTTTTCTTTCCCAGGGAAAATGGAAAAAGGATGTGCCCGGGGGGCCCTGGCCCTGACTGCAAAAAATCCTTATATCGAAGGATGGACCCCACACCGAAGTTGTCCCCACCTCAAACTTGTGCTGCCCTGATAGACCCAAGGGAGCCCTACTAACTGACATCAGGAACCTGGACTGCTGAGTTTTCTTTCCCAGGGAAAATGGAAAAAGGATGTGCCCAGGGGCCCCTAGCACTGGGCAGGGACCTCACTGCAAAAAATCCTTATATCGAAGGATGGACCCCACACCGAAGTTGTCCCCACCTCAAACTTGTGCTGCCCTGATAGACCCAAGGGAACCCTACAAACTGACATCAGGAACCTGGACTGCTGAGTTTTCTTTCCCAGGGAAAATGGAAAAAGGATGTGCCCGGGGGCCCCTGGTCCAGACTGCAAAGAATCCTTATATCGAAGGATGGACCCCACACCGAAGTTGTCCCCACCTCAAACTTGTGCTGCCCTGATAGACCCAAGGGAGCCCTACAAGCTGACATCAGGAACCTGGACTGCTGAGTTTTCTTTCCCAGGGAAAATGGAAAAAGGATGTGCCCAGGGGCCCATGACCCTGACTGCAAAAAATCCTTATATCGGAGGATGCACCCCACACCGAAGTTGTCCCCACCTCAAACTTGTGCTGCCCTGATAGACCCAAGGGAGCCCTACTAACTGACATCAGGAACCTGGACTGCTGAGTTTTCTTTCCCAGGGAAAATGGAAAAAGGATGTGCCCAGGGGCCCCTGGCCCTGACTGCAAAGAATCCTTATATCGAAGGATGGACCCCACACCAAAGTTGTCCCCACCTCAAACTTGTGCTGCCCTGATAGACCCAAGGGAGCCCTACAAACTGACATCAGGAACCTGGACTGCTGAGTTTTCTTTCCCAGGGAAAATGGAAAAAGGATGTGCCCGGGGGCCCCTGGCCCTGACTGCAAAGAATCCTTATATCGAAGGATGGACCCCACACCGAAGTTGTCCCCACCTAAAACTTGTGATGCCCTGATAGACCCAAGGGAGCCCTACAAACTGACATCAGGAACCTGGACTGCTGAGTTTTCTTTCCCAGGGAAAATGGAAAAAGGATGTGCCCAGGGAACCCTGGCCCTGACTGCCAAAAATTCTTATATCGAAGGATGGACCCCACACCGAAGTTGTCCCCACCTCAAACTTGTGCTGCCCTGATAGACCCAAGGGAGCCCTACAAACTGACATCAGGAACCTGGACTGCTGAGTTTTCTTTCCCAGGGAAAATGGAAAAAGGATGTGCCCAGGGGCCCCTGGCCCTGACTGCAAAGAATCCTTATATCGAAGGATGGACCCCACACCGAAGTTGTCCCCACCTCAAACTTGTGCTGCCCTGATAGACCCAAGGGAGCCCTACAAACTGACATCAGGAACCTGGACTGCTGAGTTTTCTTTCCCAGGGAAAATGGAAAAAGGATGTGCCCAGGGGCCCCTGGCCCTGACTGCAAAAAATCCTTATATCGAAGGATGGACCCCACACCGAAGTTGTCCCCACCTCAAACTTGTGCTGCCCTGATAGACCCAAGGGAGCCCTACAAACTGACATCAGGAACCTGGACTGCTGAGTTTTCTTTCCCAGGGAAAATGGAAAAAGGATGTGCCCAGGGGCCCCTGGCCCTGACTGCAAAAAATCCTTATATCGAAGGATGGACCCCAGGCCGAAGTTGTCCCCACCTCAAACTTGTGCTGCCCTGATAGACCCAAGGGAGCCCTACAAACTGACATCAGGAACCTGGACTGCTGACTATTCTTTCCCAGGGAAAATGGAAAAAGGATGTGCCCAGGGGCCCCTGGCCCTGACTGCAAAGAATCCTTATATCGAAGGATGGACCCCACACCGAAGTTGTCCCCACCTCAAACTTGTGCTGCCCTGATAGACCCAAGGGAGCCCTACAAACTGACATCAGGAACCTGGACTCCTGAGTTTTCTTTCCCAGGGAAAATGGAAAAAGGATGTGCCCAGGGGCCCCTGGCCCTGACTGCAAAAAATCCTTATATCGAAGGATGGACCCCAGACCGAAGTTGTCCCCACCTCAAACTTGTGCTGCCCTGATAGACCCAAGGGAGCCCTACAAACTGACATCAGGAACCTGGACTGCTGAGTTTTCTTTCCCAGGGAAAATGGAAAAAGGATGTGCCCAGGGGCCCCTGGCCCTGGGACCCTGGCCCTGACTGCAAAAAATCCTTATATCGAAGGATGGACCCCACACCGAAGTAGTCCCCACCTCAAACTTGTGCTGCCCTGATAGACCCAAGGGAGCCCTACAGACTGACATCAGGAACCTGGACTGCTGACTTTTCTTTCCCAGGGAAAATGGAAAAAGGATGTGCCCAGGGGCCCCTGGCCCTGACTGCAAAAAATCCTTATATCGAAGGATGCACCCCACACCGAAGTTGTCCCCACCTCAAACTTGTGCTGCCCTGATAGACCCAAGGGAGCCCTACAAACTGACATCAGGAACCTGGACTGCTGAGTTTTCTTTCCCAGGGAAAATGGAAAAAGGATGTGCCCAGGGGCCCCTGGCCCTGACTGCAAAGAATCCTTATAACGAAGGATGGACCCCACACCGAAGTTGTCCCCACCTCAAACTTGTGCTGCCCTGATAGACCCAAGGGAGCCCTACAAACTGACATCAGGAACCTGGACTGCTGAGTTTTCTTTCCCAGGGAAAATGGAAAAAGGATGTGCCCAGGGGCCCCTGGACATGGGCTGGGGCCTCACTGCAAAGAATCCTTATATCGAAGGATGGACCCCACACCGAAGTTGTCCCCACCTCAAACTTGTGCTGCCCTGATAGACCCAAGGGAACCCTACAAACTGACATCAGGAACCTGGACTGCTGAGTTTTCTTTCCCAGGGAAAATGGCCAAAGGATGTGCCCAGGGGCCCCTGGCCCTGACTGCAATAAATCCTTATATCGAAGGATGGAGCCCACACCGAAATTGTCCCCACCTCAAACTTGTGCTGCCCTGATAGACCCAAGGGAGCCCTACAAACTGACATCAGGAACCTGGACTGCTGAGTTTTCTTTCCCAGGGAAAATGAAAAAAGGATGTGCCCAGGGGCCCCTGGCCCTGGGCTGGGGCCTCACTGCAAAGAATCCTTATATCGAAGGATGGACCCCACACCGAAGTTGTCCCCACCTCAAACTTGTGCTGCCCTGATAGACCCAAGGGAGCCCTACAAACTGACATCAGGAACCTGGACTGCTGAGTTTTCTTTCCCAGGGAAAATGGAAAAAGGATGTGCCCAGGGGCCTCACTGCAAAGAATCCTTATATCGAAGGATGGACCCCAGACCGAAGTTGTCCCCACCTCAAACTTGTGCTGCCCTGATAGACCCAAGGGAGCCCTACAAACTGACATCAGGAACCTGGACTGCTGAGTTTTCTTTCCCAGGGAAAATGGAAAAAGGATGTGCACAGGGGCCCCTGGCCCTGACTGCAAAAAATCCTTATATCGAAGGATGGACCCCACACCGAAGATGTGCCCACCTCAAACTTGTGCTGCCCTGATAGACCCAAGGGAGCCCTACAAACTGACATCAGGAACCTGGACTGCTGAGTTTTCTTTCCCAGGGAAAATGGAAAAAGGATGTGCCCAGGGGCCCCTGGACATGGGCTGGGGCCTCACTGCAAAGAATCCTTATATCGAAGGATGGACCCCACACCGAAGTTGTCCCCACCTCAAACTTGTGCTGCCCTGATAGACCCAAGGGAACCCTACAAACTGACATCAGGAACCTGGACTGCTGAGTTTTCTTTCCCAGGGAAAATGGAAAAAGGTTGTGCCCAGGGGCCCCTGGCTCTGGGCAGGGGCCTCACTGCAAAGAATCCTTATATCGAAGGATGGACCCCACACCGAAGTTGTCCCCACCTCAAACTTGTGCTGCCCTGATAGACCCAAGGGAGCCCTACAAACTGACATCAGGAACCTGGACTGCTGAGTATTCTTTCCCAGGGAAAATGGCCAAAGGATGTGCCCGGGGGCCCCTGGCCCTGACTGCAAAAAATCCTTATATCGAAGGATGGACCCCACACCGAAGTTGTCCCCACCTCAAACTTGTGCTGCCCTGATAGACCCAAGGGAGCCCTACAAACTGACATCAGCAACCTGGACTGCTGAGTTTTCTTTCCCAGGGAAAATGGCCAAAGGATGTGCCCGGGGGCCCGTGGCCATGACTGCAAAAAATCCTTATATCGAAGGATGGACCCCACACCGAAGTTGTCCCCACCTCAAACTTGTGCTGCCCTGATAGACCCAAGGGAGCCCTACAAACTGACATCAGGAACCTGGACTGCTGAGTTTTCTTTCCCAGGGAAAATGGAAAAAGGATGTGCCCAGGGGCCCCTGGCCTGGACTGCAAAAAATCATTATATCGAAGGATGGAGCCCACACCGAAGTTGTCCCCACCTCAAACTTGTGCTGCCCTGATAGACCCAAGGGAGCCCTACAAACTGACATCAGGAACCTGGACTGCTGAGTTTTCTTTCCCAGGGAAAATGGCCAAAGGATGTGCCCAGGGGCCCCTGGCACTGGGCAGGGACCTCACTGCAAAAAATCCTTATATCGAAGGATGGACCCCACACCGAAGTTGTCCCCACCTCAAACTTGTGCTGCCCTTATAGACCCAAGGGAGCCCTACAAACTGACATCAGGAACCTGGACTGCTGAGTTTTCTTTCCCAGGGAAAATGGCCAAAGGATGTGCCCAGGGGCCCCTGGCCCTGACTGCAAAAAATCCTTATATCGAAGGATGGACCCCACACCGAAGTTGTCCCCACCTCAAACTTGTGCTGCCCTGATAGACCCAAGGGAGCCCTACAAACTGACATCAGGAACCTGGACTGCTGAGTTTTCTTTCCCAGGGAAAATGGAAAAAGGATGTGCCCAGCGGCCCCTGGCCCTGACTGCAAAAAATCTTTATATCGAAGGATGGACCCCACACCGAAGTTGTCCCCACCTCAAACTTGTGCTGCCCTGATAGACCCAAGGGAGCCCTACAAACTGACATCAGGAACCTGGACTGCTGAGTTTTCTTTCCCAGGGAAAATGGAAAAAGGATGTGCCCGGGGGCCCCTGGCCCTGACTGCAAAGAATCCTTATATCGAAGGATGGACCCCACACCGAAGTTGTCCCCACCTCAAACTTGTGCTGCCCTGATAGACCCAAGGGAGCCCTACAAACTGACATCAGGAACCTGGACTGCTGAGTTTTCTTTCCCAGGGAAAATGGAAAAAGGATGTGCCCAGGGGCCCCTGGCCCTGACTGCAAAAAATCCTTATATCGAAGGATGGACCCCACACCGAAGTTGTCCCCACCTCAAACTTGTGCTGCCCTGATAGACCCAAGGGAGCCCTACAAACTGACATCAGGAACCTGGACTGCTGAGTTTTCTTTCCCAGGGAAAATGGAAAAAGGATGTGCCCAGGGGCCCCTGGCCCTGACTGCAAAAAATCCTTATATCGAAGGATGGACCCCACACCGAAGTTGTCCCCACCTCAAACTTGTGCTGCCCTGATAGACCCAAGGGAGCCCTACTAACTGACATCAGGAACCTGGACTGCTGACTATTCTTTCCCAGGGAAAATGGAAAAAGGATGTGCCCAGGGGCCCCTGGCCTGGACTGCAAAAAATCATTATATCGAAGGATGGAGCCCACACCGAAGTTGTCCCCACCTCAAACTTGTGCTGCCCTGATAGACCCAAGGGAGCCCTACAAACTGACATCAGGAACCTGGACTGCTGAGTTTTCTTTCCCAGGGAAAATGGCCAAAGGATGTGCCCAGGGGCCCCTGGCACTGGGCAGGGACCTCACTGCAAAAAATCCTTATATCGAAGGATGGACCCCACACCGAAGTTGTCCCCACCTCAAACTTGTGCTGCTCTGATACACCCAAGGGAGCCCTACAAACTGACATCAGGAACCTGGACTGCTGAGTTTTCTTTCCCAGGGAAAATGGAAAAAGGATGTGCCCGGGGGCCCCTGGCCCTGACTGCAAAAAATCCTTATATCGAAGGATGGACCCCACACCGAAGTTGTCCCCACCTCAAACTTGTGCTGCCCTGATAGACCCAAGGGAGCCCTACAAACTGACATCAGGAACCTGGACTGCTGAGTTTTCTTTCCCAGGGAAAATGGAAAAAGGATGTGCCCAGGGGCCCCTGGCCTGGACTGCAAAAAATCATTATATCGATGGATGGAGCCCACACCGAAGTTGTCCCCACCTCAAACTTGTGCTGCCCTGATAGACCCAAGGGAGCCCTACAAACTGACATCAGGAACCTGGACTGCTGAGTTTTCTTTCCCAGGGAAAATGGCCAAAGGATGTGCCCAGGGGCCCCTGGCACTGGGCAGGGACCTCACTGCAAAAAATCCTTATATCGAAGGATGGACCCCACACCGAAGTTGTCCCCACCTCAAACTTGTGCTGCCCTGATACACCCAAGGGAGCCCTACAAACTGACATCAGGAACCTGGACTGCTGAGTTTTCTTTCCCAGGGAAAATGGAAAAAGGATGTGCCCGGGGGCCCCTGGCCCTGACTGCAAAAAATCCTTATATCGAAGGATGGAGCCCACACCGAAGTTGTCCCCACCTCAAACTTGTGCTGCCCTGATAGACCCAAGGGAGCCCTACAAACTGACATCAGGAACCTGGACTGCTGAGTTTTCTTTCCCAGGGAAAATGGAAAAAGGATGTGCCCAGGGGCCCCTGGCCCTGACTGCAAAAAATCCTTATATCGAAGGATGGACCCCACACCGAAGTTGTCCCAACCTCAAACTTGTGCTGCCCTGATAGACCCAAGGGAGCCCTACAAACTGACATCAGGAACCTGGACTGCTGAGTTTTCTTTCCCAGGGAAAATGGAAAAAGGATGTGCCCAGGGGCCCCTGGCCCTGACTGCAAAAAATCCTTATATCGAAGGATGGACCCCACACCGAAGTTGTCCCCACCACAAACTTGTGCTGCCCTGATAGACCCAAGGGAGCCCTACAAACTGACATCAGGAACCTGGACTGCTGAGTTTTCTTTCCCAGGGAAAATGGAAAAAGGATGTGCCCAGGGGCCCCTGGCCCTGACTGCAAAGAATCCTTATATCGAAGGATGGACCCCACACCGAAGTTGTCCCCACCTCAAACTTGTGCTGCCCTGATAGACCCAAGGGAGCCCTACAAACTGACATCAGGAACCTGGACTGCTGAGTTTTCTTTCCCAGGGAAAATGGAAAAAGGATGTGCCCAGGGGCCCCTGGCCTGGACAGCAAAAAATCATTATATCGAAGGATGGAGCCCACACGAAAGTTGTGCCCACCTCAAACTTGTGCTGCCCTGATAGACCCAAGGGAGCCCTACAAATTGACATCAGGAACCTGGATTGCTGAGTTTTCTTTCCCAGGGAAAATGGAAAAAGGATGTGCCCAGGGGCCCCTGGCACTGGGCAGGGACCTCACTGCAAAAAATCCTTATATCGAAGGATGGACCCCACACCGAAGTTGTCCCCACCTCAAACTTGTGCTGCCCTGATAGACCCAAGGGAGCCCTACAAACTGACATCAGGAACCTGGACTGCTGAGTTTTCTTTCCCAGGGGAAATGGAAAAAGGATGTGCCCAGGGGCCCCTGGCCCTGACTGCAAAAAATCCTTATATCGAAGGATGGACCCCACACCGAAGATGTCCCCACCTCAAACTTGTGCTGCCCTGATAGACCCAAGGGAGCCCTACAAACTGACATCAGGAACCTGGACTGCTGAGTTTTCTTTCCCAGGGAAAATGGAAAAAGGTTGTGCCCGGGGGCCCCTGGCCCTGACTGCAATAAAACCTTATATCGAAGGATGGACCCCACACCGAAGTTGTCCCCACCTCAAACTTGTGCTGCCCTGATAGACCCAAGGGAGCCCTACAAACTGACATCAGGAACCTGGACTGCTGAGTTTTCTTTCCCAGGGAAAATGGAAAAAGGATGTGCCAGGGGGCCCCTGGCCCTGACTGCAAAAAATCCTTATATCGAAGGATGGACCCCACACCGAAGTTGTCCCCACCTCAAACTTGTGCTGCCCTGATAGACCCAAGGGAGCCCTACAAACTGACATCAGGAACCTGGACTGCTGAGTTTTCTTTCCCAGGGAAAATGGAAAAAGGATGTGCCCAGAGGCCCCTGGCCCTGACTGCAAAAAATCCTTATATCGAAGGTTGGAGCCCACACCGAAGTTGTCCCCACCTCAAACTTGTGCTGCCCTGATAGACCCAAGGGAGCCCTACAAACTGACATCAGGAACCTGGACTGCTGAGTTTTCTTTCCCAGGGAAAATGGAAAAAGGATGTGCCCGGGGGGCCCCTAGCACTGGGCAGGGACCTCACTGCAAAAAATCCTTATATCGAAGGATGGACCCCACACCGAAGTTGTCCCCACCTCAAACTTGTGCTGCCCTGATAGACCCAAGGGAACCCTACAAACTGACATCAGGAACCTGGACTGCTGAGTTTTCTTTCCCAGGGAAAATGGAAAAAGGATGTGCCCGGGGGCCCCTGGTCCAGACTGCAAAGAATCCTTATATCGAAGGATGGACCCCACACCGAAGTTGTCCCCACCTCAAACTTGTGCTGCCCTGATAGACCCAAGGGAGCCCTACAAGCTGACATCAGGAACCTGGACTGCTGAGTTTTCTTTCCCAGGGAAAATGGAAAAAGGATGTGCCCAGGGGCCCATGCCCCTGACTGCAAAAAATCCTTATATCGGAGGATGCACCCCACACCGAAGTTGTCCCCACCTCAAACTTGTGCTGCCCTGATAGACCCAAGGGAGCCCTACTAACTGACATCAGGAACCTGGACTGCTGAGTTTTCTTTCCCAGGGAAAATGGAAAAAGGATGTGCCCAGGGGCCCCTGGCCCTGACTGCAAAAAATCCTTATATCGAAGGATGGACCCCACACCAAAGTTGTCCCCACCTCAAACTTGTGCTGCCCTGATAGACCCAAGGGAGCCCTACAAACTGACATCAGGAACCTGGACTGCTGAGTTTTCTTTCCCAGGGAAAATGGAAAAAGGATGTGCCCGGGGGCCCCTGGCCCTGACTGCAAAGAATCCTTATATCGAAGGATGGACCCCACACCGAAGTTGTCCCCACCTAAAACTTGTGATGCCCTGATAGACCCAAGGGAGCCCTACAAACTGACATCAGGAACCTGGACTGCTGAGTTTTCTTTCCCAGGGAAAATGGAAAAAGGATGTGCCCAGGGAACCCTGGCCCTGACTGCCAAAAATTCTTATATCGAAGGATGGACCCCACACCGAAGTTGTCCCCACCTCAAACTTGTGCTGCCCTGATAGACCCAAGGGAGCCCTACAAACTGACATCAGGAACCTGGACTGCTGAGTTTTATTTCCCAGGGAAAATGGAAAAAGGATGTGCCCAGGGGCCCCTGGCCCTGACTGCAAAGAATCCTTATATCGAAGGATGGACCTCACACCGAAGTTGTCCCCACCTCAAACTTGTGCTGCCCTGATAGACCCAAGGGAGCCCTACAAACTGACATCAGCAACCTGGACTGCTGAGTTTTCTTTCCCAGGGAAAATGGAAAAAGGATGTGCCCAGGGGCCCCTGGCCCTGACTGCAAAGAATCCTTATATCGAAGGATGGACCCCACACCGAAGTTGTCCCCACCTCAAACTTGTGCTGCCCTGATAGACCCAAGGGAGCCCTACAAACTGACATCAGGAACCTGGACTGCTGAGTTTTCTTTCCCAGGGAAAATGGAAAAAGGATGTGCCCAGGGGCCCCTGGCCCTGACTGCAAAAAATCCTTATATCGAAGGATGGACCCCACACCGAAGTTGTCCCCACCTCAAACTTGTGCTGCCCTGATAGACCCAAGGGAGCCCTACAAACTGACATCAGGAACCTGGACTGCTGAGTTTTCTTTCCCAGGGAAAATGGAAAAAGGATGTGCCCAGGGGCCCCTGGCCCTGACTGCAAAAAATCCTTATATCGAAGGATGGACCCCAGGCCGAAGTTGTCCCCACCTCAAACTTGTGCTGCCCTGATAGACCCAAGGGAGCCCTACAAACTGACATCAGGAACCTGGACTGCTGACTATTCTTTCCCAGGGAAAATGGAAAAAGGATGTGCCCAGGGGCCCCTGGCCCTGACTGCAAAGAATCCTTATATCGAAGGATGGACCCCACACCGAAGTTGTCCCCACCTCAAACTTGTGCTGCCCTGATAGACCCAAGGGAGCCCTACAAACTGATATCAGGAACCTGGACTCCTGAGTTTTCTTTCCCAGGGAAAATGGAAAAAGGATGTGCCCAGGGGCCCCTGGCCCTGACTGCAAAAAATCCTTATATCGAAGGATGGACCCCAGACCGAAGTTGTCCCCACCTCAAACTTGTGCTGCCCTGATAGACCCAAGGGAGCCCTACAAACTGACATCAGGAACCTGGACTGCTGAGTTTTCTTTCCCAGGGAAAATGGAAAAAGGATGTGCCCAGGGGCCCCTGGCCCTGGGACCCTGGCCCTGACTGCAAAAAATCCTTATATCGAAGGTTGGAGCCCACACCGAAGTTGTCCCCACCTCAAACTTGTGCTGCCCTGATAGACCCAAGGGAGCCCTACAGACTGACATCAGGAACCTGGACTGCTGACTTTTCTTTCCCAGGGAAAATGGAAAAAGGATGTGCCCAGGGGCCCCTGGCCCTGACTGCAAAAAATCCTTATATCGAAGGATGCACCCCACACCGAAGTTGTCCCCACCTCAAACTTGTGCTGCCCTGATAGACCCAAGGGAGCCCTACAAACTGACATCAGGAACCTGGACTGCTGAGTTTTCTTTCCCAGGGAAAATGGAAAAAGGATGTGCCCAGGGGCCCCTGGACATGGGCTGGGGCCTCACTGCAAAGAATCCTTATATCGAAGGATGGACCCCACACCGAAGTTGTCCCCACCTCAAACTTGTGCTGCCCTGATAGACCCAAGGGAACCCTACAAACTGACATCAGGAACCTGGACTGCTGAGTTTTCTTTCCCAGGGAAAATGGAAAAAGGACGTGCCCAGGGTCCCCTGGCCCTGGGCTGGGCCTCACTGCAAAGAATCCTTATATCGAAGGATGGACCCCACACCGAAGTTGTCCCCACCTCAAACTTGTGCTGCCCTGATAGACCCAAGGGAGCCCTACAAACTGACATCAGGAACCTGGACTGCTGAGTTTTCTTTCCCAGGGAAAATGGAAAAAGGATGTGCCCAGGGGCCCCTGGCCCTGGGACCCTGGCCCTGACTGCAAAAAATCCTTATATCGAAGGTTGGAGCCCACACCGAAGTTGTCCCCACCTCAAACTTGTGCTGCCCTGATAGACCCAAGGGAGCCCTACAAACTGACATCAGGAACCTGGACTGCTGAGTTTTCTTTCCCAGGGAAAATGGAAAAAGGATGTGCCCAGGGGCCCCTAGCCCTGACTGCAAAAAATCCTTATATCGAAGGATGGACCCCACACCGAAGTTGTCCCCACCTCAAACTAGTGCTGCCCTGATAGACCCAAGGGAACCCTACAAACTGACATCAGGAACCTGGACTGCTGAGTTTTCTTTCCCAGGGAAAATGGAAAAAGGATGTGCCCAGGGTTCCCTGGCCCTGGGCTGGGGCCTCACTGCAAAAAAACCTTATATCGAAGGATGGACCCCAGACCGAAGTTGTCCCCACCTCAAACTTGTGCTGCCCTGATAGACCCAAGGGAGCCCTACAAACTGACATCAGGAACCTGGACTGCTGACTTTTCTTTCCCAGGGAAAATGGCCAAAGGATGTGCCCAGGGGCCCCTGGCCCTGGGCTGGGACCTCACTGCAAAAAATCCTTATATCGAAGGATGGACCCCACACCGAAGTTGTCCCCACCTCAAACTTGTGCTGCCCTGATAGACCCAAGGGAGCCCTACAAACTGACATCAGGAACCTGGACTGCTGAGTTTTCTTTCCCAGGGAAAATGGAAAAAGGATGTGCCCAGGGAACCCTGGCCCTGACTGCAAAGAATCCTTATATCGAAGGATGGACCCCACACCGAAGTTGTCCCCACCTCAAACTTGTGCTGCCCTGATAGACCCAAGGGAGCCCTACAAACTGACATCAGGAACCTGGACTGCTGAGTTTTCTTTCCCAGGGAAAATGGAAAAAGGATGTGCCCAGGGGCCCCTGGCCCTGACTGCAAAGAATCCTTATATCGAAGGATGGACCTCACACCGAAGTTGTCCCCACCTCAAACTTGTGCTGCCCTGATAGACCCAAGGGAGCCCTACAAACTGACATCAGCAACCTGGACTGCTGAGTTTTCTTTCCCAGGGAAAATGGAAAAAGGATGTGCCCAGGGGCCCCTGGCCCTGACTGCAAAAAATCCTTATATCGAAGGATGGAGCCCACACCGAAGTTGTCCCCACCTCAAACTTGTGCTGCCCTGATAGACCCAAGGGAGCCCTACAAACTGACATCAGGAACCTGGACTGCTGAGTTTTCTTTCCCAGGGAAAATGGAAAAAGGATGTGCCCAGGGAACCCTGGCCCTGACTGCAAAGAATCCTTATATCGAAGGATGGAGCCCACACTGAATTTGTCCCCACCTCAAACTTGTGCTGCCCTGATAGACCCAAGGGAGCCCTACAAACTGACATCAGGAACCTGGACTGCTGAGTTTTCTTTCCCAGGGAAAATGGAAAAAGGATGTGCCCAGGGGCCCCTGGCCCTGGGCCTTGGGCCCTGACTGCAAAAAATCCTTATATCGAAGGATGGACCCAACACCGAAGTTGTCCCCACCTCAAACTTGTGCTGCCCTGATAGACCCAAGGGAACCCTACAAATTGACATCAGGAACCTGGACTGCTGAGTTTTCTTTCCCAGGGAAAATGGAAAAAGGATGTGCCCAGGGGCCCCTGGCCCTGACTGCAAAGAATCCTTATATCGAAGGATGGACCCCACACCGAAGTTGTCCCCACCTCAAACTTGTGCTGCCCTGATAGACCCAAGGGAGCCCTACAAACTGACATCAGGAACCTGGACTGCTGAGTTTTCTTTCCCAGGGAAAATGGAAAAAGGATGTGCCCAGGGGCCCCTGGCCCTGACTGCAATAAATCCTTATATCGAAGGATGGAGCCCACACCGAAATTGTCCCCACCTCAAACTTGTGCTGCCCTGATAGACCCAAGGGAGCCCTACAAACTGACATCAGGAACCTGGACTGCTGAGTTTTCTTTCCCAGGGAAAATGAAAAAAGGATGTGCCCAGGGGCCCCTGGCCCTGGGCTGGGGCCTCACTGCAAAGAATCCTTATATCGAAGGATGGACCCCACACCGAAGTTGTCCCCACCTCAAACTTGTGCTGCCCTGATAGACCCAAGGGAGCCCTACAAACTGACATCAGGAACCTGGACTGCTGAGTTTTCTTTCCCAGGGAAAATGGAAAAAGGATGTGCCCAGGGGCCTCACTGCAAAGAATCCCTATATCGAAGGATGGACCCCAGACCGAAGTTGTCCCCACCTCAAACTTGTGCTGCCCTGATAGACCCAAGGGAGCCCTACAAACTGACATCAGGAACCTGGACTGCTGAGTTTTCTTTCCCAGGGAAAATGGAAAAAGGATGTGCACAGGGGCCCCTGGCCCTGACTGCAAAAAATCCTTATATCGAAGGATGGACCCCACACCGAAGATGTGCCCACCTCAAACTTGTGCTGCCCTGATAGACCCAAGGGAGCCCTACAAACTGACATCAGGAACCTGGACTGCTGAGTTTTCTTTCCCAGGGAAAATGGAAAAAGGATGTGCCCAGGGGCCCCTGGACATGGGCTGGGGCCTCACTGCAAAGAATCCTTATATCGAAGGATGGACCCCACACCGAAGTTGTCCCCACCTCAAACTTGTGCTGCCCTGATAGACCCAAGGGAACCCTACAAACTGACATCAGGAACCTGGACTGCTGAGTTTTCTTTCCCAGGGAAAATGGAAAAAGGAAGTGCCCAGGGGCCCCTGGCCCTGGGCTGGGCCTCACTGCAAAGAATCCTTATATCGAAGGATGGACCCCACACCAAAGTTGTCCCCACCTCAAACTTGTGCTGCCCTGATAGACCCAAGGGAGCCCTACAAACTGACATCAGGAACCTGGACTGCTGAGTTTTCTTTCCCAGGGAAAATGGAAAAAGGATGTGCCCAGGGGCCCCTGGCCCTGGGACCCTGGCCCTGACTGCAAAAAATCCTTATATCGAAGGTTGGAGCCCACACCGAAGTTGTCCCCACCTCAAACTTGTGCTGCCCTGATAGACCCAAGGGAGCCCTACAAACTGACATCAGGAACCTGGACTGCTGAGTTTTCTTTCCCAGGGAAAATGGAAAAAGGATGTGCCCAGGGGCCCCTGGCCCTGACTGCAAAGAATCCTTATATCGAAGGATGGACCCCACACCGAAGTTGTCCCCACCTCAAACTAGTGCTGCCCTGATAGACCCAAGGGAACCCTACAAACTGACATCAGGAACCTGGACTGCTGAGTTTTCTTTCCCAGGGAAAATGGAAAAAGGATGTGCCCAGGGTTCCCTGGCCCTGGGCTGGGGCCTCACTGCAAAAAAACCTTATATCGAAGGATGGACCCCAGACCGAAGTTGTCCCCACCTCAAACTTGTGCTGCCCTGATAGACCCAAGGGAGCCCTACAAACTGACATCAGGAACCTGGACTGCTGACTTTTCTTTCCCAGGGAAAATGGCCAAAGGATGTGCCCAGGGGCCCCTGGCCCTGGGCTGGGGCCTCACTGCAAAAAATCCTTATATCGAAGGATGGACCCCACACCGAAGTTGTCCCCACCTCAAACTTGTGCTGCCCTGATAGACCCAAGGGAGCCCTACAAACTGACATCAGGAACCTGGACTGCTGAGTTTTCTTTCCCAGGGAAAATGGAAAAAGGATGTGCCCAGGGAACCCTGGCCCTGACTGCCAAAAATTCTTATATCGAAGGATGGACCCCACACCGAAGTTGTCCCCACCTCAAACTTGTGCTGCCCTGATAGACCCAAGGGAGCCCTACAAACTGACATCAGGAACCTGGACTGCTGAGTTTTCTTTCCCAGGGAAAATGGAAAAAGGATGTGCCCAGGGGCCCCTGGCCCTGACTGCAAAGAATCCTTATATCGAAGGATGGACCTCACACCGAAGTTGTCCCCACCTCAAACTTGTGCTGCCCTGATAGACCCAAGGGAGCCCTACAAACTGACATCAGGAACCTGGACTGCTGAGTTTTCTTTCCCAGGGAAAATGGAAAAAGGATGTGCCCAGGGGCCCCTGGCCCTGACTGCAAAGAATCCTTATATCGAAGGATGGACCCCACACCGAAGTTGTCCCCACCTCAAACTTGTGCTGCCCTGATAGACCCAAGGGAGCCCTACAAACTGACATCAGGAACCTGGACTGCTGAGTTTTCTTTCCCAGGGAAAATGGAAAAAGGATGTGCCCAGGGGCCCCTGGCCCTGACTGCAAAAAATCCTTATATCGAAGGATGGACCCCACACCGAAGTTGTCCCCACCTCAAACTTGTGCTGCCCTGATAGACCCAAGGGAGCCCTACAAACTGACATCAGGAACCTGGACTGCTGACTATTCTTTCCCAGGGAAAATGGAAAAAGGATGTGCCCAGGGGCCCCTGGCCCTGACTGCAAAGAATCCTTATATCGAAGGATGGACCCCACACCGAAGTTGTCCCCACCTCAAACTTGTGCTGCCCTGATAGACCCAAGGGAGCCCTACAAACTGACATCAGGAACCTGGACTGCTGAGTTTTCTTTCCCAGGGAAAATGGAAAAAGGATGTGCCCAGGGGCCCCTGGCCCTGACTGCAAAAAATCCTTATATCGAAGGATGGAGCCCACACCGAAGTTGTCCCCACCTCAAACTTGTGCTGCCCTGATAGACCCAAGGGAGCCCTACAAACTGACATCAGGAACCTGGACTGCTGAGTTTTCTTTCCCAGGGAAAATGGAAAAAGGATGTGCCCAGGGAACCCTGGCCCTGACTGCAAAGAATCCTTATATCGAAGGATGGAGCCCACACTGAATTTGTCCCCACCTCAAACTTGTGCTGCCCTGATAGACCCAAGGGAGCCCTACAAACTGACATCAGGAACCTGGACTGCTGAGTTTTCTTTCCCAGGGAAAATGGAAAAAGGATGTGCCCAGGGGCCCCTGGCCCTGGGCTGGGGCCTCACTGCAAAGAATCCTTATATCGAAGGATGGACCCAACACCGAAGTTGTCCCCACCTCAAACTTGTGCTGCCCTGATAGACCCAAGGGAACCCTACAAATTGACATCAGGAACCTGGACTGCTGAGTTTTCTTTCCCAGGGAAAATGGAAAAAGGATGTGCCCAGGGGCCCCTGGCCCTGACTGCAAAGAATCCTTATATCGAAGGATGGACCCAACACCGAAATTGTCCCCACCTCAAACTTGTGCTGCCCTGATAGACCCAAGGGAGCCCTACAAACTGACATCAGGAACCTGGACTGCTGAGTTTTCTTTCCCAGGGAAAATGAAAAAAGGATGTGCCCAGGGGCCCCTGGCGCTGGGCTGGGGCCTCACTGCAAAAAATCCTTATATCGAAGGATGGACCCCACACCGAAGTTGTCCCCACCTCAAACTTGTGCTGCCCTGATAGACCCAAGGGAGCCCTACAAACTGACATCAGGAACCTGGACTGCTGAGTTTTCTTTCCCAGGGAAAATGGAAAAAGGATGTGCCCAGGGGCCTCACTGCAAAGAATCCTTATATCGAAGGATGGACCCCAGACCGAGATTGTCCCCACCTCAAACTTGTGCTGCCCTGATAGACCCAAGGGAGCCCTACAAACTGACATCAGGAACCTGGACTGCTGAGTTTTCTTTCCCAGGGAAAATGGAAAAAGGATGTGCCCAGGGGCCCCAGACTGCAAAAAATCCTTATATCGAAGGATGGACCCCACACCGAAGATGTCCCCACCTCAAACTTGTGCTGCCCTGATAGACCCAAGGGAGCCCTACAAACTGACATCAGGAACCTGGACTGCTGAGTTTTCTTTCCCAGGGAAAATGGAAAAAGGATGTGCCCAGGGGCCCCTGGCCCTGACTGCAAAAAATCCTTATATCGAAGGATGGACCCCACACCGAAGTTGTCCCCACCTCAAACTTGTGCTGCCCTGATAGACCCAAGGGAGCCCTACAAACTGACATCAGGAACCTGGACTGCTGAGTTTTCTTTCCCAGGGAAAATGGAAAAAGGATGTGCCCAGGGGCCCCTGGACATGGGCTGGGGCCTCACTGCAAAGAATCCTTATATCGAAGGTTGGAGCCCACACCGAAGTTGTCCCCACCTCAAACTTGTGCTGCCCTGATAGACCCAAGGGAGCCCTACAAACTGACATCAGGAACCTGGACTGCTGAGTTTTCTTTCCCAGGGAAAATGGAAAAAGGATGTGCCCAGGGGCCTCACTGCAAAGAATCCTTATATCGAAGGATGGACCCCAGACCGAAGTTGTCCCCACCTCAAACTTGTGCTGCCCTGATAGACCCAAGGGAGCCCTACAAACTGACATCAGGAACCTGGACTGCTGAGTTTTTTTTCCCAGGGAAAATGGAAAAAGGATGTGCCCAGGGGCCGCAGACTGCAAAAAATCCTTATATCGAAGGATGGACCCCACACCGAAGATGTCCCCACCTCAAACTTGTGCTGCCCTGATAGACCCAAGGGAGCCCTACAAACTGACATCAGGAACCTGGACTGCTGAGTTTTCTTTCCCAGGGAAAATGGAAAAAGGATGTGCCCAGGGGCCCCTGGCCCTGACTGCAAAAAATCCTTATATCGAAGGATGGACCCCACACCGAAGTTGTCCCCACCTCAAACTTGTGCTGCCCTGATAGACCCAAGGGAGCCCTACAAACTGACATCAGGAACCTGGACTGCTGAGTTTTCTTTCCCAGGGAAAATGGAAAAAGGATGTGCCCAGGGGCCCCTGGCGCTGGGCTGGGGCCTCACTGCAAAGAATCCTTATATCGAAGGATGGACCCCACACCGAAGTTGTCCCCACCTCAAACTTGTGCTGCCCTGATAGACCCAAGGGAGCCCTACAAACTGACATCAGGAACCTGGACTGCTGAGTTTTCTTTCCCAGGGAAAATGGAAAAAGGATGTGCCCAGGGGCCCCTGGCCCTGACTGAAAAAATTCTTATATCGAAGGATGGACCCCACACCGAAGTTGTCCCCACCTCAAACTTGTGCTGCCCTGATAGACCCAAGGGAACCCTACAAATTGACATCAGGAACCTGGACTGCTGAGTTTTCTTTCCCAGGGTAAATGGAAAAAGGATGTGCCCAGGGGCCCCTGGCCCTGACTGCAATAAAACATTATATCGAAGGATGGACCCAAGAGCGAAATTGTCCCCACCTCAAACTTGTGCTGCCCTGATAGACCCAAGGGAGCCCTACAAACTGACATCAGGAACCTGGACTGCTGAGTTTTCTTTCCCAGGGAAAATGGAAAAAGGATGTGCCCAGGGGCCCCTGGCCCTGACTGCAAAAAATCCTTATATCGAAGGATGGACCCCACACCGAAGTTGTCCCCACCTCAAACTTGTGCTGCCCTGAAAGACCCAAGGGAGCCCTACAAACTGACATCAGGAACCTGGACTGCTGAGTTTTCTTTCCCAGGGAAAATGAAAAAAGGATGTGCCCAGGGGCACCTGGCCCTGGGCTGGGGCCTCACTGCAAAGAATCCTTATATCGAAGGATGGACCCCACACCGAAGTTGTCCCCACCTCAAACTTGTGCTGCCCTGATAGACCCAAGGGAGCCCTACAAACTGACATCAGGAACCTGGACTGCTGAGTTTTCTTTCCCAGGGAAAATGGAAAAAGGATGTGCCCAGGGGCCCCTGGCCCTGCGACCCTGGCCCTGACTGCAAAAAATCCTTATATCGAAGGATGGAGCCCACACCGAATTTGTCCCCACCTCAAACTTGTGCTGCCCTGATAGACCCAAGGGAGCCCTACAAACTGACATCAGGAACCTGGACTGCTGACTTTTCTTTCCCAGGGAAAATGGAAAAAGGATGTGCCCAGGGGCCCCTGGCCCTGGGCTGGGGCCTCACTTCAAAGAATCCTTATATCGAAGGATGGACCCCACACCGAAGTTGTCCCCACCTCAAACTTGTGCTGCCCTGATAGACCCAAGGGAGCCCTACAAACTGACATCAGGAACCTGGACTGCTGAGTTTTCTTTCCCAGGGAAAATGGAAAAAGGATGTTCCCAGAGTCCCCTGGACATCGGCTGGGGCCTCACTGCAAAGAATCCTTATATCGAAGGATGGACCCCACACCGAAGATGTGCCCACCTCAAACTTGTGCTGCCCTGATAGACCCAAGGGAGCCCTACAAACTGACATCAGGAACCTGGACTGCTGAGTTTTCTTTCCCAGGGAAAATGGAAAAAGGATGTGCCCAGGGGCCCCTGGACATGGGCTGGGGCCTCACTGCAAAGAATCCTTATATCGAAGGATGGACCCCACACCGAAGTTGTCCCCACCTCAAACTTGTGCTGCCCTGATAGACCCAAGGGAACCCTACAAACTGACATCAGGAACCTGGACTGCTGAGTTTTCTTTCCCAGGGAAAATGGAAAAAGGATGTGCCCAGGGGCCCCTGGCCCTGGGCTGGGCCTCACTGCAAAGAATCCTTATATCGAAGGATGGACCCCACACCGAAGTTGTCCCCACCTCAAACTTGTGCTGCCCTGATAGACCCAAGGGAGCCCTACAAACTGACATCAGGAACCTGGACTGCTGAGTTTTCTTTCCCAGGGAAAATGGAAAAAGGATGTGCCCAGGGGCCCCTGGCCCTGGGACCCTGGCCCTGACTGCAAAAAATCCTTATATCGAAGGATGGACCCCACACCGAAGTTGTCCCCACCTCAAACTTGTGCTGCCCTGATAGACCCAAGGGAGCCCTACAAACTGACATCAGGAACTTGGACTGATGAGTTTTCTTTCCCAGGGAAAATGGAAAAAGGTTGTGCCCAGGGGCCCCTAGCCCTGACTGCAAAAAATCCTTATATCGAAGGATGGAGCCCACACCGAAATTGTCCCCTCCTCAAACTTGTGCTGCCCTGATAGACCCAAGGGAGCCCTACAAACTGACATCAGGAACCTGGACTGCTGAGTTTTCTTTCCCAGGGAAAATGGAAAAAGGATGTGCCCAGGGGCCCCTGGCCCTGACTGCAAAGAATCCTTATATAGAAGGATGGACCCCACACCGAAGTTGTCCCCATCTCAAACTAGTGCTGCCCTGATAGACCCAAGGGAACCCTACAAACTGACATCAGGAAACTGGACTGCTGAGTTTTCTATCCCAGGGAAAATGGAAAAAGGATGTGCCCAGGGTTCCCTGGCCCTGGGCTGGTGCCTCACTGCAAAAAAACCTTATATCGAAGGATGGACCCCAGACCGAAATTGTCCCCACCTCAAACTTGTGCTGCCCTGATAGACCCAAGGGAGCCCTACAAACTGACATCAGGAACCTGGACTGCTGACTTTTCTTTCCCAGGGAAAATGGCCAAAGGATGTGCCCAGGGGCCCCTGGCCCTGGGCTGGGGCCTCACTGCAAAAAATCCTTATATCGAAGGATGGACCCCACACCGAAGTTGTCCCCACCTCAAACTTGTGCTGCCCTGATAGACCCAAGGGAGCCCTACAAACTGACATCAGGAACCTGGACTGCTGAGTTTTCTTTCCCAGGGAAAATGGAAAAAGGATGTGCCCGGGGGCCTCTGGCCCTGACTGCAAAGAATCCTTATATCGAAGGATGGACCCCACACCGAAGATGTCCCCACCTCAAACTTGTGCTGCCCTGATAGACCCAAGGGAGCCCTACAAACTGACATCAGGAACCTGGACTGCTGAGTTTTCTTTCCCAGGGAAAATGGAAAAAGGATGTGCCCAGGGGCCCCTGGCCCTGACTGCAAAAAATCCTTATATCGAAGGATGGACCCCACACCGAAGTTGTCCCCACCTCAAACTTGTGCTGCCCTGATAGACCCAAGGGAGCCCTACAAACTGACATCAGGAACCTGGACTGCTGAGTTTTCTTTCCCAGTGAAAATGGAAAAAGGATGTGCCCAGGGGCCCCTGGCCCTGCGACCCTGGCCCTGACTGCAAAAAATCCTTATATCGAAGGATGGAGCCCACACCGAATTTGTCCCCACCTCAAACTTGTGCTGCCCTGATAGACCCAACGGAGCCCTACAAACTGACATCAGGAACCTGGACTGCTGAGTTTTCTTTCCCAGGGAAAATGGAAAAAGGATGTGCCCAGGGGCCCCTGGCCCTGGGCTGGGGCCTCACTGCAAAGAATCCTTATATCGAAGGATGGACCCCACACCGAAGTTGTCCCCACCTCAAACTTGTGCTGCCCTGATAGACCCAAGGGAGCCCTACAAACTGACATCAGGAACCTGGACTGCTGAGTTTTCTTTCCCAGGGAAAATGGAAAAAGGATGTGCCCAGAGGCCCCTGGACATGGGCTGGGGCCTCACTGCAAAGAATCCTTATATCGAAGGATGGACCCCACACCGAAGTTGTCCCCACCTCAAACTTGTGCTGCCCTGATAGACCCAAGGGAGCCCTACAAACTGACATCAGGAACCTGGACTGCTGAGTTTTCTTTCCCAGGGAAAATGGAAAAAGGATGTTCCCAGAGTCCCCTGGACATCGGCTGGGGCCTCACTGCAAAGAATCCTTATATCGAAGGATGGACCCCACACCGAAGATGTGCCCACCTCAAACTTGTGCTGCCCTGATATACCCAAGGGAGCCCTACAAACTGACATCAGGAACCTGGACTGCTGAGTTTTCTTTCCCAGGGAAAATGGAAAAAGGATGTGCCCAGGGGCCCCTGGACATGGGCTGGGGCCTCACTGCAAAGAATCCTTATATCGAAGGATGGACCCCACACCGAAGTTGTCCCCACCTCAAACTTGTGCTGCCCTGATAGACCCAAGGGAACCCTACAAACTGACATCAGGAACCTGGACTGCTGAGTTTTCTTTCCCAGGGAAAATGGAAAAAGGATGTGCCCAGGGGCCCCTGGCCCTGGGCTGGGCCTCACTGCAAAGAATCCTTATATCGAAGGATGGACCCCACACCGAAGTTGTCCCCACCTCAAACTTGTGCTGCCCTGATAGACCCAAGGGAGCCCTACAAACTGACATCAGGAACCTGGACTGCTGAGTTTTCTTTCCCAGGGAAAATGGAAAAAGGATGTGCCCAGGGGCCCCTGGCCCTGGGACCCTGGCCCTGACTGCAAAAAATCCTTATATCGAAGGATGGACCCCACACCGAAGTTGTCCCCACCTCAAACTTGTGCTGCCCTGATAGACCCAAGGGAGCCCTACAAACTGACATCAGGAACTTGGACTGATGAGTTTTCTTTCCCAGGGAAAATGGAAAAAGGTTGTGCCCAGGGGCCCCTAGCCCTGACTGCAAAAAATCCTTATATCGAAGGATGGAGCCCACACCGAAATTGTCCCCTCCTCAAACTTGTGCTGCCCTGATAGACCCAAGGGAGCCCTACAAACTGACATCAGGAACCTGGACTGCTGAGTTTTCTTTCCCAGGGAAAATGGAAAAAGGATGTGCCCAGGGGCCCCTGGCCCTGACTGCAAAGAATCCTTATATAGAAGGATGGACCCCACACCGAAGTTGTCCCCACCTCAAACTTGTGCTGCCCTGATAGACCCAAGGGAGCCCTACAAACTGACATCAGGAAACTGGACTGCTGAGTTTTCTTTCCCAGGGAAAATGGAAAAAGGATGTGCCCAGGGGCCCCTGGCCCTGACTGCAAAGAATCCTTATATCGAAGGATGGACCCCACACCGAAGTTGTCCCCACCTCAAACTTGTGCTGCCCTGATAGACCCAAGGGAGCCCTACAAACTGACATCAGGAACCTGGACTGCTGAGTTTTCTTTCCCAGGGAAAATGGAAAAAGGATGTGCCCAGGGGCCCCTGGCCCTGACTGCAAAAAATCCTTATATCGAAGGATGGACCCCACACCGAAGTTGTCCCCACCTCAAACTTGTGCTGCCCTGATAGACCCAAGGGAGCCCTACAAACTGACATCAGGAACCTGGACTGCTGACTATTCTTTCCCAGGGAAAATGGAAAAAGGATGTGCCCAGGGGCCCCTGGCCCTGACTGCAAAGAATCCTTATATCGAAGGATGGACCCCACACCGAAGTTGTCCCCACCTCAAACTTGTGCTGCCCTGATAGACCCAAGGGAGCCCTACAAACTGACATCAGGAACCTGGACTGCTGAGTTTTCTTTCCCAGGGAAAATGGAAAAAGGATGTGCCCAGGGGCCCCTGGCCCTGACTGCAAAAAATCCTTATATCGAAGGATGGAGCCCACACCGAAGTTGTCCCCACCTCAAACTTGTGCTGCCCTGATAGACCCAAGGGAGCCCTACAAACTGACATCAGGAACCTGGACTGCTGAGTTTTCTTTCCCAGGGAAAATGGAAAAAGGATGTGCCCAGGGAACCCTGGCCCTGACTGCAAAGAATCCTTATATCGAAGGATGGAGCCCACACTGAATTTGTCCCCACCTCAAACTTGTGCTGCCCTGATAGACCCAAGGGAGCCCTACAAACTGACATCAGGAACCTGGACTGCTGAGTTTTCTTTCCCAGGGAAAATGGAAAAAGGATGTGCCCAGGGGCCCCTGGCCCTGGGCTGGGGCCTCACTGCAAAGAATCCTTATATCGAAGGATGGACCCAACACCGAAGTTGTCCCCACCTCAAACTTGTGCTGCCCTGATAGACCCAAGGGAACCCTACAAATTGACATCAGGAACCTGGACTGCTGAGTTTTCTTTCCCAGGGAAAATGGAAAAAGGATGTGCCCAGGGGCCCCTGGCCCTGACTGCAAAGAATCCTTATATCGAAGGATGGACCCAACACCGAAATTGTCCCCACCTCAAACTTGTGCTGCCCTGATAGACCCAAGGGAGCCCTACAAACTGACATCAGGAACCTGGACTGCTGAGTTTTCTTTCCCAGGGAAAATGAAAAAAGGATGTGCCCAGGGGCCCCTGGCGCTGGGCTGGGGCCTCACTGCAAAAAATCCTTATATCGAAGGATGGACCCCACACCGAAGTTGTCCCCACCTCAAACTTGTGCTGCCCTGATAGACCCAAGGGAGCCCTACAAACTGACATCAGGAACCTGGACTGCTGAGTTTTCTTTCCCAGGGAAAATGGAAAAAGGATGTGCCCAGGGGCCTCACTGCAAAGAATCCTTATATCGAAGGATGGACCCCAGACCGAGATTGTCCCCACCTCAAACTTGTGCTGCCCTGATAGACCCAAGGGAGCCCTACAAACTGACATCAGGAACCTGGACTGCTGAGTTTTCTTTCCCAGGGAAAATGGAAAAAGGATGTGCCCAGGGGCCCCAGACTGCAAAAAATCCTTATATCGAAGGATGGACCCCACACCGAAGATGTCCCCACCTCAAACTTGTGCTGCCCTGATAGACCCAAGGGAGCCCTACAAACTGACATCAGGAACCTGGACTGCTGAGTTTTCTTTCCCAGGGAAAATGGAAAAAGGATGTGCCCAGGGGCCCCTGGCCCTGACTGCAAAAAATCCTTATATCGAAGGATGGACCCCACACCGAAGTTGTCCCCACCTCAAACTTGTGCTGCCCTGATAGACCCAAGGGAGCCCTACAAACTGACATCAGGAACCTGGACTGCTGAGTTTTCTTTCCCAGGGAAAATGGAAAAAGGATGTGCCCAGGGGCCCCTGGACATGGGCTGGGGCCTCACTGCAAAGAATCCTTATATCGAAGGTTGGAGCCCACACCGAAGTTGTCCCCACCTCAAACTTGTGCTGCCCTGATAGACCCAAGGGAGCCCTACAAACTGACATCAGGAACCTGGACTGCTGAGTTTTCTTTCCCAGGGAAAATGGAAAAAGGATGTGCCCAGGGGCCTCACTGCAAAGAATCCTTATATCGAAGGATGGACCCCAGACCGAAGTTGTCCCCACCTCAAACTTGTGCTGCCCTGATAGACCCAAGGGAGCCCTACAAACTGACATCAGGAACCTGGACTGCTGAGTTTTTTTTCCCAGGGAAAATGGAAAAAGGATGTGCCCAGGGGCCGCAGACTGCAAAAAATCCTTATATCGAAGGATGGACCCCACACCGAAGATGTCCCCACCTCAAACTTGTGCTGCCCTGATAGACCCAAGGGAGCCCTACAAACTGACATCAGGAACCTGGACTGCTGAGTTTTCTTTCCCAGGGAAAATGGAAAAAGGATGTGCCCAGGGGCCCCTGGCCCTGACTGCAAAAAATCCTTATATCGAAGGATGGACCCCACACCGAAGTTGTCCCCACCTCAAACTTGTGCTGCCCTGATAGACCCAAGGGAGCCCTACAAACTGACATCAGGAACCTGGACTGCTGAGTTTTCTTTCCCAGGGAAAATGGAAAAAGGATGTGCCCAGGGGCCCCTGGCGCTGGGCTGGGGCCTCACTGCAAAGAATCCTTATATCGAAGGATGGACCCCACACCGAAGTTGTCCCCACCTCAAACTTGTGCTGCCCTGATAGACCCAAGGGAGCCCTACAAACTGACATCAGGAACCTGGACTGCTGAGTTTTCTTTCCCAGGGAAAATGGAAAAAGGATGTGCCCAGGGGCCCCTGGCCCTGACTGAAAAAATTCTTATATCGAAGGATGGACCCCACACCGAAGTTGTCCCCACCTCAAACTTGTGCTGCCCTGATAGACCCAAGGGAACCCTACAAATTGACATCAGGAACCTGGACTGCTGAGTTTTCTTTCCCAGGGAAAATGGAAAAAGGATGTGCCCAGGGGCCCCTGGCCCTGACTGCAATAAAACATTATATCGAAGGATGGACCCAAGAGCGAAATTGTCCCCACCTCAAACTTGTGCTGCCCTGATAGACCCAAGGGAGCCCTACAAACTGACATCAGGAACCTGGACTGCTGAGTTTTCTTTCCCAGGGAAAATGGAAAAAGGATGTGCCCAGGGGCCCCTGGCCCTGACTGCAAAAAATCCTTATATCGAAGGATGGACCCCACACCGAAGTTGTCCCCACCTCAAACTTGTGCTGCCCTGAAAGACCCAAGGGAGCCCTACAAACTGACATCAGGAACCTGGACTGCTGAGTTTTCTTTCCCAGGGAAAATGAAAAAAGGATGTGCCCAGGGGCACCTGGCCCTGGGCTGGGGCCTCACTGCAAAGAATCCTTATATCGAAGGATGGACCCCACACCGAAGTTGTCCCCACCTCAAACTTGTGCTGCCCTGATAGACCCAAGGGAGCCCTACAAACTGACATCAGGAACCTGGACTGCTGAGTTTTCTTTCCCAGGGAAAATGGAAAAAGGATGTGCCCAGGGGCCCCTGGCCCTGCGACCCTGGCCCTGACTGCAAAAAATCCTTATATCGAAGGATGGAGCCCACACCGAATTTGTCCCCACCTCAAACTTGTGCTGCCCTGATAGACCCAAGGGAGCCCTACAAACTGACATCAGGAACCTGGACTGCTGACTTTTCTTTCCCAGGGAAAATGGAAAAAGGATGTGCCCAGGGGCCCCTGGCCCTGGGCTGGGGCCTCACTTCAAAGAATCCTTATATCGAAGGATGGACCCCACACCGAAGTTGTCCCCACCTCAAACTTGTGCTGCCCTGATAGACCCAAGGGAGCCCTACAAACTGACATCAGGAACCTGGACTGCTGAGTTTTCTTTCCCAGGGAAAATGGAAAAAGGATGTTCCCAGAGTCCCCTGGACATCGGCTGGGGCCTCACTGCAAAGAATCCTTATATCGAAGGATGGACCCCACACCGAAGATGTGCCCACCTCAAACTTGTGCTGCCCTGATAGACCCAAGGGAGCCCTACAAACTGACATCAGGAACCTGGACTGCTGAGTTTTCTTTCCCAGGGAAAATGGAAAAAGGATGTGCCCAGGGGCCCCTGGACATGGGCTGGGGCCTCACTGCAAAGAATCCTTATATCGAAGGATGGACCCCACACCGAAGTTGTCCCCACCTCAAACTTGTGCTGCCCTGATAGACCCAAGGGAACCCTACAAACTGACATCAGGAACCTGGACTGCTGAGTTTTCTTTCCCAGGGAAAATGGAAAAAGGATGTGCCCAGGGGCCCCTGGCCCTGGGCTGGGCCTCACTGCAAAGAATCCTTATATCGAAGGATGGACCCCACACCGAAGTTGTCCCCACCTCAAACTTGTGCTGCCCTGATAGACCCAAGGGAGCCCTACAAACTGACATCAGGAACCTGGACTGCTGAGTTTTCTTTCCCAGGGAAAATGGAAAAAGGATGTGCCCAGGGGCCCCTGGCCCTGGGACCCTGGCCCTGACTGCAAAAAATCCTTATATCGAAGGATGGACCCCACACCGAAGTTGTCCCCACCTCAAACTTGTGCTGCCCTGATAGACCCAAGGGAGCCCTACAAACTGACATCAGGAACTTGGACTGATGAGTTTTCTTTCCCAGGGAAAATGGAAAAAGGTTGTGCCCAGGGGCCCCTAGCCCTGACTGCAAAAAATCCTTATATCGAAGGATGGAGCCCACACCGAAATTGTCCCCTCCTCAAACTTGTGCTGCCCTGATAGACCCAAGGGAGCCCTACAAACTGACATCAGGAACCTGGACTGCTGAGTTTTCTTTCCCAGGGAAAATGGAAAAAGGATGTGCCCAGGGGCCCCTGGCCCTGACTGCAAAGAATCCTTATATAGAAGGATGGACCCCACACCGAAGTTGTCCCCATCTCAAACTAGTGCTGCCCTGATAGACCCAAGGGAACCCTACAAACTGACATCAGGAAACTGGACTGCTGAGTTTTCTATCCCAGGGAAAATGGAAAAAGGATGTGCCCAGGGTTCCCTGGCCCTGGGCTGGTGCCTCACTGCAAAAAAACCTTATATCGAAGGATGGACCCCAGACCGAAATTGTCCCCACCTCAAACTTGTGCTGCCCTGATAGACCCAAGGGAGCCCTACAAACTGACATCAGGAACCTGGACTGCTGACTTTTCTTTCCCAGGGAAAATGGCCAAAGGATGTGCCCAGGGGCCCCTGGCCCTGGGCTGGGGCCTCACTGCAAAAAATCCTTATATCGAAGGATGGACCCCACACCGAAGTTGTCCCCACCTCAAACTTGTGCTGCCCTGATAGACCCAAGGGAGCCCTACAAACTGACATCAGGAACCTGGACTGCTGAGTTTTCTTTCCCAGGGAAAATGGAAAAAGGATGTGCCCGGGGGCCTCTGGCCCTGACTGCAAAGAATCCTTATATCGAAGGATGGACCCCACACCGAAGATGTCCCCACCTCAAACTTGTGCTGCCCTGATAGACCCAAGGGAGCCCTACAAACTGACATCAGGAACCTGGACTGCTGAGTTTTCTTTCCCAGGGAAAATGGAAAAAGGATGTGCCCAGGGGCCCCTGGCCCTGACTGCAAAAAATCCTTATATCGAAGGATGGACCCCACACCGAAGTTGTCCCCACCTCAAACTTGTGCTGCCCTGATAGACCCAAGGGAGCCCTACAAACTGACATCAGGAACCTGGACTGCTGAGTTTTCTTTCCCAGTGAAAATGGAAAAAGGATGTGCCCAGGGGCCCCTGGCCCTGCGACCCTGGCCCTGACTGCAAAAAATCCTTATATCGAAGGATGGAGCCCACACCGAATTTGTCCCCACCTCAAACTTGTGCTGCCCTGATAGACCCAACGGAGCCCTACAAACTGACATCAGGAACCTGGACTGCTGAGTTTTCTTTCCCAGGGAAAATGGAAAAAGGATGTGCCCAGGGGCCCCTGGCCCTGGGCTGGGGCCTCACTGCAAAGAATCCTTATATCGAAGGATGGACCCCACACCGAAGTTGTCCCCACCTCAAACTTGTGCTGCCCTGATAGACCCAAGGGAGCCCTACAAACTGACATCAGGAACCTGGACTGCTGAGTTTTCTTTCCCAGGGAAAATGGAAAAAGGATGTGCCCAGAGGCCCCTGGACATGGGCTGGGGCCTCACTGCAAAGAATCCTTATATCGAAGGATGGACCCCACACCGAAGTTGTCCCCACCTCAAACTTGTGCTGCCCTGATAGACCCAAGGGAGCCCTACAAACTGACATCAGGAACCTGGACTGCTGAGTTTTCTTTCCCAGGGAAAATGGAAAAAGGATGTTCCCAGAGTCCCCTGGACATCGGCTGGGGCCTCACTGCAAAGAATCCTTATATCGAAGGATGGACCCCACACCGAAGATGTGCCCACCTCAAACTTGTGCTGCCCTGATATACCCAAGGGAGCCCTACAAACTGACATCAGGAACCTGGACTGCTGAGTTTTCTTTCCCAGGGAAAATGGAAAAAGGATGTGCCCAGGGGCCCCTGGACATGGGCTGGGGCCTCACTGCAAAGAATCCTTATATCGAAGGATGGACCCCACACCGAAGTTGTCCCCACCTCAAACTTGTGCTGCCCTGATAGACCCAAGGGAACCCTACAAACTGACATCAGGAACCTGGACTGCTGAGTTTTCTTTCCCAGGGAAAATGGAAAAAGGATGTGCCCAGGGGCCCCTGGCCCTGGGCTGGGCCTCACTGCAAAGAATCCTTATATCGAAGGATGGACCCCACACCGAAGTTGTCCCCACCTCAAACTTGTGCTGCCCTGATAGACCCAAGGGAGCCCTACAAACTGACATCAGGAACCTGGACTGCTGAGTTTTCTTTCCCAGGGAAAATGGAAAAAGGATGTGCCCAGGGGCCCCTGGCCCTGGGACCCTGGCCCTGACTGCAAAAAATCCTTATATCGAAGGATGGACCCCACACCGAAGTTGTCCCCACCTCAAACTTGTGCTGCCCTGATAGACCCAAGGGAGCCCTACAAACTGACATCAGGAACTTGGACTGATGAGTTTTCTTTCCCAGGGAAAATGGAAAAAGGTTGTGCCCAGGGGCCCCTAGCCCTGACTGCAAAAAATCCTTATATCGAAGGATGGAGCCCACACCGAAATTGTCCCCTCCTCAAACTTGTGCTGCCCTGATAGACCCAAGGGAGCCCTACAAACTGACATCAGGAACCTGGACTGCTGAGTTTTCTTTCCCAGGGAAAATGGAAAAAGGATGTGCCCAGGGGCCCCTGGCCCTGACTGCAAAGAATCCTTATATAGAAGGATGGACCCCACACCGAAGTTGTCCCCATCTCAAACTAGTGCTGCCCTGATAGACCCAAGGGAACCCTACAAACTGACATCAGGAAACTGGACTGCTGAGTTTTCTATCCCAGGGAAAATGGAAAAAGGATGTGCCCAGGGTTCCCTGGCCCTGGGCTGGTGCCTCACTGCAAAAAAACCTTATATCGAAGGATGGACCCCAGACCGAAATTGTCCCCACCTCAAACTTGTGCTGCCCTGATAGACCCAAGGGAGCCCTACAAACTGACATCAGGAACCTGGACTGCTGACTTTTCTTTCCCAGGGAAAATGGCCAAAGGATGTGCCCAGGGGCCCCTGGCCCTGGGCTGGGGCCTCACTGCAAAAAATCCTTATATCGAAGGATGGACCCCACACCGAAGTTGTCCCCACCTCAAACTTGTGCTGCCCTGATAGACCCAAGGGAGCCCTACAAACTGACATCAGGAACCTGGACTGCTGAGTTTTCTTTCCCAGGGAAAATGGAAAAAGGATGTGCCCGGGGGCCTCTGGCCCTGACTGCAAAGAATCCTTATATCGAAGGATGGACCCCACACCGAAGATGTCCCCACCTCAAACTTGTGCTGCCCTGATAGACCCAAGGGAGCCCTACAAACTGACATCAGGAACCTGGACTGCTGAGTTTTCTTTCCCAGGGAAAATGGAAAAAGGATGTGCCCAGGGCCCCCTGGCCCTGATTGCAAAGAATCCTTATATCGAAGGATGGACCCCACACCAAAGTTGTCCCCACCTCAAACTTGTGCTGCCCTGATAGACCCAAGGGAGCCCTACAAACTGACATCAGGAACCTGGACTGCTGAGTTTTCTTTCCCAGGGAAAATGGAAAAAGGATGTGCCCAGGGGCCCCTGGCCCTGACTGCAAAAAATCCTTATATCGAAGGATGGACCCCACACCGAAGTTGTCCCCACCTCAAACTTGTGCTGCCCTGATAGACCCAAGGGAGCCCTACAAACTGACATCAGGAACCTGGACTGCTGAGTTTTCTTTCCCAGGGAAAATGGAAAAAGGATGTGCCCAGGGGCCCCTGGCCCTGACTGCAAAGAATCCTTATATCGAAGGATGGACCCCACACCGAAGTTGTCCCCACCTCAAACTTGTGCTGCCCTGATAGACCCAAGGGAGCCCTACAAACTGACATCAGGAACCTGGACTGCTGAGTTTTCTTTCCCAGGGAAAATGGAAAAAGGATGTGCCCAGGGAACCCTGGCCCTGACTGCCAAAAATTCATATATCGAAGGATGGACCCCACACCGAAGTTGTCCCCACCTCAAACTTGTGCTGCCCTGATAGACCCAAGGGAGCCCTACAAACTGACATCAGGAACCTGGACTGCTGAGTTTTCTTTCCCAGGGAAAATGGAAAAAGGATGTGCCCGGGGGCCCCTGGCCCTGACTGCAAAGAATCCTTATATCGAAGGATGGACCCCACACCGAAGATGTCCCCACCTCAAACTTGTGCTGCCCTGATAGACCCAAGGGAGCCCTACAAACTGACATCAGGAACCTGGACTGCTGAGTTTTCTTTCCCAGGGAAAATGGAAAAAGGATGTGCCCAGAGGCCCCTGGACATGGGCTGGGGCCTCACTGCAAAGAATCCTTATATCGAAGGATGGACCCCACACCGAAGTTGTCCCCACCTCAAACTTGTGCTGCCCTGATAGACCCAAGGGAGCCCTACAAACTGACATCAGGAACCTGGACTGCTGAGTTTTCTTTCCCAGGGAAAATGGAAAAAGAATGTTCCCAGAGGCCCCTGGACATGGGCTGGGGCCTCACTGCAAAGAATCCTTATATCGAAGGATGGACCCCACACCGAAGATGTGCCCACCTCAAACTTGTGCTGCCCTGATAGACCCAAGGGAGCCCTACAAACTGACATCAGGAACCTGGACTGCTGAGTTTTCTTTCCCAGGGAAAATGGAAAAAGGATGTGCCCAGGGGCCCCTGGCCCTGACTGCAAAAAATCCTTATATCGAAGGATGGACCCCACACCGAAGTTGTCCCCACCTCAAACTTGTGCTGCCCTGAAAGACCCAAGGGAGCCCTACAAACTGACATCAGGAACCTGGACTGCTGAGTTTTCTTTCCCAGGGAAAATGAAAAAAGGATGTGCCCAGGGGCACCTGGCCCTGGGCTGGGGCCTCACTGCAAAGAATCCTTATATCGAAGGATGGACCCCACACCGAAGTTGTCCCCACCTCAAACTTGTGCTGCCCTGATAGACCCAAGGGAGCCCTACAAACTGACATCAGGAACCTGGACTGCTGAGTTTTCTTTCCCAGGGAAAATGGAAAAAGGATGTGCCCAGGGGCCCCTGGCCCTGACTGCAAAAAATCCTTATATCGAAGGATGGACCCCACACCGAAGTTGTCCCCACCTCAAACTTGTGCTGCCCTGATAGACCCAAGGGAGCCCTACAAACTGACATCAGGAACCTGGACTGCTGAGTTTTCTTTCCCAGTGAAAATGGAAAAAGGATGTGCCCAGGGGCCCCTGGCCCTGCGACCCTGGCCCTGACTGCAAAAAATCCTTATATCGAAGGATGGAGCCCACACCGAATTTGTCCCCACCTCAAACTTGTGCTGCCCTGATAGACCCAAGGGAGCCCTACAAACTGACATCAGGAACCTGGACTGCTGACTTTTCTTTCCCAGGGAAAATGGAAAAAGGATGTGCCCAGGGGCCCCTGGCCCTGGGCTGGGGCCTCACTTCAAAGAATCCTTATATCGAAGGATGGACCCCACACCGAAGTTGTCCCCACCTCAAACTTGTGCTGCCCTGATAGACCCAAGGGAGCCCTACAAACTGACATCAGGAACCTGGACTGCTGAGTTTTCTTTCCCAGGGAAAATGGAAAAAGGATGTTCCCAGAGTCCCCTGGACATCGGCTGGGGCCTCACTGCAAAGAATCCTTATATCGAAGGATGGACCCCACACCGAAGATGTGCCCACCTCAAACTTGTGCTGCCCTGATAGACCCAAGGGAGCCCTACAAACTGACATCAGGAACCTGGACTGCTGAGTTTTCTTTCCCAGGGAAAATGGAAAAAGGATGTGCCCAGGGGCCCCTGGACATGGGCTGGGGCCTCACTGCAAAGAATCCTTATATCGAAGGATGGACCCCACACCGAAGTTGTCCCCACCTCAAACTTGTGCTGCCCTGATAGACCCAAGGGAACCCTACAAACTGACATCAGGAACCTGGACTGCTGAGTTTTCTTTCCCAGGGAAAATGGAAAAAGGATGTGCCCAGGGGCCCCTGGCCCTGGGCTGGGCCTCACTGCAAAGAATCCTTATATCGAAGGATGGACCCCACACCGAAGTTGTCCCCACCTCAAACTTGTGCTGCCCTGATAGACCCAAGGGAGCCCTACAAACTGACATCAGGAACCTGGACTGCTGAGTTTTCTTTCCCAGGGAAAATGGAAAAAGGATGTGCCCAGGGGCCCCTGGCCCTGGGACCCTGGCCCTGACTGCAAAAAATCCTTATATCGAAGGATGGACCCCACACCGAAGTTGTCCCCACCTCAAACTTGTGCTGCCCTGATAGACCCAAGGGAGCCCTACAAACTGACATCAGGAACTTGGACTGATGAGTTTTCTTTCCCAGGGAAAATGGAAAAAGGTTGTGCCCAGGGGCCCCTAGCCCTGACTGCAAAAAATCCTTATATCGAAGGATGGAGCCCACACCGAAATTGTCCCCTCCTCAAACTTGTGCTGCCCTGATAGACCCAAGGGAGCCCTACAAACTGACATCAGGAACCTGGACTGCTGAGTTTTCTTTCCCAGGGAAAATGGAAAAAGGATGTGCCCAGGGGCCCCTGGCCCTGACTGCAAAGAATCCTTATATAGAAGGATGGACCCCACACCGAAGTTGTCCCCATCTCAAACTAGTGCTGCCCTGATAGACCCAAGGGAACCCTACAAACTGACATCAGGAAACTGGACTGCTGAGTTTTCTATCCCAGGGAAAATGGAAAAAGGATGTGCCCAGGGTTCCCTGGCCCTGGGCTGGTGCCTCACTGCAAAAAAACCTTATATCGAAGGATGGACCCCAGACCGAAATTGTCCCCACCTCAAACTTGTGCTGCCCTGATAGACCCAAGGGAGCCCTACAAACTGACATCAGGAACCTGGACTGCTGACTTTTCTTTCCCAGGGAAAATGGCCAAAGGATGTGCCCAGGGGCCCCTGGCCCTGGGCTGGGGCCTCACTGCAAAAAATCCTTATATCGAAGGATGGACCCCACACCGAAGTTGTCCCCACCTCAAACTTGTGCTGCCCTGATAGACCCAAGGGAGCCCTACAAACTGACATCAGGAACCTGGACTGCTGAGTTTTCTTTCCCAGGGAAAATGGAAAAAGGATGTGCCCGGGGGCCTCTGGCCCTGACTGCAAAGAATCCTTATATCGAAGGATGGACCCCACACCGAAGATGTCCCCACCTCAAACTTGTGCTGCCCTGATAGACCCAAGGGAGCCCTACAAACTGACATCAGGAACCTGGACTGCTGAGTTTTCTTTCCCAGGGAAAATGGAAAAAGGATGTGCCCAGGGGCCCCTGGCCCTGACTGCAAAAAATCCTTATATCGAAGGATGGACCCCACACCGAAGTTGTCCCCACCTCAAACTTGTGCTGCCCTGATAGACCCAAGGGAGCCCTACAAACTGACATCAGGAACCTGGACTGCTGAGTTTTCTTTCCCAGTGAAAATGGAAAAAGGATGTGCCCAGGGGCCCCTGGCCCTGCGACCCTGGCCCTGACTGCAAAAAATCCTTATATCGAAGGATGGAGCCCACACCGAATTTGTCCCCACCTCAAACTTGTGCTGCCCTGATAGACCCAACGGAGCCCTACAAACTGACATCAGGAACCTGGACTGCTGAGTTTTCTTTCCCAGGGAAAATGGAAAAAGGATGTGCCCAGGGGCCCCTGGCCCTGGGCTGGGGCCTCACTGCAAAGAATCCTTATATCGAAGGATGGACCCCACACCGAAGTTGTCCCCACCTCAAACTTGTGCTGCCCTGATAGACCCAAGGGAGCCCTACAAACTGACATCAGGAACCTGGACTGCTGAGTTTTCTTTCCCAGGGAAAATGGAAAAAGGATGTGCCCAGAGGCCCCTGGACATGGGCTGGGGCCTCACTGCAAAGAATCCTTATATCGAAGGATGGACCCCACACCGAAGTTGTCCCCACCTCAAACTTGTGCTGCCCTGATAGACCCAAGGGAGCCCTACAAACTGACATCAGGAACCTGGACTGCTGAGTTTTCTTTCCCAGGGAAAATGGAAAAAGGATGTTCCCAGAGTCCCCTGGACATCGGCTGGGGCCTCACTGCAAAGAATCCTTATATCGAAGGATGGACCCCACACCGAAGATGTGCCCACCTCAAACTTGTCCTGCCCTGATATACCCAAGGGAGCCCTACAAACTGACATCAGGAACCTGGACTGCTGAGTTTTCTTTCCCAGGGAAAATGGAAAAAGGATGTGCCCAGGGGCCCCTGGACATGGGCTGGGGCCTCACTGCAAAGAATCCTTATATCGAAGGATGGACCCCACACCGAAGTTGTCCCCACCTCAAACTTGTGCTGCCCTGATAGACCCAAGGGAACCCTACAAACTGACATCAGGAACCTGGACTGCTGAGTTTTCTTTCCCAGGGAAAATGGAAAAAGGATGTGCCCAGGGGCCCCTGGCCCTGGGCTGGGCCTCACTGCAAAGAATCCTTATATCGAAGGATGGACCCCACACCGAAGTTGTCCCCACCTCAAACTTGTGCTGCCCTGATAGACCCAAGGGAGCCCTACAAACTGACATCAGGAACCTGGACTGCTGAGTTTTCTTTCCCAGGGAAAATGGAAAAAGGATGTGCCCAGGGGCCCCTGGCCCTGGGACCCTGGCCCTGACTGCAAAAAATCCTTATATCGAAGGATGGACCCCACACCGAAGTTGTCCCCACCTCAAACTTGTGCTGCCCTGATAGACCCAAGGGAGCCCTACAAACTGACATCAGGAACTTGGACTGATGAGTTTTCTTTCCCAGGGAAAATGGAAAAAGGTTGTGCCCAGGGGCCCCTAGCCCTGACTGCAAAAAATCCTTATATCGAAGGATGGAGCCCACACCGAAATTGTCCCCTCCTCAAACTTGTGCTGCCCTGATAGACCCAAGGGAGCCCTACAAACTGACATCAGGAACCTGGACTGCTGAGTTTTCTTTCCCAGGGAAAATGGAAAAAGGATGTGCCCAGGGGCCCCTGGCCCTGACTGCAAAGAATCCTTATATAGAAGGATGGACCCCACACCGAAGTTGTCCCCATCTCAAACTAGTGCTGCCCTGATAGACCCAAGGGAACCCTACAAACTGACATCAGGAAACTGGACTGCTGAGTTTTCTATCCCAGGGAAAATGGAAAAAGGATGTGCCCAGGGTTCCCTGGCCCTGGGCTGGTGCCTCACTGCAAAAAAACCTTATATCGAAGGATGGACCCCAGACCGAAATTGTCCCCACCTCAAACTTGTGCTGCCCTGATAGACCCAAGGGAGCCCTACAAACTGACATCAGGAACCTGGACTGCTGACTTTTCTTTCCCAGGGAAAATGGCCAAAGGATGTGCCCAGGGGCCCCTGGCCCTGGGCTGGGGCCTCACTGCAAAAAATCCTTATATCGAAGGATGGACCCCACACCGAAGTTGTCCCCACCTCAAACTTGTGCTGCCCTGATAGACCCAAGGGAGCCCTACAAACTGACATCAGGAACCTGGACTGCTGAGTTTTCTTTCCCAGGGAAAATGGAAAAAGGATGTGCCCGGGGGCCTCTGGCC
Source organism: Lonchura striata (assembly GCF_050655825.1). Classification (NCBI taxonomy): domain Eukaryota; kingdom Metazoa; phylum Chordata; class Aves; order Passeriformes; family Estrildidae; genus Lonchura; species Lonchura striata. The sequence goes on along the minus strand of NC_140733.1, from coordinate 10,240,579 downwards.
CTGACTGCAAAGAATCCTTATATCGAAGGATGGACCCCACACCGAAGATGTCCCCACCTCAAACTTGTGCTGCCCTGATAGACCCAAGGGAGCCCTACAAACTGACATCAGGAACCTGGACTGCTGAGTTTTCTTTCCCAGGGAAAATGGAAAAAGGATGTGCCCAGGGCCCCCTGGCCCTGATTGCAAAGAATCCTTATATCGAAGGATGGACCCCACACCAAAGTTGTCCCCACCTCAAACTTGTGCTGCCCTGATAGACCCAAGGGAGCCCTACAAACTGACATCAGGAACCTGGACTGCTGAGTTTTCTTTCCCAGGGAAAATGGAAAAAGGATGTGCCCAGGGGCCCCTGGCCCTGACTGCAAAAAATCCTTATATCGAAGGATGGACCCCACACCGAAGTTGTCCCCACCTCAAACTTGTGCTGCCCTGATAGACCCAAGGGAGCCCTACAAACTGACATCAGGAACCTGGACTGCTGAGTTTTCTTTCCCAGGGAAAATGGAAAAAGGATGTGCCCAGGGGCCCCTGGCCCTGACTGCAAAGAATCCTTATATCGAAGGATGGACCCCACACCGAAGTTGTCCCCACCTCAAACTTGTGCTGCCCTGATAGACCCAAGGGAGCCCTACAAACTGACATCAGGAACCTGGACTGCTGAGTTTTCTTTCCCAGGGAAAATGGAAAAAGGATGTGCCCAGGGAACCCTGGCCCTGACTGCCAAAAATTCTTATATCGAAGGATGGACCCCACACCGAAGTTGTCCCCACCTCAAACTTGTGCTGCCCTGATAGACCCAAGGGAGCCCTACAAACTGACATCAGGAACCTGGACTGCTGAGTTTTCTTTCCCAGGGAAAATGGAAAAAGGATGTGCCCGGGGGCCCCTGGCCCTGACTGCAAAGAATCCTTATATCGAAGGATGGACCCCACACCGAAGATGTCCCCACCTCAAACTTGTGCTGCCCTGATAGACCCAAGGGAGCCCTACAAACTGACATCAGGAACCTGGACTGCTGAGTTTTCTTTCCCAGGGAAAATGGAAAAAGGATGTGCCCAGAGGCCCCTGGACATGGGCTGGGGCCTCACTGCAAAGAATCCTTATATCGAAGGATGGACCCCACACCGAAGTTGTCCCCACCTCAAACTTGTGCTGCCCTGATAGACCCAAGGGAGCCCTACAAACTGACATCAGGAACCTGGACTGCTGAGTTTTCTTTCCCAGGGAAAATGGAAAAAGAATGTTCCCAGAGGCCCCTGGACATGGGCTGGGGCCTCACTGCAAAGAATCCTTATATCGAAGGATGGACCCCACACCGAAGATGTGCCCACCTCAAACTTGTGCTGCCCTGATAGACCCAAGGCAGCCCTACAAACTGACATCAGGAACCTGGACTGCTGAGTTTTCTTTCCCAGGGAAAATGGAAAAAGGATGTGCCCAGGGGCCCCTGGACATGGGCTGGGGCCTCACTGCAAAGAATCCTTATATCGAAGGATGGACCCCACACCGAAGTTGTCCCCACCTCAAACTTGTGCTGCCCTGATAGACCCAAGGGAGCCCTACAAACTGACATCAGGAACCTGGACTGCTGAGTTTTCTTTCCCAGGGAAAATGGAAAAAGGATGTGCCCAGGGGCCCCTGGCCCTGACTGCAAAGAATCCTTATATCGAAGGATGGACCCCACACCAAAGTTGTCCCCACCTCAAACTTGTGCTGCCCTGATAGACCCAAGGGAGCCCTACAAACTGACATCAGGAACCTGGACTGCTGAGTTTTCTTTCCCAGGGAAAATGGAAAAAGGATGTGCCCAGGGGCCCCGGCCCTGACTGCAAAAAATCCTTATATCGAAGGATGGACCCCACACCGAAGTTGTCCCCACCTCAAACTTGTGCTGCCCTGATAGACCCAAGGGAGCCCTACAAACTGACATCAGGAACCTGGACTGCTGAGTTTTCTTTCCCAGGGAAAATGGAAAAAGGATGTGCCCAGGGGCCCCTGGCCCTGACTGCAAAAAATCCTTATATCGAAGGATGGACCCCACACCGAAGTTGTCCCCACCTCAAACTTGTGCTGCCCTGATAGACCCAAGGGAGCCCTACAGACTGACATCAGGAACCTGGACTGCTGAGTTTACTTTTCCCAGGGAAAATGGAAAAAGGATGTGCCCAGGGGCCCCTGGCCCTGGGCTGGGGCCTCACTGCAAAGAATCCTTATATCGAAGGATGGACCCCACACCGAAGTTGTCCCCACCTCAAACTTGTGCTGCCCTGATAGACCCAAGGGAGCCCTACAAACTGACATCAGGAACCTGGACTGCTGAGTTTTCTTTCCCAGGGAAAATGGAAAAAGGATGTGCCCGGGGGCCCCTGGCCCTGACTGCAAAGAATCCTTATATCGAAGGATGGACCCCACACCGAAGATATCCCCACCTCAAACTTGTGCTGCCCTGATAGACCCAAGGGAGCCCTACAAACTGACATCAGGAACCTGGACTGCTGAGTTTTCTTTCCCAGGGAAAATGGAAAAAGGATGTGCCCAGGGGCCCCTGGCCCTGACTGCAAAGAATCCGTATATCGAAGGATGGACCCCACACCAAAGTTGTCCCCACCTCAAACTTGTGCTGCCCTGATAGACCCAAGGGAGCCCTACAAACTGACATCAGGAACCTGGACTGCTGAGTTTTCTTTCCCAGGGAAAATGGAAAAAGGATGTGCCCAGGGGCCCCTGGCCCTGACTGCAAAAAATCCTTATATCGAAGGATGGACCCCACACCGAAGATGTCCCCACCTCAAACTTGTGCTGCCCTGATAGACCCAAGGGAGCCCTACAAACTGACATCAGGAACCTGGACTGCTGAGTTTTCTTTCCCAGGGAAAATGGAAAAAGGATGTGCCCAGGGGCCCCTGGCCCTGACTGCAAAAAATCCTTATATCGAAGGATGGAGCCCACACCGAAGTTGTCCCCTCCTCAAACTTGTGCTGCCCTGATAGACCCAAGGGAGCCCTACAAACTGACATCAGGAACCTGGACTGCTGAGTTTTCTTTCCCAGGGAAAATGGAAAAAGGATGTGCCCGGGGGCCCCTGGCCCTGACTGCAAAGAATCCTTATATCGAAGGATGGACCCCACACCGAAGATGTCCCCACCTCAAACTTGTGCTGCCCTGATAGACCCAAGGGAGCCCTACAAACTGACATCAGGAACCTGGACTGCTGAGTTTTCTTTCCCAGGGAAAATGGAAAAAGGATGTGCCCAGGGAACCCTGGCCCTGACTGCCAAAAATTCTTATATCGAAGGATGGACCCCACACCGAAGTTGTCCCCACCTCAAACTTGTGCTGCCCTGATAGACCCAAGGGAGCCCTACAAACTGACATCAGGAACCTGGACTGCTGAGTTTTCTTTCCCAGGGAAAATGGAAAAAGGGTGTGCCCGGGGGCCCCTGGCCCTGACTGCAAAGAATCCTTATATCGAAGGATGGACCCCACACCGAAGTTGTCCCCACCTCAAACTTGTGCTGCCCTGATAGACCCAAGGGAGCCCTACAAACTGACATCAGGAACCTGGACTGCTGAGTTTTCTTTCCCAGGGAAAATGGAAAAAGGATGTGCCCAGGGGCCCCTGGCCCTGACTGCAAAAAATCCTTATATCGAAGGATGGACCCCACACCGAAGTTGTCCCCACCTCAAACTTGTGCTGCCCTGATAGACCCAAGGGAGCCCTACAAACTGACATCAGGAACCTGGACTGCTGAGTTTTCTTTCCCAGTGAAAATGGAAAAAGGATGTGCCCAGGGGCCCCTGGCCCTGCGACCCTGGCCCTGACTGCAAAAAATCCTTATATCGAAGGATGGAGCCCACACCGAATTTGTCCCCACCTCAAACTTGTGCTGCCCTGATAGACCCAAGGGAGCCCTACAAACTGACATCAGGAACCTGGACTGCTGACTATTCTTTCCCAGGGAAAATGGAAAAAGGATGTGCCCAGGGGCCCCTGGCCCTGACTGCAAAGAATCCTTATATCGAAGGATGGACCCCAGACCGAAGTTGTCCCCACCTCAAACTTGTGCTGCCCTGATAGACCCAAGGGAGCCCTACAAACTGACATCAGGAACCTGGACTGCTGAGTTTTCTTTCCCAGGGAAAATGGAAAAAGGATGTGCCCAGGGGCCCCTGGCCCTGACTGCAAAAAATCCTTATATCGAAGGATGGAGCCCACACCGAAGTTGTCCCCACCTCAAACTTGTGCTGCCCTGATAGACCCAAGGGAGCCCTACAAACTGACATCAGGAACCTGGACTGCTGAGTTTTCTTTCCCAGGGAAAATGGAAAAAGGATGTGACCAGGGAACCCTGGCCCTGACTGCAAAGAATCCTTATATCGAAGGATGGAGCCCACACTGAATTTGTCCCCACCTCAAACTTGTGCTGCCCTGATAGACCCAAGGGAGCCCTACAAACTGACATCAGGAACCTGGACTGCTGAGTTTTCTTTCCCAGGGAAAATGGAAAAAGGATGTGCCCAGGGGCCCCTAGCCCTGAGCCTTGGGCCCTGACTGCAAAAAATCCTTATATCGAAGGATGGACCCAACACCGAAGTTGTCCCCACCTCAAACTTGTGCTGCCCTGATAGACCCAAGGGAACCCTACAAATTGACATCAGGAACCTGGACTGCTGAGTTTTCTTTCCCAGGGAAAATGGAAAAAGGATGTGCCCAGGGGCCCCTGGCCCTGACTGCAAAGAATCCTTATATCGAAGGATGGACCCCACACCGAAGTTGTCCCCACCTCAAACTTGTGCTGCCCTGATAGACCCAAGGGAGCCCTACAAACTGACATCAGGAACCTGGACTGCTGACTTTTCTTTCCCAGGGAAAATGGAAAAAGGATGTGCCCAGGGGCCCCTGGCCCTGACTGCAATAAATCCTTATATCGAAGGATGGACCCAACACCGAAATTGTCCCCACCTCAAACTTGTGCTGCCCTGATAGACCCAAGGGAGCCCTACAAACTGACATCAGGAACCTGGACTGCTGAGTTTTCTTTCCCAGGGAAAATGAAAAAAGGATGTGCCCAGGGGCCCCTGGCCCTGGGCTGGGGCCTCACTGCAAAGAATCCTTATATCGAAGGATGGACCCCACACCGAAGTTGTCCCCACCTCAAACTTGTGCTGCCCTGATAGACCCAAGGGAGCCCTACAAACTGACATCAGGAACCTGGACTGCTGAGTTTTCTTTCCCAGGGAAAATGGAAAAAGGATGTGCCCAGAGGCCCCTGGACATGGGCTGGGGCCTCACTGCAAAGAATCCTTATATCGAAGGATGGACCCCACACCGAAGTTGTCCCCACCTCAAACTTGTGCTGCCCTGATAGACCCAAGGGAGCCCTACAAACTGACATCAGGAACCTGGACTGCTGAGTTTTCTTTCCCAGGGAAAATGGAAAAAGGATGTGCCCAGGGGCCCCTGGCCCTGGGCTGGGCCTCACTGCAAAGAATCCTTATATCGAAGGATGGACCCCACACCGAAGTTGTCCCCACCTCAAACTTGTGCTGCCCTGATAGACCCAAGGGAGCCCTACAAACTGACATCAGGAACCTGGACTGCTGAGTTTTCTTTCCCAGGGAAAATGGAAAAAGGATGTGCCCAGGGGCCCCTGGCCCTGGGACCCTGGCCCTGACTGCAAAAAATCCTTATATCGAAGGATGGACCCCACACCGAAGTTGTCCCCACCTCAAACTTGTGCTGCCCTGATAGACCCAAGGGAGCCCTACAAACTGACATCAGGAACTTGGACTGATGAGTTTTCTTTCCCAGGGAAAATGGAAAAAGGTTGTGCCCAGGGGCCCCTAGCCCTGACTGCAAAAAATCCTTATATCGAAGGATGGAGCCCACACCGAAATTGTCCCCTCCTCAAACTTGTGCTGCCCTGATAGACCCAAGGGAGCCCTACAAACTGACATCAGGAACCTGGACTGCTGAGTTTTCTTTCCCAGGGAAAATGGAAAAAGGATGTGCCCAGGGGCCCCTGGCCCTGACTGCAAAGAATCCTTATATAGAAGGATGGACCCCACACCGAAGTTGTCCCCATCTCAAACTAGTGCTGCCCTGATAGACCCAAGGGAACCCTACAAACTGACATCAGGATACTGGACTGCTGAGTTTTCTATCCCAGGGAAAATGGAAAAAGGATGTGCCCAGGGTTCCCTGGCCCTGGGCTGGTGCCTCACTGCAAAAAAACCTTATATCGAAGGATGGACCCCAGACCGAAATTGTCCCCACCTCAAACTTGTGCTGCCCTGATAGACCCAAGGGAGCCCTACAAACTGACATCAGGAACCTGGACTGCTGACTTTTCTTTCCCAGGGAAAATGGCCAAAGGATGTGCCCAGGGGCCCCTGGCCCTGGGCTGGGGCCTCACTGCAAAAAATCCTTATATCGAAGGATGGACCCCACACCGAAGTTGTCCCCACCTCAAACTTGTGCTGCCCTGATAGACCCAAGGGAGCCCTACAAACTGACATCAGGAACCTGGACTGCTGAGTTTTCTTTCCCAGGGAAAATGGAAAAAGGATGTGCCCGGGGGCCTCTGGCCCTGACTGCAAAGAATCCTTATATCGAAGGATGGACCCCACACCGAAGATGTCCCCACCTCAAACTTGTGCTGCCCTGATAGACCCAAGGGAGCCCTACAAACTGACATCAGGAACCTGGACTGCTGAGTTTTCTTTCCCAGGGAAAATGGAAAAAGGATGTGCCCAGGGCCCCCTGGCCCTGATTGCAAAGAATCCTTATATCGAAGGATGGACCCCACACCAAAGTTGTCCCCACCTCAAACTTGTGCTGCCCTGATAGACCCAAGGGAGCCCTACAAACTGACATCAGGAACCTGGACTGCTGAGTTTTCTTTCCCAGGGAAAATGGAAAAAGGATGTGCCCAGGGGCCCCTGGCCCTGACTGCAAAAAATCCTTATATCGAAGGATGGACCCCACACCGAAGTTGTCCCCACCTCAAACTTGTGCTGCCCTGATAGACCCAAGGGAGCCCTACAAACTGACATCAGGAACCTGGACTGCTGAGTTTTCTTTCCCAGGGAAAATGGAAAAAGGATGTGCCCAGGGGCCCCTGGCCCTGACTGCAAAGAATCCTTATATCGAAGGATGGACCCCACACCGAAGTTGTCCCCACCTCAAACTTGTGCTGCCCTGATAGACCCAAGGGAGCCCTACAAACTGACATCAGGAACCTGGACTGCTGAGTTTTCTTTCCCAGGGAAAATGGAAAAAGGATGTGCCCAGGGAACCCTGGCCCTGACTGCCAAAAATTCTTATATCGAAGGATGGACCCCACACCGAAGTTGTCCCCACCTCAAACTTGTGCTGCCCTGATAGACCCAAGGGAGCCCTACAAACTGACATCAGGAACCTGGACTGCTGAGTTTTCTTTCCCAGGGAAAATGGAAAAAGGATGTGCCCGGGGGCCCCTGGCCCTGACTGCAAAGAATCCTTATATCGAAGGATGGACCCCACACCGAAGATGTCCCCACCTCAAACTTGTGCTGCCCTGATAGACCCAAGGGAGCCCTACAAACTGACATCAGGAACCTGGACTGCTGAGTTTTCTTTCCCAGGGAAAATGGAAAAAGGATGTTCCCAGAGGCCCCTGGACATGGGCTGGGGCCTCACTGCAAAGAATCCTTATATCGAAGGATGGAACCCACACCGAAGTTGTCCCCACCTCAAACTTGTGCTGCCCTGATAGACCCAAGGGAGCCCTACAAACTGACATCAGGAACCTGGACTGCTGAGTTTTCTTTCCCAGGGAAAATGGAAAAAGGATGTTCCCAGAGGCCCCTGGACATGGGCTGGGGCCTCACTGCAAAGAATCCTTATATCGAAGGATGGACCCCACACCGAAGATGTGCCCACCTCAAACTTGTGCTGCCCTGATAGACCCAAGGCAGCCCTACAAACTGACATCAGGAACCTGGACTGCTGAGTTTTCTTTCCCAGGGAAAATGGAAAAAGGATGTGCCCAGGGGCCCCTGGACATGGGATGGGGCCTCACTGCAAAGAATCCTTATATCGAAGGATGGACCCCACACCGAAGTTGTCCCCACCTCAAACTTGTGCTGCCCTGATAGACCCAAGGGAGCCCTACAAACTGACATCAGGAACCTGGACTGCTGAGTTTTCTTTCCCAGGGAAAATGGAAAAAGGATGTGCCCAGGGGCCCCTGGCCCTGACTGCAAAGAATCCTTATATCGAAGGATGGACCCCACACCAAAGTTGTCCCCACCTCAAACTTGTGCTGCCCTGATAGACCCAAGGGAGCCCTACAAACTGACATCAGGAACCTGGACTGCTGAGTTTTCTTTCCCAGGGAAAATGGAAAAAGGATGTGCCCAGGGGCCCCGGCCCTGACTGCAAAAAATCCTTATATCGAAGGATGGACCCCACACCGAAGTTGTCCCCACCTCAAACTTGTGCTGCCCTGATAGACCCAAGGGAGCCCTACAAACTGACATCAGGAACCTGGACTGCTGAGTTTTCTTTCCCAGGGAAAATGGAAAAAGGATGTGCCCAGGGGCCCCTGGCCCTGACTGCAAAAAATCCTTATATCGAAGGATGGACCCCACACCGAAGTTGTCCCCACCTCAAACTTGTGCTGCCCTGATAGACCCAAGGGAGCCCTACAGACTGACATCAGGAACCTGGACTGCTGAGTTTACTTTTCCCAGGGAAAATGGAAAAAGGATGTGCCCAGGGGCCCCTGGCCCTGGGCTGGGGCCTCACTGCAAAGAATCCTTATATCGAAGGATGGACCCCACACCGAAGTTGTCCCCACCTCAAACTTGTGCTGCCCTGATAGACCCAAGGGAGCCCTACAAACTGACATCAGGAACCTGGACTGCTGAGTTTTCTTTCCCAGGGAAAATGGAAAAAGGATGTGCCCGGGGGCCCATGGCCCTGACTGCAAAGAATCCTTATATCGAAGGATGGACCCCACACCGAAGATGTCCCCACCTCAAACTTGTGCTGCCCTGATAGACCCAAGGGAGCCCTACAAACTGACATCAGGAACCTGGACTGCTGAGTTTTCTTTCCCAGGGAAAATGGAAAAAGGATGTGCCCAGGGGCCCCTGGCCCTGACTGCAAAGAATCCGTATATCGAAGGATGGACCCCACACCAAAGTTGTCCCCACCTCAAACTTGTGCTGCCCTGATAGACCCAAGGGAGCCCTACAAACTGACATCAGGAACCTGGACTGCTGAGTTTTCTTTCCCAGGGAAAATGGAAAAAGGATGTGCCCAGGGGCCCCTGGCCCTGACTGCAAAGAATCCTTATATAGAAGGATGGACCCCACACCGAAGTTGTCCCCATCTCAAACTAGTGCTGCCCTGATAGACCCAAGGGAACCCTACAAACTGACATCAGGAAACTGGACTGCTGAGTTTTCTATCCCAGGGAAAATGGAAAAAGGATGTGCCCAGGGTTCCCTGGCCCTGGGCTGGTGCCTCACTGCAAAAAAACCTTATATCGAAGGATGGACCCCAGACCGAAATTGTCCCCACCTCAAACTTGTGCTGCCCTGATAGACCCAAGGGAGCCCTACAAACTGACATCAGGAACCTGGACTGCTGACTTTTCTTTCCCAGGGAAAATGGCCAAAGGATGTGCCCAGGGGCCCCTGGCCCTGGGCTGGGGCCTCACTGCAAAAAATCCTTATATCGAAGGATGGACCCCACACCGAAGTTGTCCCCACCTCAAACTTGTGCTGCCCTGATAGACCCAAGGGAGCCCTACAAACTGACATCAGGAACCTGGACTGCTGAGTTTTCTTTCCCAGGGAAAATGGAAAAAGGATGTGCCCGGGGGCCTCTGGCCCTGACTGCAAAGAATCCTTATATCGAAGGATGGACCCCACACCGATGATGTCCCCACCTCAAACTTGTGCTGCCCTGATAGACCCAAGGGAGCCCTACAAACTGACATCAGGAACCTGGACTGCTGAGTTTTCTTTCCCAGGGAAAATGGAAAAAGGATGTGCCCAGGGGCCCCTGGCCCTGACTGCAAAGAATCCTTATATCGAAGGATGGACCCCACACCGAAGTTGTCCCCACCTCAAACTTGTGCTGCCCTGATAGACCCAAGGGAGCCCTACAAACTGACATCAGGAACCTGGACTGCTGACTTTTCTTTCCCAGGGAAAATGGAAAAAGGATGTGCCCAGGGGCCCCTGGCCCTGACTGCAATAAATCCTTATATCGAAGGATGGACCCAACACCGAAATTGTCCCCACCTCAAACTTGTGCTGCCCTGATAGACCCAAGGGAGCCCTACAAACTGACATCAGGAACCTGGACTGCTGAGTTTTCTTTCCCAGGGAAAATGAAAAAAGGATGTGCCCAGGGGCCCCTGGCCCTGGGCTGGGGCCTCACTGCAAAGAATCCTTATATCGAAGGATGGACCCCACACCGAAGTTGTCCCCACCTCAAACTTGTGCTGCCCTGATAGACCCAAGGGAGCCCTACAAACTGACATCAAGAACCTGGACTGCTGAGTTTTCTTTCCCAGGGAAAATGGAAAAAGGATGTGCCCAGGGGCCTCACTGCAAAGAATCCTTATATCGAAGGATGGACCCCAGACCGAGATTGTCCCCACCTCAAACTTGTGCTGCCCTGATAGACCCAAGGGAGCCCTACAAACTGACATCAGGAACCTGGACTGCTGAGTTTTCTTTCCCAGGGAAAATGGAAAAAGGATGTGCCCAGGGGCCCCAGACTGCAAAAAATCCTTATATCGAAGGATGGACCCCACACCGAAGATGTCCCCACCTCAAACTTGTGCTGCCCTGATAGACCCAAGGGAGCCCTACAAACTGACATCAGGAACCTGGACTGCTGAGTTTTCTTTCCCAGGGAAAATGGAAAAAGTATGTGCCCAGGGGCCCCTGGCCCTGACTGCAAAGAATCCTTATATAGAAGGATGGACCCCACACCGAAGTTGTCCCCATCTCAAACTAGTGCTGCCCTGATAGACCCAAGGGAACCCTACAAACTGACATCAGGAAACTGGACTGCTGAGTTTTCTATCCCAGGGAAAATGGAAAAAGGATGTGCCCAGGGTTCCCTGGCCCTGGGCTGGTGCCTCACTGCAAAAAAACCTTATATCGAAGGATGGACTACAGACCGAAATTGTCCCCACCTCAAACTTGTGCTGCCCTGATAGACCCAAGGGAGCCCTACAAACTGACATCAGGAACCTGGACTGCTGACTTTTCTTTCCCAGGGAAAATGGCCAAAGGATGTGCCCAGGGGCCCCTGGCCCTGGGCTGGGGCCTCACTGCAAAGAATCCTTATATCGAAGGATGGACCCCACACCAAAGTTGTCCCCACCTCAAACTTGTGCTGCCCTGATAGACCCAAGGGAGCCCTACAAACTGACATCAGGAACCTGGACTGCTGAGTTTTCTTTCCCAGGGAAAATGGAAAAAGGATGTGCCCAGGGGCCCCGGCCCTGACTGCAAAAAATCCTTATATCGAAGGATGGACCCCACACCGAAGTTGTCCCCACCTCAAACTTGTGCTGCCCTGATAGACCCAAGGGAGCCCTACAAACTGACATCAGGAACCTGGACTGCTGAGTTTTCTTTCCCAGGGAAAATGGAAAAAGGATGTGCCCAGGGGCCCCTGGCCCTGACTGCAAAAAATCCTTATATCGAAGGATGGACCCCACACCGAAGTTGTCCCCACCTCAAACTTGTGCTGCCCTGATAGACCCAAGGGAGCCCTACAGACTGACATCAGGAACCTGGACTGCTGAGTTTACTTTTCCCAGGGAAAATGGAAAAAGGATGTGCCCAGGGGCCCCTGGCCCTGGGCTGGGGCCTCACTGCAAAGAATCCTTATATCGAAGGATGGACCCCACACCGAAGTTGTCCCCACCTCAAACTTGTGCTGCCCTGATAGACCCAAGGGAGCCCTACAAACTGACATCAGGAACCTGGACTGCTGAGTTTTCTTTCCCAGGGAAAATGGAAAAAGGATGTGCCCGGGGGCCCATGGCCCTGACTGCAAAGAATCCTTATATCGAAGGATGGACCCCACACCGAAGATGTCCCCACCTCAAACTTGTGCTGCCCTGATAGACCCAAGGGAGCCCTACAAACTGACATCAGGAACCTGGACTGCTGAGTTTTCTTTCCCAGGGAAAATGGAAAAAGGATGTGCCCAGGGGCCCCTGGCCCTGACTGCAAAGAATCCGTATATCGAAGGATGGACCCCACACCAAAGTTGTCCCCACCTCAAACTTGTGCTGCCCTGATAGACCCAAGGGAGCCCTACAAACTGACATCAGGAACCTGGACTGCTGAGTTTTCTTTCCCAGGGAAAATGGAAAAAGGATGTGCCCAGGGGCCCCTGGCCCTGACTGCAAAGAATCCTTATATAGAAGGATGGACCCCACACCGAAGTTGTCCCCATCTCAAACTAGTGCTGCCCTGATAGACCCAAGGGAACCCTACAAACTGACATCAGGAAACTGGACTGCTGAGTTTTCTATCCCAGGGAAAATGGAAAAAGGATGTGCCCAGGGTTCCCTGGCCCTGGGCTGGTGCCTCACTGCAAAAAAACCTTATATCGAAGGATGGACCCCAGACCGAAATTGTCCCCACCTCAAACTTGTGCTGCCCTGATAGACCCAAGGGAGCCCTACAAACTGACATCAGGAACCTGGACTGCTGACTTTTCTTTCCCAGGGAAAATGGCCAAAGGATGTGCCCAGGGGCCCCTGGCCCTGGGCTGGGGCCTCACTGCAAAAAATCCTTATATCGAAGGATGGACCCCACACCGAAGTTGTCCCCACCTCAAACTTGTGCTGCCCTGATAGACCCAAGGGAGCCCTACAAACTGACATCAGGAACCTGGACTGCTGAGTTTTCTTTCCCAGGGAAAATGGAAAAAGGATGTGCCCGGGGGCCTCTGGCCCTGACTGCAAAGAATCCTTATATCGAAGGATGGACCCCACACCGATGATGTCCCCACCTCAAACTTGTGCTGCCCTGATAGACCCAAGGGAGCCCTACAAACTGACATCAGGAACCTGGACTGCTGAGTTTTCTTTCCCAGGGAAAATGGAAAAAGGATGTGCCCAGGGGCCCCTGGCCCTGACTGCAAAGAATCCTTATATCGAAGGATGGACCCCACACCGAAGTTGTCCCCACCTCAAACTTGTGCTGCCCTGATAGACCCAAGGGAGCCCTACAAACTGACATCAGGAACCTGGACTGCTGACTTTTCTTTCCCAGGGAAAATGGAAAAAGGATGTGCCCAGGGGCCCCTGGCCCTGACTGCAATAAATCCTTATATCGAAGGATGGACCCAACACCGAAATTGTCCCCACCTCAAACTTGTGCTGCCCTGATAGACCCAAGGGAGCCCTACAAACTGACATCAGGAACCTGGACTGCTGAGTTTTCTTTCCCAGGGAAAATGAAAAAAGGATGTGCCCAGGGGCCCCTGGCCCTGGGCTGGGGCCTCACTGCAAAGAATCCTTATATCGAAGGATGGACCCCACACCGAAGTTGTCCCCACCTCAAACTTGTGCTGCCCTGATAGACCCAAGGGAGCCCTACAAACTGACATCAAGAACCTGGACTGCTGAGTTTTCTTTCCCAGGGAAAATGGAAAAAGGATGTGCCCAGGGGCCTCACTGCAAAGAATCCTTATATCGAAGGATGGACCCCAGACCGAGATTGTCCCCACCTCAAACTTGTGCTGCCCTGATAGACCCAAGGGAGCCCTACAAACTGACATCAGGAACCTGGACTGCTGAGTTTTCTTTCCCAGGGAAAATGGAAAAAGGATGTGCCCAGGGGCCCCAGACTGCAAAAAATCCTTATATCGAAGGATGGACCCCACACCGAAGATGTCCCCACCTCAAACTTGTGCTGCCCTGATAGACCCAAGGGAGCCCTACAAACTGACATCAGGAACCTGGACTGCTGAGTTTTCTTTCCCAGGGAAAATGGAAAAAGTATGTGCCCAGGGGCCCCTGGCCCTGACTGCAAAGAATCCTTATATAGAAGGATGGACCCCACACCGAAGTTGTCCCCATCTCAAACTAGTGCTGCCCTGATAGACCCAAGGGAACCCTACAAACTGACATCAGGAAACTGGACTGCTGAGTTTTCTATCCCAGGGAAAATGGAAAAAGGATGTGCCCAGGGTTCCCTGGCCCTGGGCTGGTGCCTCACTGCAAAAAAACCTTATATCGAAGGATGGACTACAGACCGAAATTGTCCCCACCTCAAACTTGTGCTGCCCTGATAGACCCAAGGGAGCCCTACAAACTGACATCAGGAACCTGGACTGCTGAGTTTTCTTTCCCAGGGAAAATGGCCAAAGGATGTGCCCAGGGGCCCCTGGCCCTGGGCTGGGGCCTCACTGCAAAAAATCCTTATATCGAAGGATGGACCCCACACCGAAGTTGTCCCCACCTCAAACTTGTGCTGCCCTGATAGACCCAAGGGAGCCCTACAAACTGACATCAGGAACCTGGACTGCTGAGTTTTCTTTCCCAGGGAAAATGGAAAAAGGATGTGCCCGGGGGCCTCTGGCCCTGACTGCAAAGAATCCTTATATCGAAGGATGGACCCCACACCGAAGATGTCCCCACCTCAAACTTGTGCTGCCCTGATAGACCCAAGGGAGCCCTACAAACTGACATCAGGAACCTGGACTGCTGAGTTTTCTTTCCCAGGGAAAATGGAAAAAGGATGTGCCCAGGGCCCCCTGGCCCTGATTGCAAAGAATCCTTATATCGAAGGATGGACCCCACACCAAAGTTGTCCCCACCTCAAACTTGTGCTGCCCTGATAGACCCAAGGGAGCCCTACAAACTGACATCAGGAACCTGGACTGCTGAGTTTTCTTTCCCAGGGAAAATGGAAAAAGGATGTGCCCAGGGGCCCCTGGCCCTGACTGCAAAAAATCCTTATATCGAAGGATGGACCCCACACCGAAGTTGTCCCCACCTCAAACTTGTGCTGCCCTGATAGACCCAAGGGAGCCCTACAAACTGACATCAGGAACCTGGACTGCTGAGTTTTCTTTCCCAGGGAAAATGGAAAAAGGATGTGCCCAGGGGCCCCTGGCCCTGACTGCAAAGAATCCTTATATCGAAGGATGGACCCCACACCGAAGTTGTCCCCACCTCAAACTTGTGCTGCCCTGATAGACCCAAGGGAGCCCTACAAACTGACATCAGGAACCTGGACTGCTGAGTTTTCTTTCCCAGGGAAAATGGAAAAAGGATGTGCCCAGGGAACCCTGGCCCTGACTGCCAAAAATTCTTATATCGAAGGATGGACCCCACACCGAAGTTGTCCCCACCTCAAACTTGTGCTGCCCTGATAGACCCAAGGGAGCCCTACAAACTGACATCAGGAACCTGGACTGCTGAGTTTTCTTTCCCAGGGAAAATGGAAAAAGGATGTGCCCGGGGGCCCCTGGCCCTGACTGCAAAGAATCCTTATATCGAAGGATGGACCCCACACCGAAGATGTCCCCACCTCAAACTTGTGCTGCCCTGATAGACCCAAGGGAGCCCTACAAACTGACATCAGGAACCTGGACTGCTGAGTTTTCTTTCCCAGGGAAAATGGAAAAAGGATGTGCCCAGAGGCCCCTGGACATGGGCTGGGGCCTCACTGCAAAGAATCCTTATATCGAAGGATGGACCCCACACCGAAGTTGTCCCCACCTCAAACTTGTGCTGCCCTGATAGACCCAAGGGAGCCCTACAAACTGACATCAGGAACCTGGACTGCTGAGTTTTCTTTCCCAGGGAAAATGGAAAAAGAATGTTCCCAGAGGCCCCTGGACATGGGCTGGGGCCTCACTGCAAAGAATCCTTATATCGAAGGATGGACCCCACACCGAAGATGTGCCCACCTCAAACTTGTGCTGCCCTGATAGACCCAAGGCAGCCCTACAAACTGACATCAGGAACCTGGACTGCTGAGTTTTCTTTCCCAGGGAAAATGGAAAAAGGATGTGCCCAGGGGCCCCTGGACATGGGATGGGGCCTCACTGCAAAGAATCCTTATATCGAAGGATGGACCCCACACCGAAGTTGTCCCCACCTCAAACTTGTGCTGCCCTGATAGACCCAAGGGAGCCCTACAAACTGACATCAGGAACCTGGACTGCTGAGTTTTCTTTCCCAGGGAAAATGGAAAAAGGATGTGCCCAGGGGCCCCTGGCCCTGACTGCAAAGAATCCTTATATCGAAGGATGGACCCCACACCAAAGTTGTCCCCACCTCAAACTTGTGCTGCCCTGATAGACCCAAGGGAGCCCTACAAACTGACATCAGGAACCTGGACTGCTGAGTTTTCTTTCCCAGGGAAAATGGAAAAAGGATGTGCCCAGGGGCCCCGGCCCTGACTGCAAAAAATCCTTATATCGAAGGATGGACCCCACACCGAAGTTGTCCCCACCTCAAACTTGTGCTGCCCTGATAGACTCAAGGGAGCCCTACAAACTGACATCAGGAACCTGGACTGCTGAGTTTTCTTTCCCAGGGAAAATGGAAAAAGGATGTGCCCAGGGGCCCCTGGCCCTGACTGCAAAAAATCCTTATATCGAAGGATGGACCCCACACCGAAGTTGTCCCCACCTCAAACTTGTGCTGCCCTGATAGACCCAAGGGAGCCCTACAGACTGACATCAGGAACCTGGACTGCTGAGTTTACTTTTCCCAGGGAAAATGGAAAAAGGATGTGCCCAGGGGCCCCTGGCCCTGGGCTGGGGCCTCACTGCAAAGAATCCTTATATCGAAGGATGGACCCCACACCGAAGTTGTCCCCACCTCAAACTTGTGCTGCCCTGATAGACCCAAGGGAGCCCTACAAACTGACATCAGGAACCTGGACTGCTGAGTTTTCTTTCCCAGGGAAAATGGAAAAAGGATGTGCCCGGGGGCCCCTGGCCCTGACTGCAAAGAATCCTTATATCGAAGGATGGACCCCACACCGAAGATGTCCCCACCTCAAACTTGTGCTGCCCTGATAGACCCAAGGGAGCCCTACAAACTGACATCAGGAACCTGGACTGCTGAGTTTTCTTTCCCAGGGAAAATGAAAAAAGGATGTGCCCAGGGGCCCCTGGCCCTGGGCTGGGGCCTCACTGCAAAGAATCCTTATATCGAAGGATGGACCCCACACCGAAGTTGTCCCCACCTCAAACTTGTGCTGCCCTGATAGACCCAAGGGAGCCCTACAAACTGACATCAAGAACCTGGACTGCTGAGTTTTCTTTCCCAGGGAAAATGGAAAAAGGATGTGCCCAGGGGCCTCACTGCAAAGAATCCTTATATCGAAGGATGGACCCCAGACCGAGATTGTCCCCACCTCAAACTTGTGCTGCCCTGATAGACCCAAGGGAGCCCTACAAACTGACATCAGGAACCTGGACTGCTGAGTTTTCTTTCCCAGGGAAAATGGAAAAAGGATGTGCCCAGGGGCCCCAGACTGCAAAAAATCCTTATATCGAAGGATGGACCCCACACCGAAGATGTCCCCACCTCAAACTTGTGCTGCCCTGATAGACCCAAGGGAGCCCTACAAACTGACATCAGGAACCTGGACTGCTGAGTTTTCTTTCCCAGGGAAAATGGAAAAAGGATGTGCCCAGGGGCCCCTGGCCCTGACTGCAAAAAATCCTTATATCGAAGGATGGACCCCACACCGAAGTTGTCCCCACCTCAAACTTGTGCTGCCCTGATAGACCCAAGGGAGCCCTACAAACTGACATCAGGAACCTGGACTGCTGAGTTTTCTTTCCCAGGGAAAATGGAAAAAGGATGTGCCCAGGGGCCCCTGGCCCTGGGACCCTGGCCCTGACTGCAAAAAATCCTTATATCGAAGGATGGACCCCACACCGAAGTTGTCCCCACCTCAAACTTGTGCTGCCCTGATAGACCCAAGGGAGCCCTACAAACTGACATCAGGAACCTGGACTGATGAGTTTTCTTTCCCAGGGAAAATGGAAAAAGGATGTGCCCAGGGGCCCCTAGCCCTGACTGCAAAAAATCCTTATATCGAAGGATGGAGCCCACACCGAAATTGTCCCCTCCTCAAACTTGTGCTGCCCTGATAGACCCAAGGGAGCCCTACAAACTGACATCAGGAACCTGGACTGCTGAGTTTTCTTTCCCAGGGAAAATGGAAAAAGTATGTGCCCAGGGGCCCCTGGCCCTGACTGCAAAGAATCCTTATATAGAAGGATGGACCCCACACCGAAGTTGTCCCCATCTCAAACTAGTGCTGCCCTGATAGACCCAAGGGAACCCTACAAACTGACATCAGGAAACTGGACTGCTGAGTTTTCTATCCCAGGGAAAATGGAAAAAGGATGTGCCCAGGGTTCCCTGGCCCTGGGCTGGTGCCTCACTGCAAAAAAACCTTATATCGAAGGATGGACTACAGACCGAAATTGTCCCCACCTCAAACTTGTGCTGCCCTGATAGACCCAAGGGAGCCCTACAAACTGACATCAGGAACCTGGACTGCTGAGTTTTCTTTCCCAGGGAAAATGGCCAAAGGATGTGCCAGGGGGCCCCTGGCCCTGACTGCAAAAAATCCTTATATCGAAGGATGGACCCCACACCGAAGTTGTCCCCACCTCAAACTTGTGCTGCCCTGATAGACCCAAGGGAGCCCTACAAACTGACATCAGGAACCTGGACTGCTGAGTTTTCTTTCCCAGGGAAAATGGAAAAAGGATGTGCCCGGGGGCCTCTGGCCCTGACTGCAAAGAATCCTTATATCGAAGGATGGACCCCACACCGAAGATGTCCCCACCTCAAACTTGTGCTGCCCTGATAGACCCAAGGGAGCCCTACAAACTGACATCAGGAACCTGGACTGCTGAGTTTTCTTTCCCAGGGAAAATGGAAAAAGGATGTGCCCAGGGCCCCCTGGCCCTGATTGCAAAGAATCCTTATATCGAAGGATGGACCCCACACCAAAGTTGTCCCCACCTCAAACTTGTGCTGCCCTGATAGACCCAAGGGAGCCCTACAAACTGACATCAGGAACCTGGACTGCTGAGTTTTCTTTCCCAGGGAAAATGGAAAAAGGATGTGCCCAGGGGCCCCTGGCCCTGACTGCAAAAAATCCTTATATCGAAGGATGGACCCCACACCGAAGTTGTCCCCACCTCAAACTTGTGCTGCCCTGATAGACCCAAGGGAGCCCTACAAACTGACATCAGGAACCTGGACTGCTGAGTTTTCTTTCCCAGGGAAAATGGAAAAAGGATGTGCCCAGGGGCCCCTGGCCCTGACTGCAAAGAATCCTTATATCGAAGGATGGACCCCACACCGAAGTTGTCCCCACCTCAAACTTGTGCTGCCCTGATAGACCCAAGGGAGCCCTACAAACTGACATCAGGAACCTGGACTGCTGAGTTTTCTTTCCCAGGGAAAATGGAAAAAGGATGTGCCCAGGGAACCCTGGCCCTGACTGCCAAAAATTCTTATATCGAAGGATGGACCCCACACCGAAGTTGTCCCCACCTCAAACTTGTGCTGCCCTGATAGACCCAAGGGAGCCCTACAAACTGACATCAGGAACCTGGACTGCTGAGTTTTCTTTCCCAGGGAAAATGGAAAAAGGATGTGCCCGGGGGCCCCTGGCCCTGACTGCAAAGAATCCTTATATCGAAGGATGGACCCCACACCGAAGATGTCCCCACCTCAAACTTGTGCTGCCCTGATAGACCCAAGGGAGCCCTACAAACTGACATCAGGAACCTGGACTGCTGAGTTTTCTTTCCCAGGGAAAATGGAAAAAGGATGTGCCCAGAGGCCCCTGGACATGGGCTGGGGCCTCACTGCAAAGAATCCTTATATCGAAGGATGGACCCCACACCGAAGTTGTCCCCACCTCAAACTTGTGCTGCCCTGATAGACCCAAGGGAGCCCTACAAACTGACATCAGGAACCTGGACTGCTGAGTTTTCTTTCCCAGGGAAAATGGAAAAAGAATGTTCCCAGAGGCCCCTGGACATGGGCTGGGGCCTCACTGCAAAGAATCCTTATATCGAAGGATGGACCCCACACCGAAGATGTGCCCACCTCAAACTTGTGCTGCCCTGATAGACCCAAGGCAGCCCTACAAACTGACATCAGGAACCTGGACTGCTGAGTTTTCTTTCCCAGGGAAAATGGAAAAAGGATGTGCCCAGGGGCCCCTGGACATGGGATGGGGCCTCACTGCAAAGAATCCTTATATCGAAGGATGGACCCCACACCGAAGTTGTCCCCACCTCAAACTTGTGCTGCCCTGATAGACCCAAGGGAGCCCTACAAACTGACATCAGGAACCTGGACTGCTGAGTTTTCTTTCCCAGGGAAAATGGAAAAAGGATGTGCCCAGGGGCCCCTGGCCCTGACTGCAAAGAATCCTTATATCGAAGGATGGACCCCACACCAAAGTTGTCCCCACCTCAAACTTGTGCTGCCCTGATAGACCCAAGGGAGCCCTACAAACTGACATCAGGAACCTGGACTGCTGAGTTTTCTTTCCCAGGGAAAATGGAAAAAGGATGTGCCCAGGGGCCCCGGCCCTGACTGCAAAAAATCCTTATATCGAAGGATGGACCCCACACCGAAGTTGTCCCCACCTCAAACTTGTGCTGCCCTGATAGACTCAAGGGAGCCCTACAAACTGACATCAGGAACCTGGACTGCTGAGTTTTCTTTCCCAGGGAAAATGGAAAAAGGATGTGCCCAGGGGCCCCTGGCCCTGACTGCAAAAAATCCTTATATCGAAGGATGGACCCCACACCGAAGTTGTCCCCACCTCAAACTTGTGCTGCCCTGATAGACCCAAGGGAGCCCTACAGACTGACATCAGGAACCTGGACTGCTGAGTTTACTTTTCCCAGGGAAAATGGAAAAAGGATGTGCCCAGGGGCCCCTGGCCCTGGGCTGGGGCCTCACTGCAAAGAATCCTTATATCGAAGGATGGACCCCACACCGAAGTTGTCCCCACCTCAAACTTGTGCTGCCCTGATAGACCCAAGGGAGCCCTACAAACTGACATCAGGAACCTGGACTGCTGAGTTTTCTTTCCCAGGGAAAATGGAAAAAGGATGTGCCCGGGGGCCCCTGGCCCTGACTGCAAAGAATCCTTATATCGAAGGATGGACCCCACACCGAAGATGTCCCCACCTCAAACTTGTGCTGCCCTGATAGACCCAAGGGAGCCCTACAAACTGACATCAGGAACCTGGACTGCTGAGTTTTCTTTCCCAGGGAAAATGGAAAAAGGATGTGCCCAGGGGCCCCTGGCCCTGACTGCAAAGAATCCGTATATCGAAGGATGGACCCCACACCAAAGTTGTCCCCACCTCAAACTTGTGCTGCCCTGATAGACCCAAGGGAGCCCTACAAACTGACATCAGGAACCTGGACTGCTGAGTTTTCTTTCCCAGGGAAAATGGAAAAAGGATGTGCCCAGGGGCCCCTGGCCCTGACTGCAAAAAATCCTTATATCGAAGGATGGACCCCACACCGAAGATGTCCCCACCTCAAACTTGTGCTGCCCTGATAGACCCAAGGGAGCCCTACAAACTGACATCAGGAACCTGGACTGCTGAGTTTTCTTTCCCAGGGAAAATGGAAAAAGGATGTGCCCAGGGGCCCCTGGCCCTGACTGCAAAAAATCCTTATATCGAAGGATGGAGCCCACACCGAAGTTGTCCCCTCCTCAAACTTGTGCTGCCCTGATAGACCCAAGGGAGCCCTACAAACTGACATCAGGAACCTGGACTGCTGAGTTTTCTTTCCCAGGGAAAATGGAAAAAGGATGTGCCCGGGGGACCCTGGCCCTGACTGCAAAGAATCCTTATATCGAAGGATGGACCCCACACCGAAGATGTCCCCACCTCAAACTTGTGCTGCCCTGATAGACCCAAGGGAGCCCTACAAACTGACATCAGGAACCTGGACTGCTGAGTTTTCTTTCCCAGGGAAAATGGAAAAAGGATGTGCCCAGGGAACCCTGGCCCTGACTGCCAAAAATTCTTATATCGAAGGATGGACCCCACACCGAAGTTGTCCCCACCTCAAACTTGTGCTGCCCTGATAGACCCAAGGGAGCCCTACAAACTGACATCAGGAACCTGGACTGCTGAGTTTTCTTTCCCAGGGAAAATGGAAAAAGGGTGTGCCCGGGGGCCCCTGGCCCTGACTGCAAAGAATCCTTATATCGAAGGATGGACCCCACACCGAAGTTGTCCCCACCTCAAACTTGTGCTGCCCTGATAGACCCAAGGGAGCCCTACAAACTGACATCAGGAACCTGGACTGCTGAGTTTTCTTTCCCAGGGAAAATGGAAAAAGGATGTGCCCAGGGGCCCCTGGCCCTGACTGCAAAAAATCCTTATATCGAAGGATGGACCCCACACCGAAGTTGTCCCCACCTCAAACTTGTGCTGCCCTGATAGACCCAAGGGAGCCCTACAAACTGACATCAGGAACCTGGACTGCTGAGTTTTCTTTCCCAGGGAAAATGGAAAAAGGATGTGCCCAGGGGCCCCTGGCCCTGCGACCCTGGCCCTGACTGCAAAAAATCCTTATATCGAAGGATGGAGCCCACACCGAATTTGTCCCCACCTCAAACTTGTGCTGCCCTGATAGACCCAAGGGAGCCCTACAAACTGACATCAGGAACCTGGACTGCTGACTATTCTTTCCCAGGGAAAATGGAAAAAGGATGTGCCCAGGGGCCCCTGGCCCTGACTGCAAAGAATCCTTATATCGAAGGATGGACCCCAGACCGAAGTTGTCCCCACCTCAAACTTGTGCTGCCCTGATAGACCCAAGGGAGCCCTACAAACTGACATCAGGAACCTGGACTGCTGAGTTTTCTTTCCCAGGGAAAATGGAAAAAGGATGTGCCCAGGGGCCCCTGGCCCTGACTGCAAAAAATCCTTATATCGAAGGATGGAGCCCACACCGAAGTTGTCCCCACCTCAAACTTGTGCTGCCCTGATAGACCCAAGGGAGCCCTACAAACTGACATCAGGAACCTGGACTGCTGAGTTTTCTTTCCCAGGGAAAATGGAAAAAGGATGTGCCCAGGGAACCCTGGCCTTGACTGCAAAGAATCCTTATATCGAAGGATGGAGCCCACACTGAATTTGTCCCCACCTCAAACTTGTGCTGCCCTGATAGACCCAAGGGAGCCCTACAAACTGACATCAGGAACCTGGACTGCTGAGTTTTCTTTCCCAGGGAAAATGGAAAAAGGATGTGCCCAGGGGCCCCTAGCCCTGGGCCTTGGGCCCTGACTGCAAAAAATCCTTATATCGAAGGATGGACCCAACACCGAAGTTGTCCCCACCTCAAACTTGTGCTGCCCTGATAGACCCAAGGGAACCCTACAAATTGACATCAGGAACCTGGACTGCTGAGTTTTCTTTCCCAGGGAAAATGGAAAAAGGATGTGCCCAGGGGCCCCTGGCCCTGACTGCAAAGAATCCTTATATCGAAGGATGGACCCCACACCGAAGTTGTCCCCACCTCAAACTTGTGCTGCCCTGATAGACCCAAGGGAGCCCTACAAACTGACATCAGGAACCTGGACTGCTGACTTTTCTTTCCCAGGGAAAATGGAAAAAGGATGTGCCCAGGGGCCCCTGGCCCTGACTGCAATAAATCCTTATATCGAAGGATGGACCCAACACCGAAATTGTCCCCACCTCAAACTTGTGCTGCCCTGATAGACCCAAGGGAGCCCTACAAACTGACATCAGGAACCTGGACTGCTGAGTTTTCTTTCCCAGGGAAAATGAAAAAAGGATGTGCCCAGGGGCCCCTGGCCCTGGGCTGGGGCCTCACTGCAAAGAATCCTTATATCGAAGGATGGACCCCACACCGAAGTTGTCCCCACCTCAAACTTGTGCTGCCCTGATAGACCCAAGGGAGCCCTACAAACTGACATCAGGAACCTGGACTGCTGAGTTTTCTTTCCCAGGGAAAATGGAAAAAGGATGTGCCCAGAGGCCCCTGGACATGGGCTGGGGCCTCACTGCAAAGAATCCTTATATCGAAGGATGGACCCCACACCGAAGTTGTCCCCACCTCAAACTTGTGCTGCCCTGATAGACCCAAGGGAGCCCTACAAACTGACATCAGGAACCTGGACTGCTGAGTTTTCTTTCCCAGGGAAAATGGAAAAAGGATGTTCCCAGAGTCCCCTGGACATCGGCTGGGGCCTCACTGCAAAGAATCCTTATATCGAAGGATGGACCCCACACCGAAGATGTGCCCACCTCAAACTTGTGCTGCCCTGATAGACCCAAGGGAGCCCTACAAACTGACATCAGGAACCTGGACTGCTGAGTTTTCTTTCCCAGGGAAAATGGAAAAAGGATGTGCCCAGGGGCCCCTGGACATGGGCTGGGGCCTCACTGCAAAGAATCCTTATATCGAAGGATGGACCCCACACCGAAGTTGTCCCCACCTCAAACTTGTGCTGCCCTGATAGACCCAAGGGAACCCTACAAACTGACATCAGGAACCTGGACTGCTGAGTTTTCTTTCCCAGGGAAAATGGAAAAAGGATGTGCCCAGGGGCCCCTGGCCCTGGGCTGGGCCTCACTGCAAAGAATCCTTATATCGAAGGATGGACCCCACACCGAAGTTGTCCCCACCTCAAACTTGTGCTGCCCTGATAGACCCAAGGGAGCCCTACAAACTGACATCAGGAACCTGGACTGCTGAGTTTTCTTTCCCAGGGAAAATGGAAAAAGGATGTGCCCAGGGGCCCCTGGCCCTGGGACCCTGGCCCTGACTGCAAAAAATCCTTATATCGAAGGATGGACCCCACACCGAAGTTGTCCCCACCTCAAACTTGTGCTGCCCTGATAGACCCAAGGGAGCCCTACAAACTGACATCAGGAACTTGGACTGATGAGTTTTCTTTCCCAGGGAAAATGGAAAAAGGTTGTGCCCAGGGGCCCCTAGCCCTGACTGCAAAAAATCCTTATATCGAAGGATGGAGCCCACACCGAAATTGTCCCCTCCTCAAACTTGTGCTGCCCTGATAGACCCAAGGGAGCCCTACAAACTGACATCAGGAACCTGGACTGCTGAGTTTTCTTTCCCAGGGAAAATGGAAAAAGGATGTGCCCAGGGGCCCCTGGCCCTGACTGCAAAGAATCCTTATATAGAAGGATGGACCCCACACCGAAGTTGTCCCCATCTCAAACTAGTGCTGCCCTGATAGACCCAAGGGAACCCTACAAACTGACATCAGGAAACTGGACTGCTGAGTTTTCTATCCCAGGGAAAAT
The DNA here is from genome assembly GCF_050655825.1 of Lonchura striata. Lineage (NCBI taxonomy): Eukaryota > Metazoa > Chordata > Aves > Passeriformes > Estrildidae > Lonchura > Lonchura striata. Next base: position 10,215,207 of record NC_140733.1, on the reverse strand, counting down.
GGAAAAAGGATGTGCCCAGGGTTCCCTGGCCCTGGGCTGGTGCCTCACTGCAAAAAAACCTTATATCGAAGGATGGACCCCAGACCGAAATTGTCCCCACCTCAAACTTGTGCTGCCCTGATAGACCCAAGGGAGCCCTACAAACTGACATCAGGAACCTGGACTGCTGACTTTTCTTTCCCAGGGAAAATGGCCAAAGGATGTGCCCAGGGGCCCCTGGCCCTGGGCTGGGGCCTCACTGCAAAAAATCCTTATATCGAAGGATGGACCCCACACCGAAGTTGTCCCCACCTCAAACTTGTGCTGCCCTGATAGACCCAAGGGAGCCCTACAAACTGACATCAGGAACCTGGACTGCTGAGTTTTCTTTCCCAGGGAAAATGGAAAAAGGATGTGCCCGGGGGCCTCTGGCCCTGACTGCAAAGTATCCTTATATCGAAGGATGGACCCCACACCGAAGATGTCCCCACCTCAAACTTGTGCTGCCCTGATAGACCCAAGGGAGCCCTACAAACTGACATCAGGAACCAGGACTGCTGAGTTTTCTTTCCCAGGGAAAATGGAAAAAGGATGTGCCCAGGGCCCCCTGGCCCTGATTGCAAAGAATCCTTATATCGAAGGATGGACCCCACACCAAAGTTGTCCCCACCTCAAACTTGTGCTGCCCTGATAGACCCAAGGGAGCCCTACAAACTGACATCAGGAACCTGGACTGCTGAGTTTTCTTTCCCAGGGAAAATGGAAAAAGGATGTGCCCAGGGGCCCCTGGCCCTGACTGCAAAAAATCCTTATATCGAAGGATGGACCCCACACCGAAGTTGTCCCCACCTCAAACTTGTGCTGCCCTGATAGACCCAAGGGAGCCCTACAAACTGACATCAGGAACCTGGACTGCTGAGTTTTCTTTCCCAGGGAAAATGGAAAAAGGATGTGCCCAGGGGCCCCTGGCCCTGACTGCAAAGAATCCTTATATCGAAGGATGGACCCCACACCAAAGTTGTCCCCACCTCAAACTTGTGCTGCCCTGATAGACCCAAGGGAGCCCTACAAACTGACATCAGGAACCTGGACTGCTGAGTTTTCTTTCCCAGGGAAAATGGAAAAAGGATGTGCCCAGGGGCCCCGGCCCTGACTGCAAAAAATCCTTATATCGAAGGATGGACCCCACACCGAAGTTGTCCCCACCTCAAACTTGTGCTGCCCTGATAGACCCAAGGGAGCCCTACAAACTGACATCAGGAACCTGGACTGCTGAGTTTTCTTTCCCAGGGAAAATGGAAAAAGGATGTGCCCAGGGGCCCCTGGCCCTGACTGCAAAAAATCCTTATATCGAAGGATGGACCCCACACCGAAGTTGTCCCCACCTCAAACTTGTGCTGCCCTGATAGACCCAAGGGAGCCCTACAGACTGACATCAGGAACCTGGACTGCTGAGTTTACTTTTCCCAGGGAAAATGGAAAAAGGATGTGCCCAGGGGCCCCTGGCCCTGGGCTGGGGCCTCACTGCAAAGAATCCTTATATCGAAGGATGGACCCCACACCGAAGTTGTCCCCACCTCAAACTTGTGCTGCCCTGATAGACCCAAGGGAGCCCTACAAACTGACATCAGGAACCTGGACTGCTGAGTTTTCTTTCCCAGGGAAAATGGAAAAAGGATGTGCCCGGGGGCCCCTGGCCCTGACTGCAAAGAATCCTTATATCGAAGGATGGACCCCACACCGAAGATGTCCCCACCTCAAACTTGTGCTGCCCTGATAGACCCAAGGGAGCCCTACAAACTGACATCAGGAACCTGGACTGCTGAGTTTTCTTTCCCAGGGAAAATGGAAAAAGGATGTGCCCAGGGGCCCCTGGCCCTGACTGCAAAGAATCCGTATATCGAAGGATGGACCCCACACCAAAGTTGTCCCCACCTCAAACTTGTGCTGCCCTGATAGACCCAAGGGAGCCCTACAAACTGACATCAGGAACCTGGACTGCTGAGTTTTCTTTCCCAGGGAAAATGGAAAAAGGATGTGCCCAGGGGCCCCTGGCCCTGACTGCAAAAAATCCTTATATCGAAGGATGGACCCCACACCGAAGATGTCCCCACCTCAAACTTGTGCTGCCCTGATAGACCCAAGGGAGCCCTACAAACTGACATCAGGAACCTGGACTGCTGAGTTTTCTTTCCCAGGGAAAATGGAAAAAGGATGTGCCCAGGGGCCCCTGGCCCTGACTGCAAAAAATCCTTATATCGAAGGATGGAGCCCACACCGAAGTTGTCCCCTCCTCAAACTTGTGCTGCCCTGATAGACCCAAGGGAGCCCTACAAACTGACATCAGGAACCTGGACTGCTGAGTTTTCTTTCCCAGGGAAAATGGAAAAAGGATGTGCCCGGGGGCCCCTGGCCCTGACTGCAAAGAATCCTTATATCGAAGGATGGACCCCACACCGAAGATGTCCCCACCTCAAACTTGTGCTGCCCTGATAGACCCAAGGGAGCCCTACAAACTGACATCAGGAACCTGGACTGCTGAGTTTTCTTTCCCAGGGAAAATGGAAAAAGGATGTGCCCAGGGAACCCTGGCCCTGACTGCCAAAAATTCTTATATCGAAGGATGGACCCCACACCGAAGTTGTCCCCACCTCAAACTTGTGCTGCCCTGATAGACCCAAGAGAGCCCTACAAACTGACATCAGGAACCTGGACTGCTGAGTTTTCTTTCCCAGGGAAAATGGAAAAAGGGTGTGCCCGGGGGCCCCTGGCCCTGACTGCAAAGAATCCTTATATCGAAGGATGGACCCCACACCGAAGTTGTCCCCACCTCAAACTTGTGCTGCCCTGATAGACCCAAGGGAGCCCTACAAACTGACATCAGGAACCTGGACTGCTGAGTTTTCTTTCCCAGGGAAAATGGAAAAAGGATGTGCCCAGGGGCCCCTGGCCCTGACTGCAAAAAATCCTTATATCGAAGGATGGACCCCACACCGAAGTTGTCCCCACCTCAAACTTGTGCTGCCCTGATAGACCCAAGGGAGCCCTACAAACTGACATCAGGAACCTGGACTGCTGAGTTTTCTTTCCCAGTGAAAATGGAAAAAGGATGTGCCCAGGGGCCCCTGGCCCTGCGACCCTGGCCCTGACTGCAAAAAATCCTTATATCGAAGGATGGAGCCCACACCGAATTTGTCCCCACCTCAAACTTGTGCTGCCCTGATAGACCCAAGGGAGCCCTACAAACTGACATCAGGAACCTGGACTGCTGAGTTTTCTTTCCCAGGGAAAATGGAAAAAGGATGTGCCCAGGGGCCCCTAGCCCTGGGCCTTGGGCCCTGACTGCAAAAAATCCTTATATCGAAGGATGGACCCAACACCGAAGTTGTCCCCACCTCAAACTTGTGCTGCCCTGATAGACCCAGGGGAACCCTACAAATTGACATCAGGAACCTGGACTGCTGAGTTTTCTTTCCCAGGGAAAATGGAAAAAGGATGTGCCCAGGGGCCCCTGGCCCTGACTGCAAAGAATCCTTATATCGAAGGATGGACCCCACACCGAAGTTGTCCCCACCTCAAACTTGTGCTGCCCTGATAGACCCAAGGGAGCCCTACAAACTGACATCAGGAACCTGGACTGCTGACTTTTCTTTCCCAGGGAAAATGGAAAAAGGATGTGCCCAGGGGCCCCTGGCCCTGACTGCAATAAATCCTTATATCGAAGGATGGACCCAACACCGAAATTGTCCCCACCTCAAACTTGTGCTGCCCTGATAGACCCAAGGGAGCCCTACAAACTGACATCAGGAACCTGGACTGCTGAGTTTTCTTTCCCAGGGAAAATGAAAAAAGGTTGTGCCCAGGGGCCCCTGGCCCTGGGCTGGGGCCTCACTGCAAAGAATCCTTATATCGAAGGATGGACCCCACACCGAAGTTGTCCCCACCTCAAACTTGTGCTGCCCTGATAGACCCAAGGGAGCCCTACAAACTGACATCAGGAACCTGGACTGCTGAGTTTTCTTTCCCAGGGAAAATGGAAAAAGGATGTGCCCAGGGGCCTCACTGCAAAGAATCCTTATATCGAAGGATGGACCCCAGACCGAGATTGTCCCCACCTCAAACTTGTGCTGCCCTGATAGACCCAAGGGAGCCCTACAAACTGACATCAGGAACCTGGACTGCTGAGTTTTCTTTCCCAGGGAAAATGGAAAAAGGATGTGCCCAGGGGCCCCAGACTGCAAAAAATCCTTATATCGAAGGATGGACCCCACACCGAAGATGTCCCCACCTCAAACTTGTGCTGCCCTGATAGACCCAAGGGAGCCCTACAAACTGACATCAGGAACCTGGACTGCTGAGTTTTCTTTCCCAGGGAAAATGGAAAAAGGATGTGCCCAGGGGCCCCTGGCCCTGACTGCAAAAAATCCTTATATCGAAGGATGGACCCCACACCGAAGTTGTCCCCACCTCAAACTTGTGCTGCCCTGATAGACCCAAGGGAGCCCTACAAACTGACATCAGGAACCTGGACTGCTGAGTTTTCTTTCCCAGGGAAAATGGAAAAAGGATGTGCCCAGGGGCCCCTGGCGCTGGGCTGGGGCCTCACTGCAAAGAATCCTTATATCGAAGGATGGACCCCACACCGAAGTTGTCCCCACCTCAAACTTGTGCTGCCCTGATAGACCCAAGGGAGCCCTACAAACTGACATCAGGAACCTGGACTGCTGAGTTTTCTTTCCCAGGGAAAATGGAAAAAGGATGTGCCCAGGGGGCCCTGGCCCTGACTGCAAAAAATCCTTATATCGAAGGATGGACCCCACACCGAAGTTGTCCCCACCTCAAACTTGTGCTGCCCTGATAGACCCAAGGGAACCCTACAAATTGACATCAGGAACCTGGACTGCTGAGTTTTCTTTCCCAGGGAAAATGGAAAAAGGATGTGCCCAGGGGCCCCTGGCCCTGACTGCAATAAAACTTTATATCGAAGGATGGACCCAAGAGCGAAATTGTCCCCACCTCAAACTTGTGCTGCCCTGATAGACCCAAGGGAGCCCTACAAACTGACATCAGGAACCTGGACTGCTGAGTTTTCTTTCCCAGGGAAAATGGAAAAAGGATGTGCCCAGGGGCCCCTGGCCCTGACTGCAAAAAATCCTTATATCGAAGGATGGACCCCACACCGAAGTTGTCCCCACCTCAAACTTGTGCTGCCCTGAAAGACCCAAGGGAGCCCTACAAACTGACATCAGGAACCTGGACTGCTGAGTTTTCTTTCCCAGGGAAAATGAAAAAAGGATGTGCCCAGGGGCACCTGGCCCTGGGCTGGGGCCTCACTGCAAAGAATCCTTATATCGAAGGATGGACCCCACACCGAAGTTGTCCCCACCTCAAACTTGTGCTGCCCTGATAGACCCAAGGGAGCCCTACAAACTGACATCAGGAACCTGGACTGCTGAGTTTTCTTTCCCAGGGAAAATGGAAAAAGGATGTGCCCAGGGGCCCCTGGCCCTGACTGCAAAAAATCCTTATATCGAAGGATGGACCCCACACCGAAGTTGTCCCCACCTCAAACTTGTGCTGCCCTGATAGACCCAAGGGAGCCCTACAAACTGACATCAGGAACCTGGACTGCTGAGTTTTCTTTCCCAGAGAAAATGGAAAAAGGATGTGCCCAGGGGCCCCTGGCCCTGCGACCCAGGCCCTGACTGCAAAAAATCCTTATATCGAAGGATGGAGCCCACACCGAATTTGTCCCCACCTCAAACTTGTGCTGCCCTGATAGACCCAAGGGAGCCCTACAAACTGACATCAGGAACCTGGACTGCTGACTTTTCTTTCCCAGGGAAAATGGAAAAAGGATGTGCCCAGGGGCCCCTGGACATGGGCTGGGGCCTCACTGCAAAGAATCCTTATATCGAAGGATGGACCCCACACCGAAGTTGTCCCCACCTGAAACTTGTGCTGCCCTGATAGACCCAAGGGAGCCCTACAAACTGACATCAGGAACCTGGACTGCTGAGTTTTCTTTCCCAGGGAAAATGGAAAAAGGATGTGCCTAGGGGCCTCACTGCAAAGAATCCTTATATCGAAGGATGGACCCCAGACCGAAGTTGTCCCCACCTCAAACTTGTGCTGCCCTGATAGACCCAAGGGAGCCCTACAAACTGACATCAGGAACCTGGACTGCTGAGTTTTTTTTCCCAGGGAAAATGGAAAAAGGATGTGCCCAGGGGCCGCAGACTGCAAAAAATCCTTATATCGAAGGATGGACCCCACACCGAAGTTGTCCCCACCTCAAACTTGTGCTGCCCTGAAAGACCCAAGGGAGCCCTACAAACTGACATCAGGAACATGGACTGCTGAGTTTTCTTTCCCAGGGAAAATGAAAAAAGGATGTGCCCAGGGGCACCTGGCCCTGGGCTGGGGCCTCACTGCAAAGAATCCTTATATCGAAGGATGGACCCCACACCGAAGTTGTCCCCACCTCAAACTTGTGCTGCCCTGATAGACCCAAGGGAGCCCTACAAACTGACATCAGGAACCTGGACTGCTGAGTTTTCTTTCCCAGGGAAAATGGAAAAAGGATGTGCCCAGGGGCCCCTGGCCCTGACTGCAAAAAATCCTTATATCGAAGGATGGACCCCACACCGAAGTTGTCCCCACCTCAAACTTGTGCTGCCCTGATAGACCCAAGGGAGCCCTACAAACTGACATCAGGAACCTGGACTGCTGAGTTTTCTTTCCCAGTGAAAATGGAAAAAGGATGTGCCCAGGGGCCCCTGGCCCTGCGACCCTGGCCCTGACTGCAAAAAATCCTTATATCGAAGGATGGACCCCACACCGAAGATGTCCCCACCTCAAACTTGTGCTGCCCTGATAGACCCAAGGGAGCCCTACAAACTGACATCAGGAACCTGGACTGCTGAGTTTTCTTTCCCAGGGAAAATGGAAAAAGGATGTGCCCAGGGAACCCTGGCCCTGACTGCCAAAAATTCTTATATCGAAGGATGGACCCCACACCGAAGTTGTCCCCACCTCAAACTTGTGCTGCCCTGATAGACCCAAGGGAGCCCTACAAACTGACATCAGGAACCTGGACTGCTGAGTTTTCTTTCCCAGGGAAAATGGAAAAAGGGTGTGCCCGGGGGCCCCTGGCCCTGACTGCAAAGAATCCTTATATCGAAGGATGGACCCCACACCGAAGTTGTCCCCACCTCAAACTTGTGCTGCCCTGATAGACCCAAGGGAGCCCTACAGACTGACATCAGGAACCTGGACTGCTGAGTTTTCTTTCCCAGGGAAAATGGAAAAAGGATGTGCCCAGGGGCCCCTGGCCCTGACTGCAAAAAATCCTTATATCGAAGGATGGACCCCACACCGAAGTTGTCCCCACCTCAAACTTGTGCTGCCCTGATAGACCCAAGGGAGCCCTACAAACTGACATCAGGAACCTGGACTGCTGAGTTTTCTTTCCCAGTGAAAATGGAAAAAGGATGTGCCCAGGGGCCCCTGGCCCTGCGACCCTGGCCCTGACTGCAAAAAATCCTTATATCGAAGGATGGAGCCCACACCGAATTTGTCCCCACCTCAAACTTGTGCTGCCCTGATAGACCCAAGGGAGCCCTACAAACTGACATAAGGAACCTGGACTGCTGACTATTCTTTCCCAGGGAAAATGGAAAAAGGATGTGCCCAGGGGCCCCTGGCCCTGACTGCAAAGAATCCTTATATCGAAGGATGGACCCCAGACCGAAGTTGTCCCCACCTCAAACTTGTGCTGCCCTGATAGACCCAAGGGAGCCCTACAAACTGACATCAGGAACCTGGACTGCTGAGTTTTCTTTCCCAGGGAAAATGGAAAAAGGATGTGCCCAGGGGCCCCTGGCCCTGACTGCAAAAAATCCTTATATCGAAGGATGGAGCCCACACCGAAGTTGTCCCCACCTCAAACTTGTGCTGCCCTGATAGACCCAAGGGAGCCCTACAAACTGACATCAGGAACCTGGACTGCTGAGTTTTCTTTCCCAGGGAAAATGGAAAAAGGATGTGCCCAGGGAACCCTGGCCCTGACTGCAAAGAATCCTTATATCGAAGGATGGAGCCCACACTGAATTTGTCCCCACCTCAAACTTGTGCTGCCCTGATAGACCCAAGGGAGCCCTACAAACTGACATCAGGAACCTGGACTGCTGAGTTTTCTTTCCCAGGGAAAATGGAAAAAGGATGTGCCCAGGGGCCCCTAGCCCTGGGCCTTGGGCCCTGACTGCAAAAAATCCTTATATCGAAGGATGGACCCCACACCGAAGTTGTCCCCACCTCAAACTTGTGCTGCCCTGATAGACCCAAGGGAACCCTACAAATTGACATCAGGAACCTGGACTGCTGAGTTTTCTTTCCCAGGGAAAATGGAAAAAGGATGTGCCCAGGGGCCCCTGGCCCTGACTGCAAAGAATCCTTATATCGAAGGATGGACCCCACACCGAAGTTGTCCCCACCTCAAACTTGTGCTGCCCTGATAGACCCAAGGGAGCCCTACAAACTGACATCAGGAACCTGGACTGCTGACTTTTCTTTCCCAGGGAAAATGGAAAAAGGATGTGCCCAGGGGCCCCTGGCCCTGACTGCAATAAATCCTTATATCGAAGGATGGACCCAACACCGAAATTGTCCCCACCTCAAACTTGTGCTGCCCTGATAGACCCAAGGGAGCCCTACAAACTGACATCAGGAACCTGGACTGCTGAGTTTTCTTTCCCAGGGAAAATGAAAAAAGGATGTGCCCAGGGGCCCCTGGCCCTGGGCTGGGGCCTCACTGCAAAGAATCCTTATATCGAAGGATGGACCCCACACCGAAGTTGTCCCCACCTCAAACTTGTGCTGCCCTGATAGACCCAAGGGAGCCCTACAAACTGACATCAGGAACCTGGACTGCTGAGTTTTCTTTCCCAGGGAAAATGGAAAAAGGATGTGCCCAGGGGCCCCAGACTGCAAAAAATCCTTATATCGAAGGATGGACCCCACACCGAAGATGTCCCCACCTCAAACTTGTGCTGCCCTGATAGACCCAAGGGAGCCCTACAAACTGACATCAGGAACCTGGACTGCTGAGTTTTCTTTCCCAGGGAAAATGGAAAAAGGATGTGCCCAGGGGCCCCAGACTGCAAAAAATCCTTATATCGAAGGATGGACCCCACACCGAAGATGTCCCCACCTCAAACTTGTGCTGCCCTGATAGACCCAAGGGAGCCCTACAAACTGACATCAGGAACCTGGACTGCTGAGTTTTCTTTCCCAGGGAAAATGGAAAAAGGATGTGCCCAGGGGCCCCTGGCCCTGACTGCAAAAAATCCTTATATCGAAGGATGGACCCCACACCGAAGTTGTCCCCACCTCAAACTTGTGCTGCCCTGATAGACCCAAGGGAGCCCTACAAACTGACATCAGGAACCTGGACTGCTGAGTTTTCTTTCCCAGGGAAAATGGAAAAAGGATGTGCCCAGGGGCCCCTGGCGCTGGGCTGGGGCCTCACTGCAAAGAATCCTTATATCGAAGGATGGACCCCACACCGAAGTTGTCCCCACCTCAAACTTGTGCTGCCCTGATAGACCCAAGGGAGCCCTACAAACTGACATCAGGAACCTGGACTGCTGAGTTTTCTTTCCCAGGGAAAATGGAAAAAGGATGTGCCCAGGGGCCCCTGGCCCTGACTGCAAAAAATCCTTATATCGAAGGATGGACCCCACACCGAAGTTGTCCCCACCTCAAACTTGTGCTGCCCTGATAGACCCAAGGGAACCCTACAAATTGACATCAGGAACCTGGACTGCTGAGTTTTATTTCCCAGGGAAAATGGAAAAAGGATGTGCCCAGGGGCCCCTGGCCCTGACTGCAATAAAACTTTATATCGAAGGATGGACCCAAGAGCGAAATTGTCCCCACCTCAAACTTGTGCTGCCCTGATAGACCCAAGGGAGCCCTACAAACTGACATCAGGAACCTGGACTGCTGAGTTTTCTTTCCCAGGGAAAATGGAAAAAGGATGTGCCCAGGGGCCCCTGGCCCTGACTGCAAAAAATCCTTATATCGAAGGATGGACCCCACACCGAAGTTGTCCCCACCTCAAACTTGTGCTGCCCTGATAGACCCAAGGGAGCCCTACAAACTGACATCAGGAACCTGGACTGCTGAGTTTTCTTTCCCAGTGAAAATGGAAAAAGGATGTGCCCAGGGTCCCCTGGCCCTGCGACCCAGGCCCTGACTGCAAAAAATCCTTATATCGAAGGATGGAGCCCACACCGAATTTGTCCCCACCTCAAACTTGTGCTGCCCTGATAGACCCAAGGGAGCCCTACAAACTGACATCAGGAACCTGGACTGCTGACTTTTCTTTCCCAGGGAAAATGGAAAAAGGATGTGCCCAGGGGCCCCTGGACATGGGCTGGGGCCTCACTGCAAAGAATCCTTATATCGAAGGATGGACCCCACACCGAAGTTGTCCCCACCTGAAACTTGTGCTGCCCTGATAGACCCAAGGGAGCCCTACAAACTGACATCAGGAACCTGGACTGCTGAGTTTTCTTTCCCAGGGAAAATGGAAAAAGGATGTGCCCAGGGGCCTCACTGCAAAGAATCCTTATATCGAAGGATGGACCCCAGACCGAAGTTGTCCCCACCTCAAACTTGTGCTGCCCTGATAGACCCAAGGGAGCCCTACAAACTGACATCAGGAACCTGGACTGCTGAGTTTTTTTTCCCAGGGAAAATGGAAAAAGGATGTGCCCAGGGGCCGCAGACTGCAAAAAATCCTTATATCGAAGGATGGACCCCACACCGAAGATGTCCCCACCTCAAACTTGTGCTGCCCTGATAGACCCAAGGGAGCCCTACAAACTGACATCAGGAACCTGGACTGCTGAGTTTTCTTTCCCAGGGAAAATGGAAAAAGGATGTGCCCAGGGGCCCCTGGCCCTGACTGCAAAAAATCCTTATATCGAAGGATGGACCCCACACCGAAGTTGTCCCCACCTCAAACTTGTGCTGCCCTGATAGACCCAAGGGAGCCCTACAAACTGACATCAGGAACCTGGACTGCTGAGTTTTCTTTCCCAGGGAAAATGGAAAAAGGATGTGCCCAGGGGCCCCTGGCGCTGGGCTGGGGCCTCACTGCAAAGAATCCTTATATCGAAGGATGGACCCCACACCGAAGTTGTCCCCACCTCAAACTTGTGCTGCCCTGATAGACCCAAGGGAGCCCTACAAACTGACATCAGGAACCTGGACTGCTGAGTTTTCTTTCCCAGGGAAAATGGAAAAAGGATGTGCCCAGGGGCCCCTGGCCCTGACTGCAAAGAATCCTTATATCGAAGGATGGACCCCACACCGAAGTTGTCCCCACCTCAAACTTGTGCTGCCCTGATAGACCCAAGGGAACCCTACAAATTGACATCAGGAACCTGCACTGCTGAGTTTTCTTTCCCAGGGAAAATGGAAAAAGGATGTGCCCAGGGGCCCCTGGTCCTGACTGCAATAAAACCTTATATCGAAGGATGGACCCAAGAGCGAAATTGTCCCCACCTCAAACTTGTGCTGCCCTGATAGACCCAAGGGAGCCCTACAAACTGACATCAGGAACCTGGACTGCTGAGTTTTCTTTCCCAGGGAAAATGGAAAAAGGATGTGCCCAGGGGCCCCTGGCCCTGACTGCAAAAAATCCTTATATCGAAGGATGGAGCCCACACCGAAGTTGTCCCCACCTCAAACTTGTGCTGCCCTGATAGACCCAAGGGAGCCCTACAAACTGACATCAGGAACCTGGACTGCTGAGTTTTCTTTCCCAGGGAAAATGGAAAAAGGATGTGCCCAGGGGCACCTGGCCCTGGGCTGGGGCCTCACTGCAAAGAATCCTTATATCGAAGGATGGACCCCACACCGAAGTTGTCCCCACCTCAAACTTGTGCTGCCCTGATAGACCCAAGGGAGCCCTACAAACTGACATCAGGAACCTGGACTGCTGAGTTTTCTTTCCCAGGGAAAATGGAAAAAGGATGTGCCCAGGGGCCCCTGGCCCTGACTGCAAAAAATCCTTATATCGAAGGATGGAGCCCACACCGAAGTTGTCCCCACCTCAAACTTGTGCTGCCCTGATAGACCCAAGGGAGCCCTACAAACTGACATCAGGAACCTGGACTGCTGAGTTTTCTTTCCCAGGGAAAATGGAAAAAGGATGTGCCCAGGGGCACCTGGCCCTGGGCTGGGGCCTCACTGCAAAGAATCCTTATATCGAAGGATGGACCCCACACCGAAGTTGTCCCCACCTCAAACTTGTGCTGCCCTGATAGACCCAAGGGAGCCCTACAAACTGACATCAGGAACCTGGACTGCTGAGTTTTCTTTCCCAGGGAAAATGGAAAAAGGATGTGCCCAGGGGCCCCTGGCCCTGACTGCAAAAAATCCTTATATTGAAGGATGGACCCCACACCGAAGTTGTCCCCACCTCAAACTTGTGCTGCCCTGATAGACCCAAGGGAGCCCTACAAACTGACATCAGGAACCTGGACTGCTGAGTTTTCTTTCCCAGTGAAAATGGAAAAAGGATGTGCCCAGGGGCCCCTGGCCCTGCGACCCTGGCCCTGACTGCAAAAAATCCTTATATCGAAGGATGGAGCCCACACCGAATTTGTCCCCACCTCAAACTTGTGCTGCCCTGATAGACCCAAGGGAGCCCTACAAACTGACATCAGGAACCTGGACTGCTGACTTTTCTTTCCCAGGGAAAATGGAAAAAGGATGTGCCCAGGGGCCCCTGGCCCTGGGCTGGGGCCTCACTGCAAAGAATCCTTATATCGAAGGATGGACCCCACACCGAAGTTGTCCCCACCTCAAACTTGTGCTGCCCTGATAGACCCAAGGGAGCCCTACAAACTGACATCAGGAACCTGGACTGCTGAGTTTTCTTTCCCAGGGAAAATGGAAAAAGGATGTGCCCAGGGGCCCCTGTCCCTGACTGCAAAAAATCCTTATATCGAAGGATGGACCCCACACCGAAGTTGTCCCCACCTCAAACTTGTGCTGCCCTGATAGACCCAAGTGAGCCCTACAAACTGACATCAGGAACCTGGACTGCTGAGTTTTCTTTCCCAGGGAAAATGGAAAAAGGATGTGCCCAGGGGCCCCTGGCCCTGACTGCAAAGAATCCTTATATCGAAGGATGGACCCCACACCGAAGTTGTCCCCACCTCAAACTTGTGCTGCCCTGATAGACCCAAGGGAGCCCTACAAACTGACATCAGGAACCTGGACTGCTGAGTTTTCTTTCCCAGGGAAAATGGAAAAAGGATGTGCCCAGAGGCCCCTGGACATGGGCTGGGGCCTCACTGCAAAGAATCCTTATATCGAAGGATGGACCCCACACCGAAGTTGTCCCCACCTCAAACTTGTGCTGCCCTGATAGACCCAAGGGAGCCCTACAAACTGACATCAGGAACCTGGACTGCTGAGTTTTCTTTCCCAGGGAAAATGGAAAAAGGATGTGCCCAGGGGCCCCTGGCCCTGGGACCCTGGCCCTGACTGCAAAAAATCCTTATATCGAAGGATGGACCCCACACCGAAGTTGTCCCCATCTCAAACTAGTGCTGCCCTGATAGACCCAAGGGAACCCTACAAACTGACATCAGGAAACTGGACTGCTGAGTTTTCTATCCCAGGGAAAATGGAAAAAGGATGTGCCCAGGGTTCCCTGGCCCTGGGCTGGTGCCTCACTGCAAAAAAACCTTATATCGAAGGATGGACCCCAGACCGAAATTGTCCCCACCTCAAACTTGTGCTGCCCTGATAGACCCAAGGGAGCCCTACAAACTGACATCAGGAACCTGGACTGCTGACTTTTCTTTCCCAGGGAAAATGGCCAAAGGATGTACCCAGGGGCCCCTGGCCCTGGGCTGGGGCCTCACTGCAAAAAATCCTTATATCGAAGGATGGACCCCACACCGAAGTTGTCCCCACCTCAAACTTGTGCTGCCCTGATAGACCCAAGGGAGCCCTACAAACTGACATCAGGAACCTGGACTGCTGAGTTTTCTTTCCCAGGGAAAATGGAAAAAGGATGTGCCCGGGGGCCTCTGGCCCTGACTGCAAAGAATCCTTATATCGAAGGATGGACCCCACACCGAAGATGTCCCCACCTCAAACTTGTGCTGCCCTGATAGACCCAAGGGAGCCCTACAAACTGACATCAGGAACCTGGACTGCTGAGTTTTCTTTCCCAGGGAAAATGGAAAAAGGATGTGCCCAGGGCCCCCTGGCCCTGATTGCAAAGAATCCTTATATCGAAGGATGGACCCCACACCAAAGTTGTCCCCACCTCAAACTTGTGCTGCCCTGATAGACCCAAGGGAGCCCTACAAACTGACATCAGGAACCTGGACTGCTGAGTTTTCTTTCCCAGGGAAAATGGAAAAAGGATGTGCCCAGGGAACCCTGGCCCTGACTGCCAAAAATTCTTATATCGAAGGATGGACCCCACACCGAAGTTGTCCCCACCTCAAACTTGTGCTGCCCTGATAGACCCAAGGGAGCCCTACAAACTGACATCAGGAACCTGGACTGCTGAGTTTTCTTTCCCAGAGAAAATGGAAAAAGGATGTGCCCAGGGGCCCCTGGCCCTGCGACCCAGGCCCTGACTGCAAAAAATCCTTATATCGAAGGATGGAGCCCACACCGAATTTGTCCCCACCTCAAACTTGTGCTGCCCTGATAGACCCAAGGGAGCCCTACAAACTGACATCAGGAACCTGGACTGCTGACTTTTCTTTCCCAGGGAAAATGGAAAAAGGATGTGCCCAGGGGCCCCTGGACATGGGCTGGGGCCTCACTGCAAAGAATCCTTATATCGAAGGATGGACCCCACACCGAAGTTGTCCCCACCTGAAACTTGTGCTGCCCTGATAGACCCAAGGGAGCCCTACAAACTGACATCAGGAACCTGGACTGCTGAGTTTTCTTTCCCAGGGAAAATGGAAAAAGGATGTGCCTAGGGGCCTCACTGCAAAGAATCCTTATATCGAAGGATGGACCCCAGACCGAAGTTGTCCCCACCTCAAACTTGTGCTGCCCTGATAGACCCAAGGGAGCCCTACAAACTGACATCAGGAACCTGGACTGCTGAGTTTTTTTTCCCAGGGAAAATGGAAAAAGGATGTGCCCAGGGGCCGCAGACTGCAAAAAATCCTTATATCGAAGGATGGACCCCACACCGAAGTTGTCCCCACCTCAAACTTGTGCTGCCCTGAAAGACCCAAGGGAGCCCTACAAACTGACATCAGGAACATGGACTGCTGAGTTTTCTTTCCCAGGGAAAATGAAAAAAGGATGTGCCCAGGGGCACCTGGCCCTGGGCTGGGGCCTCACTGCAAAGAATCCTTATATCGAAGGATGGACCCCACACCGAAGTTGTCCCCACCTCAAACTTGTGCTGCCCTGATAGACCCAAGGGAGCCCTACAAACTGACATCAGGAACCTGGACTGCTGAGTTTTCTTTCCCAGGGAAAATGGAAAAAGGATGTGCCCAGGGGCCCCTGGCCCTGACTGCAAAAAATCCTTATATCGAAGGATGGACCCCACACCGAAGTTGTCCCCACCTCAAACTTGTGCTGCCCTGATAGACCCAAGGGAGCCCTACAAACTGACATCAGGAACCTGGACTGCTGAGTTTTCTTTCCCAGTGAAAATGGAAAAAGGATGTGCCCAGGGGCCCCTGGCCCTGCGACCCTGGCCCTGACTGCAAAAAATCCTTATATCGAAGGATGGACCCCACACCGAAGATGTCCCCACCTCAAACTTGTGCTGCCCTGATAGACCCAAGGGAGCCCTACAAACTGACATCAGGAACCTGGACTGCTGAGTTTTCTTTCCCAGGGAAAATGGAAAAAGGATGTGCCCAGGGAACCCTGGCCCTGACTGCCAAAAATTCTTATATCGAAGGATGGACCCCACACCGAAGTTGTCCCCACCTCAAACTTGTGCTGCCCTGATAGACCCAAGGGAGC
The DNA here is from genome assembly GCF_050655825.1 of Lonchura striata. Taxonomy (NCBI): domain Eukaryota; kingdom Metazoa; phylum Chordata; class Aves; order Passeriformes; family Estrildidae; genus Lonchura; species Lonchura striata. The sequence continues at coordinate 10,199,184 of NC_140733.1, read as the reverse complement.
CCTACAAACTGACATCAGGAACCTGGACTGCTGAGTTTTCTTTCCCAGGGAAAATGGAAAAAGGGTGTGCCCGGGGGCCCCTGGCCCTGACTGCAAAGAATCCTTATATCGAAGGATGGACCCCACACCGAAGTTGTCCCCACCTCAAACTTGTGCTGCCCTGATAGACCCAAGGGAGCCCTACAGACTGACATCAGGAACCTGGACTGCTGAGTTTTCTTTCCCAGGGAAAATGGAAAAAGGATGTGCCCAGGGGCCCCTGGCCCTGACTGCAAAAAATCCTTATATCGAAGGATGGACCCCACACCGAAGTTGTCCCCACCTCAAACTTGTGCTGCCCTGATAGACCCAAGGGAGCCCTACAAACTGACATCAGGAACCTGGACTGCTGAGTTTTCTTTCCCAGTGAAAATGGAAAAAGGATGTGCCCAGGGGCCCCTGGCCCTGCGACCCTGGCCCTGACTGCAAAAAATCCTTATATCGAAGGATGGAGCCCACACCGAATTTGTCCCCACCTCAAACTTGTGCTGCCCTGATAGACCCAAGGGAGCCCTACAAACTGACATAAGGAACCTGGACTGCTGACTATTCTTTCCCAGGGAAAATGGAAAAAGGATGTGCCCAGGGGCCCCTGGCCCTGACTGCAAAGAATCCTTATATCGAAGGATGGACCCCAGACCGAAGTTGTCCCCACCTCAAACTTGTGCTGCCCTGATAGACCCAAGGGAGCCCTACAAACTGACATCAGGAACCTGGACTGCTGAGTTTTCTTTCCCAGGGAAAATGGAAAAAGGATGTGCCCAGGGGCCCCTGGCCCTGACTGCAAAAAATCCTTATATCGAAGGATGGAGCCCACACCGAAGTTGTCCCCACCTCAAACTTGTGCTGCCCTGATAGACCCAAGGGAGCCCTACAAACTGACATCAGGAACCTGGACTGCTGAGTTTTCTTTCCCAGGGAAAATGGAAAAAGGATGTGCCCAGGGAACCCTGGCCCTGACTGCAAAGAATCCTTATATCGAAGGATGGAGCCCACACTGAATTTGTCCCCACCTCAAACTTGTGCTGCCCTGATAGACCCAAGGGAGCCCTACAAACTGACATCAGGAACCTGGACTGCTGAGTTTTCTTTCCCAGGGAAAATGGAAAAAGGATGTGCCCAGGGGCCCCTAGCCCTGGGCCTTGGGCCCTGACTGCAAAAAATCCTTATATCGAAGGATGGACCCCACACCGAAGTTGTCCCCACCTCAAACTTGTGCTGCCCTGATAGACCCAAGGGAACCCTACAAATTGACATCAGGAACCTGGACTGCTGAGTTTTCTTTCCCAGGGAAAATGGAAAAAGGATGTGCCCAGGGGCCCCTGGCCCTGACTGCAAAGAATCCTTATATCGAAGGATGGACCCCACACCGAAGTTGTCCCCACCTCAAACTTGTGCTGCCCTGATAGACCCAAGGGAGCCCTACAAACTGACATCAGGAACCTGGACTGCTGACTTTTCTTTCCCAGGGAAAATGGAAAAAGGATGTGCCCAGGGGCCCCTGGCCCTGACTGCAATAAATCCTTATATCGAAGGATGGACCCAACACCGAAATTGTCCCCACCTCAAACTTGTGCTGCCCTGATAGACCCAAGGGAGCCCTACAAACTGACATCAGGAACCTGGACTGCTGAGTTTTCTTTCCCAGGGAAAATGAAAAAAGGATGTGCCCAGGGGCCCCTGGCCCTGGGCTGGGGCCTCACTGCAAAGAATCCTTATATCGAAGGATGGACCCCACACCGAAGTTGTCCCCACCTCAAACTTGTGCTGCCCTGATAGACCCAAGGGAGCCCTACAAACTGACATCAGGAACCTGGACTGCTGAGTTTTCTTTCCCAGGGAAAATGGAAAAAGGATGTGCCCAGGGGCCCCAGACTGCAAAAAATCCTTATATCGAAGGATGGACCCCACACCGAAGATGTCCCCACCTCAAACTTGTGCTGCCCTGATAGACCCAAGGGAGCCCTACAAACTGACATCAGGAACCTGGACTGCTGAGTTTTCTTTCCCAGGGAAAATGGAAAAAGGATGTGCCCAGGGGCCCCAGACTGCAAAAAATCCTTATATCGAAGGATGGACCCCACACCGAAGATGTCCCCACCTCAAACTTGTGCTGCCCTGATAGACCCAAGGGAGCCCTACAAACTGACATCAGGAACCTGGACTGCTGAGTTTTCTTTCCCAGGGAAAATGGAAAAAGGATGTGCCCAGGGGCCCCTGGCCCTGACTGCAAAAAATCCTTATATCGAAGGATGGACCCCACACCGAAGTTGTCCCCACCTCAAACTTGTGCTGCCCTGATAGACCCAAGGGAGCCCTACAAACTGACATCAGGAACCTGGACTGCTGAGTTTTCTTTCCCAGGGAAAATGGAAAAAGGATGTGCCCAGGGGCCCCTGGCGCTGGGCTGGGGCCTCACTGCAAAGAATCCTTATATCGAAGGATGGACCCCACACCGAAGTTGTCCCCACCTCAAACTTGTGCTGCCCTGATAGACCCAAGGGAGCCCTACAAACTGACATCAGGAACCTGGACTGCTGAGTTTTCTTTCCCAGGGAAAATGGAAAAAGGATGTGCCCAGGGGCCCCTGGCCCTGACTGCAAAAAATCCTTATATCGAAGGATGGACCCCACACCGAAGTTGTCCCCACCTCAAACTTGTGCTGCCCTGATAGACCCAAGGGAACCCTACAAATTGACATCAGGAACCTGGACTGCTGAGTTTTATTTCCCAGGGAAAATGGAAAAAGGATGTGCCCAGGGGCCCCTGGCCCTGACTGCAATAAAACTTTATATCGAAGGATGGACCCAAGAGCGAAATTGTCCCCACCTCAAACTTGTGCTGCCCTGATAGACCCAAGGGAGCCCTACAAACTGACATCAGGAACCTGGACTGCTGAGTTTTCTTTCCCAGGGAAAATGGAAAAAGGATGTGCCCAGGGGCCCCTGGCCCTGACTGCAAAAAATCCTTATATCGAAGGATGGACCCCACACCGAAGTTGTCCCCACCTCAAACTTGTGCTGCCCTGATAGACCCAAGGGAGCCCTACAAACTGACATCAGGAACCTGGACTGCTGAGTTTTCTTTCCCAGTGAAAATGGAAAAAGGATGTGCCCAGGGTCCCCTGGCCCTGCGACCCAGGCCCTGACTGCAAAAAATCCTTATATCGAAGGATGGAGCCCACACCGAATTTGTCCCCACCTCAAACTTGTGCTGCCCTGATAGACCCAAGGGAGCCCTACAAACTGACATCAGGAACCTGGACTGCTGACTTTTCTTTCCCAGGGAAAATGGAAAAAGGATGTGCCCAGGGGCCCCTGGACATGGGCTGGGGCCTCACTGCAAAGAATCCTTATATCGAAGGATGGACCCCACACCGAAGTTGTCCCCACCTGAAACTTGTGCTGCCCTGATAGACCCAAGGGAGCCCTACAAACTGACATCAGGAACCTGGACTGCTGAGTTTTCTTTCCCAGGGAAAATGGAAAAAGGATGTGCCCAGGGGCCTCACTGCAAAGAATCCTTATATCGAAGGATGGACCCCAGACCGAAGTTGTCCCCACCTCAAACTTGTGCTGCCCTGATAGACCCAAGGGAGCCCTACAAACTGACATCAGGAACCTGGACTGCTGAGTTTTTTTTCCCAGGGAAAATGGAAAAAGGATGTGCCCAGGGGCCGCAGACTGCAAAAAATCCTTATATCGAAGGATGGACCCCACACCGAAGATGTCCCCACCTCAAACTTGTGCTGCCCTGATAGACCCAAGGGAGCCCTACAAACTGACATCAGGAACCTGGACTGCTGAGTTTTCTTTCCCAGGGAAAATGGAAAAAGGATGTGCCCAGGGGCCCCTGGCCCTGACTGCAAAAAATCCTTATATCGAAGGATGGACCCCACACCGAAGTTGTCCCCACCTCAAACTTGTGCTGCCCTGATAGACCCAAGGGAGCCCTACAAACTGACATCAGGAACCTGGACTGCTGAGTTTTCTTTCCCAGGGAAAATGGAAAAAGGATGTGCCCAGGGGCCCCTGGCGCTGGGCTGGGGCCTCACTGCAAAGAATCCTTATATCGAAGGATGGACCCCACACCGAAGTTGTCCCCACCTCAAACTTGTGCTGCCCTGATAGACCCAAGGGAGCCCTACAAACTGACATCAGGAACCTGGACTGCTGAGTTTTCTTTCCCAGGGAAAATGGAAAAAGGATGTGCCCAGGGGCCCCTGGCCCTGACTGCAAAGAATCCTTATATCGAAGGATGGACCCCACACCGAAGTTGTCCCCACCTCAAACTTGTGCTGCCCTGATAGACCCAAGGGAACCCTACAAATTGACATCAGGAACCTGCACTGCTGAGTTTTCTTTCCCAGGGAAAATGGAAAAAGGATGTGCCCAGGGGCCCCTGGTCCTGACTGCAATAAAACCTTATATCGAAGGATGGACCCAAGAGCGAAATTGTCCCCACCTCAAACTTGTGCTGCCCTGATAGACCCAAGGGAGCCCTACAAACTGACATCAGGAACCTGGACTGCTGAGTTTTCTTTCCCAGGGAAAATGGAAAAAGGATGTGCCCAGGGGCCCCTGGCCCTGACTGCAAAAAATCCTTATATCGAAGGATGGAGCCCACACCGAAGTTGTCCCCACCTCAAACTTGTGCTGCCCTGATAGACCCAAGGGAGCCCTACAAACTGACATCAGGAACCTGGACTGCTGAGTTTTCTTTCCCAGGGAAAATGGAAAAAGGATGTGCCCAGGGGCACCTGGCCCTGGGCTGGGGCCTCACTGCAAAGAATCCTTATATCGAAGGATGGACCCCACACCGAAGTTGTCCCCACCTCAAACTTGTGCTGCCCTGATAGACCCAAGGGAGCCCTACAAACTGACATCAGGAACCTGGACTGCTGAGTTTTCTTTCCCAGGGAAAATGGAAAAAGGATGTGCCCAGGGGCCCCTGGCCCTGACTGCAAAAAATCCTTATATCGAAGGATGGAGCCCACACCGAAGTTGTCCCCACCTCAAACTTGTGCTGCCCTGATAGACCCAAGGGAGCCCTACAAACTGACATCAGGAACCTGGACTGCTGAGTTTTCTTTCCCAGGGAAAATGGAAAAAGGATGTGCCCAGGGGCACCTGGCCCTGGGCTGGGGCCTCACTGCAAAGAATCCTTATATCGAAGGATGGACCCCACACCGAAGTTGTCCCCACCTCAAACTTGTGCTGCCCTGATAGACCCAAGGGAGCCCTACAAACTGACATCAGGAACCTGGACTGCTGAGTTTTCTTTCCCAGGGAAAATGGAAAAAGGATGTGCCCAGGGGCCCCTGGCCCTGACTGCAAAAAATCCTTATATTGAAGGATGGACCCCACACCGAAGTTGTCCCCACCTCAAACTTGTGCTGCCCTGATAGACCCAAGGGAGCCCTACAAACTGACATCAGGAACCTGGACTGCTGAGTTTTCTTTCCCAGTGAAAATGGAAAAAGGATGTGCCCAGGGGCCCCTGGCCCTGCGACCCTGGCCCTGACTGCAAAAAATCCTTATATCGAAGGATGGAGCCCACACCGAATTTGTCCCCACCTCAAACTTGTGCTGCCCTGATAGACCCAAGGGAGCCCTACAAACTGACATCAGGAACCTGGACTGCTGACTTTTCTTTCCCAGGGAAAATGGAAAAAGGATGTGCCCAGGGGCCCCTGGCCCTGGGCTGGGGCCTCACTGCAAAGAATCCTTATATCGAAGGATGGACCCCACACCGAAGTTGTCCCCACCTCAAACTTGTGCTGCCCTGATAGACCCAAGGGAGCCCTACAAACTGACATCAGGAACCTGGACTGCTGAGTTTTCTTTCCCAGGGAAAATGGAAAAAGGATGTGCCCAGGGGCCCCTGTCCCTGACTGCAAAAAATCCTTATATCGAAGGATGGACCCCACACCGAAGTTGTCCCCACCTCAAACTTGTGCTGCCCTGATAGACCCAAGTGAGCCCTACAAACTGACATCAGGAACCTGGACTGCTGAGTTTTCTTTCCCAGGGAAAATGGAAAAAGGATGTGCCCAGGGGCCCCTGGCCCTGACTGCAAAGAATCCTTATATCGAAGGATGGACCCCACACCGAAGTTGTCCCCACCTCAAACTTGTGCTGCCCTGATAGACCCAAGGGAGCCCTACAAACTGACATCAGGAACCTGGACTGCTGAGTTTTCTTTCCCAGGGAAAATGGAAAAAGGATGTGCCCAGAGGCCCCTGGACATGGGCTGGGGCCTCACTGCAAAGAATCCTTATATCGAAGGATGGACCCCACACCGAAGTTGTCCCCACCTCAAACTTGTGCTGCCCTGATAGACCCAAGGGAGCCCTACAAACTGACATCAGGAACCTGGACTGCTGAGTTTTCTTTCCCAGGGAAAATGGAAAAAGGATGTGCCCAGGGGCCCCTGGCCCTGGGACCCTGGCCCTGACTGCAAAAAATCCTTATATCGAAGGATGGACCCCACACCGAAGTTGTCCCCATCTCAAACTAGTGCTGCCCTGATAGACCCAAGGGAACCCTACAAACTGACATCAGGAAACTGGACTGCTGAGTTTTCTATCCCAGGGAAAATGGAAAAAGGATGTGCCCAGGGTTCCCTGGCCCTGGGCTGGTGCCTCACTGCAAAAAAACCTTATATCGAAGGATGGACCCCAGACCGAAATTGTCCCCACCTCAAACTTGTGCTGCCCTGATAGACCCAAGGGAGCCCTACAAACTGACATCAGGAACCTGGACTGCTGACTTTTCTTTCCCAGGGAAAATGGCCAAAGGATGTACCCAGGGGCCCCTGGCCCTGGGCTGGGGCCTCACTGCAAAAAATCCTTATATCGAAGGATGGACCCCACACCGAAGTTGTCCCCACCTCAAACTTGTGCTGCCCTGATAGACCCAAGGGAGCCCTACAAACTGACATCAGGAACCTGGACTGCTGAGTTTTCTTTCCCAGGGAAAATGGAAAAAGGATGTGCCCGGGGGCCTCTGGCCCTGACTGCAAAGAATCCTTATATCGAAGGATGGACCCCACACCGAAGATGTCCCCACCTCAAACTTGTGCTGCCCTGATAGACCCAAGGGAGCCCTACAAACTGACATCAGGAACCTGGACTGCTGAGTTTTCTTTCCCAGGGAAAATGGAAAAAGGATGTGCCCAGGGCCCCCTGGCCCTGATTGCAAAGAATCCTTATATCGAAGGATGGACCCCACACCAAAGTTGTCCCCACCTCAAACTTGTGCTGCCCTGATAGACCCAAGGGAGCCCTACAAACTGACATCAGGAACCTGGACTGCTGAGTTTTCTTTCCCAGGGAAAATGGAAAAAGGATGTGCCCAGGGGCCCCTGGCCCTGACTGCAAAAAATCCTTATATCGAAGGATGGACCCCACACCGAAGTTGTCCCCACCTCAAACTTGTGCTGCCCTGATAGACCCAAGGGAGCCCTACAAACTGACATCAGGAACCTGGACTGCTGAGTTTTCTTTCCCAGGGAAAATGGAAAAAGGATGTGCCCAGGGGCCCCTGGCCCTGACTGCAAAGAATCCTTATATCGAAGGATGGACCCCACACCGAAGTTGTCCCCACCTCAAACTTGTGCTGCCCTGATAGACCCAAGGGAGCCCTACAAACTGACATCAGGAACCTGGACTGCTGAGTTTTCTTTCCCAGGGAAAATGGAAAAAGGATGTGCCCAGAGGCCCATGGACATGGGCTGGGGCCTCACTGCAAAGAATCCTTATATCGAAGGATGGACCCCACACCGAAGTTGTCCCCACCTCAAACTTGTGCTGCCCTGAAAGACCCAAGGGAGCCCTACAAACTGACATCAGGAACCTGGACTGCTGAGTTTTCTTTCCCAGGGAAAATGGAAAAAGGATGTTCCCAGAGGCCCCTGGACATGGGCTGGGGCCTCACTGCAAAGAATCCTTATATCGAAGGATGGACCCCACACCGAAGATGTGCCCACCTCAAACTTGTGCTGCCCTGATAGACCCAAGGCAGCCCTACAAACTGACATCAGGAACCTGGACTGCTGAGTTTTCTTTCCCAGGGAAAATGGAAAAAGGATGTGCCCAGGGCCCCCTGGCCCTGACTGCAAAGAATCCTTATATCGAAGGATGGACCCCACACCGAAGATGTCCCCACCTCAAACTTGTGCTGCCCTGATAGACCCAAGGGAGCCCTACAAACTGACATCAGGAACCTGGACTGCTGAGTTTTCTTTCCCAGGGAAAATGGAAAAAGGATGTGCCCAGGGAACCCTGGCCCTGACTGCCAAAAATTCTTATATCGAAGGATGGACCCCACACCGAAGTTGTCCCCACCTCAAACTTGTGCTGCCCTGATAGACCCAAGGGAGCCCTACAAACTGACATCAGGAACCTGGACTGCTGAGTTTTCTTTCCCAGGGAAAATGGAAAAAGGGTGTGCCCGGGGGCCCCTGGCCCTGACTGCAAAGAATCCTTATATCGAAGGATGGACCCCACACCGAAGTTGTCCCCACCTCAAACTTGTGCTGCCCTGATAGACCCAAGGGAGCCCTACAAACTGACATCAGGAACCTGGACTGCTGAGTTTTCTTTCCCAGGGAAAATGGAAAAAGGATGTGCCCAGGGGCCCCTGGCCCTGACTGCAAAAAATCCTTATATCGAAGGATGGAGCCCACACCGAAGTTGTCCCCACCTCAAACTTGTGCTGCCCTGATAGACCCAAGGGAGCCCTACAAACTGACATCAGGAACCTGGACTGCTGACTATTCTTTCCCAGGGAAAATGGAAAAAGGGTGTGCTCAGGGGCCCCTGGCCCTGACTGCAAAGAATCCTTATATCGAAGGATGGACCCCAGACCGAAGTTGTCCCCACCTCAAACTTGTGCTGCCCTGATAGACCCAAGGGAGCCCTACAAACTGACATCAGGAACCTGGACTGCTGAGTTTTCTTTCCCAGTGAAAATGGAAAAAGGATGTGCCCAGGGGCCCCTGGCCCTGACTGCAAAAAATCCTTATATCGAAGGATGGAGCCCACACCGAAGTTGTCCCCACCTCAAACTTGTGCTGCCCTGATAGACCCAAGGGAGCCCTACAAACTGACATCAGGAACCTGGACTGCTGAGTTTTCTTTCCCAGGGAAAATGGAAAAAGGATGTGCCCAGGGAACCCTGGCCCTGACTGCAAAGAATCCTTATATCGAAGGATGGAGCCCACACTGAATTTGTCCCCACCTCAAACTTGTGCTGCCCTGATAGACCCAAGGGAGCCCTACAAACTGACATCAGGAACCTGGACTGCTGAGTTTTCTTTCCCAGGGAAAATGGAAAAAGGATGTGCCCAGGGGCCCCTAGCCCTGGGCCTTGGGCCCTGACTGCAAAAAATCCTTATATCGAAGGATGGACCCAACACCGAAGTTGTCCCCACCTCAAACTTGTGCTGCCCTGATAGACCCAAGGGAACCCTACAAATTGACATCAGGAACCTGGACTGCTGAGTTTTCTTTCCCAGGGAAAATGGAAAAAGGATGTGCCCAGGGGCCGCTGGCCCTGACTGCAAAGAATCCTTATATCGAAGGATGGACCCCACACCGAAGTTGTCCCCACCTCAAACTTGTGCTGCCCTGATAGACCCAAGGGAGCCCTACAAACTGACATCAGGAACCTGGACTGCTGACTTTTCTTTCCCAGGGAAAATGGAAAAAGGATGTGCCCAGGGGCCCCTGGCCCTGACTGCAATAAATCCTTATATCGAAGGATGGACCCAACACCGAAATTGTCCCCACCTCAAACTTGTGCTGCCCTGATAGACCCAAGGGAGCCCTACAAACTGACATCAGGAACCTGGACTGCTGAGTTTTCTTTCCCAGGGAAAATGAAAAAAGGATGTGCCCAGGGGCCCCTGGCCCTGGGCTGGGGCCTCACTGCAAAGAATCCTTATATCGAAGGATGGACCCCACACCGAAGTTGTCCCCACCTCAAACTTGTGCTGCCCTGATAGACCCAAGGGAGCCCTACAAACTGACATCAGGAACCTGGACTGCTGAGTTTTCTTTCCCAGGGAAAATGGAAAAAGGATGTGCCCAGGGGCCCCAGACTGCAAAAAATCCTTATATCGAAGGATGGACCCCACACCGAAGATGTCCCCACCTCAAACTTGTGCTGCCCTGATAGACCCAAGGGAGCCCTACAAACTGACATCAGGAACCTGGACTGCTGAGTTTTCTTTCCCAGGGAAAATGGAAAAAGGATGTGCCCAGGGGGCCCATACTGCAAAAAATCCTTATATCGAAGGATGGACCCCACACCGAAGATGTCCCCACCTCAAACTTGTGCTGCCCTGATAGACCCAAGGGAGCCCTACAAACTGACATCAGGAACCTGGACTGCTGAGTTTTCTTTCCCAGGGAAAATGGAAAAAGGATGTGCCCAGGGGCCCCTGGCCCTGACTGCAAAAAATCCTTATATCGAAGGATGGACCCCACACCGAAGTTGTCCCCACCTCAAACTTGTGCTGCCCTGATAGACCCAAGGGAGCCCTACAAACTGACATCAGGAACCTGGACTGCTGAGTTTTCTTTCCCAGGGAAAATGGAAAAAGGATGTGCCCAGGGGCCCCTGGCGCTGGGCTGGGGCCTCACTGCAAAGAATCCTTATATCGAAGGATGGACCCCACACCGAAGTTGTCCCCACCTCAAACTTGTGCTGCCCTGATAGACCCAAGGGAGCCCTACAAACTGACATCAGGAACCTGGACTGCTGAGTTTTCTTTCCCAGGGAAAATGGAAAAAGGATGTGCCCAGGGGCCCCTGGCCCTGACTGCAAAAAATCCTTATATCGAAGGATGGACCCCACACCGAAGTTGTCCCCACCTCAAACTTGTGCTGCCCTGATAGACCCAAGGGAACCCTACAAATTGACATCAGGAACCTGGACTGCTGAGTTTTATTTCCCAGGGAAAATGGAAAAAGGATGTGCCCAGGGGCCCCTGGCCCTGACTGCAATAAAACTTTATATCGAAGGATGGACCCAAGAGCGAAATTGTCCCCACCTCAAACTTGTGCTGCCCTGATAGACCCAAGGGAGCCCTACAAACTGACATCAGGAACCTGGACTGCTGAGTTTTCTTTCCCAGGGAAAATGGAAAAAGGATGTGCCCAGGGGCCCCTGGCCCTGACTGCAAAAAAACATTATATCGAAGGATGGACCCCACACCGAAGTTGTCCCCACCTCAAACTTGTGCTGCCCTGAAAGACCCAAGGGAGCCCTACAAACTGACATCAGGAACCTGGACTGCTGAGTTTTCTTTCCCAGGGAAAATGAAAAAAGGATGTGCCCAGGGGCACCTGGCCCTGGGCTGGGGCCTCACTGCAAAGAATCCTTATATCGAAGGATGGACCCCACACCGAAGTTGTCCCCACCTCAAACTTGTGCTGCCCTGATAGACCCAAGGGAGCCCTACAAACTGACATCAGGAACCTGGACTGCTGAGTTTTCTTTCCCAGTGAAAATGGAAAAAGGATGTGCCCAGGGGCCCCTGGCCCTGCGACCCAGGCCCTGACTGCAAAAAATCCTTATATCGAAGGATGGAGCCCACACCGAATTTGTCCCCACCTCAAACTTGTGCTGCCCTGATAGACCCAAGGGAGCCCTACAAACTGACATCAGGAACCTGGACTGCTGACTTTTCTTTCCCAGGGAAAATGGAAAAAGGATGTGCCCAGGGGCCCCTGGACATGGGATGGGGCCTCACTGCAAAGAATCCTTATATCGAAGGATGGACCCCACACCGAAGTTGTCCCCACCTCAAACTTGTGCTGCCCTGATAGACCCAAGGGAGCCCTACAAACTGACATCAGGAACCTGGACTGCTGAGTTTTCTTTCCCAGGGAAAATGGAAAAAGGATGTGCCCAGGGGCCTCACTGCAAAGAATCCTTATATCAAAGGATGGACCCCAGACCGAAGTTGTCCCCACCTCAAACTTGTGCTGCCCTGATAGACCCAAGGGAGCCCTACAAACTGACATCAGGAACCTGGACTGCTGAGTTTTTTTTCCCAGGGAAAATGGAAAAAGGATGTGCCCAGGGGCCGCAGACTGCAAAAAATCCTTATATCGAAGGATGGACCCCACACCGAAGATGTCCCCACCTCAAACTTGTGCTGCCCTGATAGACCCAAGGGAGCCCTACAAACTGACATCAGGAACCTGGACTGCTGAGTTTTCTTTCCCAGGGAAAATGGAAAAAGGATGTGCCCAGGGGCCCCTGGCCCTGACTGCAAAAAATCCTTATATCGAAGGATGGACCCCACACCGAAGTTGTCCCCACCTCAAACTTGTGCTGCCCTGATAGACCCAAGGGAGCCCTACAAACTGACATCAGGAACCTGGACTGCTGAGTTTTCTTTCCCAGGGAAAATGGAAAAAGGATGTGCCCAGGGGCCCCTGGCGCTGGGCTGGTGCCTCACTGCAAAGAATCCTTATATCGAAGGATGGACCCCACACCGAAGTTGTCCCCACCTCAAACTTGTGCTGCCCTGATAGACCCAAGGGAGCCCTACAAACTGACATCAGGAACCTGGACTGCTGAGTTTTCTTTCCCAGGGAAAATGGAAAAAGGATGTGCCCAGGGGCCCCTGGCCCTGACTGCAAAAAATCCTTATATCGAAGGATGGACCCCACACCGAAGTTGTCCCCACCTCAAACTTGTGCTGCCCTGATAGACCCAAGGGAACCCTACAAATTGACATCAGGAACCTGGACTGCTGAGTTTTCTTTCCCAGGGAAAATGGAAAAAGGATGTGCCCAGGGGCCCCTGGCCCTGACTGCAATAAAACCTTATATCGAAGGATGGACCCAAGAGCGAAATTGTCCCCACCTCAAACTTGTGCTGCCCTGATAGACCCAAGGGAGCCCTACAAACTGACATCAGGAACCTGGACTGCTGAGTTTTCTTTCCCAGGGAAAATGGAAAAAGGATGTGCCCAGGGGCCCCTGGCCCTGACTGCAAAAAATCCTTATATCGAAGGATGGACCCCACACCGAAGTTGTCCCCACCTCAAACTTGTGCTGCCCTGAAAGACCCAAGGGAGCCCTACAAACTGACATCAGGAACCTGGACTGCTGAGTTTTCTTTCCCAGGGAAAATGAAAAAAGGATGTGCCCAGGGGCACCTGGCCCTGGGCTGGGGCCTCACTGCAAAGAATCCTTATATCGAAGGATGGACCCCACACCGAAATTGTCCCCACCTCAAACTTGTGCTGCCCTGATAGACCCAAGGGAGCCCTACAAACTGACATCAGGAACCTGGACTGCTGAGTTTTCTTTCCCAGGGAAAATGGAAAAAGGATGTGCCCAGGGGCCCCTGGCCCTGACTGCAAAAAATCCTTATATCGAAGGATGGACCCCACACCGAAGTTGTCCCCACCTCAAACTTGTGCTGCCCTGATAGACCCAAGGGAGCCCTACAAACTGACATCAGGAACCTGGACTGCTGAGTTTTCTTTCCCAGTGAAAATGGAAAAAGGATGTGCCCAGGGGCCCCTGGCCCTGCGACCCTGGCCCTGACTGCAAAAAATCCTTATATCGAAGGATGGAGCCCACACCGAATTTGTCCCCACCTCAAACTTGTGCTGCCCTGATAGACCCAAGGGAGCCCTACAAACTGACATCAGGAACCTGGACTGCTGAGTTTTCTTTCCCAGGGAAAATGGAAAAAGGATGTGCCCAGGGGCCCCTGGCCCTGGGCTGGGGCCTCACTGCAAAGAATCCTTATATCGAAGGATGGACCCCACACCGAAGTTGTCCCCACCTCAAACTTGTGCTGCCCTGATAGACCCAAGGGAGCCCTACAAACTGACATCAGGAACCTGGACTGCTGAGTTTTCTTTCCCAGGGAAAATGGAAAAAGGATGTGCCCAGGGGCCCCTGGCCCTGACTGCAAAGAATCCTTATATCGAAGGATGGACCCCACACCGAAGTTGTCCCCACCTCAAACTTGTGCTGCCCTGATAGACCCAAGGGAGCCCTACAAACTGACATCAGGAACCTGGACTGCTGAGTTTTCTTTCCCAGGGAAAATGGAAAAAGGATGTGCCCAGAGGCCCCTGGACATGGGCTGGGGCCTCACTGCAAAGAATCCTTATATCGAAGGATGGACCCCACACCGAAGTTGTCCCCACCTCAAACTTGTGCTGCCCTGATAGACCCAAGGGAGCCCTACAAACTGACATCAGGAACCTGGACTGCTGAGTTTTCTTTCCCAGGGAAAATGGAAAAAGGATGTGCCCAGGGGCCCCTGGCCCTGACTGCAAAGAATCATTATATCGAAGGATGGACCCCACACCGAAGATGTCCCCACCTCAAACTTGTGCTGCCCTGATAGACCCAAGGGAGCCCTACAAACTGACATCAGGAACCTGGACTGCTGAGTTTTCTTTCCCAGGGAAAATGGAAAAAGGATGTGCCCAGGGGCCCCTGGCCCTGACTGCAAAAAATCCTTATATCGAAGGATGGACCCCACACCGAAGTTGTCCCCACCTCAAACTTGTGCTGCCCTGATAGACCCAAGGGAGCCCTACAAACTGACATCAGGAACCTGGACTGCTGAGTTTTCTTTCCCAGGGAAAATGGAAAAAGGATGTGCCCAGGGGCCCCTGGCCCTGACTGCAAAAAATCCTTATATCGAAGGATGGACCCCACACCGAAGTTGTCCCCACCTCAAACTTGTGCTGCCCTGATAGACCCAAGGGAGCCCTACAGACTGACATCAGGAACCTGGACTGCTGAGTTTACTTTTCCCAGGGAAAATGGAAAAAGGATGTGCCCAGGGGCCCCTGGCCCTGGGCTGGGGCCTCACTGCAAAGAATCCTTATATCGAAGGATGGACCCCACACCGAAGTTGTCCCCACCTCAAACTTGTGCTGCCCTGATAGACCCAAGGGAGCCCTACAAACTGACATCAGGAACCTGGACTGCTGAGTTTTCTTTCCCAGGGAAAATGGAAAAAGGATGTGCCCAGGGGCCCCTGGCCCTGACTGCAAAGAATCCGTATATTGAAGGATGGACCCCACACCAAAGTTGTCCCCACCTCAAACTTGTGCTGCCCTGATAGACCCAAGGGAGCCCTACAAACTGACATCAGGAACCTGGACTGCTGAGTTTTCTTTCCCAGGGAAAATGGAAAAAGGATGTGCCCAGGGGCCCCTGGCCCTGACTGCAAAGAATCCTTATATCGAAGGATGGACCCCACACCGAAGTTGTCCCCACCTCAAACTTGTGCTGCCCTGATAGACCCAAGGGAGCCCTACAAACTGACATCAGGAACCTGGACTGCTGAGTTTTCTTTCCCAGGGAAAATGGAAAAAGGATGTGCCCAGGGGCCCCTGGCCCTGACTGCAAAAAATCCTTATATCGAAGGATGGACCCCACACCGAAGTTGTCCCCACCTCAAACTTGTGCTGCCCTGATAGACCCAAGGGAGCCCTACAAACTGACATCAGGAACCTGGACTGCTGAGTTTTCTTTCCCAGGGAAAATGGAAAAAGGATGTGCCCGGGGGCCCCTGGCCCTGACTGCAAAGAATCCTTATATCGAAGGATGGACCCCACACCGAAGATGTCCCCACCTCAAACTTGTGCTGCCCTGATAGACCCAAGGGAGCCCTACAAACTGACATCAGGAACCTGGACTGCTGACTTTTCTTTCCCAGGGAAAATGGAAAAAGGATGTGCCCAGGGAACCCTGGCCCTGACTGCCAAAAATTCTTATATCGAAGGATGGACCCCACACCGAAGTTGTCCCCACCTCAAACTTGTGCTGCCCTGATAGACCCAAGGGAGCCCTACAAACTGACATCAGGAACCTGGACTGCTGAGTTTTCTTTCCCAGGGAAAATGGAAAAAGGATGTGCCCGGGGGCCCCTGGCCCTGACTGCAAAGAATCCTTATATCGAAGGATGGACCCCACACCGAAGTTGTCCCCACCTCAAACTTGTGCTGCCCTGATAGACCCAAGGGAGCCCTACAAACTGACATCAGGAACCTGGACTGCTGAGTTTTCTTTCCCAGGGAAAATGGAAAAAGGATGTGCCCAGGGGCCCCTGGCCCTGACTGCAAAAAATCCTTATATCGAAGGATGGACCCCACACCGAAGTTGTCCCCACCTCAAACTTGTGCTGCCCTGATAGACCCAAGGGAGCCCTACAAACTGACATCAGGAACCTGGACTGCTGAGTTTTCTTTCCCAGTGAAAATGGAAAAAGGATGTGCCCAGGGGCCCCTGGCCCTGCGACCCTGGCCCTGACTGCAAAAAATCCTTATATCGAAGGATGGAGCCCACACCGAATTTGTCCCCACCTCAAACTTGTGCTGCCCTGATAGACCCAAGGGAGCCCTACAAACTGACATCAGGAACCTGGACTGCTGACTTTTCTTTCCCAGGGAAAATGGAAAAAGGATGTGCCCAGGGGCCCCTGGCCCTGACTGCAAAAAATCCTTATATCGAAGGATGGACCCCACACCGAAGTTGTCCCCACCTCAAACTTGTGCTGCCCTGATAGACCCAAGGGAGCCCTACAAACTGACATCAGGAACCTGGACTGCTGAGTTTTCTTTCCCAGGGAAAATGGAAAAAGGATGTGCCCAGGGGCCCCTGGCCCTGACTGCAAAGAATCCTTATATCGAAGGATGGACCCCACACCGAAGTTGTCCCCACCTCAAACTTGTGCTGCCCTGATAGACCCAAGGGAGCCCTACAAACTGACATCAGGAACCTGGACTGCTGAGTTTTCTTTCCCAGGGAAAATGGAAAAAGGATGTGCCCAGAGGCCCCTGGACATGGGCTGGGGCCTCACTGCAAAGAATCCTTATATCGAAGGATGGACCCCACACCGAAGTTGTCCCCACCTCAAACTTGTGCTGCCCTGATAGACCCAAGGGAGCCCTACAAACTGACATCAGGAACCTGGACTGCTGAGTTTTCTTTCCCAGGGAAAATGGAAAAAGGTTGTGCCCAGGGGCCCCTAGCCCAGACTGCAAAAAATCCTTATATCGAAGGATGGAGCCCACACCGAAATTGTCCCCTCCTCAAACTTGTGCTGCCCTGATAGACCCAAGGGAGCCCTACAAACTGACATCAGGAACCTGGACTGCTGAGTTTTCTTTCCCAGGGAAAATGGAAAAAGGATGTGCCCAGGGGCCCCTGGCCCTGACTGCAAAGAATCCTTATATCGAAGGATGGACCCCACACCGAAGTTGTCCCCACCTCAAACTAGTGCTGCCCTGATAGACCCAAGGGAACCCTACAAACTGACATCAGGAAACTGGACTGCTGAGTTTTCTATCCCAGGGAAAATGGAAAAAGGGTGTGCCCAGGGTTCCCTGGCCCTGGGCTGGTGCCTCACTGCAAAAAAACCTTATATCGAAGGATGGACCCCAGACCGAAGTTGTCCCCACCTCAAACTTGTGCTGCCCTGATAGACCCAAGGGAGCCCTACAAACTGACATCAGGAACCTGGACTGCTGACTTTTCTTTCCCAGGGAAAATGGCCAAAGGATGTGCCCAGGGGCTCCTGGCCCTGGGCTGGGGCCTCACTGCAAAAAATCCTTATATCGAAGGATGGACCCCACACCGAAGTTGTCCCCACCTCAAACTTGTGCTGCCCTGATAGACCCAAGGGAGCCCTACAGACTGACATCAGGAACCTGGACTGCTGAGTTTACTTTTCCCAGGGAAAATGGAAAAAGGATGTGCCCAGGGGCCCCTGGCCCTGGGCTGGGGCCTCACTGCAAAGAATCCTTATATCGAAGGATGGACCCCACACCGAAGTTGTCCCCACCTCAAACTTGTGCTGCCCTGATAGACCCAAGGGAGCCCTACAAACTGACATCAGGAACCTGGACTGCTGAGTTTTCTTTCCCAGGGAAAATGGAAAAAGGATGTGCCCAGGGAACCCTGGCCCTGACTGCCAAAAATTCTTATATCGAAGGATGGACCCCACACCGAAGTTGTCCCCACCTCAAACTTGTGCTGCCCTGATAGACCCAAGGGAGCCCTACAAACTGACATCAGGAACCTGGACTGCTGAGTTTTCTTTCCCAGGGAAAATGGAAAAAGGATGTGCCCAGAGGCCCCTGGACATGGGCTGGGGCCTCACTGCAAAGAATCCTTATATCGAAGGATGGACCCCACACCGAAGTTGTCCCCACCTCAAACTTGTGCTGCCCTGATAGACCCAAGGGAGCCCTACAAACTGACATCAGGAACCTGGACTGCTGAGTTTTCTTTCCCAGGGAAAATGGAAAAAGGATGTGCCCAGGGGCCCCTGGCCCTGACTGCAAAAAATCCTTATATCGAAGGATGGACCCCACACCGAAGTTGTCCCCACCTCAAACTTGTGCTGCCCTGAAAGACCCAAGGGAGCCCTACAAACTGACATCAGGAACCTGGACTGCTGAGTTTTCTTTCCCAGGGAAAATGAAAAAAGGATGTGCCCAGGGGCACCTGGCCCTGGGCTGGGGCCTCACTGCAAAGAATCCTTATATCGAAGGATGGACCCCACACCGAAGTTGTCCCCACCTCAAACTTGTGCTGCCCTGATAGACCCAAGGGAGCCCTACAAACTGACATCAGGAACCTGGACTGCTGAGTTTTCTTTCCCAGGGAAAATGGAAAAAGGATGTGCCCAGGGGCCCCTGGCCCTGACTGCAAAGAATCCTTATATCGAAGGATGGACCCCACACCGAAGTTGTCCCCACCTCAAACTTGTGCTGCCCTGATAGACCCAAGGGAGCCCTACAAACTGACATCAGGAACCTGGACTGCTGAGTTTTCTTTCCCAGTGAAAATGGAAAAAGGATGTGCCCAGGGGCCCCTGGCCCTGCGACCCAGGCCCTGACTGCAAAAAATCCTTATATCGAAGGATGGAGCCCACACCGAATTTGTCCCCACCTCAAACTTGTGCTGCCCTGATAGACCCAAGGGAGCCCTACAAACTGACATCAGGAACCTGGACTGCTGACTTTTCTTTCCCAGGGAAAATGGAAAAAGGATGTGCCCAGGGGCCCCTGGACATGGGCTGGGGCCTCACTGCAAAGAATCCTTATATCGAAGGATGGACCCCACACCGAAGTTGTCCCCACCTGAAACTTGTGCTGCCCTGATAGACCCAAGGGAGCCCTACAAACTGACATCAGGAACCTGGACTGCTGAGTTTTCTTTCCCAGGGAAAATGGAAAAAGGATGTGCCCAGGGGCCTCACTGCAAAGAATCCTTATATCGAAGGATGGACCCCAGACCGAAGTTGTCCCCACCTCAAACTTGTGCTGCCCTGATAGACCCAAGGGAGCCCTACAAACTGACATCAGGAACCTGGACTGCTGAGTTTTTTTTCCCAGGGAAAATGGAAAAAGGATGTGCCCAGGGGCCGCAGACTGCAAAAAATCCTTATATCGAAGGATGGACCCCACACCGAAGATGTCCCCACCTCAAACTTGTGCTGCCCTGATAGACCCAAGGGAGCCCTACAAACTGACATCAGGAACCTGGACTGCTGAGTTTTCTTTCCCAGGGAAAATGGAAAAAGGATGTGCCCAGGGGCCCCTGGCCCTGACTGCAAAAAATCCTTATATCGAAGGATGGACCCCACACCGAAGTTGTCCCCACCTCAAACTTGTGCTGCCCTGATAGACCCAAGGGAGCCCTACAAACTGACATCAGGAACCTGGACTGCTGAGTTTTCTTTCCCAGGGAAAATGGAAAAAGGATGTGCCCAGGGGCCCCTGGCGCTGGGCTGGGGCCTCACTGCAAAGAATCCTTATATCGAAGGATGGACCCCACACCGAAGTTGTCCCCACCTCAAACTTGTGCTGCCCTGATAGACCCAAGGGAGCCCTACAAACTGACATCAGGAACCTGGACTGCTGAGTTTTCTTTCCCAGGGAAAATGGAAAAAGGATGTGCCCAGGGGCCCCTGGCCCTGACTGCAAAAAATCCTTATATCGAAGGATGGACCCCACACCGAAGTTGTCCCCACCTCAAACTTGTGCTGCCCTGATAGACCCAAGGGAACCCTACAAATTGACATCAGGAACCTGGACTGCTGAGTTTTCTTTCCCAGGGAAAATGGAAAAAGGATGTGCCCAGGGGCCCCTGGCCCTGACTGCAAAAAATCCTTATATCGAAGGATGGACCCCACACCGAAGTTGTCCCCACCTCAAACTTGTGCTGCCCTGATAGACCCAAGGGAGCCCTACAAACTGACATCAGGAACCTGGACTGCTGAGTTTTCTTTCCCAGTGAAAATGGAAAAAGGATGTGCCCAGGGGCCCCTGGCCCTGCGACCCTGGCCCTGACTGCAAAAAATCCTTATATCGAAGGATGGAGCCCACACCGAATTTGTCCCCACCTCAAACTTGTGCTGCCCTGATAGACCCAAGGGAGCCCTACAAACTGACATCAGGAACCTGGACTGCTGACTTTTCTTTCCCAGGGAAAATGGAAAAAGGATGTGCCCAGGGGCCCCTGGCCCTGGGCTGGGGCCTCACTGCAAAGAATCCTTATATCGAAGGATGGACCCCACACCGAAGTTGTCCCCACCTCAAACTTGTGCTGCCCTGATAGACCCAAGGGAGCCCTACAAACTGACATCAGGAACCTGGACTGCTGAGTTTTCTTTCCCAGTGAAAATGGAAAAAGGATGTGCCCAGGGGCCCCTGTCCCTGACTGCAAAAAATCCTTATATCGAAGGATGGACCCCACACCGAAGTTGTCCCCACCTCAAACTTGTGCTGCCCTGATAGACCCAAGTGAGCCCTACAAACTGACATCAGGAACCTGGACTGCTGAGTTTTCTTTCCCAGGGAAAATGGAAAAAGGATGTGCCCAGGGGCCCCTGGCCCTGACTGCAAAGAATCCTTATATCGAAGGATGGACCCCACACCGAAGTTGTCCCCACCTCAAACTTGTGCTGCCCTGATAGACCCAAGGGAGCCCTACAAACTGACATCAGGAACCTGGACTGCTGAGTTTTCTTTCCCAGGGAAAATGGAAAAAGGATGTGCCCAGAGGCCCCTGGACATGGGCTGGGGCCTCACTGCAAAGAATCCTTATATCGAAGGATGGACCCCACACCGAAGTTGTCCCCACCTCAAACTTGTGCTGCCCTGATAGACCCAAGGGAGCCCTACAAACTGACATCAGGAACCTGGACTGCTGAGTTTTCTTTCCCAGGGAAAATGGAAAAAGGATGTGCCCAGGGGCCCCTGGCCCTGACTGCAAAGAATCCTTATATCGAAGGATGGACCCCACACCGAAGTTGTCCCCACCTCAAACTTGTGCTGCCCTGATAGACCCAAGGGAGCCCTACAAACTGACATCAGGAACCTGGACTGCTGAGTTTTCTTTCCCAGGGAAAATGGAAAAAGGATGTGCCCAGGGAACCCTGGCCCTGACTGCCAAAAATTCTTATATCGAAGGATGGACCCCACACCGAAGTTGTCCCCACCTCAAACTTGTGCTGCCCTGATAGACCCAAGGGAGCCCTACAAACTGACATCAGGAACCTGGACTGCTGAGTTTTCTTTCCCAGGGAAAATGGAAAAAGGATGTGCCCAGAGGCCCCTGGACATGGGCTGGGGCCTCACTGCAAAGAATCCTTATATCGAAGGATGGACCCCACACCGAAGTTGTCCCCACCTCAAACTTGTGCTGCCCTGATAGACCCAAGGGAGCCCTACAAACTGACATCAGGAACCTGGACTGCTGAGTTTTCTTTCCCAGGGAAAATGGAAAAAGGATGTTCCCAGAGGCCCCTGGACATGGGCTGGGGCCTCACTGCAAAGAATCCTTATATCGAAGGATGGACCCCACACCGAAGATGTGCCCACCTCAAACTTGTGCTGCCCTGATAGACCCAAGGCAGCCCTACAAACTGACATCAGGAACCTGGACTGCTGAGTTTTCTTTCCCAGGGAAAATGGAAAAAGGATGTGCCCAGGGGCCCCTGGACATGGGATGGGGCCTAACTGCAAAGAATCCTTATATCGAAGGATGGACCCCACACCGAAGTTGTCCCCACCTCAAACTTGTGCTGCCCTGATAGACCCAAGGGAGCCCTACAAACTGACATCAGGAACCTGGACTGCTGAGTTTTCTTTCCCAGGGAAAATGGAAAAAGGATGTGCCCAGGGGCCCCTGGCCCTGACTGCAAAGAATCCTTATATCGAAGGATGGACCCCACACCGAAGATGTCCCCACCTCAAACTTGTGCTGCCCTGATAGACCCAAGGGAGCCCTACAAACTGACATCAGGAACCTGGACTGCTGAGTTTTCTTTCCCAGGGAAAATGGAAAAAGGATGTGCCCAGGGGCCCCTGGCCCTGACTGCAAAAAATCCTTATATCGAAGGATGGACCCCACACCGAAGTTGTCCCCACCTCAAACTTGTGCTGCCCTGATAGACCCAAGGGAGCCCTACAAACTGACATCAGGAACCTGGACTGCTGAGTTTTCTTTCCCAGGGAAAATGGAAAAAGGATGTGCCCAGGGGCCCCTGGCCCTGACTGCAAAAAATCCTTATATCGAAGGATGGACCCCACACCGAAGTTGTCCCCACCTCAAACTTGTGCTGCCCTGATAGACCCAAGGGAGCCCTACAGACTGACATCAGGAACCTGGACTGCTGAGTTTACTTTTCCCAGGGAAAATGGAAAAAGGATGTGCCCAGGGGCCCCTGGCCCTGGGCTGGGACCTCACTGCAAAGAATCCTTATATCGAAGGATGGACCCCACACCGAAGTTGTCCCCACCTCAAACTTGTGCTGCCCTGATAGACCCAAGGGAGCCCTACAAACTGACATCAGGAACCTGGACTGCTGAGTTTTCTTTCCCAGGGAAAATGGAAAAAGGATGTGCCCGGGGGCCCCTGGCCCTGACTGCAAAGAATCCTTATATCGAAGGATGGACCCCACACCGAAGATGTCCCCACCTCAAACTTGTGCTGCCCTGATAGACCCAAGGGAGCCCTACAAACTGACATCAGGAACCTGGACTGCTGAGTTTTCTTTCCCAGGGAAAATGGAAAAAGGATGTGCCCAGGGGCCCCTGGCCCTGACTGCAAAGAATCCGTATATTGAAGGATGGACCCCACACCAAAGTTGTCCCCACCTCAAACTTGTGCTGCCCGGATAGACCCAAGGGAGCCCTACAAACTGACATCAGGAACCTGGACTGCTGAGTTTTCTTTCCCAGGGAAAATGGAAAAAGGATGTGCCCAGGGGCCCCTGGCCCTGACTGCAAAAAATCCTTATATCGAAGGATGGACCCCACACCGAAGTTGTCCCCACCTCAAACTTGTGCTGCCCTGATAGACCCAAGGGAGCCCTACAAACTGACATCAGGAACCTGGACTGCTGAGTTTTCTTTCCCAGGGAAAATGGAAAAAGGATGTGCCCAGGGGCCCCTGGCCCTGACTGCAAAAAATCCTTATATCGAAGGATGGAGCCCACACCGAAGTTGTCCCCACCTCAAACTTGTGCTGCCCTGATAGACCCAAGGGAGCCCTACAAACTGACATCAGGAACCTGGACTGCTGAGTTTTCTTTCCCAGGGAAAATGGAAAAAGGATGTGCCCGGGGGCCCCTGGCCCTGACTGCAAAGAATCCTTATATCGAAGGATGGACCCCACACCGAAGATGTCCCCACCTCAAACTTGTGCTGCCCTGATAGACCCAAGGGAGCCCTACAAACTGACATCAGGAACCTGGACTGCTGAGTTTTCTTTCCCAGGGAAAATGGAAAAAGGATGTGCCCAGGGAACCCTGGCCCTGACTGCCAAAAATTCTTATATCGAAGGATGGACCCCACACCGAAGTTGTCCCCACCTCAAACTTGTGCTGCCCTGATAGACCCAAGGGAGCCCTACAAACTGACATCAGGAACCTGGACTGCTGAGTTTTCTTTCCCAGGGAAAATGGAAAAAGGATGTGCCCGGGGGCCCCTGGCCCTGACTGCAAAGAATCCTTATATCGAAGGATGGACCCCACACCGAAGTTGTCCCCACCTCAAACTTGTGCTGCCCTGATAGACCCAAGGGAGCCCTACAAACTGACATCAGGAACCTGGACTGCTGAGTTTTCTTTCCCAGGGAAAATGGAAAAAGGATGTGCCCAGGGGCCCCTGGCCCTGCGACCCTGGCCCTGACTGCAAAAAATCCTTATATCGAAGGATGGAGCCCACACCGAATTTGTCCCCACCTCAAACTTGTGCTGCCCTGATAGACCCAAGGGAGCCCTACAAACTGACATCAGGAACCTGGACTGCTGACTTTTCTTTCCCAGGGAAAATGGAAAAAGGATGTGCCCAGGGGCCCCTGGCCCTGGGCTGGGGCCTCACTGCAAAGAATCCTTATATCGAAGGATGGACCCCACACCGAAGTTGTCCCCACCTTAAACTTGTGCTGCCCTGATAGACCCAAGGGAGCCCTACAAACTGACATCAGGAACCTGGACTGCTGAGTTTTCTTTCCCAAGGAAAATGGAAAAAGGATGTGCCCAGGGGCCCCTGGCCCTGACTGCAAAAAATCCTTATATCGAAGGATGGACCCCACACCGAAGTTGTCCCCACCTCAAACTTGTGCTGCCCTGATAGACCCAAGGGAGCCCTACAAACTGACATCAGGAACCTGGACTGCTGAGTTTTCTTTCCCAGGGAAAATGGAAAAAGGATGTGCCCAGGGGCCCCTGGCCCTGACTGCAAAGAATCCTTATATCGAAGGATGGACCCCACACCGAAGTTGTCCCCACCTCAAACTTGTGCTGCCCTGATAGACCCAAGGGAGCCCTACAAACTGACATCAGGAACCTGGACTGCTGAGTTTTCTTTCCCAGGGAAAATGGAAAAAGGATGTGCCCAGAGGCCCCTGGACATGGGCTGGGGCCTCACTGCAAAGAATCCTTATATCGAAGGATGGACCCCACACCGAAGTTGTCCCCACCTCAAACTTGTGCTGCCCTGATAGACCCAAGGGAGCCCTACAAACTGACATCAGGAACCTGGACTGCTGAGTTTTCTTTCCCAGGGAAAATGGAAAAAGGATGTGCCCAGAGTCCCCTGGACATCGGCTGGGGCCTCACTGCAAAGAATCCTTATATCGAAGGATGGACCCCACACTTAAGATGTGCCCACCTCAAACTTGTGCTGCCCTGATAGACCCAAGGGAGCCCTACAAACTGACATCAGGAACCTGGACTGCTGAGTTTTCTTTCCCAGGGAAAATGGAAAAAGGATGTGCCCAGGGGCCCCTGGACATGGGCTGGGGCCTCACCGCAAAGAATCCTTATATCGAAGGATGGACCCCACACCGAAGTTGTCCCCACCTCAAACTTGTGCTGCCCTGATAGACCCAAGGGAACCCTACAAACTGACATCAGGAACCTGGACTGCTGAGTTTTCTTTCCCAGGGAAAATGGAAAAAGGATGTGCCCAGGGGCCCCTGGCCCTGGGCTGGGCCTCACTGCAAAGAATCCTTATATCGAAGGATGGACCCCACACCGAAGTTGTCCCCACCTCAAACTTGTGCTGCCCTGATAGACCCAAGGGAGCCCTACAAACTGACATCAGGAACCTGGACTGCTGAGTTTTCTTTCCCAGGGAAAATGGAAAAAGGATGTGCCCAGGGGCCCCTGGCCCTGGGACCCTGGCCCTGACTGCCAAAAATCCTTATATCGAAGGATGGACCCCACACCGAAGTTGTCCCCACCTCAAACTTGTGCTGCCCTGATACACCCAAGGGAGCCCTACAAACTGACATCAGGAACCTGGACTGCTGAGTTTTCTTTACCAGGGAAAATGGAAAAAGGATGTGCCCAGGGGCCCCTGGCCCTGGGCTGGGGCCTCACTGCAAAGAATCCTTATATCGAAGGATGGACCCCACACCGAAGTTGTCCCCACCTCAAACTTGTGCTGCCCTGATAGACCCAAGGGAGCCCTACAAACTGACATCAGGAACTTGGACTGATGAGTTTTCTTTCCCAGGGAAAATGGAAAAAGGTTGTGCCCAGGGGCTCCTATCCCTGACTGCAAAAAATCCTTATATCGAAGGATGGAGCCCACACCGAAATTGTCCCCTCCTCAAACTTGTGCTGCCCTGATAGACCCAAGGGAGCCCTACAAACTGACATCAGGAACCTGGACTGCTGAGTTTTCTTTCCCAGGGAAAATGGAAAAAGGATGTGCCCAGGGGCCCCTGGCCCTGACTGCAAAAAATCCTTATATCGAAGGATGGACCCCACAGCGAAGTTGTCCCCACCTCAAACTTGTGCTGCCCTGATAGACCCAAGGGAGCCCTACAAACTGACATCAGGAACCTGGACTGCTGAGTTTTCTTTCCCAGGGAAAATGGAAAAAGGATGTGCCCAGGGGCCCCTGGCCCTGACTGCAAAAAATCCTTATATCGAAGGATGGACCCCACACCGAAGTTGTCCCCACCTCAAACTTGTGCTGCCCTGATAGACCCAAGGGAGCCCTACAGACTGACATCAGGAACCTGGACTGCTGAGTTTACTTTTCCCAGGGAAAATGGAAAAAGGATGTGCCCAGGGGCCCCTGGCCCTGGGCTGGGGCCTCACTGCAAAGAATCCTTATATCGAAGGATGGACCCCACACCGAAGTTGTCCCCACCTCAAACTTGTGCTGCCCTGATAGACCCAAGGGAGCCCTACAAACTGACATCAGGAACCTGGACTGCTGAGTTTTCTTTCCCAGGGAAAATGGAAAAAGGATGTGCCCAGGGAACCCTGGCCCTGACTGCCAAAAATTCTTATATCGAAGGATGGACCCCACACCGAAGTTGTCCCCACCTCAAACTTGTGCTGCCCTGATAGACCCAAGGGAGCCCTACAAACTGACATCAGGAACCTGGACTGCTGAGTTTTCTTTCCCAGGGAAAATGGAAAAAGGATGTGCCCAGAGGCCCCTGGACATGGGCTGGGGCCTCACTGCAAAGAATCCTTATATCGAAGGATGGACCCCACACCGAAGTTGTCCCCACCTCAAACTTGTGCTGCCCTGATAGACCCAAGGGAGCCCTACAAACTGACATCAGGAACCTGGACTGCTGAGTTTTCTTTCCCAGGGAAAATGGAAAAAGGATGTTCCCAGAGGCCCCTGGACATGGGCTGGGGCCTCACTGCAAAGAATCCTTATATCGAAGGATGGACCCCACACCGAAGATGTGCCCACCTCAAACTTGTGCTGCCCTGATAGACCCAAGGCAGCCCTACAAACTGACATCAGGAACCTGGACTGCTGAGTTTTCTTTCCCAGGGAAAATGGAAAAAGGATGTGCCCAGGGGCCCCTGGACATGGGATGGGGCCTCACTGCAAAGAATCCTTATATCGAAGGATGGACCCCACACCGAAGTTGTCCCCACCTCAAACTTGTGCTGCCCTGATAGACCCAAGGGAGCCCTACAAACTGACATCAGGAACCTGGACTGCTGAGTTTTCTTTCCCAGGGAAAATGGAAAAAGGATGTGCCCAGGGGCCCCTGGCCCTGACTGCAAAGAATCCTTATATCGAAGGATGGACCCCACACCGAAGTTGTCCCCACCTCAAACTTGTGCTGCCCTGATAGACCCAAGGGAGCCCTACAAACTGACATCAGGAACCTGGACTGCTGAGTTTTCTTTCCCAGGGAAAATGGAAAAAGGATGTGCCCAGGGGCCCCTGGCCCTGACTGCAAAAAATCCTTATATCGAAGGATGGACCCCACACCGAAGTTGTCCCCACCTCAAACTTGTGCTGCCCTGATAGACCCAAGGGAGCCCTACAAACTGACATCAGGAACCTGGACTGCTGAGTTTTCTTTCCCAGGGAAAATGGAAAAAGGATGTGCCCAGGGGCCCCTGGCCCTGACTGCAAAAAATCCTTATATCGAAGGATGGACCCCACACCGAAGTTGTCCCCACCTCAAACTTGTGCTGCCCTGATAGACCCAAGGGAACCCTACAGACTGACATCAGGAACCTGGACTACTGAGTTTACTTTTCCCAGGGAAAATGGAAAAAGGATGTGCCCAGGGGCCCCTGGCCCTGGGCTGGGGCCTCACTGCAAAGAATCCTTATATCGAAGGATGGACCCCACACCGAAGTTGTCCCCACCTCAAACTTGTGCTGCCCTGATAGACCCAAGGGAGCCCTACAAACTGACATCAGGAACCTGGACTGCTGAGTTTTCTTTCCCAGGGAAAATGGAAAAAGGATGTGCCCGGGGGCCCCTGGCCCTGACTGCAAAGAATCCATATATCGAAGGATGGACCCCACACCGAAGATGTCCCCACCTCAAACTTGTGCTGCCCTGATAGACCCAAGGGAGCCCTACAAACTGACATCAGGAACCTGGACTGCTGAGTTTTCTTTCCCAGGGAAAATGGAAAAAGGATGTGCCCAGGGGCCCCTGGCCCTGACTGCAAAGAATCCGTATATCGAAGGATGGACCCCACACCGAAGTTTTCCCCACCTCAAACTTGTGCTGCCCTGATAGACCCAAGGGAGCCCTACAAACTGACATCAGGAACCTGGACTGCTGAGTTTTCTTTCCCAGGGAAAATGGAAAAAGGATGTGCCCAGGGGCCCCTGGCCCTGACTGCAAAAAATCCTTATATCGAAGGATGGAGCCCACACCGAAGTTGTCCCCTCCTCAAACTTGTGCTGCCCTGATAGACCCAAGGGAGCCCTACAAACTGACATCAGGAACCTGGACTGCTGAGTTTTCTTTCCCAGGGAAAATGGAAAAAGGATGTGCCCGGGGGCCCCTGGCCCTGACTGCAAAGAATCCTTATATCGAAGGATGGACCCCACACCGAAGATGTCCCCACCTCAAACTTGTGCTGCCCTGATAGACCCAAGGGAACCCTACAAACTGACATCAGGAAACTGGACTGCTGAGTTTTCTATCCCAGGGAAAATGGAAAAAGGATGTGCCCAGGGTTCCCTGGCCCTGGGCTGGTGCCTCACTGCAAAAAAACCTTATATCGAAGGATGGACCCCAGACCGAAGTTGTCCCCACCTCAAACTTGTGCTGCCCTGATAGACCCAAGGGAGCCCTACAAACTGACATCAGGAACCTGGACTGCTGAGTTTTCTTTCCCAGGGAAAATGGAAAAAGGATGTGCCCAGGGGCCCCTGGCCCTGACTGCAAAAAATCCTTATATCGAAGGATGGACCCCACACCGAAGTTGTCCCCACCTCAAACTTGTGCTGCCCTGATAGACCCAAGGGAGCCCTACAAACTGACATCAGGAACCTGGACTGCTGAGTTTTCTTTCCCAGGGAAAATGGAAAAAGGATGTGCCCAGGGGCCCCTGGCCCTGACTGCAAAAAATCCTTATATCGAAGGATGGACCCCACACCGAAGTTGTCCCCTCCTCAAACTTGTGCTGCCCTGATAGACCCAAGGGAGCCCTACAAACTGACATCAGGAACCTGGACTGCTGAGTTTTCTTTCCCAGTGAAAATGGAAAAAGGATGTGCCCAGGGGCCCCTGGCCCTGCGACCCTGGCCCTGACTGCAAAAAATCCTTATATCGAAGGATGGAGCCCACACCGAATTTGTCCCCACCTCAAACTTGTGCTGCCCTGATAGACCCAAGGGAGCCCTACAAACTGACATCAGGAACCTGGACTGCTGACTTTTCTTTCCCAGGGAAAATGGAAAAAGGATGTGCCCAGGGGCCCCTGGCCCTGGGCTGGGGCCTCACTGCAAAGAATCCTTATATCGAAGGATGGACCCCACACCGAAGTTGTCCCCACCTCAAACTTGTGCTGCCCTGATAGACCCAAGGGAGCCCTACAAACTGACATCAGGAACCTGGACTGCTGAGTTTTCTTTCCCAGGGAAAATGGAAAAAGGATGTGCCCAGGGGCCCCTGTCCCTGACTGCAAAAAATCCTTATATCGAAGGATGGACCCCACACCGAAGTTGTCCCCACCTCAAACTTGTGCTGCCCTGATAGACCCAAGTGAGCCCTACAAACTGACATCAGGAACCTGGACTGCTGAGTTTTCTTTCCCAGGGAAAATGGAAAAAGGATGTGCCCAGGGGCCCCTGGCCCTGACTGCAAAGAATCCTTATATCGAAGGATGGACCCCACACCGAAGTTGTCCCCACCTCAAACTTGTGCTGCCCTGATAGACCCAAGGGAGCCCTACAAACTGACATCAGGAACCTGGACTGCTGAGTTTTCTTTCCCAGGGAAAATGGAAAAAGGATGTGCCCAGAGGCCCCTGGACATGGGCTGGGGCCTCACTGCAAAGAATCCTTATATCGAAGGATGGACCCCACACCGAAGTTGTCCCCACCTCAAACTTGTGCTGCCCTGATAGACCCAAGGGAGCCCTACAAACTGACATCAGGAACCTGGACTGCTGAGTTTTCTTTCCCAGGGAAAATGGAAAAAGGATGTTCCCAGAGTCCCCTGGACATCGGCTGGGGCCTCACTGCAAAGAATCCTTATATCGAAGGATGGACCCCACACCGAAGATGTGCCCACCTCAAACTTGTGCTGCCCTGATAGACCCAAGGGAGCCCTACAAACTGACATCAGGAACCTGGACTGCTGAGTTTTCTTTCCCAGGGAAAATGGAAAAAGGATGTGCCCAGGGGCCCCTGGACATGGGCTGGGGACTCACTGCAAAGAATCCTTATATCGAAGGATGGACCCCACACCGAAGTTGTCCCCACCTCAAACTTGTGCTGCCCTGATAGACCCAAGGGAACCCTACAAACTGACATCAGGAACCTGGACTGCTGAGTTTTCTTTCCCAGGGAAAATGGAAAAAGGATGTGCCCAGGGGCCCCTGGCCCTGGGCTGGGCCTCACTGCAAAGAATCCTTATATCGAAGGATGGACCCCACACCGAAGTTGTCCCCACCTCAAACTTGTGCTGCCCTGATAGACCCAAGGGAGCCCTACAAACTGACATCAGGAACCTGGACTGCTGAGTTTTCTTTCCCAGGGAAAATGGAAAAAGGATGTGCCCAGGGGCCCCTGGCCCTGGGACCCTGGCCCTGACTGCAAAAAATCCTTATATCGAAGGATGGAGCCCACACCGAAGTTGTCCCCACCTCAAACTTGTGCTGCCCTGATAGACCCAAGGGAGCCCTACAAACTGACATCAGGAACCTGGACTGCTGAGTTTTCTTTCCCAGGGAAAATGGAAAAAGGATGTGCCCAGGGGCCCCTGGCCCTGGGCTGGGGCCTCACTGCAAAGAATCCTTATATCGAAGGATGGACCCCACACCGAAGTTGTCCCCACCTCAAACTTGTGCTGCCCTGATAGACCCAAGGGAGCCCTACAAACTGACATCAGGAACTTGGACTGATGAGTTTTCTTTCCCAGGGAAAATGGAAAAAGGTTGTGCCCAGGGGCCCCTAGCCCTGACTGCAAAAAATCCTTATATCGAAGGATGGACCCCACACCGAAGATGTCCCCTCCTCAAACTTGTGCTGCCCTGATAGACCCAAGGGAGCCCTACAAACTGACATCAGGAACCTGGACTGCTGAGTTTTCTTTCCCAGGGAAAATGGAAAAAGGATGTGCCCAGGGGCCCCTGGCCCTGACTGCAAAGAATCCTTATATAGAAGGATGGACCCCACACCGAAGTTGTCCCCATCTCAAACTAGTGCTGACCTGATAGACCCAAGGGAACCCTACAAACTGACATCAGGAAACTGGACTGCTGAGTTTTCTATCCCAGGGAAAATGGAAAAAGGATGTGCCCAGGGTTCCCTGGCCCTGGGCTGGTGCCTCACTGCAAAAAAACCTTATATCGAAGGATGGACCCCAGACCGAAGTTGTCCCCACCTCAAACTTGTGCTGCCCTGATAGACCCAAGGGAGCCCTACAAACTGACATCAGGAACCTGGACTGCTGACTTTTCTTTCCCAGGGAAAATGGCCAAAGGATGGGCCCAGGGGCCCCTGGCCCTGGGCTGGGGCCTCACTGCAAAGAATCCTTATATCGAAGGATGGACCCCACACCGAAGTTGTCCCCACCTCAAACTTGTGCTGCCCTGATAGACCCAAGGGAGCCCTACAAACTGACATCAGGAACCTGGACTGCTGAGTTTTCTTTCCCAGGGAAAATGGAAAAAGGATGTGCCCGGGGGCCTCTGGCCCTGACTGCAAAGAATCCTTATATCGAAGGATGGACCCCACACCGAAGATGTCCCCACCTCAAACTTGTGCTGCCCTGATAGACCCAAGGGAGCCCTACAAACTGACATCAGGAACCTGGACTGCTGAGTTTTCTTTCCCAGGGAAAATGGAAAAAGGATGTGCCCGGGGGCCCCTGGCCCTGACTGCAAAGAATCCTTATATCGAAGGATGGACCCCACACCGAAGATGTCCCCACCTCAAACTTGTGCTGCCCTGATAGACCCAAGGGAACCCTACAAACTGACATCAGGAAACTGGACTGCTGAGTTTTCTATCCCAGGGAAAATGGAAAAAGGATGTGCCCAGGGTTCCCTGGCCCTGGGCTGGTGCCTCACTGCAAAAAAACCTTATATCGAAGGATGGACCCCAGACCGAAGTTGTCCCCACCTCAAACTTGTGCTGCCCTGATAGACTCAAGGGAGCCCTACAAACTGACATCAGGAACCTGGACTGCTGAGTTTTCTTTCCCAGGGAAAATGGAAAAAGGATGTGCCCAGGGGCCCCTGGCCCTGACTGCAAAAAATCCTTATATCGAAGGATGGACCCCACACCGAAGTTGTCCCCACCTCAAACTTGTGCTGCCCTGATAGACCCAAGGGAGCCCTACAAACTGACATCAGGAACCTGGACTGCTGAGTTTTCTTTCCCAGGGAAAATGGAAAAAGGATGTGCCCAGGGGCCCCTGGCCCTGACTGCAAAAAATCCTTATATCGAAGGATGGACCCCACACCGAAGTTGTCCCCACCTCAAACTTGTGCTGCCCTGATAGACCCAAGGGAGCCCTACAAACTGACATCAGGAACCTGGACTGCTGAGTTTTCTTTCCCAGTGAAAATGGAAAAAGGATGTGCCCAGGGGCCCCTGGCCCTGCGACCCTGGCCCTGACTGCAAAAAATCCTTATATCGAAGGATGGAGCCCACACCGAATTTGTCCCCACCTCAAACTTGTGCTGCCCTGATAGACCCAAGGGAGCCCTACAAACTGACATCAGGAACCTGGACTGCTGACTTTTCTTTCCCAGGGAAAATGGAAAAAGGATGTGCCCAGGGGCCCCTGGCCCTGGGCTGGGGCCTCACTGCAAAGAATCCTTATATCGAAGGATGGACCCCACACCGAAGTTGTCCCCACCTCAAACTTGTGCTGCCCTGATAGACCCAAGGGAGCCCTACAAACTGACATCAGGAACCTGGACTGCTGAGTTTTCTTTCCCAGGGAAAATGGAAAAAGGATGTGCCCAGGGGCCCCTGTCCCTGACTGCAAAAAATCCTTATATCGAAGGATGGACCCCACACCGAAGTTGTCCCCACCTCAAACTTGTGCTGCCCTGATAGACCCAAGTGAGCCCTACAAACTGACATCAGGAACCTGGACTGCTGAGTTTTCTTTCCCAGGGAAAATGGAAAAAGGATGTGCCCAGGGGCCCCAGGCCCTGACTGCAAAGAATCCTTATATCGAAGGATGGACCCCACACCGAAGTTGTCCCCACCTCAAACTTGTGCTGCCCTGATAGACCCAAGGGAGCCCTACAAACTGACATCAGGAACCTGGACTGCTGAGTTTTCTTTCCCAGGGAAAATGGAAAAAGGATGTGCCCAGAGGCCCCTGGACATGGGCTGGGGCCTCACTGCAAAGAATCCTTATATCGAAGGATGGACCCCACACCGAAGTTGTCCCCACCTCAAACTTGTGCTGCCCTGATAGACCCAAGGGAGCCCTACAAACTGACATCAGGAACCTGGACTGCTGAGTTTTCTTTCCCAGGGAAAATGGAAAAAGGATGTTCCCAGAGTCCCCTGGACATCGGCTGGGGCCTCACTGCAAAGAATCCTTATATCGAAGGATGGACCCCACACCGAAGATGTGCCCACCTCAAACTTGTGCTGCCCTGATAGACCCAAGGGAGCCCTACAAACTGACATCAGGAACCTGGACTGCTGAGTTTTCTTTCCCAGGGAAAATGGAAAAAGGATGTGCCCAGGGGCCCCTGGACATGGGCTGGGGCCTCACTGCAAAGAATCCTTATATCGAAGGATGGACCCCACACCGAAGTTGTCCCCACCTCAAACTTGTGCTGCCCTGATAGACCCAAGGGAACCCTACAAACTGACATCAGGAACCTGGACTGCTGAGTTTTCTTTCCCAGGGAAAATGGAAAAAGGATGTGCTCAGGGGCCCCTGGCCCTGGGCTGGGCCTCACTGCAAAGAATCCTTATATCGAAGGATGGACCCCACACCGAAGTTGTCCCCACCTCAAACTTGTGCTGCCCTGATAGACCCAAGGGAGCCCTACAAACTGACATCAGGAACCTGGACTGCTGAGTTTTCTTTCCCAGGGAAAATGGAAAAAGGATGTGCCCAGGGGCCCCTGGCCCTGCGACCCTGGCCCTGACTGCAAAAAATCCTTATATCGAAGGATGGAGCCCACACCGAAGTTGTCCCCACCTCAAACTTGTGCTGCCCTGATAGACCCAAGGGAGCCCTACAAACTGACATCAGGAACCTGGACTGCTGAGTTTTCTTTCCCAGGGAAAATGGAAAAAGGATGTGCCCAGGGGCCCCTGGCCCTGGGCTGGGACCTCACTGCAAAGAATCCTTATATCGAAGGATGGACCCCACACCGAAGTTGTCCCCACCTCAAACTTGTGCTGCCCTGATAGACCCAAGGGAGCCCTACAAACTGACATCAGGAACTTGGACTGATGAGTTTTCTTTCCCAGGGAAAATGGAAAAAGGTTGTGCCCAGGGGCCCCTAGCCCTGACTGCAAAAAATCCTTATATCGAAGGATGGACCCCACACCGAAGATGTCCCCTCCTCAAACTTGTGCTGCCCTGATAGACCCAAGGGAGCCCTACAAACTGACATCAGGAACCTGGACTGCTGAGTTTTCTTTCCCAGGGAAAATGGAAAAAGGATGTGCCCAGGGGCCCCTGGCCCTGACTGCAAAGAATCCTTATATAGAAGGATGGACCCCACACCGAAGTTGTCCCCATCTCAAACTAGTGCTGACCTGATAGACCCAAGGGAACCCTACAAACTGACATCAGGAAACTGGACTGCTGAGTTTTCTATCCCAGGGAAAATGGAAAAAGGATGTGCCCAGGGTTCCCTGGCCCTGGGCTGGTGCCTCACTGCAAAAAAAACTTATATCGAAGGATGGACCCCAGACCGAAGTTGTCCCCACCTCAAACTTGTGCTGCCCTGATAGACCCAAGGGAGCCCTACAAACTGACATCAGGAACCTGGACTGCTGACTTTTCTTTCCCAGGGAAAATGGCCAAAGGATGTGCCCAGGGGCCCCTGGCCCTGGGCTGGGGCCGCACTGCAAAAAATCCTTATATCGAAGGATGGACCCCACACCGAAGTTGTCCCCACCTCAAACTTGTGCTGCCCTGATAGACCCAAGGGAGCCCTACAAACTGACATCAGGAACCTGGACTGCTGAGTTTTCTTTCCCAGGGAAAATGGAAAAAGGATGTGCCCGGGGGCCTCTGGCCCTGACTGCAAAGAATCCTTATATCGAAGGATGGACCCCACACCGAAGATGTCCCCACCTCATACTTGTGCTGCCCTGATAGACCCAAGGGAGCCCTACAAACTGACATCAGGAACCTGGACTGCTGAGTTTTCTTTCCCAGGGAAAATGGAAAAAGGATGTGCCCAGGGCCCCCTGGCCCTGATTGCAAAAAATCCTTATATCGAAGGATGGACCCCACACCGAAATTGTCCCCACCTCAAACTTGTGCTGCCCTGATAGACCCAAGGGAGCCCTACAAACTGACATCAGGAACCTGGACTGCTGACTTTTCTTTCCCAGGGAAAATGGAAAAAGGATGTGCCCGGGGGCCCCTGGCCCTGACTGCAAAGAATCCTTATATCGAAGGATGGACCCCACACCGAAGATGTCCCCACCTCAAACTTGTGCTGCCCTGATAGACCCAAGGGAGCCCTACAAACTGACATCAGGAACCTGGACTGCTGAGTTTTCTTTCCCAGGGAAAATGGAAAAAGGATGTGCCCAGAGGCCCCTGGACATGGGCTGGGGCCTCACTGCAAAGAATCCTTATATCGAAGGATGGACCCCACACCGAAGTTGTCCCCACCTCAAACTTGTGCTGCCCTGATAGACCCAAGGGAGCCCTACAAACTGACATCAGAAACCTGGACTGCTGAGTTTTCTTTCCCAGGGAAAATGGAAAAAGGATGTTCCCAGAGGCCCCTGGACATGGGCTGGGGCCTCACTGCAAAGAATCCTTATATCGAAGGATGGACCCCACACCGAAGATGTGCCCACCTCAAACTTGTGCTGCCCTGATAGACCCAAGGCAGCCCTACAAACTGACATCAGGAACCTGGACTGCTGAGTTTTCTTTCCCAGGGAAAATGGAAAAAGGATGTGCCCAGGGGCCCCTGGACATGGGATGGGGCCTCACTGCAAAGAATCCTTATATCGAAGGATGGACCCCACACCGAAGTTGTCCCCACCTCAAACTTGTGCTGCCCTGATAGACCCAAGGGAGCCCTACAAACTGACATCAGGAACCTGGACTGCTGAGTTTTCTTTCCCAGGGAAAATGGAAAAAGGATGTGCCCAGGGGCCCCTGGCCCTGACTGCAAAGAATCCTTATATCGAAGGATGGACCCCACACCAAAGTTGTCCCCACCTCAAACTTGTGCTGCCCTGATAGACCCAAGGGAGCCCTACAAACTGACATCAGGAACCTGGACTGCTGAGTTTTCTTTCCCAGGGAAAATGGAAAAAGGATGTGCCCAGGGGCCCCTGGCCCTGACTGCAAAAAATCCTTATATCGAAGGATGGACCCCACACCGAAGTTGTCCCCACCTCAAACTTGTGCTGCCCTGATAGACCCAAGGGAGCCCTACAAACTGACATCAGGAACCTGGACTGCTGAGTTTTCTTTCCCAGGGAAAATGGAAAAAGGATGTGCCCAGGGGCCCCTGGCCCTGACTGCAAAAAATCCTTATATCGAAGGATGGACCCCACACCGAAGTTGTCCCCACCTCAAACTTGTGCTGCCCTGATAGACCCAAGGGAGCCCTACAGACTGACATCAGGAACCTGGACTGCTGAGTTTACTTTTCCCAGGGAAAATGGAAAAAGGATGTGCCCAGGGGCCCCTGGCCCTGGGCTGGGGCCTCACTGCAAAGAATCCTTATATCGAAGGATGGACCCCACACCGAAGTTGTCCCCACCTCAAACTTGTGCTGCCCTGATAGACCCAAGGGAGCCCTACAAACTGACATCAGGAACCTGGACTGCTGAGTTTTCTTTCCCAGGGAAAATTGAAAAAGGATGTGCCCGGGGGCCCCTGGCCCTGGCTGCAAAGAATCCTTATATCGAAGGATGGACCCCACACCAAAGTTGTCCCCACCTCAAACTTGTGCTGCCCTGATAGACCCAAGGGAGCCCTACAAACTGACATCAGGAACCTGGACTGCTGAGTTTTCTTTCCCAGGGAAAATGGAAAAAGGATGTGCCCAGGGGCCCCTGGCCCTGACTGCAAAAAATCCTTATATCGAAGGATGGACCCCACACCGAAGTTGTCCCCACCTCAAACTTGTGCTGCCCTGATAGACCCAAGGGAGCCCTACAAACTGACATCAGGAACCTGGACTGCTGAGTTTTCTTTCCCAGGGAAAATGGAAAAAGGATGTGCCCAGGGGCCCCTGGCCCTGACTGCAAAAAATCCTTATATCGAAGGATGGAGCCCACACCGAAGTTGTCCCCTCCTCAAACTTGTGCTGCCCTGATAGACCCAAGGGAGCCCTACAAACTGACATCAGGAACCTGGACTGCTGAGTTTTCTTTCCCAGGGAAAATGGAAAAAGGATGTGCCCAGGGGCCCCTGGCCCTGACTGCAAAAAATCCTTATATCGAAGGATGGAGCCCACACCGAAGTTGTCCCCTCCTCAAACTTGTGCTGCCCTGATAGACCCAAGGGAGCCCTACAAACTGACATCAGGAACCTGGACTGCTGAGTTTTCTTTCCCAGGGAAAATGGAAAAAGGATGTGCCCGGGGGCCCCTGGCCCTGACTGCAAAGAATCCTTATATCGAAGGATGGACCCCACACCAAAGTTGTCCCCACCTCAAACTTGTGCTGCCCTGATAGACCCAAGGGAGCCCTACAAACTGACATCAGGAACCTGGACTGCTGAGTTTTCTTTCCCAGGGAAAATGGAAAAAGGATGTGCCCAGGGGCCCCTGGCCCTGACTGCAAAAAATCCTTATATCGAAGGATGGACCCCACACCGAAGTTGTCCCCACCTCAAACTTGTGCTGCCCTGATAGACCCAAGGGAGCCCTACAAACTGACATCAGGAACCTGGACTGCTGAGTTTTCTTTCCCAGGGAAAATGGAAAAAGGATGTGCCCAGGGGCCCCTGGCCCTGACTGCAAAAAATCCTTATATCGAAGGATGGAGCCCACACCGAAGTTGTCCCCTCCTCAAACTTGTGCTGCCCTGATAGACCCAAGGGAGCCCTACAAACTGACATCAGGAACCTGGACTGCTGAGTTTTCTTTCCCAGGGAAAATGGAAAAAGGATGTGCCCGGGGGCCCCTGGCCCTGACTGCAAAGAATCCTTATATCGAAGGATGGACCCCACACCGAAGATGTCCCCACCTCAAACTTGTGCTGCCCTGATAGACCCAAGGGAGCCCTACAAACTGACATCAGGAACCTGGACTGCTGAGTTTTCTTTCCCAGGGAAAATGGAAAAAGGATGTGCCCAGGGAACCCTGGCCCTGACTGCCAAAAATTCTTATATCGAAGGATGGACCCCACACCGAAGTTGTCCCAACCTCAAACTTGTGCTGCCCTGATAGACCCAAGGGAGCCCTACAAACTGACATCAGGAACCTGGACTGCTGAGTTTTCTTTCCCAGGGAAAATGGAAAAAGGATGTGCCCAGGGGCCCCTGGCCCTGACTGCAAAGAATCCTTATATCGAAGGATGGACCCCACACCAAAGTTGTCCCCACCTCAAACTTGTGCTGCCCTGATAGACCCAAGGGAGCCCTACAAACTGACATCAGGAACCTGGACTGCTGAGTTTTCTTTCCCAGGGAAAATGGAAAAAGGATGTGCCCGGGGGCCCCTGGCCCTGACTGCAAAGAATCCTTATATCGAAGGATGGACCCCACACCAAAGTTGTCCCCACCTCAAACTTGTGCTGCCCTGATAGACCCAAGGGAGCCCTACAAACTGACATCAGGAACCTGGACTGCTGAGTTTTCTTTCCCAGGGAAAATGGAAAAAGGATGTGCCCAGGGGCCCCTGGCCCTGACTGCAAAAAATCCTTATATCGAAGGATGGACCCCACACCGAAGTTGTCCCCACCTCAAACTTGTGCTGCCCTGATAGACCCAAGGGAGCCCTACAAACTGACATCAGGAACCTGGACTGCTGAGTTTTCTTTCCCAGGGAAAATGGAAAAAGGATGTGCCCAGGGGCCCCTGGCCCTGACTGCAAAAAATCCTTATATCGAAGGATGGAGCCCACACCGAAGTTGTCCCCTCCTCAAACTTGTGCTGCCCTGATAGACCCAAGGGAGCCCTACAAACTGACATCAGGAACCTGGACTGCTGAGTTTTCTTTCCCAGGGAAAATGGAAAAAGGATGTGCCCGGGGGCCCCTGGCCCTGACTGCAAAGAATCCTTATATCGAAGGATGGACCCCACACCGAAGATGTCCCCACCTCAAACTTGTGCTGCCCTGATAGACCCAAGGGAGCCCTACAAACTGACATCAGGAACCTGGACTGCTGAGTTTTCTTTCCCAGGGAAAATGGAAAAAGGATGTGCCCAGGGAACCCTGGCCCTGACTGCCAAAAATTCTTATATCGAAGGATGGACCCCACACCGAAGTTGTCCCCACCTCAAACTTGTGCTGCCCTGATAGACCCAAGGGAGCCCTACAAACTGACATCAGGAACCTGGACTGCTGAGTTTTCTTTCCCAGGGAAAATGGAAAAAGGATGTGCCCGGGGGCCCCTGGCCCTGACTGCAAAGAATCCTTATATCGAAGGATGGACCCCACACCGAAGTTGTCCCCACCTCAAACTTGTGCTGCCCTGATAGACCCAAGGGAGCCCTACAAACTGACATCAGGAACCTGGACTGCTGAGTTTTCTTTCCCAGGGAAAATGGAAAAAGGATGTGCCCAGGGGCCCCTGGCCCTGGGCTGGGGCCTCACTGCAAAGAATCCTTATATCGAAGGATGGACCCCACACCGAAGATGTCCCCACCTCAAACTTGTGCTGCCCTGATAGACCCAAGGGAGCCCTACAAACTGACATCAGGAACCTGGACTGCTGAGTTTTCTTTCCCAGGGAAAATGGAAAAAGGATGTGCCCGGGGGCCTCTGGCCCTGACTGCAAAGAATCCTTATATCGAAGGATGGACCCCACACCGAAGATGTCCCCACCTCAAACTTGTGCTGCCCTGATAGACCCAAGGGAGCCCTACAAACTGACATCAGGAACCTGGACTGCTGAGTTTTCTTTCCCAGGGAAAATGGAAAAAGGATGTGCCCAGGGCCCCCTGGCCCTGATTGCAAAAAATCCTTATATCGAAGGATGGACCCCACACCGAAATTGTCCCCACCTCAAACTTGTGCTGCCCTGATAGACCCAAGGGAGCCCTACAAACTGACATCAGGAACCTGGACTGCTGAGTTTTCTTTCCCAGGGAAAATGGAAAAAGGATGTGCCCGGGGGCCCCTGGCCCTGACTGCAAAGAATCCTTATATCAAAGGATGGACCCCACACCGAAGATGTCCCCACCTCAAACTTGTGCTGCCCTGATAGACCCAAGGGAGCCCTACAAACTGACATCAGGAACCTGGACTGCTGAGTTTTCTTTCCCAGGGAAAATGGAAAAAGGATGTGCCCAGAGGCCCCTGGACATGGGCTGGGGCCTCACTGCAAAGAATCCTTATATCGAAGGATGGACCCCACACCGAAGTTGTCCCCACCTCAAACTTGTGCTGCCCTGATAGACCCAAGGGAGCCCTACAAACTGACATCAGGAACCTGGACTGCTGAGTTTTCTTTCCCAGGGAAAATGGAAAAAGGGTGTTCCCAGAGGCCCCTGGACATGGGCTGGGGCCTCACTGCAAAGAATCCTTATATCGAAGGATGGACCCCACACCGAAGATGTGCCCACCTCAAACTTGTGCTGCCCTGATAGACCCAAGGCAGCCCTACAAACTGACATCAGGAACCTGGACTGCTGAGTTTTCTTTCCCAGGGAAAATGGAAAAAGGATGTGCCCAGGGGCCCCTGGACATGGGATGGGGCCTCACTGCAAAGAATCCTTATATCGAAGGATGGACCCCACACCGAAGTTGTCCCCACCTCAAACTTGTGCTGCCCTGATAGACCCAAGGGAGCCCTACAAACTGACATCAGGAACCTGGACTGCTGAGTTTTCTTTCCCAGGGAAAATGGAAAAAGGATGTGCCCAGGGGCCCCTGGCCCTGACTGCAAAGAATCCTTATATCGAAGGATGGACCCCACACCGAAGTTGTCCCCACCTCAAACTTGTGCTGCCCTGATAGACCCAAGGGAGCCCTACAAACTGACATCAGGAACCTGGACTGCTGAGTTTTCTTTCCCAGGGAAAATGGAAAAAGGATGTGCCCAGGGGCCCCTGGCCCTGACTGCAAAAAATCCTTATATCGAAGGATGGACCCCACACCGAAGTTGTCCCCACCTCAAACTTGTGCTGCCCTGATAGACCCAAGGGAGCCCTACAGACTGACATCAGGAACCTGGACTGCTGAGTTTACTTTTCCCAGGGAAAATGGAAAAAGGATGTGCCCAGGGGCCCCTGGCCCTGGGCTGGGGCCTCACTGCAAAGAATCCTTATATCGAAGGATGGACCCCACACCGAAGTTGTCCCCACCTCAAACTTGTGCTGCCCTGATAGACCCAAGGGAGCCCTACAAACTGACATCAGGAACCTGGACTGCTGAGTTTTCTTTCCCAGGGAAAATGGAAAAAGGATGTGCCCGGGGGCCCCTGGCCCTGACTGCAAAGAATCCTTATATCGAAGGATGGACCCCACACCAAAGTTGTCCCCACCTCAAACTTGTGCTGCCCTGATAGACCCAAGGGAGCCCTACAAACTGACATCAGGAACCTGGACTGCTGAGTTTTCTTTCCCAGGGAAAATGGAAAAAGGATGTGCCCAGGGGCCCCTGGCCCTGACTGCAAAAAATCCTTATATCGAAGGATGGACCCCACACCGAAGTTGTCCCCACCTCAAACTTGTGCTGCCCTGATAGACCCAAGGGAGCCCTACAAACTGACATCAGGAACCTGGACTGCTGAGTTTTCTTTCCCAGGGAAAATGGAAAAAGGATGTGCCCAGGGGCCCCTGGCCCTGACTGCAAAAAATCCTTATATCGAAGGATGGAGCCCACACGGAAGTTGTCCCCTCCTCAAACTTGTGCTGCCCTGATAGACCCAAGGGAGCCCTACAAACTGACATCAGGAACCTGGACTGCTGAGTTTTCTTTCCCAGGGAAAATGGAAAAAGGATGTGCCCGGGGGCCCCTGGCCCTGACTGCAAAGAATCCTTATATCGAAGGATGGACCCCACACCGAAGATGTCCCCACCTCAAACTTGTGCTGCCCTGATAGACCCAAGGGAGCCCTACAAACTGACATCAGGAACCTGGACTGCTGAGTTTTCTTTCCCAGGGAAAATGGAAAAAGGATGTGCCCAGGGAACCCTGGCCCTGACTGCCAAAAATTCTTATATCGAAGGATGGACCCCACACCGAAGTTGTCCCCACCTCAAACTTGTGCTGCCCTGATAGACCCAAGGGAGCCCTACAAACTGACATCAGGAACCTGGACTGCTGAGTTTTCTTTCCCAGGGAAAATGGAAAAAGGATGTGCCCGGGGGCCCCTGGCCCTGACTGCAAAGAATCCTTATATCGAAGGATGGACCCCACACCGAAGTTGTCCCCACCTCAAACTTGTGCTGCCCTGATAGACCCAAGGGAGCCCTACAAACTGACATCAGGAACCTGGACTGCTGAGTTTTCTTTCCCAGGGAAAATGGAAAAAGGATGTGCCCAGGGGCCCCTGGCCCTGACTGCAAAAAATCCTTATATCGAAGGATGGACCCCACACCGAAGTTGTCCCCACCTCAAACTTGTGCTGCCCTGATAGACCCAAGGGAGCCCTACAAACTGACATCAGGAACCTGGACTGCTGAGTTTTCTTTCCCAGGGAAAATGGAAAAAGGATGTGCCCAGGGGCCCCTGGCCCTGCGACCCTGGCCCTGACTGCAAAAAATCCTTATATCGAAGGATGGAGCCCACACCGAATTTGTCCCCACCTCAAACTTGTGCTGCCCTGATAGACCCAAGGGAGCCCTACAAACTGACATCAGGAACCTGGACTGCTGAGTTTTCTTTCCCAGGGAAAATGGAAAAAGGATGTGCCCAGGGGCCCCTGGCCCTGGGCTGGGGCCTCACTGCAAAGAATCCTTATATCGAAGGATGGACCCCACACCGAAGATGTCCCCACCTCAAACTTGTGCTGCCCTGATAGACCCAAGGGAGCCCTACAAACTGACATCAGGAACCTGGACTGCTGAGTTTTCTTTCCCAGGGAAAATGGAAAAAGGATGTGCCCAGGGGCCCCTGGCCCTGACTGCAAAAAATCCTTATATCGAAGGATGGACCCCACACCGAAGTTGTCCCCACCTCAAACTTGTGCTGCCCTGATAGACCCAAGTGAGCCCTACAAACTGACATCAGGAACCTGGACTGCTGAGTTTTCTTTCCCAGGGAAAATGGAAAAAGGATGTTCCCAGAGTCCCCTGGACATCGGCTGGGGCCTCACTGCAAAGAATCCTTATATCGAAGGATGGACCCCACACCGAAGATGTGCCCACCTCAAACTTGTGCTGCCCTGATAGACCCAAGGGAGCCCTACAAACTGACATCAGGAACCTGGACTGCTGAGTTTTCTTTCCCAGGGAAAATGGAAAAAGGATGTGCCCAGGGGCCCCTGGACATGGGCTGGGGCCTCACCGCAAAGAATCCTTATATCGAAGGATGGACCCCACACCGAAGTTGTCCCCACCTCAAACTTGTGCTGCCCTGATAGACCCAAGGGAACCCTACAAACTGACATCAGGAACCTGGACTGCTGAGTTTTCTTTCCCAGGGAAAATGGAAAAAGGATGTGCCCAGGGGCCCCTGGCCCTGGGCTGGGCCTCACTGCAAAGAATCCTTATATCGAAGGATGGACCCCACACCAAAGTTGTCCCCACCTCAAACTTGTGCTGCCCTGATAGACCCAAGGGAGCCCTACAAACTGACATCAGGAACCTGGACTGCTGAGTTTTCT
Organism: Lonchura striata; assembly: GCF_050655825.1. Taxonomy (NCBI): domain Eukaryota; kingdom Metazoa; phylum Chordata; class Aves; order Passeriformes; family Estrildidae; genus Lonchura; species Lonchura striata. Next base: position 10,154,533 of record NC_140733.1, on the reverse strand, counting down.
TTCCCAGGGAAAATGGAAAAAGGATGTGCCCAGGGGCCCCTGGCCCTGGGACCCTGGCCCTGACTGCAAAAAATCCTTATATCGAAGGATGGACCCCACACCGAAGTTGTCCCCACCTCAAACTTGTGCTGCCCTGATACACCCAAGGGAGCCCTACAAACTGACATCAGGAACCTGGACTGCTGAGTTTTCTTTCCCAGGGAAAATGGAAAAAGGATGTGCCCAGGGGCCCCTGGCCCTGGGCTGGGGCCTCACTGCAAAGAATCCTTATATCGAAGGATGGACCCCACACCGAAGTTGTCCCCACCTCAAACTTGTGCTGCCCTGATAGACCCAAGGGAGCCCTACAAACTGACATCAGGAACCTGGACTGATGAGTTTTCTTTCCCAGGGAAAATGGAAAAAGGTTGTGCCCAGGGGCCCCTAGCCCTGACTGCAAAAAATCCTTATATCGAAGGATGGAGCCCACACCGAAATTGTCCCCTCCTCAAACTTGTGCTGCCCTGATAGACCCAAGGGAGCCCTACAAACTGACATCAGGAACCTGGACTGCTGAGTTTTCTTTCCCAGGGAAAATGGAAAAAGGATGTGCCCAGGGGCCCCTGGCCCTGACTGCAAAGAATCCTTATATAGAAGGATGGACCCCACACCGAAGTTGTCCCCACCTCAAACTAGTGCTGCCCTGATAGACCCAAGGGAACCCTACAAACTGACATCAGGAACCTGGACTGCTGAGTTTTCTATCCCAGGGAAAATGGAAAAAGGATGTGCCCAGGGTTCCCTGGCCCTGGGCTGGTGCCTCACTGCAAAAAAACCATATATCGAAGGATGGACCCCAGACCGAAGTTGTCCCCACCTCAAACTTGTGCTGCCCTGATAGACCCAAGGGAGCCCTACAAACTGACATCAGGAACCTGGACTGCTGACTTTTCTTTCCCAGGGAAAATGGCCAAAGGATGTGCCCAGGGGCTCCTGGCCCTGGGCTGGGGCCTCACTGCAAAAAATCCTTATATCGAAGGATGGACCCCACACCGAAGTTGTCCCCTCCTCAAACTTGTGCTGCCCTGATAGACCCAAGGCAGCCCTACAAACTGACATCAGGAACCTGGACTGCTGAGTTTTCTTTCCCAGGGAAAATGGAAAAAGGATGTGCCCGGGGGCCCCTGGCCCTGACTGCAAAGAATCCTTATATCGAAGGATGGACCCCACACCGAAGATGTCCCCACCTCAAACTTGTGCTGCCCTGATAGACCCAAGGGAGCCCTACAAACTGACATCAGGAACCTGGACTGCTGAGTTTTCTTTCCCAGGGAAAATGGAAAAAGGATGTGCCCAGGGAACCCTGGCCCTGACTGCCAAAAATTCTTATATCGAAGGATGGACCCCACACCGAAGTTGTCCCCACCTCAAACTTGTGCTGCCCTGATAGACCCAAGGGAGCCCTACAAACTGACATCAGGAACCTGGACTGCTGAGTTTTCTTTCCCAGGGAAAATGGAAAAAGGATGTGCCCGGGGGCCCCTGGCCCTGACTGCAAAGAATCCTTATATCGAAGGATGGACCCCACACCAAAGTTGTCCCCACCTCAAACTTGTGCTGCCCTGATAGACCCAAGGGAGCCCTACAAACTGACATCAGGAACCTGGACTGCTGAGTTTTCTTTCCCAGGGAAAATGGAAAAAGGATGTGCCCAGGGGCCCCTGGCCCTGACTGCAAAAAATCCTTATATCGAAGGATGGACCCCACACCGAAATTGTCCCCACCTCAAACTTGTGCTGCCCTGATAGACCCAAGGGAGCCCTACAAACTGATATCAGGAACCTGGACTGCTGAGTTTTCTTTCCCAGGGAAAATGGAAAAAGGATGTGCCCAGGGGCCCCTGGCCCTGACTGCAAAAAATCCTTATATCGAAGGATGGACCCCACACCGAAGTTGTCCCCACCTCAAACTTGTGCTGCCCTGATAGACCCAAGGGAGCCCTACAGACTGACATCAGGAACCTGGACTGCTGAGTTTACTTTTCCCAGGGAAAATGGAAAAAGGATGTGCCCAGGGGCCCCTGGCCCTGGGCTGGGGCCTCACTGCAAAGAATCCTTATATCGAAGGATGGACCCCACACCGAAGTTGTCCCCACCTCAAACTTGTGCTGCCCTGATAGACCCAAGGGAGCCCTACAAACTGACATCAGGAACCTGGACTGCTGAGTTTTCTTTCCCAGGGAAAATGGAAAAAGGATGTGCCCAGGGAACCCTGGCCCTGACTGCCAAAAATTCTTATATCGAAGGATGGACCCCACACCGAAGTTGTCCCCACCTCAAACTTGTGCTGCCCTGATAGACCCAAGGGAGCCCTACAAACTGACATCAGGAACCTGGACTGCTGAGTTTTCTTTCCCAGGGAAAATGGAAAAAGGATGTGCCCAGAGGCCCCTGGACATGGGCTGGGGCCTCACTGCAAAGAATCCTTATATCGAAGGATGGACCCCACACCGAAGTTGTCCCCACCTCAAACTTGTGCTGCCCTGATAGACCCAAGGGAGCCCTACAAACTGACATCAGGAACCTGGACTGCTGAGTTTTCTTTCCCAGGGAAAATGGAAAAAGGATGTTCCCAGAGGCCCCTGGACATGGGCTGGGGCCTCACTGCAAAGAATCCTTATATCGAAGGATGGACCCCACACCGAAGATGTGCCCACCTCAAACTTGTGCTGCCCTGATAGACCCAAGGCAGCCCTACAAACTGACATCAGGAACCTGGACTGCTGAGTTTTCTTTCCCAGGGAAAATGGAAAAAGGATGTGCCCAGGGGCCCCTGGACATGGGATGGGGCCTCACTGCAAAGAATCCTTATATCGAAGGATGGACCCCACACCGAAGTTGTCCCCACCTCAAACTTGTGCTGCCCTGATAGACCCAAGGGAGCCCTACAAACTGACATCAGGAACCTGGACTGCTGAGTTTTCTTTCCCAGGGAAAATGGAAAAAGGATGTGCCCAGGGGCCCCTGGCCCTGACTGCAAAGAATCCTTATATCGAAGGATGGACCCCACACCAAAGTTGTCCCCACCTCAAACTTGTGCTGCCCTGATAGACCCAAGGGAGCCCTACAAACTGACATCAGGAACCTGGACTGCTGAGTTTTCTTTCCCAGGGAAAATGGAAAAAGGATGTGCCCAGGGGCCCCTGGCCCTGACTGCAAAAAATCCTTATATCGAAGGATGGACCCCACACCGAAGTTGTCCCCACCTCAAACTTGTGCTGCCCTGATAGACCCAAGGCAGCCCTACAAACTGACATCAGGAACCTGGACTGCTGAGTTTTCTTTCCCAGGGAAAATGGAAAAAGGATGTGCCCAGGGGCCCCTGGCCCTGACTGCAAAAAATCCTTATATCGAAGGATGGACCCCACACCGAAGTTGTCCCCACCTCAAACTTGTGCTGCCCTGATAGACCCAAGGGAGCCCTACAAACTGACATCAGGAACCTGGACTGCTGAGTTTTCTTTCCCAGGGAAAATGGAAAAAGGATGTTCCCAGAGTCCCCTGGACATCGGCTGGGGCCTCACTGCAAAGAATCCTTATATCGAAGGATGGACCCCACACTTAAGATGTGCCCACCTCAAACTTGTGCTGCCCTGATAGACCCAAGGGAGCCCTACAAACTGACATCAGGAACCTGGACTGCTGAGTTTTCTTTCCCAGGGAAAATGGAAAAAGGATGTGCCCAGGGGCCCCTGGCCCTGGGCTGGGGCCTCACTGCAAAGAATCCTTATATCGAAGGATGGACCCCACACCGAAGTTGTCCCCACCTCAAACTTGTGCTGCCCTGATAGACCCAAGGGAGCCCTACAAACTGACATCAGGAACCTGGACTGCTGAGTTTTCTTTCCCAGGGAAAATGGAAAAAGGATGTGCCCGGGGGCCCCTGGCCCTGACTGCAAAGAATCCTTATATCGAAGGATGGACCCCACACCGAAGATGTCCCCACCTCAAACTTGTGCTGCCCTGATAGACCCAAGGGAGCCCTACAAACTGACATCAGGAACCTGGACTGCTGAGTTTTCTTTCCCAGGGAAAATGGAAAAAGGATGTGCCCAGGGGCCCCTGGCCCTGACTGCAAAGAATCCGTATATCGAAGGATGGACCCCACACCAAAGTTGTCCCCACCTCAAACTTGTGCTGCCCTGATAGACCCAAGGGAGCCCTACAAACTGACATCAGGAACCTGGACTGCTGAGTTTTCTTTCCCAGGGAAAATGGAAAAAGGATGTGCCCGGGGGCCCCTGGCCCTGACTGCAAAGAATCCTTATATCGAAGGATGGACCCCACACCGAAGATGTCCCCACCTCAAACTTGTGCTGCCCTGATAGACCCAAGGGAGCCCTACAAACTGACATCAGGAACCTGGACTGCTGAGTTTTCTTTCCCAGGGAAAATGGAAAAAGGATGTGCCCAGGGAACCCTGGCCCTGACTGCCAAAAATTCTTATATCGAAGGATGGACCCCACACCGAAGTTGTCCCCACCTCAAACTTGTGCTGCCCTGATAGACCCAAGGGAGCCCTACAAACTGACATCAGGAACCTGGACTGCTGAGTTTTCTTTCCCAGGGAAAATGGAAAAAGGATGTGCCCAGGGGCCCCTGGCCCTGACTGCAAAGAATCCTTTTATCGAAGGATGGACCCCACACCGAAGTTGTCCCCACCTCAAACTTGTGCTGCCCTGATAGACCCAAGGGAGCCCTACAAACTGACATCAGGAACCTGGACTGCTGAGTTTTCTTTCCCAGGGAAAATGGAAAAAGGATGTGCCCAGGGGCACCTGGCCCTGACTGCAAAAAATCCTTATATCGAAGGATGGACCCCACACCGAAGTTGTCCCCACCTCAAACTTGTGCTGCCCTGATAGACCCAAGGGAGCCCTACAAACTGACATCAGGAACCTGGACTGCTGAGTTTTCTTTCCCAGTGAAAATGGAAAAAGGATGTGCCCAGGGGCCCCTGGCCCTGCGACCCTGGCCCTGACTGCAAAGAATCCTTATATCGAAGGATGGACCCCACACCGAAGTTGTCCCCACCTCAAACTTGTGCTGCCCTGATAGACCCAAGGGAGCCCTACAAACTGACATCAGGAACCTGGACTGCTGAGTTTTCTTTCCCAGGGAAAATGGAAAAAGGATGTGCCCAGGGGCCCCTGGCCCTGACTGCAAAAAATCCTTATATCGAAGGATGGACCCCACACCGAAGTTGTCCCCACCTCAAACTTGTGCTGCCCTGATAGACCCAAGTGAGCCCTACAAACTGACATCAGGAACCTGGACTGCTGAGTTTTCTTTCCCAGGGAAAATGGAAAAAGGATGTGCCCAGGGGCCCCTGGCCCTGACTGCAAAGAATCCTTATATCGAAGGATGGACCCCACACCGAAGTTGTCCCCACCTCAAACTTGTGCTGCCCTGATAGACTCAAGGGAGCCCTACAAACTGACATCAGGAACCTGGACTGCTGAGTTTTCTTTCCCAGGGAAAATGGAAAAAGGATGTGCCCAGAGGCCCCTGGACATGGGCTGGGGCCTCACTGCAAAGAATCCTTATATCGAAGGATGGACCCCACACCGAAGTTGTCCCCACCTCAAACTTGTGCTGCCCTGATAGACCCAAGGGAGCCCTACAAACTGACATCAGGAACCTGGACTGCTGAGTTTTCTTTCCCAGGGAAAATGGAAAAAGGATGTTCCCAGAGTCCCCTGGACATCGGCTGGGGCCTCACTGCAAAGAATCCTTATATCGAAGGATGGACCCCACACCGAAGATGTGCCCACCTCAAAGTTGTGCTGCCCTGATAGACCCAAGGGAGCCCTACAAACTGACATCAGGAACCTGGACTGCTGAGTTTTCTTTCCCAGGGAAAATGGAAAAAGGATGTGCCCAGGGGCCCCTGGACATGGGCTGGGGCCTCACTGCAAAGAATCCTTATATCGAAGGATGGACCCCACACCGAAGTTGTCCCCACCTCAAACTTGTGCTGCCCTGATAGACCCAAGGGAACCCTACAAACTGACATCAGGAACCTGGACTGCTGAGTTTTCTTTCCCAGGGAAAATGGAAAAAGGATGTGCCCAGGGGCCCCTGGCCCTGGGCTGGGCCTCACTGCAAAGAATCCTTATATCGAAGGATGGACCCCACACCGAAGTTGTCCCCACCTCAAACTTGTGCTGCCCTGATAGACCCAAGGGAGCCCTACAAACTGACATCAGGAACCTGGACTGCTGAGTTTTCTTTCCCAGGGAAAATGGAAAAAGGATGTGCCCAGGGGCCCCTGGCCCTGGGACCCTGGCCCTGACTGCAAAAAATCCTTATATCGAAGGATGGACCCCACACCGAAGTTGTCCCCACCTCAAACTTGTGCTGCCCTGATACACCCAAGGGAGCCCTACAAACTGACATCAGGAACCTGGACTGCTGAGTTTTCTTTCCCAGGGAAAATGGAAAAAGGATGTGCCCAGGGGCCCCTGGCCCTGGGCTGGGGCCTCACTGCAAAGAATCCTTATATCGAAGGATGGACCCCACACCGAAGTTGTCCCCACCTCAAACTTGTGCTGCCCTGATAGACCCAAGGGAGCCCTACAAACTGACATCAGGAACTTGGACTGATGAGTTTTCTTTCCCAGGGAAAATGGAAAAAGGTTGTGCCCAGGGGCCCCTAGCCCTGACTGCAAAAAATCCTTATATCGAAGGATGGAGCCCACACCGAAATTGTCCCCTCCTCAAACTTGTGCTGCCCTGATAGACCCAAGGGAGCCCTACAAACTGACATCAGGAACCTGGACTGCTGAGTTTTCTTTCCCAGGGAAAATGGAAAAAGGATGTGCCCAGGGGCCCCTGGCCCTGACTGCAAAAAATCCTTATATCGAAGGATGGACCCCACACCGAAGTTGTCCCCACCTCAAACTTGTGCTGCCCTGATAGACCCAAGGGAGCCCTACAGACTGACATCAGGAACCTGGACTGCTGAGTTTACTTTTCCCAGGGAAAATGGAAAAAGGATGTGCCCAGGGGCCCCTGGCCCTGGGCTGGGGCCTCACTGCAAAGAATCCTTATATCGAAGGATGGACCCCACACCGAAGTTGTCCCCACCTCAAACTTGTGCTGCCCTGATAGACCCAAGGGAGCCCTACAAACTGACATCAGGAACCTGGACTGCTGAGTTTTCTTTCCCAGGGAAAATGGAAAAAGGATGTGCCCAGGGAACCCTGGCCCTGACTGCCAAAAATTCTTATATCGAAGGATGGACCCCACACCGAAGTTGTCCCCACCTCAAACTTGTGCTGCCCTGATAGACCCAAGGGAGCCCTACAAACTGACATCAGGAACCTGGACTGCTGAGTTTTCTTTCCCAGGGAAAATGGAAAAAGGATGTGCCCAGAGGCCCCTGGACATGGGCTGGGGCCTCACTGCAAAGAATCCTTATATCGAAGGATGGACCCCACACCGAAGTTGTCCCCACCTCAAACTTGTGCTGCCCTGATAGACCCAAGGGAGCCCTACAAACTGACATCAGGAACCTGGACTGCTGAGTTTTCTTTCCCAGGGAAAATGGAAAAAGGATGTTCCCAGAGGCCCCTGGACATGGGCTGGGGCCTCACTGCAAAGAATCCTTATATCGAAGGATGGACCCCACACCGAAGATGTGCCCACCTCAAACTTGTGCTGCCCTGATAGACCCAAGGCAGCCCTACAAACTGACATCAGGAACCTGGACTGCTGAGTTTTCTTTCCCAGGGAAAATGGAAAAAGGATGTGCCCAGGGGCCCCTGGACATGGGATGGGGCCTCACTGCAAAGAATCCTTATATCGAAGGATGGACCCCACACCGAAGTTGTCCCCACCTCAAACTTGTGCTGCCCTGATAGACCCAAGGGAGCCCTACAAACTGACATCAGGAACCTGGACTGCTGAGTTTTCTTTCCCAGGGAAAATGGAAAAAGGATGTGCCCAGGGGCCCCTGGCCCTGACTGCAAAGAATCCTTATATCGAAGGATGGACCCCACACCGAAGTTGTCCCCACCTCAAACTTGTGCTGCCCTGATAGACCCAAGGGAGCCCTACAAACTGACATCAGGAACCTGGACTGCTGAGTTTTCTTTCCCAGGGAAAATGGAAAAAGGATGTGCCCAGGGGCCCCTGGCCCTGACTGCAAAAAATCCTTATATCGAAGGATGGACCCCACACCGAAGTTGTCCCCACCTCAAACTTGTGCTGCCCTGATAGACCCAAGTGAGCCCTACAAACTGACATCAGGAACCTGGACTGCTGAGTTTTCTTTCCCAGGGAAAATGGAAAAAGGATGTGCCCAGGGGCCCCTGGCCCTGACTGCAAAGAATCCTTATATCGAAGGATGGACCCCACACCGAAGTTGTCCCCACCTCAAACTTGTGCTGCCCTGATAGACTCAAGGGAGCCCTACAAACTGACATCAGGAACCTGGACTGCTGAGTTTTCTTTCCCAGGGAAAATGGAAAAAGGATGTGCCCAGAGGCCCCTGGACATGGGCTGGGGCCTCACTGCAAAGAATCCTTATATCGAAGGATGGACCCCACACCGAAGTTGTCCCCACCTCAAACTTGTGCTGCCCTGATAGACCCAAGGGAGCCCTACAAACTGACATCAGGAACCTGGACTGCTGAGTTTTCTTTCCCAGGGAAAATGGAAAAAGGATGTTCCCAGAGTCCCCTGGACATCGGCTGGGGCCTCACTGCAAAGAATCCTTATATCGAAGGATGGACCCCACACCGAAGATGTGCCCACCTCAAAGTTGTGCTGCCCTGATAGACCCAAGGGAGCCCTACAAACTGACATCAGGAACCTGGACTGCTGAGTTTTCTTTCCCAGGGAAAATGGAAAAAGGATGTGCCCAGGGGCCCCTGGACATGGGCTGGGGCCTCACTGCAAAGAATCCTTATATCGAAGGATGGACCCCACACCGAAGTTGTCCCCACCTCAAACTTGTGCTGCCCTGATAGACCCAAGGGAACCCTACAAACTGACATCAGGAACCTGGACTGCTGAGTTTTCTTTCCCAGGGAAAATGGAAAAAGGATGTGCCCAGGGGCCCCTGGCCCTGGGCTGGGCCTCACTGCAAAGAATCCTTATATCGAAGGATGGACCCCACACCGAAGTTGTCCCCACCTCAAACTTGTGCTGCCCTGATAGACCCAAGGGAGCCCTACAAACTGACATCAGGAACCTGGACTGCTGAGTTTTCTTTCCCAGGGAAAATGGAAAAAGGATGTGCCCAGGGGCCCCTGGCCCTGGGACCCTGGCCCTGACTGCAAAAAATCCTTATATCGAAGGATGGACCCCACACCGAAGTTGTCCCCACCTCAAACTTGTGCTGCCCTGATACACCCAAGGGAGCCCTACAAACTGACATCAGGAACCTGGACTGCTGAGTTTTCTTTCCCAGGGAAAATGGAAAAAGGATGTGCCCAGGGGCCCCTGGCCCTGGGCTGGGGCCTCACTGCAAAGAATCCTTATATCGAAGGATGGACCCCACACCGAAGTTGTCCCCACCTCAAACTTGTGCTGCCCTGATAGACCCAAGGGAGCCCTACAAACTGACATCAGGAACTTGGACTGATGAGTTTTCTTTCCCAGGGAAAATGGAAAAAGGTTGTGCCCAGGGGCCCCTAGCCCTGACTGCAAAAAATCCTTATATCGAAGGATGGAGCCCACACCGAAATTGTCCCCTCCTCAAACTTGTGCTGCCCTGATAGACCCAAGGGAGCCCTACAAACTGACATCAGGAACCTGGACTGCTGAGTTTTCTTTCCCAGGGAAAATGGAAAAAGGATGTGCCCAGGGGCCCCTGGCCCTGACTGCAAAAAATCCTTATATCGAAGGATGGACCCCACACCGAAGTTGTCCCCACCTCAAACTTGTGCTGCCCTGATAGACCCAAGGGAGCCCTACAGACTGACATCAGGAACCTGGACTGCTGAGTTTACTTTTCCCAGGGAAAATGGAAAAAGGATGTGCCCAGGGGCCCCTGGCCCTGGGCTGGGGCCTCACTGCAAAGAATCCTTATATCGAAGGATGGACCCCACACCGAAGTTGTCCCCACCTCAAACTTGTGCTGCCCTGATAGACCCAAGGGAGCCCTACAAACTGACATCAGGAACCTGGACTGCTGAGTTTTCTTTCCCAGGGAAAATGGAAAAAGGATGTGCCCAGGGAACCCTGGCCCTGACTGCCAAAAATTCTTATATCGAAGGATGGACCCCACACCGAAGTTGTCCCCACCTCAAACTTGTGCTGCCCTGATAGACCCAAGGGAGCCCTACAAACTGACATCAGGAACCTGGACTGCTGAGTTTTCTTTCCCAGGGAAAATGGAAAAAGGATGTGCCCAGAGGCCCCTGGACATGGGCTGGGGCCTCACTGCAAAGAATCCTTATATCGAAGGATGGACCCCACACCGAAGTTGTCCCCACCTCAAACTTGTGCTGCCCTGATAGACCCAAGGGAGCCCTACAAACTGACATCAGGAACCTGGACTGCTGAGTTTTCTTTCCCAGGGAAAATGGAAAAAGGATGTTCCCAGAGGCCCCTGGACATGGGCTGGGGCCTCACTGCAAAGAATCCTTATATCGAAGGATGGACCCCACACCGAAGATGTGCCCACCTCAAACTTGTGCTGCCCTGATAGACCCAAGGCAGCCCTACAAACTGACATCAGGAACCTGGACTGCTGAGTTTTCTTTCCCAGGGAAAATGGAAAAAGGATGTGCCCAGGGGCCCCTGGACATGGGATGGGGCCTCACTGCAAAGAATCCTTATATCGAAGGATGGACCCCACACCGAAGTTGTCCCCACCTCAAACTTGTGCTGCCCTGATAGACCCAAGGGAGCCCTACAAACTGACATCAGGAACCTGGACTGCTGAGTTTTCTTTCCCAGGGAAAATGGAAAAAGGATGTGCCCAGGGGCCCCTGGCCCTGACTGCAAAGAATCCTTATATCGAAGGATGGACCCCACACCGAAGTTGTCCCCACCTCAAACTTGTGCTGCCCTGATAGACCCAAGGGAGCCCTACAAACTGACATCAGGAACCTGGACTGCTGAGTTTTCTTTCCCAGGGAAAATGGAAAAAGGATGTGCCCAGGGGCCCCTGGCCCTGACTGCAAAAAATCCTTATATCGAAGGATGGACCCCACACCGAAGTTGTCCCCACCTCAAACTTGTGCTGCCCTGATAGACCCAAGGGAGCCCTACAAACTGACATCAGGAACCTGGACTGCTGAGTTTTCTTTCCCAGGGAAAATGGAAAAAGGATGTGCCCGGGGGCCCCTGGCCCTGACTGCAAAGAATCCTTATATCGAAGGATGGACCCCACACCAAAGATGTCCCCACCTCAAACTTGTGCTGCCCTGATAGACCCAAGGGAGCCCTACAAACTGACATCAGGAACCTGGACTGCTGAGTTTTCTTTCCCAGGGAAAATGGAAAAAGGATGTGCCCAGGGAACCCTGGCCCTGACTGCCAAAAATTCTTATATCGAAGGATGGACCCCACACCGAAGTTGTCCCCACCTCAAACTTGTGCTGCCCTGATAGACCCAAGGGAGCCCTACAAACTGACATCAGGAACCTGGACTGCTGAGTTTTCTTTCCCAGGGAAAATGGAAAAAGGATGTGCCCGGGGGCCCCTGGCCCTGACTGCAAAGAATCCTTATATCGAAGGATGGACCCCACACCGAAGATGTCCCCACCTCAAACTTGTGCTGCCCTGATAGACCCAAGGGAGCCCTACAAACTGACATCAGGAACCTGGACTGCTGAGTTTTCTTTCCCAGGGAAAATGGAAAAAGGATGTGCCCAGGGGCCCCTGGCCCTGACTGAAAAGAATCCGTATATCGAAGGATGGACCCCACACCAAAGTTGTCCCCACCTCAAACTTGTGCTGCCCTGATAGACCCAAGGGAGCCCTACAAACTGACATCAGGAACCTGGACTGCTGAGTTTTCTTTCCCAGGGAAAATGGAAAAAGGATGTGCCCAGGGGCCCCTGGCCCTGACTGCAAAAAATCCTTATATCGAAGGATGGACCCCACACCGAAGTTGTCCCCACCTCAAACTTGTGCTGCCCTGATAGACCCAAGGGAGCCCTACAAACTGACATCAGGAACCTGGACTGCTGAGTTTTCTTTCCCAGGGAAAATGGAAAAAGGATGTGCCCAGGGAACCCTGGCCCTGACTGCAAAAAATCCGTATATCAAAGGATGGACCCCACACCGAAGTTGTCCCCACCTCAAACTTGTGCTGCCCTGATAGACCCAAGGGAGCCCTACAAACTGACATCAGGAACCTGGACTGCTGAGTTTTCTTTCCCAGGGAAAATGGAAAAAGGATGTGCCCGGGGGCCCCTGGCCCTGACTGCAAAGAATCCTTATATCGAAGGATGGACCCCACACCGAAGATGTCCCCACCTCAAACTTGTGCTGCCCTGATAGACCCAAGGGAGCCCTACAAACTGACATCAGGAACCTGGACTGCTGAGTTTTCTTTCCCAGGGAAAATGGAAAAAGGATGTGCCCAGGGGCCCCTGGCCCTGACTGCAAAAAATCCTTATATCGAAGGATGGACCCCACACCAAAGTTGTCCCCACCTCAAACTTGTGCTGCCCTGATAGACCCAAGGGAGCCCTACAAACTGACATCAGGAACCTGGACTGCTGAGTTTTCTTTCCCAGGGAAAATGGAAAAAGGATGTGCCCAGGGTTCCCTGGCCCTGGGCTGGGGCCTCACTGCAAAAAAACCTTATATCGAAGGATGGACCCCACACCGAAGTTGTCCCCACCTCAAACTTGTGCTGCCCTGATAGACCCAAGGGAGCCCTACAAACTGACATCAGGAACCTGGACTGCTGACTTTTCTTTCCCAGGGAAAATGGCCAAAGGATGTGCTCAGGGGCCCCTGGCCCTGGGCTGGGGCCTCACTGCAAAAAATCCTTATATCGAAGGATGGACCCCACACCGAAGTTGTCCCCACCTCAAACTTGTGCTGCCCTGATAGACCCAAGGGAGCCCTACAAACTGACATCAGGAACCTGGACTGCTGAGTTTTCTTTCCCAGGGAAAATGGAAAAAGGATGTGCCCAGGGAACCCTGGCCCTGACTGCCAAAAATTCTTATATCGAAGGATGGACCCCACACCGAAGTTGTCCCCACCTCAAACTTGTGCTGCCCTGATAGACCCAAGGGAGCCCTACAAACTGACATCAGGAACCTGGACTGCTGAGTTTTCTTTCCCAGGGAAAATGGAAAAAGGATGTGCCCGGGGGCCCCTGGCCCTGACTGCAAAGAATCCTTATATCGAAGGATGGACCCCACACCGAAGATGTCCCCACCTCAAACTTGTGCTGCCCTGATAGACCCAAGGGAGCCCTACAAACTGACATCAGGAACCTGGACTGCTGAGTTTTCTTTCCCAGGGAAAATGGAAAAAGGATGTGCCCGGGGGCCCCTGGCCCTGACTGCAAAGAATCCGTATATCGAAGGATGGACCCCACACCAAAGTTGTCCCCACCTCAAACTTGTGCTGCCCTGATAGACCCAAGGGAGCCCTACAAACTGACATCAGGAACCTGGACTGCTGAGTTTTCTTTCCCAGGGAAAATGGAAAAAGGATGTGCCCAGGGGCCCCTGGCCCTGACTGCAAAAAATCCTTATATCGAAGGATGGACCCCACACCGAAGTTGTCCCCACCTCAAACTTGTGCTGCCCTGATAGACCCAAGGGAGCCCTACAAACTGACATCAGGAACCTGGACTGCTGAGTTTTCTTTCCCAGGGAAAATGGAAAAAGGATGTGCCCAGGGGCCCCTGGCCCTGACTGCAAAAAATCCTTATATCGAAGGATGGAGCCCACACCGAAGTTGTCCCCTCCTCAAACTTGTGCTGCCCTGATAGACCCAAGGGAGCCCTACAAACTGACATCAGGAACCTGGACTGCTGAGTTTTCTTTCCCAGGGAAAATGGAAAAAGGATGTGCCCAGGGGCCCCTGGCCCTGACTGCAAAGAATCCTTATATCGAAGGATGGACCCCACACCGAAGATGTCCCCACCTCAAACTTGTGCTGCCCTGATAGACCCAAGGGAGCCCTACAAACTGACATCAGGAACCTGGACTGCTGAGTTTTCTTTCCCAGGGAAAATGGAAAAAGGATGTGCCCAGGGAACCCTGGCCCTGACTGCCAAAAATTCTTATATCGAAGGATGGACCCCACACCGAAGTTGTCCCCACCTCAAACTTGTGCTGCCCTGATAGACCCAAGGGAGCCCTACAAACTGACATCAGGAACCTGGACTGCTGAGTTTTCTTTCCCAGGGAAAATGGAAAAAGGATGTGCCCGGGGGCCCCTGGCCCTGACTGCAAAGAATCCTTATATCGAAGGATGGACCCCACACCGAAGTTGTCCCCACCTCAAACTTGTGCTGCCCTGATAGACCCAAGGGAGCCCTACAAACTGACATCAGGAACCTGGACTGCTGAGTTTTCTTTCCCAGGGAAAATGGAAAAAGGATGTGCCCAGGGGCCCCTGGCCCTGACTGCAAAAAATCCTTATATCGAAGGATGGACCCCACACCGAAGTTGTCCCCACCTCAAACTTGTGCTGCCCTGATAGACCCAAGGGAGCCCTACAAACTGACATCAGGAACCTGGACTGCTGAGTTTTCTTTCCCAGTGAAAATGGAAAAAGGATGTGCCCAGGGGCCCCTGGCCCTGCGACCCTGGCCCTGACTGCAAAAAATCCTTATATCGAAGGATGGAGCCCACACCGAATTTGTCCCCACCTCAAACTTGTGCTGCCCTGATAGACCCAAGGGAGCCCTACAAACTGACATCAGGAACCTGGACTGCTGACTTTTCTTTCCCAGGGAAAATGGAAAAAGGATGTGCCCAGGGGCCCCTGGCCCTGGGCTGGGGCCTCACTGCAAAGAATCCTTATATCGAAGGATGGACCCCACACCGAAGTTGTCCCCACCTCAAACTTGTGCTGCCCTGATAGACCCAAGGGAGCCCTACAAACTGACATCAGGAACCTGGACTGCTGAGTTTTCTTTCCCAGGGAAAATGGAAAAAGGATGTGCCCAGGGGCCCCTGGCCCTGACTGCAAAAAATCCTTATATCGAAGGATGGACCCCACACCGAAGTTGTCCCCACCTCAAACTTGTGCTGCCCTGATAGACCCAAGGGAGCCCTACAAACTGACATCAGGAACCTGGACTGCTGAGTTTTCTTTCCCAGGGAAAATGGAAAAAGGATGTGCCCAGAGGCCCCTGGACATGGGCTGGGGCCTCACTGCAAAGAATCCTTATATCGAAGGATGGACCCCACACCGAAGTTGTCCCCACCTCAAACTTGTGCTGCCCTGATAGACCCAAGGGAGCCCTACAAACTGACATCAGGAACCTGGACTGCTGAGTTTTCTTTCCCAGGGAAAATGGAAAAAGGATGTGCCCGGGGGCCCCTGGCCCTGACTGCAAAGAATCCGTATATCGAAGGATGGACCCCACACCAAAGTTGTCCCCACCTCAAACTTGTGCTGCCCTGATAGACCCAAGGGAGCCCTACAAACTGACATCAGGAACCTGGACTGCTGAGTTTTCTTTCCCAGGGAAAATGGAAAAAGGATGTGCCCAGGGGCCCCTGGCCCTGACTGCAAAAAATCCTTATATCGAAGGATGGACCCCACACCGAAGTTGTCCCCACCTCAAACTTGTGCTGCCCTGATAGACCCAAGGGAGCCCTACAAACTGACATCAGGAACCTGGACTGCTGAGTTTTCTTTCCCAGGGAAAATGGAAAAAGGATGTGCCCAGGGGCCCCTGGCCCTGACTGCAAAAAATCCTTATATCGAAGGATGGAGCCCACACCGAAGTTGTCCCCTCCTCAAACTTGTGCTGCCCTGATAGACCCAAGGGAGCCCTACAAACTGACATCAGGAACCTGGACTGCTGAGTTTTCTTTCCCAGGGAAAATGGAAAAAGGATGTGCCCGGGGGCCCCTGGCCCTGACTGCAAAGAATCCTTATATCGAAGGATGGACCCCACACCGAAGATGTCCCCACCTCAAACTTGTGCTGCCCTGATAGACCCAAGGGAGCCCTACAAACTGACATCAGGAACCTGGACTGCTGAGTTTTCTTTCCCAGGGAAAATGGAAAAAGGATGTGCCCAGGGAACCCTGGCCCTGACTGCCAAAAATTCTTATATCGAAGGATGGACCCCACACCGAAGTTGTCCCCACCTCAAACTTGTGCTGCCCTGATAGACCCAAGGGAGCCCTACAAACTGACATCAGGAACCTGGACTGCTGAGTTTTCTTTCCGAGGGAAAATGGAAAAAGGATGTGCCCGGGGGCCCCTGGCCCTGACTGCAAAGAATCCTTATATCGAAGGATGGACCCCACACCGAAGTTGTCCCCACCTCAAACTTGTGCTGCCCTGATAGACCCAAGGGAGCCCTACAAACTGACATCAGGAACCTGGACTGCTGAGTTTTCTTTCCCAGGGAAAATGGAAAAAGGATGTGCCCAGGGGCCCC
Organism: Lonchura striata; assembly: GCF_050655825.1. Lineage (NCBI taxonomy): Eukaryota > Metazoa > Chordata > Aves > Passeriformes > Estrildidae > Lonchura > Lonchura striata. The sequence continues at coordinate 10,137,940 of NC_140733.1, read as the reverse complement.
TGGCCCTGACTGCAAAAAATCCTTATATCGAAGGATGGACCCCACACCGAAGTTGTCCCCACCTCAAACTTGTGCTGCCCTGATAGACCCAAGGGAGCCCTACAAACTGACATCAGGAACCTGGACTGCTGAGTTTTCTTTCCCAGTGAAAATGGAAAAAGGATGTGCCCAGGGGCCCCTGGCCCTGCGACCCTGGCCCTGACTGCAAAAAATCCTTATATCGAAGGATGGAGCCCACACCGAATTTGTCCCCACCTCAAACTTGTGCTGCCCTGATAGACCCAAGGGAGCCCTACAAACTGACATCAGGAACCTGGACTGCTGACTTTTCTTTCCCAGGGAAAATGGAAAAAGGATGTGCCCAGGGGCCCCTGGCCCTGGGCTGGGGCCTCACTGCAAAGAATCCTTATATCGAAGGATGGACCCCACACCGAAGTTGTCCCCACCTCAAACTTGTGCTGCCCTGATAGACCCAAGGGAGCCCTACAAACTGACATCAGGAACCTGGACTGCTGAGTTTTCTTTCCCAGGGAAAATGGAAAAAGGATGTGCCCAGGGGCCCCTGGCCCTGACTGCAAAGAATCCTTATATCGAAGGATGGACCCCACACCGAAGTTGTCCCCACCTCAAACTTGTGCTGCCCTGATAGACCCAAGGGAGCCCTACAAACTGACATCAGGAACCTGGACTGCTGAGTTTTCTTTCCCAGGGAAAATGGAAAAAGGATGTGCCCAGAGGCCCCTGGACATGGGCTGGGGCCTCACTGCAAAGAATCCTTATATCGAAGGATGGACCCCACACCGAAGTTGTCCCCACCTCAAACTTGTGCTGCCCTGATAGACCCAAGGGAGCCCTACAAACTGACATCAGGAACCTGGACTGCTGAGTTTTCTTTCCCAGGGAAAATGGAAAAAGGATGTGCCCAGAGTCCCCTGGACATGGGCTGGGGCCTCACTGCAAAGAATCCTTATATCGAAGGATGGACCCCACACCGAAGATGTGCCCACCTCAAACTTGTGCTGCCCTGATAGACCCAAGGGAGCCCTACAAACTGACATCAGGAACCTGGACTGCTGAGTTTTCTTTCCCAGGGAAAATGGAAAAAGGATGTGCCCAGAGGCCCCTGGACATGGGCTGGGGCCTCACTGCAAAGAATCCTTATATCGAAGGATGGACCCCACACCGAAGATGTGCCCACCTCAAACTTGTGCTGCCCTGATAGACCCAAGGGAACCCTACAAACTGACATCAGGAACCTGGACTGCTGAGTTTTCTTTCCCAGGGAAAATGGAAAAAGGATGTGCCCAGGGGCCCCTGGCCCTGGGCTGGGCCTCACTGCAAAGAATCCTTATATCGAACGATGGACCCCACACCGAAGTTGTCCCCACCTCAAACTTGTGCTGCCCTGATAGACCCAAGGGAGCCCTACAAACTGACATCAGGAACCTGGACTGCTGAGTTTTCTTTCCCAGGGAAAATGGAAAAAGGATGTGCCCAGGGGCCCCTGGCCCTGGGACCCTGGCCCTGACTGCAAAAAATCCTTATATCGAAGGATGGACCCCACACCGAAGTTGTCCCCACCTCAAACTTGTGCTGCCCTGATACACCCAAGGGAGCCCTACAAACTGACATCAGGAACCTGGACTGCTGAGTTTTCTTTCCCAGGGAAAATGGAAAAAGGATGTGCCCAGGGGCCCCTGGCCCTGGGCTGGGGCCTCACTGCAAAGAATCCTTATATCGAAGGATGGACCCCACACCGAAGTTGTCCCCACCTCAAACTTGTGCTGCCCTGATAGACCCAAGGGAGCCCTACAAACTGACATCAGGAACTTGGACTGATGAGTTTTCTTTCCCAGGGAAAATGGAAAAAGGTTGTGCCCAGGGGCCCCTAGCCCTGACTGCAAAAAATCCTTATATCGAAGGATGGAGCCCACACCGAAATTGTCCCCTCCTCAAACTTGTGCTGCCCTGATAGACCCAAGGGAGCCCTACAAACTGACATCAGGAACCTGGACTGCTGAGTTTTCTTTCCCAGGGAAAATGGAAAAAGGATGTGCCCAGGGGCCCCTGGCCCTGACTGCAAAGAATCCTTATATAGAAGGATGGACCCCACACCGAAGTTGTCCCCACCTCAAACTAGTGCTGCCCTGATAGACCCAAGGGAACCCTACAAACTGACATCAGGAACCTGGACTGCTGAGTTTTCTATCCCAGGGAAAATGGAAAAAGGATGTGCCCAGGGTTCCCTGGCCCTGGGCTGGTGCCTCACTGCAAAAAAACCTTATATCGAAGGATGGACCCCAGACCGAAGTTGTCCCCACCTCAAACTTGTGCTGCCCTGATAGACCCAAGGGAGCCCTACAAACTGACATCAGGAACCTGGACTGCTGACTTTTCTTTCCCAGGGAAAATGGCCAAAGGATGTGCCCAGGGGCTCCTGGCCCTGGGCTGGGGCCTCACTGCAAAAAATCCTTATATCGAAGGATGGACCCCACACCGAAGTTGTCCCCACCTCAAACTTGTGCTGCCCTGATAGACCCAAGGGAGCCCTACAAACTGACATCAGGAACCTGGACTGCTGAGTTTTCTTTCCCAGGGAAAATGGAAAAAGGATGTGCCCGGGGGCCCCTGGCCCTGACTGCAAAGAATCCTTATATCGAAGGATGGACCCCACACCAAAGTTGTCCCCACCTCAAACTTGTGCTGCCCTGATAGACCCAAGGGAGCCCTACAAACTGACATCAGGAACCTGGACTGCTGAGTTTTCTTTCCCAGGGAAAATGGAAAAAGGATGTGCCCAGGGGCCCCTGGCCCTGACTGCAAAAAATCCGTATATCGAAGGATGGACCCCACACCGAAGTTGTCCCCACCTCAAACTTGTGCTGCCCTGATAGACCCAAGGGAGCCCTACAAACTGACATCAGGAACCTGGACTGCTGAGTTTTCTTTCCCAGGGAAAATGGAAAAAGGATGTGCCCAGGGGCCCCTGGCCCTGACTGCAAAAAATCCTTATATCGAAGGATGGACCCCACACCGAAGTTGTCCCCACCTCAAACTTGTGCTGCCCTGATAGACCCAAGGGAGCCCTACAGACTCACATCAGGAACCTGGACTGCTGAGTTTACTTTTCCCAGGGAAAATGGAAAAAGGATGTGCCCAGGGGCCCCTGGCCCTGGGCTGGGGCCTCACTGCAAAGAATCCTTATATCGAAGGATGGACCCCACACCGAAGTTGTCCCCACCTCAAACTTGTGCTGCCCTGATAGACCCAAGGGAGCCCTACAAACTGACATCAGGAACCTGGACTGCTATGTTTTCTTTCCCAGGGAAAATGGAAAAAGGATGTGCCCAGGGAACCCTGGCCCTGACTGCCAAAAATTCTTATATCGAAGGATGGACCCCACACCGAAGTTGTCCCCACCTCAAACTTGTGCTGCCCTGATAGACCCAAGGGAGCCCTACAAACGGACATCAGGAACCTGGACTGCTGAGTTTTCTTTCCCAGGGAAAATGGAAAAAGGATGTGCCCAGAGGCCCCTGGACATGGGCTGGGGCCTCACTGCAAAGAATCCTTATATCGAAGGATGGACCCCACACCGAAGTTGTCCCCACCTCAAACTTGTGCTGCCCTGATAGACCCAAGGGAGCCCTACAAACTGACATCAGGAACCTGGACTGCTGAGTTTTCTTTCCAAGGGAAAATGGAAAAAGGATGTGCCCAGAGGCCCCTGGACATGGGCTGGGGCCTCACTGCAAAGAATCCTTATATCGAAGGATGGACCCCACACCGAAGATGTGCCCACCTCAAACTTGTGCTGCCCTGATAGACCCAAGGCAGCCCTACAAACTGACATCAGGAACCTGGACTGCTGAGTTTTCTTTCCCAGGGAAAATGGAAAAAGGATGTGCCCAGGGGCCCCTGGACATGGGATGGGGCCTCACTGCAAAGAATCCTTATATCGAAGGATGGACCCCACACCGAAGTTGTCCCCACCTCAAACTTGTGCTGCCCTGATAGACCCAAGGGAGCCCTACAAACTGACATCAGGAACCTGGACTGCTGAGTTTTCTTTCCCAGGGAAAATGGAAAAAGGATGTGCCCAGGGGCCCCTGGCCCTGACTGCAAAGAATCCTTATATCGAAGGATGGACCCCACACCAAAGTTGTCCCCACCTCAAACTTGTGCTGCCCTGATAGACCCAAGGGAGCCCTACAAACTGACATCAGGAACCTGGACTGCTGAGTTTTCTTTCCCAGGGAAAATGGAAAAAGGATGTGCCCAGGGGCCCCTGGCCCTGACTGCAAAAAATCCTTATATCGAAGGATGGACCCCACACCGAAGTTGTCCCCACCTCAAACTTGTGCTGCCCTGATAGACCCAAGGGAGCCCTACAAACTGACATCAGGAACCTGGACTGCTGAGTTTTCTTTCCCAGGGAAAATGGAAAAAGGATGTGCCCGGGGGCCCCTGGCCCTGACTGCAAAGAATCCTTATATCGAAGGATGGACCCCACACCGAAGATGTCCCCACCTCAAACTTGTGCTGCCCTGATAGACCCAAGGGAGCCCTACAAACTGACATCAGGAACCTGGACTGCTGAGTTTTCTTTCCCAGGGAAAATGGAAAAAGGATGTGCCCAGGGGCCCCTGGCCCTGACTGCAAAGAATCCGTATATCGAAGGATGGACCCCACACCAAAGTTGTCCCCACCTCAAACTTGTGCTGCCCTGATAGACCCAAGGGAGCCCTACAAACTGACATCAGGAACCTGGACTGCTGAGTTTTCTTTCCCAGGGAAAATGGAAAAAGGATGTGCCCAGGGGCCCCTGGCCCTGACTGCAAAAAATCCTTATATCGAAGGATGGACCCCACACCGAAGTTGTCCCCACCTCAAACTTGTGCTGCCCTGATAGACCCAAGGGAGCCCTACAAACTGACATCAGGAACCTGGACTGCTGAGTTTTCTTTCCCAGGGAAAATGGAAAAAGGATGTGCCCAGGGGCCCCTGGCCCTGACGGCAAAAAATCCTTATATCGAAGGATGGAGCCCACACCGAAGTTGTCCCCTCCTCAAACTTGTGCTGCCCTGATAGACCCAAGGGAGCCCTACAAACTGACATCAGGAACCTGGACTGCTGAGTTTTCTTTCCCAGGGAAAATGGAAAAAGGATGTGCCCGGGGGCCCCTGGCCCTGACTGCAAAGAATCCTTATATCGAAGGATGGACCCCACACCGAAGATGTCCCCACCTCAAACTTGTGCTGCCCTGATAGACCCAAGGGAGCCCTACAAACTGACATCAGGAACCTGGACTGCTGACTTTTCTTTCCCAGGGAAAATGGAAAAAGGATGTGCCCAGGGAACCCTGGCCCTGACTGCCAAAAATTCTTATATCGAAGGATGGACCCCACACCGAAGTTGTCCCCACCTCAAACTTGTGCTGCCCTGATAGACCCAAGGGAGCCCTACAAACTGACATCAGGAACCTGGACTGCTGAGTTTTCTTTCCCAGGGAAAATGGAAAAAGGATGTGCCCAGGGGCCCCTGGCCCTGACTGCAAAAAATCCTTATATCGAAGGATGGACCCCACACCGAAGTTGTCCCCACCTCAAACTTGTGCTGCCCTGATAGACCCAAGTGAGCCCTACAAACTGACATCAGGAACCTGGACTGCTGAGTTTTCTTTCCCAGGGAAAATGGAAAAAGGATGTGCCCAGGGGCCCCTGGCCCTGACTGCAAAGAATCCTTATATCGAAGGATGGACCCCACACCGAAGTTGTCCCCACCTCAAACTTGTGCTGCCCTGATAGACCCAAGGGAGCCCTACAAACTGACATCAGGAACCTGGACTGCTGAGTTTTCTTTCCCAGGGAAAATGGAAAAAGGATGTGCCCAGAGGCCCCTGGACATGGGCTGGGGCCTCACTGCAAAGAATCCTTATATCGAAGGATGGACCCCACACCGAAGTTGTCCCCACCTCAAACTTGTGCTGCCCTGATAGACCCAAGGGAGCCCTACAAACTGACATCAGGAACCTGGACTGCTGAGTTTTCTTTCCCAGGGAAAATGGAAAAAGGATGTTCCCAGAGTCCCCTGGACATGGGCTGGGGCCTCACTGCAAAGAATCCTTATATCGAAGGATGGACCCCACACCGAAGATGTGCCCACCTCAAACTTGTGCTGCCCTGATAGACCCAAGGGAGCCCTACAAACTGACATCAGGAACCTGGACTGCTGAGTTTTCTTTCCCAGGGAAAATGGAAAAAGGATGTGCCCAGGGGCCCCTGGACATGGGCTGGGGCCTCACCGCAAAGAATCCTTATATCGAAGGATGGACCCCAGACCGAAGTTGTCCCCACCTCAAACTTGTGCTGCCCTGATAGACCCAAGGGAACCCTACAAACTGACATCAGGAACCTGGACTGCTGAGTTTTCTTTCCCAGGGAAAATGGAAAAAGGATGTGCCCAGGGGCCCCTGGCCCTGGGCTGGGCCTCACTGCAAAGAATCCTTATATCGAACGATGGACCCCACACCGAACTTGTCCCCACCTCAAACTTGTGCTGCCCTGATAGACCCAAGGGAGCCCTACAAACTGACATCAGGAACCTGGACTGCTGAGTTTTCTTTCCCAGGGAAAATGGAAAAAGGATGTGCCCAGGGGCCCCTGGCCCTGGGACCCTGGCCCTGACTGCAAAAAATCCTTATATCGAAGGATGGACCCCACACCGAAGTTGTCCCCACCTCAAACTTGTGCTGCCCTGATACACCCAAGGGAGCCCTACAAACTGACATCAGGAACCTGGACTGCTGAGTTTTCTTTCCCAGGGAAAATGGAAAAAGGATGTGCCCAGGGGCCCCTGGCCCTGGGCTGGGGCCTCACTGCAAAGAATCCTTATATCGAAGGATGGACCCCACACCGAAGTTGTCCCCACCTCAAACTTGTGCTGCCCTGATAGACCCAAGGGAGCCCTACAAACTGACATCAGGAACTTGGACTGATGAGTTTTCTTTCCCAGGGAAAATGGAAAAAGGTTGTGCCCAGGGGCCCCTAGCCCTGACTGCAAAAAATCCTTATATCGAAGGATGGAGCCCACACTGAAATTGTCCCCTCCTCAAACTTGTGCTGCCCTGATAGACCCAAGGGAGCCCTACAAACTGACATCAGGAACCTGGACTGCTGAGTTTTCTTTCCCAGGGAAAATGGAAAAAGGATGTGCCCAGGGGCCCCTGGCCCTGACTGCAAAGAATCCTTATATAGAAGGATGGACCCCACACCGAAGTTGTCCCCACCTCAAACTAGTGCTGCCCTGATAGACCCAAGGGAACCCTACAAACTGACATCAGGAACCTGGACTGCTGAGTTTTCTATCCCAGGGAAAATGGAAAAAGGATGTGCCCAGGGTTCCCTGGCCCTGGGCTGGTGCCTCACTGCAAAAAAACCTTATATCGAAGGATGGACCCCAGACCGAAGTTGTCCCCACCTCAAACTTGTGCTGCCCTGATAGACCCAAGGGAGCCCTACAAACTGACATCAGGAACCTGGACTGCTGACTTTTCTTTCCCAGGGAAAATGGCCAAAGGATGTGCCCAGGGGCTCCTGGCCCTGGGCTGGGGCCTCACTGCAAAAAATCCTTATATCGAAGGATGGACCCCACACCGAAGTTGTCCCCACCTCAAACTTGTGCTGCCCTGATAGACCCAAGGGAGCCCTACAAACTGACATCAGGAACCTGGACTGCTGAGTTTTCTTTCCCAGGGAAAATGGAAAAAGGATGTGCCCGGGGGCCCCTGGCCCTGACTGCAAAGAATCCTTATATCGAAGGATGGACCCCACACCAAAGTTGTCCCCACCTCAAACTTGTGCTGCCCTGATAGACCCAAGGGAGCCCTACAAACTGACATCAGGAACCTGGACTGCTGAGTTTTCTTTCCCAGGGAAAATGGAAAAAGGATGTGCCCAGGGGCCCCTGGCCCTGACTGCAAAAAATCCGTATATCGAAGGATGGACCCCACACCGAAGTTGTCCCCACCTCAAACTTGTGCTGCCCTGATAGACCCAAGGGAGCCCTACAAACTGACATCAGGAACCTGGACTGCTGAGTTTTCTTTCCCAGGGAAAATGGAAAAAGGATGTGCCCAGGGGCCCCTGGCCCTGACTGCAAAAAATCCTTATATCGAAGGATGGACCCCACACCGAAGTTGTCCCCACCTCAAACTTGTGCTGCCCTGATAGACCCAAGGGAGCCCTACAGACTCACATCAGGAACCTGGACTGCTGAGTTTACTTTTCCCAGGGAAAATGGAAAAAGGATGTGCCCAGGGGCCCCTGGCCCTGGGCTGGGGCCTCACTGCAAAGAATCCTTATATCGAAGGATGGACCCCACACCGAAGTTGTCCCCACCTCAAACTTGTGCTGCCCTGATAGACCCAAGGGAGCCCTACAAACTGACATCAGGAACCTGGACTGCTGAGTTTTCTTTCCCAGTGAAAATGGAAAAAGGATGTGCCCAGGGGCCCCTGGCCCTGCGACCCTGGCCCTGACTGCAAAAAATCCTTATATCGAAGGATGGAGCCCACACCGAATTTGTCCCCACCTCAAACTTGTGCTGCCCTGATAGACCCAAGGGAGCCCTACAAACTGACATCAGGAACCTGGACTGCTGACTTTTCTTTCCCAGGGAAAATGGAAAAAGGATGTGCCCAGGGGCCCCTGGCCCTGGGCTGGTGCCTCACTGCAAAGAATCCTTATATCGAAGGATGGACCCCACACCGAAGTTGTCCCCACCTCAAACTTGTGCTGCCCTGATAGACCCAAGGGAGCCCTACAAACTGACATCAGGAACCTGGACTGCTGAGTTTTCTTTCCCAGGGAAAATGGAAAAAGGATGTGCCCAGGGGCCCCTGGCCCTGACTGCAAAAAATCCTTATATCGAAGGATGGACCCCACACCGAAGTTGTCCCCACCTCAAACTTGTGCTGCCCTGATAGACCCAAGGGAGCCCTACAAACTGACATCAGGAACCTGGACTGCTGAGTTTTCTTTCCCAGGGAAAATGGAAAAAGGATGTGCCCAGAGGCCCCTGGACATGGGCTGGGGCCTCACTGCAAAGAATCCTTATATCGAAGGATGGACCCCACACCGAAGTTGTCCCCACCTCAAACTTGTGCTGCCCTGATAGACCCAAGGGAGCCCTACAAACTGACATCAGGAACCTGGACTGCTGAGTTTTCTTTCCCAGGGAAAATGGAAAAAGGATGTGCCCGGGGGCCCCTGGCCCTGACTGCAAAGAATCCGTATATCGAAGGATGGACCCCACACCAAAGTTGTCCCCACCTCAAACTTGTGCTGCCCTGATAGACCCAAGGGAGCCCTACAAACTGACATCAGGAACCTGGACTGCTGAGTTTTCTTTCCCAGGGAAAATGGAAAAAGGATGTGCCCAGGGGCCCCTGGCCCTGACTGCAAAAAATCCTTATATCGAAGGATGGACCCCACACCGAAGTTGTCCCCACCTCAAACTTGTGCTGCCCTGATAGACCCAAGGGAGCCCTACAAACTGACATCAGGAACCTGGACTGCTGAGTTTTCTTTCCCAGGGAAAATGGAAAAAGGATGTGCCCAGGGGCCTCTGGCCCTGACTGCAAAAAATCCTTATATCGAAGGATGGAGCCCACACCGAAGTTGTCCCCTCCTCAAACTTGTGCTGCCCTGATAGACCCAAGGGAGCCCTACAAACTGACATCAGGAACCTGGACTGCTGAGTTTTCTTTCCCAGGGAAAATGGAAAAAGGATGTGCCCGGGGGCCCCTGGCCCTGACTGCAAAGAATCCTTATATCGAAGGATGGACCCCACACCGAAGATGTCCCCACCTCAAACTTGTGCTGCCCTGATAGACCCAAGGGAGCCCTACAAACTGACATCAGGAACCTGGACTGCTGAGTTTTCTTTCCCAGGGAAAATGGAAAAAGGATGTGCCCAGGGAACCCTGGCCCTGACTGCCAAAAATTCTTATATCGAAGGATGGACCCCACACCGAAGTTGTCCCCACCTCAAACTTGTGCTGCCCTGATAGACCCAAGGGAGCCCTACAAACTGACATCAGGAACCTGGACTGCTGAGTTTTCTTTCCGAGGGAAAATGGAAAAAGGATGTGCCCGGGGGCCCCTGGCCCTGACTGCAAAGAATCCTTATATCGAAGGATGGACCCCACACCGAAGTTGTCCCCACCTCAAACTTGTGCTGCCCTGATAGACCCAAGGGAGCCCTACAAACTGACATCAGGAACCTGGACTGCTGAGTTTTCTTTCCCAGGGAAAATGGAAAAAGGATGTGCCCAGGGGCCCCTGGCCCTGACTGCAAAAAATCCTTATATCGAAGGATGGACCCCACACCGAAGTTGTCCCCACCTCAAACTTGTGCTGCCCTGATAGACCCAAGGGAGCCCTACAAACTGACATCAGGAACCTGGACTGCTGAGTTTTCTTTCCCAGTGAAAATGGAAAAAGGATGTGCCCAGGGGCCCCTGGCCCTGCGACCCTGGCCCTGACTGCAAAAAATCCTTATATCGAAGGATGGAGCCCACACCGAATTTGTCCCCACCTCAAACTTGTGCTGCCCTGATAGACCCAAGGGAGCCCTACAAACTGCCATCAGGAACCTGGACTGCTGACTTTTCTTTCCCAGGGAAAATGGAAAAAGGATGTGCCCAGGGGCCCCTGGCCCTGGGCTGGGGCCTCACTGCAAAGAATCCTTATATCGAAGGATGGACCCCACACCGAAGTTGTCCCCACCTCAAACTTGTGCTGCCCTGATAGACCCAAGGGAGCCCTACAAACTGACATCAGGAACCTGGACTGCTGAGTTTTCTTTCCCAGGGAAAATGGAAAAAGGATGTGCCCAGGGGCCCCTGGCCCTGACTGCAAAAAATCCTTATATCGAAGGATGGACCCCACACCGAAGTTGTCCCCACCTCAAACTTGTGCTGCCCTGATAGACCCAAGTGAGCCCTACAAACTGACATCAGGAACCTGGACTGCTGAGTTTTCTTTCCCAGGGAAAATGGAAAAAGGATGTGCCCAGGGGCCCCTGGCCCTGACTGCAAAGAATCCTTATATCGAAGGATGGACCCCACACCGAAGTTGTCCCCACCTCAAACTTGTGCTGCCCTGATAGACCCAAGGGAGCCCTACAAACTGACATCAGGAACCTGGACTGCTGAGTTTTCTTTCCCAGGGAAAATGGAAAAAGGATGTGCCCAGAGGCCCCTGGACATGGGCTGGGGCCTCACTGCAAAGAATCCTTATATCGAAGGATGGACCCCACACCGAAGTTGTCCCCACCTCAAACTTGTGCTGCCCTGATAGACCCAAGGGAGCCCTACAAACTGACATCAGGAACCTGGACTGCTGAGTTTTCTTTCCCAGGGAAAATGGAAAAAGGATGTGCCCAGAGTCCCCTGGACATGGGCTGGGGCCTCACTGCAAAGAATCCTTATATCGAAGGATGGACCCCACACCGAAGATGTGCCCACCTCAAACTTGTGCTGCCCTGATAGACCCAAGGGAGCCCTACAAACTGACATCAGGAACCTGGACTGCTGAGTTTTCTTTCCCAGGGAAAATGGAAAAAGGATGTGCCCAGGGGCCCCTGGACATGGGCTGGGGCCTCACTGCAAAGAATCCTTATATCGAAGGATGGACCCCACACCGAAGATGTGCCCACCTCAAACTTGTGCTGCCCTGATAGACCCAAGGGAACCCTACAAACTGACATCAGGAACCTGGACTGCTGAGTTTTCTTTCCCAGGGAAAATGGAAAAAGGATGTGCCCAGGGGCCCCTGGCCCTGGGCTGGGCCTCACTGCAAAGAATCCTTATATCGAACGATGGACCCCACACCGAAGTTGTCCCCACCTCAAACTTGTGCTGCCCTGATAGACCCAAGGGAGCCCTACAAACTGACATCAGGAACCTGGACTGCTGAGTTTTCTTTCCCAGGGAAAATGGAAAAAGGATGTGCCCAGGGGCCCCTGGCCCTGGGACCCTGGCCCTGACTGCAAAAAATCCTTATATCGAAGGATGGACCCCACACCGAAGTTGTCCCCACCTCAAACTTGTGCTGCCCTGATACACCCAAGGGAGCCCTACAAACTGACATCAGGAACCTGGACTGCTGAGTTTTCTTTCCCAGGGAAAATGGAAAAAGGATGTGCCCAGGGGCCCCTGGCCCTGGGCTGGGGCCTCACTGCAAAGAATCCTTATATCGAAGGATGGACCCCACACCGAAGTTGTCCCCGCCTCAAACTTGTGCTGCCCTGATAGACCCAAGGGAGCCCTACAAACTGACATCAGGAACTTGGACTGATGAGTTTTCTTTCCCAGGGAAAATGGAAAAAGGTTGTGCCCAGGGGCCCCTAGCCCTGACTGCAAAAAATCCTTATATCGAAGGATGGAGCCCACACCGAAATTGTCCCCTCCTCAAACTTGTGCTGCCCTGATAGACCCAAGGGAGCCCTACAAACTGACATCAGGAACCTGGACTGCTGAGTTTTCTTTCCCAGGGAAAATGGAAAAAGGATGTGCCCAGGGGCCCCTGGCCCTGACTGCAAAGAATCCTTATATAGAAGGATGGACCCCACACCGAAGTTGTCCCCACCTCAAACTAGTGCTGCCCTGATAGACCCAAGGGAACCCTACAAACTGACATCAGGAACCTGGACTGCTGAGTTTTCTATCCCAGGGAAAATGGAAAAAGGATGTGCCCAGGGTTCCCTGGCCCTGGGCTGGTGCCTCACTGCAAAAAAACCTTATATCGAAGGATGGACCCCAGACCGAAGTTGTCCCCACCTCAAACTTGTGCTGCCGTGATAGACCCAAGGGAGCCCTACAAACTGACATCAGGAACCTGGACTGCTGACTTTTCTTTCCCAGGGAAAATGGCCAAAGGATGTGCCCAGGGGCTCCTGGCCCTGGGCTGGGGCCTCACTGCAAAAAATCCTTATATCGAAGGATGGACCCCACACCGAAGTTGTCCCCACCTCAAACTTGTGCTGCCCTGATAGACCCAAGGGAGCCCTACAAACTGACATCAGGAACCTGGACTGCTGAGTTTTCTTTCCCAGGGAAAATGGAAAAAGGATGTGCCCGGGGGCCCCTGGCCCTGACTGCAAAGAATCCTTATATCGAAGGATGGACCCCACACCAAAGTTGTCCCCACCTCAAACTTGTGCTGCCCTGATAGACCCAAGGGAGCCCTACAAACTGACATCAGGAACCTGGACTGCTGAGTTTTCTTTCCCAGGGAAAATGGAAAAAGGATGTGCCCAGGGGCCCCTGGCCCTGACTGCAAAAAATCCGTATATCGAAGGATGGACCCCACACCGAAGTTGTCCCCACCTCAAACTTGTGCTGCCCTGATAGACCCAAGGGAGCCCTACAAACTGACATCAGGAACCTGGACTGCTGAGTTTTCTTTCCCAGGGAAAATGGAAAAAGGATGTGCCCAGGGGCCCCTGGCCCTGACTGCAAAAAATCCTTATATCGAAGGATGGACCCCACACCGAAGTTGTCCCCACCTCAAACTTGTGCTGCCCTGATAGACCCAAGGGAGCCCTACAGACTCACATCAGGAACCTGGACTGCTGAGTTTACTTTTCCCAGGGAAAATGGAAAAAGGATGTGCCCAGGGGCCCCTGGCCCTGGGCTGGGGCCTCACTGCAAAGAATCCTTATATCGAAGGATGGACCCCACACCGAAGTTGTCCCCACCTCAAACTTGTGCTGCCCTGATAGACCCAAGGGAGCCCTACAAACTGACATCAGGAACCTGGACTGCTATGTTTTCTTTCCCAGGGAAAATGGAAAAAGGATGTGCCCAGGGAACCCTGGCCCTGACTGCCAAAAATTCTTATATCAAAGGATGGACCCCACACCGAAGTTGTCCCCACCTCAAACTTGTGCTGCCCTGATAGACCCAAGGGAGCCCTACAAACGGACATCAGGAACCTGGACTGCTGAGTTTTCTTTCCCAGGGAAAATGGAAAAAGGATGTGCCCAGAGGCCCCTGGACATGGGCTGGGGCCTCACTGCAAAGAATCCTTATATCGAAGGATGGACCCCACACCGAAGTTGTCCCCACCTCAAACTTGTGCTGCCCTGATAGACCCAAGGGAGCCCTACAAACTGACATCAGGAACCTGGACTGCTGAGTTTTCTTTCCCAGGGAAAATGGAAAAAGGATGTGCCCAGAGGCCCCTGGACATGGGCTGGGGCCTCACTGCAAAGAATCCTTATATCGAAGGATGGACCCCACACCGAAGATGTGCCCACCTCAAACTTGTGCTGCCCTGATAGACCCAAGGCAGCCCTACAAACTGACATCAGGAACCTGGACTGCTGAGTTTTCTTTCCCAGGGAAAATGGAAAAAGGATGTGCCCAGGGGCCCCTGGACATGGGATGGGGCCTCACTGCAAAGAATCCTTATATCGAAGGATGGACCCCACACCGAAGTTGTCCCCACCTCAAACTTGTGCTGCCCTGATAGACCCAAGGGAGCCCTACAAACTGACATCAGGAACCTGGACTGCTGAGTTTTCTTTCCCAGGGAAAATGGAAAAAGGATGTGCCCAGGGGCCCCTGGCCCTGACTGCAAAAAATCCTTATATCGAAGGATGGACCCCACACCGAAGTTGTCCCCACCTCAAACTTGTGCTGCCCTGATACACCCAAGGGAGCCCTACAAACTGACATCAGGAACCTGGACTGCTGAGTTTTCTTTCCCAGGGAAAATGGAAAAAGGATGTGCCCAGGGGCCCCTGGCCCTGACTGCAAAAAATCCTTATATCGAAGGATGGACCCCACACCGAAGTTGTCCCCACCTCAAACTTGTGCTGCCCTGATAGACCCAAGGGAGCCCTACAGACTGACATCAGGAACCTGGACTGCTGAGTTTACTTTTCCCAGGGAAAATGGAAAAAGGATGTGCCCAGGGGCCCCTGGCCCTGGGCTGGGGCCTCACTGCAAAGAATCCTTATATCGAAGGATGGACCCCACACCGAAGTTGTCCCCACCTCAAACTTGTGCTGCCCTGATAGACCCAAGGGAGCCCTACAAACTGACATCAGGAACCTGGACTGCTGAGTTTTCTTTCCCAGGGAAAATGGAAAAAGGATGTGCCCGGGGGCCCCTGGCCCTGACTGCAAAGAATCCTTATATCGAAGGATGGACCCCACACCGAAGATGTCCCCACCTCAAACTTGTGCTGCCCTGATAGACCCAAGGGAGCCCTACAAACTGACATCAGGAACCTGGACTGCTGAGTTTTCTTTCCCAGGGAAAATGGAAAAAGGATGTGCCCAGGGGCCCCTGGCCCTGACTGCAAAGAATCCGTATATCGAAGGATGGACCCCACACCAAAGTTGTCCCCACCTCAAACTTGTGCTGCCCTGATAGACCCAAGGGAGCCCTACAAACTGACATCAGGAACCTGGACTGCTGAGTTTTCTTTCCCAGGGAAAATGGAAAAAGGATGTGCCCAGGGGCCCCTGGCCCTGACTGCAAAAAATCCTTATATCGAAGGATGGACCCCACACCGAAGTTGTCCCCACCTCAAACTTGTGCTGCCCTGATAGACCCAAGGGAGCCCTACAAACTGACATCAGGAACCTGGACTGCTGAGTTTTCTTTCCCAGGGAAAATGGAAAAAGGATGTGCCCAGGGGCCCCTGGCCCTGACGGCAAAAAATCCTTATATCGAAGGATGGAGCCCACACCGAAGTTGTCCCCTCCTCAAACTTGTGCTGCCCTGATAGACCCAAGGGAGCCCTACAAACTGACATCAGGAACCTGGACTGCTGAGTTTTCTTTCCCAGGGAAAATGGAAAAAGGATGTGCCCGGGGGCCCCTGGCCCTGACTGCAAAGAATCCTTATATCGAAGGATGGACCCCACACCGAAGATGTCCCCACCTCAAACTTGTGCTGCCCTGATAGACCCAAGGGAGCCCTACAAACTGACATCAGGAACCTGGACTGCTGACTTTTCTTTCCCAGGGAAAATGGAAAAAGGATGTGCCCAGGGAACCCTGGCCCTGACTGCCAAAAATTCTTATATCGAAGGATGGACCCCACACCGAAGTTGTCCCCACCTCAAACTTGTGCTGCCCTGATAGACCCAAGGGAGCCCTACAAACTGACATCAGGAACCTGGACTGCTGAGTTTTCTTTCCCAGGGAAAATGGAAAAAGGATGTGCCCAGGGGCCCCTGGCCCTGACTGCAAAAAATCCTTATATCGAAGGATGGACCCCACACCGAAGTTGTCCCCACCTCAAACTTGTGCTGCCCTGATAGACCCAAGTGAGCCCTACAAACTGACATCAGGAACCTGGACTGCTGAGTTTTCTTTCCCAGGGAAAATGGAAAAAGGATGTGCCCAGGGGCCCCTGGCCCTGACTGCAAAGAATCCTTATATCGAAGGATGGACCCCACACCGAAGTTGTCCCCACCTCAAACTTGTGCTGCCCTGATAGACCCAAGGGAGCCCTACAAACTGACATCAGGAACCTGGACTGCTGAGTTTTCTTTCCCAGGGAAAATGGAAAAAGGATGTGCCCAGAGGCCCCTGGACATGGGCTGGGGCCTCACTGCAAAGAATCCTTATATCGAAGGATGGACCCCACACCGAAGTTGTCCCCACCTCAAACTTGTGCTGCCCTGATAGACCCAAGGGAGCCCTACAAACTGACATCAGGAACCTGGACTGCTGAGTTTTCTTTCCCAGGGAAAATGGAAAAAGGATGTTCCCAGAGTCCCCTGGACATGGGCTGGGGCCTCACTGCAAAGAATCCTTATATCGAAGGATGGACCCCACACCGAAGATGTGCCCACCTCAAACTTGTGCTGCCCTGATAGACCCAAGGGAGCCCTACAAACTGACATCAGGAACCTGGACTGCTGAGTTTTCTTTCCCAGGGAAAATGGAAAAAGGATGTGCCCAGGGGCCCCTGGACATGGGCTGGGGCCTCACCGCAAAGAATCCTTATATCGAAGGATGGACCCCACACCGAAGTTGTCCCCACCTCAAACTTGTGCTGCCCTGATAGACCCAAGGGAACCCTACAAACTGACATCAGGAACCTGGACTGCTGAGTTTTCTTTCCCAGGGAAAATGGAAAAAGGATGTGCCCAGGGGCCCCTGGCCCTGGGCTGGGCCTCACTGCAAAGAATCCTTATATCGAACGATGGACCCCACACCGAAGTTGTCCCCACCTCAAACTTGTGCTGCCCTGATAGACCCAAGGGAGCCCTACAAACTGACATCAGGAACCTGGACTGCTGAGTTTTCTTTCCCAGGGAAAATGGAAAAAGGATGTGCCCAGGGGCCCCTGGCCCTGGGACCCTGGCCCTGACTGCAAAAAATCCTTATATCGAAGGATGGACCCCACACCGAAGTTGTCCCCACCTCAAACTTGTGCTGCCCTGATACACCCAAGGGAGCCCTACAAACTGACATCAGGAACCTGGACTGCTGAGTTTTCTTTCCCAGGGAAAATGGAAAAAGGATGTGCCCAGGGGCCCCTGGCCCTGGGCTGGGGCCTCACTGCAAAGAATCCTTATATCGAAGGATGGACCCCACACCGAAGTTGTCCCCACCTCAAACTTGTGCTGCCCTGATAGACCCAAGGGAGCCCTACAAACTGACATCAGGAACTTGGACTGATGAGTTTTCTTTCCCAGGGAAAATGGAAAAAGGTTGTGCCCAGGGGCCCCTAGCCCTGACTGCAAAAAATCCTTATATCGAAGGATGGAGCCCACACCGAAATTGTCCCCTCCTCAAACTTGTGCTGCCCTGATAGACCCAAGGGAGCCCTACAAACTGACATCAGGAACCTGGACTGCTGAGTTTTCTTTCCCAGGGAAAATGGAAAAAGGATGTGCCCAGGGGCCCCTGGCCCTGACTGCAAAGAATCCTTATATAGAAGGATGGACCCCACACCGAAGTTGTCCCCACCTCAAACTAGTGCTGCCCTGATAGACCCAAGGGAACCCTACAAACTGACATCAGGAACCTGGACTGCTGAGTTTTCTATCCCAGGGAAAATGGAAAAAGGATGTGCCCAGGGTTCCCTGGCCCTGGGCTGGTGCCTCACTGCAAAAAAACCTTATATCGAAGGATGGACCCCAGACCGAAGTTGTCCCCACCTCAAACTTGTGCTGCCCTGATAGACCCAAGGGAGCCCTACAAACTGACATCAGGAACCTGGACTGCTGACTTTTCTTTCCCAGGGAAAATGGCCAAAGGATGTGCCCAGGGGCTCCTGGCCCTGGGCTGGGGCCTCACTGCAAAAAATCCTTATATCGAAGGATGGACCCCACACCGAAGTTGTCCCCACCTCAAACTTGTGCTGCCCTGATAGACCCAAGGGAGCCCTACAAACTGACATCAGGAACCTGGACTGCTGAGTTTTCTTTCCCAGGGAAAATGGAAAAAGGATGTGCCCGGGGGCCCCTGGCCCTGACTGCAAAGAATCCTTATATCGAAGGATGGACCCCACACCAAAGTTGTCCCCACCTCAAACTTGTGCTGCCCTGATAGACCCAAGGGAGCCCTACAAACTGACATCAGGAACCTGGACTGCTGAGTTTTCTTTCCCAGGGAAAATGGAAAAAGGATGTGCCCAGGGGCCCCTGGCCCTGACTGCAAAAAATCCGTATATCGAAGGATGGACCCCACACCGAAGTTGTCCCCACCTCAAACTTGTGCTGCCCTGATAGACCCAAGGGAGCCCTACAAACTGACATCAGGAACCTGGACTGCTGAGTTTTCTTTCCCAGGGAAAATGGAAAAAGGATGTGCCCAGGGGCCCCTGGCCCTGACTGCAAAAAATCCTTATATCGAAGGATGGACCCCACACCGAAGTTGTCCCCACCTCAAACTTGTGCTGCCCTGATAGACCCAAGGGAGCCCTACAGACTCACATCAGGAACCTGGACTGCTGAGTTTACTTTTCCCAGGGAAAATGGAAAAAGGATGTGCCCAGGGGCCCCTGGCCCTGGGCTGGGGCCTCACTGCAAAGAATCCTTATATCGAAGGATGGACCCCACACCGAAGTTGTCCCCACCTCAAACTTGTGCTGCCCTGATAGACCCAAGGGAGCCCTACAAACTGACATCAGGAACCTGGACTGCTATGTTTTCTTTCCCAGGGAAAATGGAAAAAGGATGTGCCCAGGGAACCCTGGCCCTGACTGCCAAAAATTCTTATATCGAAGGATGGACCCCACACCGAAGTTGTCCCCACCTCAAACTTGTGCTGCCCTGATAGACCCAAGGGAGCCCTACAAACGGACATCAGGAACCTGGACTGCTGAGTTTTCTTTCCCAGGGAAAATGGAAAAAGGATGTGCCCAGAGGCCCCTGGACATGGGCTGGGGCCTCACTGCAAAGAATCCTTATATCGAAGGATGGACCCCACACCGAAGATGTGCCCACCTCAAACTTGTGCTGCCCTGATAGACCCAAGGCAGCCCTACAAACTGACATCAGGAACCTGGACTGCTGAGTTTTCTTTCCCAGGGAAAATGGAAAAAGGATGTGCCCAGGGGCCCCTGGACATGGGATGGGGCCTCACTGCAAAGAATCCTTATATCGAAGGATGGACCCCACACCGAAGTTGTCCCCACCTCAAACTTGTGCTGCCCTGATAGACCCAAGGGAGCCCTACAAACTGACATCAGGAACCTGGACTGCTGAGTTTTCTTTCCCAGGGAAAATGGAAAAAGGATGTGCCCAGGGGCCCCTGGCCCTGACTGCAAAGAATCCTTATATCGAAGGATGGACCCCACACCAAAGTTGTCCCCACCTCAAACTTGTGCTGCCCTGATAGACCCAAGGGAGCCCTACAAACTGACATCAGGAACCTGGACTGCTGAGTTTTCTTTCCCAGGGAAAATGGAAAAAGGATGTGCCCAGGGGCCCCTGGCCCTGACTGCAAAAAATCCTTATATCGAAGGATGGACCCCACACCGAAGTTGTCCCCACCTCAAACTTGTGCTGCCCTGATAGACCCAAGGGAGCCCTACAGACTGACATCAGGAACCTGGACTGCTGAGTTTACTTTTCCCAGGGAAAATGGAAAAAGGATGTGCCCAGGGGCCCCTGGCCCTGGGCTGGGGCCTCACTGCAAAGAATCCTTA
This sequence comes from Lonchura striata, assembly GCF_050655825.1. NCBI lineage: Eukaryota > Metazoa > Chordata > Aves > Passeriformes > Estrildidae > Lonchura > Lonchura striata. Next base: position 10,117,752 of record NC_140733.1, on the reverse strand, counting down.
TATCGAAGGATGGACCCCACACCGAAGTTGTCCCCACCTCAAACTTGTGCTGCCCTGATAGACCCAAGGGAGCCCTACAAACTGACATCAGGAACCTGGACTGCTGAGTTTTCTTTCCCAGGGAAAATGGAAAAAGGATGTGCCCGGGGGCCCCTGGCCCTGACTGCAAAGAATCCTTATATCGAAGGATGGACCCCACACCGAAGATGTCCCCACCTCAAACTTGTGCTGCCCTGATAGACCCAAGGGAGCCCTACAAACTGACATCAGGAACCTGGACTGCTGAGTTTTCTTTCCCAGGGAAAATGGAAAAAGGATGTGCCCAGGGGCCCCTGGCCCTGACTGCAAAGAATCCGTATATCGAAGGATGGACCCCACACCAAAGTTGTCCCCACCTCAAACTTGTGCTGCCCTGATAGACCCAAGGGAGCCCTACAAACTGACATCAGGAACCTGGACTGCTGAGTTTTCTTTCCCAGGGAAAATGGAAAAAGGATGTGCCCAGGGGCCCCTGGCCCTGACTGCAAAAAATCCTTATATCGAAGGATGGACCCCACACCGAAGTTGTCCCCACCTCAAACTTGTGCTGCCCTGATAGACCCAAGGGAGCCCTACAAACTGACATCAGGAACCTGGACTGCTGAGTTTTCTTTCCCAGGGAAAATGGAAAAAGGATGTGCCCAGGGGCCCCTGGCCCTGACGGCAAAAAATCCTTATATCGAAGGATGGAGCCCACACCGAAGTTGTCCCCTCCTCAAACTTGTGCTGCCCTGATAGACCCAAGGGAGCCCTACAAACTGACATCAGGAACCTGGACTGCTGAGTTTTCTTTCCCAGGGAAAATGGAAAAAGGATGTGCCCGGGGGCCCCTGGCCCTGACTGCAAAGAATCCTTATATCGAAGGATGGACCCCACACCGAAGATGTCCCCACCTCAAACTTGTGCTGCCCTGATAGACCCAAGGGAGCCCTACAAACTGACATCAGGAACCTGGACTGCTGACTTTTCTTTCCCAGGGAAAATGGAAAAAGGATGTGCCCAGGGGCCCCTGGCCCTGACTGCCAAAAATTCTTATATCGAAGGATGGACCCCACACCGAAGTTGTCCCCACCTCAAACTTGTGCTGCCCTGATAGACCCAAGGGAGCCCTACAAACTGACATCAGGAACCTGGACTGCTGAGTTTTCTTTCCCAGGGAAAATGGAAAAAGGATGTGCCCAGGGGCCCCTGGCCCTGACTGCAAAGAATCCTTTTATCGAAGGATGGACCCCACACCGAAGTTGTCCCCACCTCAAACTTGTGCTGCCCTGATAGACCCAAGGGAGCCCTACAAACTGACATCAGGAACCTGGACTGCTGAGTTTTATTTCCCAGGGAAAATGGAAAAAGGATGTGCCCAGGGGCCCCTGGCCCTGACTGCAAAAAATCCTTATATCGAAGGATGGACCCCACACCGAAGTTGTCCCCACCTCAAACTTGTGCTGCCCTGATAGACCCAAGGGAGCCCTACAAACTGACATCAGGAACCTGGACTGCTGAGTTTTCTTTCCCAGTGAAAATGGAAAAAGGATGTGCCCAGGGGCCCCTGGCCCTGCGACCCTGGCCCTGACTGCAAAGAATCCTTATATCGAAGGATGGACCCCACACCGAAGTTGTCCCCACCTCAAACTTGTGCTGCCCTGATAGACCCAAGGGAGCCCTACAAACTGACATCAGGAACCTGGACTGCTGAGTTTTCTTTCCCAGGGAAAATGGAAAAAGGATGTGCCCAGGGGCCCCTGGCCCTGACTGCAAAAAATCCTTATATCGAAGGATGGACCCCACACCGAAGTTGTCCCCACCTCAAACTTGTGCTGCCCTGATAGACCCAAGTGAGCCCTACAAACTGACATCAGGAACCTGGACTGCTGAGTTTTCTTTCCCAGGGAAAATGGAAAAAGGATGTGCCCAGGGGCCCCTGGCCCTGACTGCAAAGAATCCTTATATCGAAGGATGGACCCCACACCGAAGTTGTCCCCACCTCAAACTTGTGCTGCCCTGATAGACCCAAGGGAGCCCTACAAACTGACATCAGGAACCTGGACTGCTGAGTTTTCTTTCCCAGGGAAAATGGAAAAAGGATGTGCCCAGAGGCCCCTGGACATGGGCTGGGGCCTCACTGCAAAGAATCCTTATATCGAAGGATGGACCCCACACCGAAGTTGTCCCCACCTCAAACTTGTGCTGCCCTGATAGACCCAAGGGAGCCCTACAAACTGACATCAGGAACCTGGACTGCTGAGTTTTCTTTCCCAGGGAAAATGGAAAAAGGATGTTCCCAGAGTCCCCTGGACATCGGCTGGGGCCTCACTGCAAAGAATCCTTATATCGAAGGATGGACCCCACACCGAAGATGTGCCCACCTCAAACTTGTGCTGCCCTGATAGACCCAAGGGAGCCCTACAAACTGACATCAGGAACCTGGACTGCTGAGTTTTCTTTCCCAGGGAAAATGGAAAAAGGATGTGCCCAGGGGCCCCTGGACATGGGCTGGGGCCTCACTGCAAAGAATCCTTATATCGAAGGATGGACCCCACACCGAAGTTGTCCCCACCTCAAACTTGTGCTGCCCTGATAGACCCAAGGGAACCCTACAAACTGACATCAGGAACCTGGACTGCTGAGTTTTCTTTCCCAGGGAAAATGGAAAAAGGATGTGCCCAGGGGCCCCTGGCCCTGGGCTGGGCCTCACTGCAAAGAATCCTTATATCGAAGGATGGACCCCACACCGAAGTTGTCCCCACCTCAAACTTGTGCTGCCCTGATAGACCCAAGGGAGCCCTACAAACTGACATCAGGAACCTGGACTGCTGAGTTTTCTTTCCCAGGGAAAATGGAAAAAGGATGTGCCCAGGGGCCCCTGGCCCTGGGACCCTGGCCCTGACTGCAAAAAATCCTTATATCGAAGGATGGACCCCACACCGAAGTTGTCCCCACCTCAAACTTGTGCTGCCCTGATACACCCAAGGGAGCCCTACAAACTGACATCAGGAACCTGGACTGCTGAGTTTTCTTTCCCAGGGAAAATGGAAAAAGGATGTGCCCAGGGGCCCCTGGCCCTGGGCTGGGGCCTCACTGCAAAAAATCCTTATATCGAAGGATGGACCCCACACCGAAGTTGTCCCCACCTCAAACTTGTGCTGCCCTGATAGACCCAAGGGAGCCCTACAAACTGACATCAGGAACCTGGACTGCTGAGTTTTCTTTCCCAGGGAAAATGGAAAAAGGATGTGCCCAGGGAACCCTGGCCCTGACTGCCAAAAATTCTTATATCGAAGGATGGACCCCACACCGAAGTTGTCCCCACCTCAAACTTGTGCTGCCCTGATAGACCCAAGGGAGCCCTACAAACTGACATCAGGAACCTGGACTGCTGAGTTTTCTTTCCCAGGGAAAATGGAAAAAGGATGTGCCCGGGGGCCCCTGGCCCTGACTGCAAAGAATCCTTATATAGAAGGATGGACCCCACACCGAAGTTGTCCCCACCTCAAACTAGTGCTGCCCTGATAGACCCAAGGGAACCCTACAAACTGACATCAGGAAACTGGACTGCTGAGTTTTCTATCCCAGGGAAAATGGAAAAAGGATGTGCCCAGGGTTCCCTGGCCCTGGGCTGGTGCCTCACTACAAAAAAACCTTATATCGAAGGATGGACCCCAGACCGAAGTTGTCCCCACCTCAAACTTGTGCTGCCCTGATAGACCCAAGGGAGCCCTACAAACTGACATCAGGAACCTGGACTGCTGACTTTTCTTTCCCAGGGAAAATGGCCAAAGGATGTGCCCAGGGGCTCCTGGCCCTGGGCTGGGGCCTCACTGCAAAAAATCCTTATATCGAAGGATGGACCCCACACCGAAGATGTCCCCACCTCAAACTTGTGCTGCCCTGATAGACCCAAGGGAGCCCTACAAACTGACATCAGGAACCTGGACTGCTGAGTTTTCTTTCCCAGGGAAAATGGAAAAAGGATGTGCCCAGGGGCCCCTGGCCCTGACTGCAAAAAATCCTTATATCGAAGGATGGACCCCACACCGAAGTTGTCCCCACCTCAAACTTGTGCTGCCCTGATAGACCCAAGGGAGCCCTACAAACTGACATCAGGAACCTGGACTGCTGAGTTTTCTTTCCCAGGGAAAATGGAAAAAGGATGTGCCCAGGGGCCCCTGGCCCTGACTGCAAAGAATCCTTATATCGAAGGATGGACCCCACACCGAAGTTGTCCCCACCTCAAACTTGTGCTGCCCTGATAGACCCAAGGGAGCCCTACAAACTGACATCAGGAACCTGGACTGCTGAGTTTTCTTTCCCAGGGAAAATGGAAAAAGGATGTGCCCAGAGGCCCCTGGACATGGGCTGGGGCCTCACTGCAAAGAATCCTTATATCGAAGGATGGACCCCACACCGAAGTTGTCCCCACCTCAAACTTGTGCTGCCCTGATAGACCCAAGGGAGCCCTACAAACTGACATCAGGAACCTGGACTGCTGAGTTTTCTTTCCCAGGGAAAATGGAAAAAGGATGTTCCCAGAGTCCCCTGGACATCGGCTGGGGCCTCACTGCAAAGAATCCTTATATCGAAGGATGGACCCCACACCGAAGATGTGCCCACCTCAAACTTGTGCTGCCCTGATAGACCCAAGGGAGCCCTACAAACTGACATCAGGAACCTGGACTGCTGAGTTTTCTTTCCCAGGGAAAATGGAAAAAGGATGTGCCCAGGGGCCCCTGGACATGGGCTGGGGCCTCACTGCAAAGAATCCTTATATCGAAGGATGGACCCCACACCGAAGTTGTCCCCACCTCAAACTTGTGCTGCCCTGATAGACCCAAGGGAGCCCTACAAACTGACATCAGGAACCTGGACTGCTGAGTTTTCTTTCCCAGGGAAAATGGAAAAAGGATGTGCCCAGGGGCCCCTGGCCCTGGGACCCTGGCCCTGACTGCAAAAAATCCTTATATCGAAGGATGGACCCCACACCGAAGTTGTCCCCACCTCAAACTTGTGCTGCCCTGATACACCCAAGGGAGCCCTACAAACTGACATCAGGAACCTGGACTGCTGAGTTTTCTTTCCCAGGGAAAATGGAAAAAGGATGTGCCCAGGGGCCCCTGGCCCTGGGCTGGGGCCTCACTGCAAAAAATCCTTATATCGAAGGATGGACCCCACACCGAAGTTGTCCCCACCTCAAACTTGTGCTGCCCTGATAGACCCAAGGGAGCCCTACAAACTGACATCAGGAACCTGGACTGCTGAGTTTTCTTTCCCAGGGAAAATGGAAAAAGGATGTGCCCAGGGAACCCTGGCCCTGACTGCCAAAAATTCTTATATCGAAGGATGGACCCCACACCGAAGTTGTCCCCACCTCAAACTTGTGCTGCCCTGATAGACCCAAGGGAGCCCTACAAACTGACATCAGGAACCTGGACTGCTGAGTTTTCTTTCCCAGGGAAAATGGAAAAAGGATGTGCCCGGGGGCCCCTGGCCCTGACTGCAAAGAATCCTTATATAGAAGGATGGACCCCACACCGAAGTTGTCCCCACCTCAAACTAGTGCTGCCCTGATAGACCCAAGGGAACCCTACAAACTGACATCAGGAAACTGGACTGCTGAGTTTTCTATCCCAGGGAAAATGGAAAAAGGATGTGCCCAGGGTTCCCTGGCCCTGGGCTGGTGTCTCACTGCAAAAAAACCTTATATCGAAGGATGGACCCCAGACCGAAGTTGTCCCCACCTCAAACTTGTGCTGCCCTGATAGACCCAAGGGAGCCCTACAAACTGACATCAGGAACCTGGACTGCTGACTTTTCTTTCCCAGGGAAAATGGCCAAAGGATGTGCCCAGGGGCTCCTGGCCCTGGGCTGGGGCCTCACTACAAAAAATCCTTATATCGAAGGATGGACCCCACACCGAAGATGTCCCCACCTCAAACTTGTGCTGCCCTGATAGACCCAAGGGAGCCCTACAAACTGACATCAGGAACCTGGACTGCTGAGTTTTCTTTCCCAGGGAAAATGGAAAAAGGATGTGCCCGGGGGCCCCTGGCCCTGACTGCAAAGAATCCTTATATCGAAGGATGGACCCCACACCAAAGATGTCCCCACCTCAAACTTGTGCTGCCCTGATAGACCCAAGGGAGCCCTACAAACTGACATCAGGAACCTGGACTGCTGAGTTTTCTTTCCCAGGGAAAATGGAAAAAGGATGTGCCCAGGGGCCCCTGGCCCTGATTGCAAAGAATCCTTATATCGAAGGATGGACCCCACACCAAAGTTGTCCCCACCTCAAACTTGTGCTGCCCTGATAGACCCAAGGGAGCCCTACAAACTGACATCAGGAACCTGGACTGCTGAGTTTTCTTTCCCAGGGAAAATGGAAAAAGGATGTGCCCAGGGGCCCCTGGCCCTGACTGCAAAAAATCCTTATATCGAAGGATGGACCCCACACTGAAGTTGTCCCCACCTCAAACTTGTGCTGCCCTGATAGACCCAAGGGAGCCCTACAAACTGACATCAGGAACCTGGACTGCTGAGTTTTCTTTCCCAGGGAAAATGGAAAAAGGATGTGCCCAGGGGCCCCTGGCCCTGACTGCAAAAAATCCTTATATCGAAGGATGGACCCCACACCGAAGTTGTCCCCACCTCAAACTTGTGCTGCCCTGATAGACCCAAGGGAGCCCTACAGACTGACATCAGGAACCTGGACTGCTGAGTTTACTTTTCCCAGGGAAAATGGAAAAAGGATGTGCCCAGGGGCCCCTGGCCCTGGGCTGGGGCCTCACTGCAAAGAATCCTTATATCGAAGGATGGACCCCACACCGAAGTTGTCCCCACCTCAAACTTGTGCTGCCCTGATAGACCCAAGGGAGCCCTACAAACTGACATCAGGAACCTGGACTGCTGAGTTTTCTTTCCCAGGGAAAATGGAAAAAGGATGTGCCCAGGGAACCCTGGCCCTGACTGCCAAAAATTCTTATATCGAAGGATGGACCCCACACCGAAGTTGTCCCCACCTCAAACTTGTGCTGCCCTGATAGACCCAAGGGAGCCCTACAAACTGACATCAGGAACCTGGACTGCTGAGTTTTCTTTCCCAGGGAAAATGGAAAAAGGATGTGCCCGGGGGCCCCTGGCCCTGACTGCAAAGAATCCTTATATCGAAGGATGGACCCCACACCGAAGATGTCCCCACCTCAAACTTGTGCTGCCCTGATAGACCCAAGGGAGCCCTACAAACTGACATCAGGAACCTGGACTGCTGAGTTTTCTTTCCCAGGGAAAATGGAAAAAGGATGTGCCCAGAGGCCCCTGGACATGGGCTGGGGCCTCACTGCAAAGAATCCTTATATCGAAGGATGGACCCCACACCGAAGTTGTCCCCACCTCAAACTTGTGCTGCCCTGATAGACCCAAGGGAGCTTTACAAACTGACATCAGGAACCTGGACTGCTGAGTTTTCTTTCCCAGGGAAAATGGAAAAAGGATGTTCCCAGAGGCCCCTGGACATGGGCTGGGGCCTCACTGCAAAGAATCCTTATATCGAAGGATGGACCCCACACCGAAGATGTGCCCACCTCAAACTTGTGCTGCCCTGATAGACCCAAGGCAGCCCTACAAACTGACATCAGGAACCTGGACTGCTGAGTTTTCTTTCCCAGGGAAAATGGAAAAAGGATGTGCCCAGGGGCCCCTGGACATGGGATGGGGCCTCACTGCAAAGAATCCTTATATCGAAGGATGGACCCCACACCAAAGTTGTCCCCACCTCAAACTTGTGCTGCCCTGATAGACCCAAGGGAGCCCTACAAACTGACATCAGGAACCTGAACTGCTGAGTTTTCTTTCCCAGGGAAAATGGAAAAAGGATGTGCCCAGGGGCCCCTGGCCCTGACTGCAAAGAATCCTTATATCGAAGGATGGACCCCACACCGAAGTTGTCCCCACCTCAAACTTGTGCTGCCCTGATAGACCCAAGGGAGCCCTACAAACTGACATCAGGAACCTGGACTGCTGAGTTTTCTTTCCCAGGGAAAATGGAAAAAGGATGTGCCCAGGGGCCCCTGGCCCTGACTGCAAAAAATCCTTATATCGAAGGATGGACCCCACACCGAAGTTGTCCCCACCTCAAACTTGTGCTGCCCTGATAGACCCAAGGGAGCCCTACAAACTGACATCAGGAACCTGGACTGCTGAGTTTTCTTTCCCAGGGAAAATGGAAAAAGGATGTGCCCAGGGGCCCCTGGCCCTGACTGCAAAAAATCCTTATATCGAAGGATGGACCCCACACCGAAGTTGTCCCCACCTCAAACTTGTGCTGCCCTGATAGACCCAAGGGAGCCCTACAGACTGACATCAGGAACCTGGACTGCTGAGTTTACTTTTCCCAGGGAAAATGGAAAAAGGATGTGCCCAGGGGCCCCTGGCCCTGGGCTGGGGCCTCACTGCAAAGAATCCTTATATCGAAGGATGGACCCCACACCGAAGTTGTCCCCACCTCAAACTTGTGCTACCCTGATAGACCCAAGGGAGCCCTACAAACTGACATCAGGAACCTGGACTGCTGAGTTTTCTTTCCCAGGGAAAATGGAAAAAGGATGTGCCCAGGGGCCCCTGGCCCTGACTGCAAAGAATCCGTATATCGAAGGATGGACCCCACACCAAAGTTGTCCCCACCTCAAACTTGTGCTGCCCTGATAGACCCAAGGGAGCCCTACAAACTGACATCAGGAACCTGGACTGCTGAGTTTTCTTTCCCAGGGAAAATGGAAAAAGGATGTGCCCAGGGGCCCCTGGCCCTGACTGCAAAAAATCCTTATATCGAAGGATGGACCCCACACCGAAGTTGTCCCCACCTCAAACTTGTGCTGCCCTGATAGACCCAAGGGAGCCCTACAAACTGACATCAGGAACCTGGACTGCTGAGTTTTCTTTCCCAGGGAAAATGGAAAAAGGATGTGCCCGGGGGCCCCTGGCCCTGACTGCAAAGAATCCTTATATCGAAGGATGGACCCCACACCGAAGATGTCCCCACCTCAAACTTGTGCTGCCCTGATAGACCCAAGGGAGCCCTACAAACTGACATCAGGAACCTGGACTGCTGAGTTTTCTTTCCCAGGGAAAATGGAAAAAGGATGTGCCCAGGGAACCCTGGACCTGACTGCCAAAAATTCTTATATCGAAGGATGGACCCCACACCGAAGTTGTCCCCACCTCAAACTTGTGCTGCCCTGATAGACCCAAGGGAGCCCTACAAACTGACATCAGGAACCTGGACTGCTGAGTTTTCTTTCCCAGGGAAAATGGAAAAAGGATGTGCCCGGGGGCCCCTGGCCCTGACTGCAAAGAATCCTTATATCGAAGGATGGACCCCACACCGAAGATGTCCCCACCTCAAACTTGTGCTGCCCTGATAGACCCAAGGGAGCCCTACAAACTGACATCAGGAACCTGGACTGCTGAGTTTTCTTTCCCAGGGAAAATGGAAAAAGGATGTGCCCAGGGGCCCCTGGCCCTGACTGAAAAGAATCCGTATATCGAAGGATGGACCCCACACCAAAGTTGTCCCCACCTCAAACTTGTGCTGCCCTGATAGACCCAAGGGAGCCCTACAAACTGACATCAGGAACCTGGACTGCTGAGTTTTCTTTCCCAGGGAAAATGGAAAAAGGATGTGCCCAGAGGCCCCTGGACATGGGCTGGGGCCTCACTGCAAAGAATCCTTATATCGAAGGATGGACCCCACACCGAAGTTGTCCCCACCTCAAACTTGTGCTGCCCTGATAGACCCAAGGGAGCTTTACAAACTGACATCAGGAACCTGGACTGCTGAGTTTTCTTTCCCAGGGAAAATGGAAAAAGGATGTTCCCAGAGGCCCCTGGACATGGGCTGGGGCCTCACTGCAAAGAATCCTTATATCGAAGGATGGACCCCACACCGAAGATGTGCCCACCTCAAACTTGTGCTGCCCTGATAGACCCAAGGCAGCCCTACAAACTGACATCAGGAACCTGGACTGCTGAGTTTTCTTTCCCAGGGAAAATGGAAAAAGGATGTGCCCAGGGGCCCCTGGACATGGGATGGGGCCTCACTGCAAAGAATCCTTATATCGAAGGATGGACCCCACACCAAAGTTGTCCCCACCTCAAACTTGTGCTGCCCTGATAGACCCAAGGGAGCCCTACAAACTGACATCAGGAACCTGAACTGCTGAGTTTTCTTTCCCAGGGAAAATGGAAAAAGGATGTGCCCAGGGGCCCCTGGCCCTGACTGCAAAGAATCCTTATATCGAAGGATGGACCCCACACCGAAGTTGTCCCCACCTCAAACTTGTGCTGCCCTGATAGACCCAAGGGAGCCCTACAAACTGACATCAGGAACCTGGACTGCTGAGTTTTCTTTCCCAGGGAAAATGGAAAAAGGATGTGCCCAGGGGCCCCTGGCCCTGACTGCAAAAAATCCTTATATCGAAGGATGGACCCCACACCGAAGTTGTCCCCACCTCAAACTTGTGCTGCCCTGATAGACCCAAGGGAGCCCTACAAACTGACATCAGGAACCTGGACTGCTGAGTTTTCTTTCCCAGGGAAAATGGAAAAAGGATGTGCCCAGGGGCCCCTGGCCCTGACTGCAAAAAATCCTTATATCGAAGGATGGACCCCACACCGAAGTTGTCCCCACCTCAAACTTGTGCTGCCCTGATAGACCCAAGGGAGCCCTACAGACTGACATCAGGAACCTGGACTGCTGAGTTTACTTTTCCCAGGGAAAATGGAAAAAGGATGTGCCCAGGGGCCCCTGGCCCTGGGCTGGGGCCTCACTGCAAAGAATCCTTATATCGAAGGATGGACCCCACACCGAAGTTGTCCCCACCTCAAACTTGTGCTACCCTGATAGACCCAAGGGAGCCCTACAAACTGACATCAGGAACCTGGACTGCTGAGTTTTCTTTCCCAGGGAAAATGGAAAAAGGATGTGCCCAGGGGCCCCTGGCCCTGACTGCAAAGAATCCGTATATCGAAGGATGGACCCCACACCAAAGTTGTCCCCACCTCAAACTTGTGCTGCCCTGATAGACCCAAGGGAGCCCTACAAACTGACATCAGGAACCTGGACTGCTGAGTTTTCTTTCCCAGGGAAAATGGAAAAAGGATGTGCCCAGGGGCCCCTGGCCCTGACTGCAAAAAATCCTTATATCGAAGGATGGACCCCACACCGAAGTTGTCCCCACCTCAAACTTGTGCTGCCCTGATAGACCCAAGGGAGCCCTACAAACTGACATCAGGAACCTGGACTGCTGAGTTTTCTTTCCCAGGGAAAATGGAAAAAGGATGTGCCCGGGGGCCCCTGGCCCTGACTGCAAAGAATCCTTATATCGAAGGATGGACCCCACACCGAAGATGTCCCCACCTCAAACTTGTGCTGCCCTGATAGACCCAAGGGAGCCCTACAAACTGACATCAGGAACCTGGACTGCTGAGTTTTCTTTCCCAGGGAAAATGGAAAAAGGATGTGCCCAGGGGCCCCTGGCCCTGACTGCAAAGAATCCTTATATCGAAGGATGGACCCCACACCAAAGTTGTCCCCACCTCAAACTTGTGCTGCCCTGATAGACCCAAGGGAGCCCTACAAACTGACATCAGGAACCTGGACTGCTGAGTTTTCTTTCCCAGGGAAAATGGAAAAAGGATGTGCCCGGGGGCCCCTGGCCCTGACTGCAAAGAATCCTTATATCGAAGGATGGACCCCACACCGAAGATGTCCCCACCTCAAACTTGTGCTGCCCTGATAGACCCAAGGGAGCCCTACAAACTGACATCAGGAACCTGGACTGCTGAGTTTTCTTTCCCAGGGAAAATGGAAAAAGGATGTGCCCAGGGGCCCCTGGCCCTGACTGAAAAGAATCCGTATATCGAAGGATGGACCCCACACCAAAGTTGTCCCCACCTCAAACTTGTGCTGCCCTGATAGACCCAAGGGAGCCCTACAAACTGACATCAGGAACCTGGACTGCTGAGTTTTCTTTCCCAGGGAAAATGGAAAAAGGATGTGCCCAGGGGCCCCTGGCCCTGACTGCAAAAAATCCTTATATCGAAGGATGGACCCCACACCGAAGTTGTCCCCACCTCAAACTTGTGCTGCCCTGATAGACCCAAGGGAGCCCTACAAACTGACATCAGGAACCTGGACTGCTGAGTTTTCTTTCTCAGGGAAAATGGAAAAAGGATGTGCCCAGGGAACCCTGGCCCTGACTGCAAAAAATCCGTATATCAAAGGATGGACCCCACACCGAAGTTGTCCCCACCTCAAACTTGTGCTGCCCTGATAGACCCAAGGGAGCCCTACAAACTGACATCAGGAACCTGGACTGCTGAGTTTTCTTTCCCAGGGAAAATGGAAAAAGGATGTGCCCGGGGGCCCCTGGCCCTGACTGCAAAGAATCCTTATATCGAAGGATGGACCCCACACCGAAGATGTCCCCACCTCAAACTTGTGCTGCCCTGATAGACCCAAGGGAGCCCTACAAACTGACATCAGGAACCTGGACTGCTGAGTTTTCTTTCCCAGGGAAAATGGAAAAAGGATGTGCCCAGGGGCCCCTGGCCCTGACTGCAAAGAATCCTTATATCGAAGGATGGACCCCACACCAAAGTTGTCCCCACCTCAAACTTGTGCTGCCCTGATAGACCCAAGGGAGCCCTACAAACTGACATCAGGAACCTGGACTGCTGAGTTTTCTTTCCCAGGGAAAATGGAAAAAGGATGTGCCCAGGGTTCCCTGGCCCTGGGCTGGGGCCTCACTGCAAAAAAACCTTATATCGAAGGATGGACCCCACACCGAAGTTGTCCCCACCTCAAACTTGTGCTGCCCTGATAGACCCAAGGGAGCCCTACAAACTGACATCAGGAACCTGGACTGCTGACTTTTCTTTCCCAGGGAAAATGGCCAAAGGATGTGCTCAGGGGCCCCTGGCCCTGGGCTGGGGCCTCACTGCAAAAAATCCTTATATCGAAGGATGGACCCCACACCGAAGTTGTCCCCACCTCAAACTTGTGCTGCCCTGATAGACCCAAGGGAGCCCTACAAACTGACATCAGGAACCTGGACTGCTGAGTTTTCTTTCCCAGGGAAAATGGAAAAAGGATGTGCCCGGGGGCCCCTGGCCCTGACTGCAAAGAATCCTTATATCGAAGGATGGACCCCACACCGAAGTTGTCCCCACCTCAAACTTGTGCTGCCCTGATAGACCCAAGGGAGCCCTACAAACTGACATCAGGAACCTGGACTGCTGAGTTTTCTTTCCCAGGGAAAATGGAAAAAGGATGTGCCCAGGGGCCCCTGGCCCTGACTGCAAAGAATCCTTATATCGAAGGATGGACCCCACACCAAAGTTGTCCCCACCTCAAACTTGTGCTGCCCTGATAGACCCAAGGGAGCCCTACAAACTGACATCAGGAACCTGGACTGCTGAGTTTTCTTTCCCAGGGAAAATGGAAAAAGGATGTGCCCAGGGGCCCCTGGCCCTGACTGCAAAAAATCCTTATATCGAAGGATGGACCCCACACCGAAGTTGTCCCCACCTCAAACTTGTGCTGCCCTGATAGACCCAAGGGAGCCCTACAAACTGACATCAGGAACCTGGACTGCTGAGTTTTCTTTCCCAGGGAAAATGGAAAAAGGATGTGCCCAGGGGCCCCTGGCCCTGACTGCAAAAAATCCTTATATCGAAGGATGGACCCCACACCGAAGTTGTCCCCACCTCAAACTTGTGCTGCCCTGATAGACCCAAGGGAGCCCTACAGACTGACATCAGGAACCTGGACTGCTGAGTTTACTTTTCCCAGGGAAAATGGAAAAAGGATGTGCCCACGGGCCCCTGGCCCTGGGCTGGGGCCTCACTGCAAAGAATCCTTATATCGAAGGATGGACCCCACACCGAAGTTGTCCCCACCTCAAACTTGTGCTGCCCTGATAGACCCAAGGGAGCCCTACAAACTGACATCAGGAACCTGGACTGCTGAGTTTTCTTTCCCAGGGAAAATGGAAAAAGGATGTGCCCGGGGGCCCCTGGCCCTGACTGCAAAGAATCCTTATATCGAAGGATGGACCCCACACCGAAGATGTCCCCACCTCAAACTTGTGCTGCCCTGATAGACCCAAGGGAGCCCTACAAACTGACATCAGGAACCTGGACTGCTGAGTTTTCTTTCCCAGGGAAAATGGAAAAAGGATGTGCCCAGGGGCCCCTGGCCCTGATTGCAAAGAATCCTTATATCGAAGGATGGACCCCACACCAAAGTTGTCCCCACCTCAAACTTGTGCTGCCCTGATAGACCCAAGGGAGCCCTACAAACTGACATCAGGAACCTGGACTGCTGAGTTTTCTTTCCCAGGGAAAATGGAAAAAGGATGTGCCCAGGGGCCCCTGGCCCTGACTGCAAAAAATCCTTATATCGAAGGATGGACCCCACACCGAAGTTGTCCCCACCTCAAACTTGTGCTGCCCTGATAGACCCAAGGGAGCCCTACAGACTGACATCAGGAACCTGGACTGCTGAGTTTTCTTTCCCAGGGAAAATGGAAAAAGGATGTGCCCGGGGGCCCCTGGCCCTGACTGCAAAGAATCCTTATATCGAAGGATGGACCCCACACCGAAGATGTCCCCACCTCAAACTTGTGCTGCCCTGATAGACCCAAGGGAGCCCTACAAACTGACATCAGGAACCTGGACTGCTGAGTTTTCTTTCCCAGGGAAAATGGAAAAAGGATGTGCCCAGGGAACCCTGGCCCTGACTGCCAAAAATTCTTATATCGAAGGATGGACCCCACACCGAAGTTGTCCCCACCTCAAACTTGTGCTGCCCTGATAGACCCAAGGGAGCCCTACAAACTGACATCAGGAACCTGGACTGCTGAGTTTTCTTTCCCAGGGAAAATGGAAAAAGGATGTGCCCAGGGTTCCCTGGCCCTGGGCTGGGGCCTCACTGCAAAAAAACCTTATATCGAAGGATGGACCCCACACCGAAGTTGTCCCCACCTCAAACTTGTGCTGCCCTGATAGACCCAAGGGAGCCCTACAAACTGACATCAGGAACCTGGACTGCTGACTTTTCTTTCCCAGGGAAAATGGCCAAAGGATGTGCTCAGGGGCCCCTGGCCCTGGGCTGGGGCCTCACTGCAAAGAATCCTTATATCGAAGGATGGACCCCACACCGAAGTTGTCCCCACCTCAAACTTGTGCTGCCCTGATAGACCCAAGGGAGCCCTACAAACTGACATCAGGAACCTGGACTGCTGAGTTTTCTTTCCCAGGGAAAATGGAAAAAGGATGTGCCCAGGGAACCCTGGCCCTGACTGCCAAAAATTCTTATATCGAAGGATGGACCCCACACCGAAGTTGTCCCCACCTCAAACTTGTGCTGCCCTGATAGACCCAAGGGAGCCCTACAAACTGACATCAGGAACCTGGACTGCTGAGTTTTCTTTCCCAGGGAAAATGGAAAAAGGATGTGCCCGGGGGCCCCTGGCCCTGACTGCAAAGAATCCTTATATCGAAGGATGGACCCCACACCGAAGTTGTCCCCACCTCAAACTTGTGCTGCCCTGATAGACCCAAGGGAGCCCTACAAACTGACATCAGGAACCTGGACTGCTGAGTTTTCTTTCCCAGGGAAAATGGAAAAAGGATGTGCCCAGGGGCCCCTGGCCCTGACTGCAAAGAATCCTTATATCGAAGGATGGACCCCACACCAAAGTTGTCCCCACCTCAAACTTGTGCTGCCCTGATAGACCCAAGGGAGCCCTACAAACTGACATCAGGAACCTGGACTGCTGAGTTTTCTTTCCCAGGGAAAATGGAAAAAGGATGTGCCCAGGGGCCCCTGGCCCTGACTGCAAAAAATCCTTATATCGAAGGATGGACCCCACACCGAAGTTGTCCCCACCTCAAACTTGTGCTGCCCTGATAGACCCAAGGGAGCCCTACAAACTGACATCAGGAACCTGGACTGCTGAGTTTTCTTTCCCAGGGAAAATGGAAAAAGGATGTGCCCAGGGGCCCCTGGCCCTGACTGCAAAAAATCCTTATATCGAAGGATGGACCCCACACCGAAGTTGTCCCCACCTCAAACTTGTGCTGCCCTGATAGACCCAAGGGAGCCCTACAGACTGACATCAGGAACCTGGACTGCTGAGTTTACTTTTCCCAGGGAAAATGGAAAAAGGATGTGCCCACGGGCCCCTGGCCCTGGGCTGGGGCCTCACTGCAAAGAATCCTTATATCGAAGGATGGACCCCACACCGAAGTTGTCCCCACCTCAAACTTGTGCTGCCCTGATAGACCCAAGGGAGCCCTACAAACTGACATCAGGAACCTGGACTGCTGAGTTTTCTTTCCCAGGGAAAATGGAAAAAGTATGTGCCCGGGGGCCCCTGGCCCTGACTGCAAAGAATCCTTATATCGAAGGATGGACCCCACACCGAAGATGTCCCCACCTCAAACTTGTGCTGCCCTGATAGACCCAAGGGAGCCCTACAAACTGACATCAGGAACCTGGACTGCTGAGTTTTCTTTCCCAGGGAAAATGGAAAAAGGATGTGCCCAGGGGCCCCTGGCCCTGATTGCAAAGAATCCTTATATCGAAGGATGGACCCCACACCAAAGTTGTCCCCACCTCAAACTTGTGCTGCCCTGATAGACCCAAGGGAGCCCTACAAACTGACATCAGGAACCTGGACTGCTGAGTTTTCTTTCCCAGGGAAAATGGAAAAAGGATGTGCCCAGGGGCCCCTGGCCCTGACTGCAAAAAATCCTTATATCGAAGGATGGACCCCACACCGAAGTTGTCCCCACCTCAAACTTGTGCTGCCCTGATAGACCCAAGGGAGCCCTACAGACTGACATCAGGAACCTGGACTGCTGAGTTTACTTTTCCCAGGGAAAATGGAAAAAGGATGTGCCCAGGGGCCCCTGGCCCTGGGCTGGGGCCTCACTGCAAAGAATCCTTATATCGAAGGATGGACCCCACACCGAAGTTGTCCCCACCTCAAACTTGTGCTGCCCTGATAGACCCAAGGGAGCCCTACAAACTGACATCAGGAACCTGGACTGCTGAGTTTTCTTTCCCAGGGAAAATGGAAAAAGGATGTTCCCAGAGGCCCCTGGACATGGGTTGGGGCCTCACTGCAAAGAATCCTTATATCGAAGGATGGACCCCACACCGAAGATGTGCCCACCTCAAACTTGTGCTGCCCTGATAGACCCAAGGCAGCCCTACAAACTGACATCAGGAACCTGGACTGCTGAGTTTTCTTTCCCAGGGAAAATGGAAAAAGGATGTGCCCAGGGGCCCCTGGACATGGGATGGGGCCTCACTGCAAAGAATCCTTATATCGAAGGATGGACCCCACACCGAAGTTGTCCCCACCTCAAACTTGTGCTGCCCTGATAGACCCAAGGGAGCCCTACAAACTGACATCAGGAACCTGGACTGCTGAGTTTTCTTTCCCAGGGAAAATGGAAAAAGGATGTGCCCAGGGGCCCCTGGCCCTGACTGCAAAAAATCCTTATATCGAAGGATGGAGCCCACACCGAAGTTGTCCCCTCCTCAAACTTGTGCTGCCCTGATAGACCCAAGGGAGCCCTACAAACTGACATCAGGAACCTGGACTGCTGAGTTTTCTTTCCCAGGGAAAATGGAAAAAGGATGTGCCCGGGGGCCCCTGGCCCTGACTGCAAAGAATCCTTATATCGAAGGATGGACCCCACACCGAAGATGTCCCCACCTCAAACTTGTGCTGCCCTGATAGACCCAAGGGAGCCCTACAAACTGACATCAGGAACCTGGACTGCTGAGTTTTCTTTCCCAGGGAAAATGGAAAAAGGATGTGCCCAGGGGCCCCTGGCCGTGACTGAAAAGAATCCGTATATCGAAGGATGGACCCCACACCAAAGTTGTCCCCACCTCAAACTTGTGCTGCCCTGATAGACCCAAGGGAGCCCTACAAACTGACATCAGGAACCTGGACTGCTGAGTTTTCTTTCCCAGGGAAAATGGAAAAAGGATGTGCCCAGGGGCCCCTGGCCCTGACTGCAAAAAATCCTTATATCGAAGGATGGACCCCACACCGAAGTTGTCCCCACCTCAAACTTGTGCTGCCCTGATAGACCCAAGGGAGCCCTACAAACTGACATCAGGAACCTGGACTGCTGAGTTTTCTTTCCCAGGGAAAATGGAAAAAGGATGTGCCCAGGGGCCCCTGGCCCTGACTGCAAAAAATCCTTATATCGAAGGATGGAGCCCACACCGAAGTTGTCCCCACCTCAAACTTGTGCTGCCCTGATAGACCCAAGGGAGCCCTACAAACTGACATCAGGAACCTGGACTGCTGAGTTTTCTTTCCCAGGGAAAATGGAAAAAGGATGTGCCCAGGGTTCCCTGGCCCTGGGCTCGGGCCTCACTGCAAAAAAACCTTATATCGAAGGATGGACCCCAGACCGAAGTTGTCCCCACCTCAAACTTGTGCTGCCCTGATAGACCCAAGGGAGCCCTACAAACTGACATCAGGAACCTGGACTGCTGACTTTTCTTTCCCAGGGAAAATGGAAAAAGGATGTGCCCAGGGGCCCCTGGCCCTGACTGCAAAAAATCCTTATATCGAAGGATGGAGCCCACACCGAAGTTGTCCCCACCTCAAACTTGTGCTGCCCTGATAGACCCAAGGGAGCCCTACAAACTGACATCAGGAACCTGGACTGCTGAGTTTTCTTTCCCAGGGAAAATGGAAAAAGGATGTGCCCAGGGGCCCCTGGCCCTGGGCTGGGGCCTCACTGCAAAGAATCCTTATATCGAAGGATGGACCCCACACCGAAGTTGTCCCCACCTCAAACTTGTGCTGCCCTGATAGACCCAAGGGAGCCCTACAAACTGACATCAGGAACCTGGACTGCTGAGTTTTCTTTCCCAGGGAAAATGGAAAAAGGATGTGCCCAGGGAACCCTGGCCCTGACTGCCAAAAATTCTTATATCGAAGGATGGACTCCACACCGAAGTTGTCCCCACCTCAAACTTGTGCTGCCCTGATAGACCCAAGGGAGCCCTACAAACTGACATCAGGAACCTGGACTGCTGAGTTTTCTTTCCCAGGGAAAATGGAAAAAGGATGTGCCCGGGGGCCCCTGGCCCTGACTGCAAAGAATCCTTATATCGAAGGATGGACCCCACACCGAAGATGTCCCCACCTCAAACTTGTGCTGCCCTGATAGACCCAAGGGAGCCCTACAAACTGACATCAGGAACCTGGACTGCTGAGTTTTCTTTCCCAGGGAAAATGGAAAAAGGATGTGCCCAGGGGCCCCTGGCCCTGATTGCAAAGAATCCTTATATCGAAGGATGGACCCCACACCAAAGTTGTCCCCACCTCAAACTTGTGCTGCCCTGATAGACCCAAGGGAGCCCTACAAACTGACATCAGGAACCTGGACTGCTGAGTTTTCTTTCCCAGGGAAAATGGAAAAAGGATGTGCCCAGGGGCCCCTGGCCCTGACTGCAAAAAATCCTTATATCGAAGGATGGACCCCACACCGAAGTTGTCCCCACCTCAAACTTGTGCTGCCCTGATAGACCCAAGGGAGCCCTACAGACTGACATCAGGAACCTGGACTGCTGAGTTTACTTTTCCCAGGGAAAATGGAAAAAGGATGTGCCCAGGGGCCCCTGGCCCTGGGCTGGGGCCTCACTGCAAAGAATCCTTATATCGAAGGATGGACCCCACACCGAAGTTGTCCCCACCTCAAACTTGTGCTGCCCTGATAGACCCAAGGGAGCCCTACAAACTGACATCAGGAACCTGGACTGCTGAGTTTTCTTTCCCAGGGAAAATGGAAAAAGGATGTGCCCAGGGAACCCTGGCCCTGACTGCCAAAAATTCTTATATCGAAGGATGGACTCCACACCGAAGTTGTCCCCACCTCAAACTTGTGCTGCCCTGATAGACCCAAGGGAGCCCTACAAACTGACATCAGGAACCTGGACTGCTGAGTTTTCTTTCCCAGGGAAAATGGAAAAAGGATGTGCCCGGGGGCCTCTGGCCCTGACTGCAAAGAATCCTTATATCGAAGGATGGACCCCACACCGAAGATGTCCCCACCTCAAACTTGTGCTGCCCTGATAGACCCAAGGGAGCCCTACAAACTGACATCAGGAACCTGGACTGCTGAGTTTTCTTTCCCAGGGAAAATGGAAAAAGGATGTGCCCAGAGGCCCCTGGACATGGGCTGGGGCCTCACTGCAAAGAATCCTTATATCGAAGGATGGACCCCACACCGAAGTTGTCCCCACCTCAAACTTGTGCTGCCCTGATAGACCCAAGGGAGCCCTACAAACTGACATCAGGAACCTGGACTGCTGAGTTTTCTTTCCCAGGGAAAATGGAAAAAGGATGTGCCCAGGGGCCCCTGGCCCTGACTGCAAAGAATCCGTATATCGAAGGATGGACCCCACACCAAAGTTGTCCCCACCTCAAACTTGTGCTGCCCTGATAGACCCAAGGGAGCCCTACAAACTGACATCAGGAACCTGGACTGCTGAGTTTTCTTTCCCAGGGAAAATGGAAAAAGGATGTGCCCAGGGGCCCCTGGCCCTGACTGCAAAAAATCCTTATATCGAAGGATGGACCCCACACCGAAGTTGTCCCCACCTCAAACTTGTGCTGCCCTGATAGACCCAAGGGAGCCCTACAAACTGACATCAGGAACCTGGACTGCTGAGTTTTCTTTCCCAGGGAAAATGGAAAAAGGATGTGCCCGGGGGCCCCTGGCCCTGACTGCAAAGAATCCTTATATCGAAGGATGGACCCCACACCGAAGATGTCCCCACCTCAAACTTGTGCTGCCCTGATAGACCCAAGGGAGCCCTACAAACTGACATCAGGAACCTGGACTGCTGAGTTTTCTTTCCCAGGGAAAATGGAAAAAGGATGTGCCCAGGGAACCCTGGACCTGACTGCCAAAAATTCTTATATCGAAGGATGGACCCCACACCGAAGTTGTCCCCACCTCAAACTTGTGCTGCCCTGATAGACCCAAGGGAGCCCTACAAACTGACATCAGGAACCTGGACTGCTGAGTTTTCTTTCCCAGGGAAAATGGAAAAAGGATGTGCCCGGGGGCCCCTGGCCCTGACTGCAAAGAATCCTTATATCGAAGGATGGACCCCACACCGAAGATGTCCCCACCTCAAACTTGTGCTGCCCTGATAGACCCAAGGGAGCCCTACAAACTGACATCAGGAACCTGGACTGCTGAGTTTTCTTTCCCAGGGAAAATGGAAAAAGGATGTGCCCAGGGGCCCCTGGCCCTGACTGAAAAGAATCCGTATATCGAAGGATGGACCCCACACCAAAGTTGTCCCCACCTCAAACTTGTGCTGCCCTGATAGACCCAAGGGAGCCCTACAAACTGACATCAGGAACCTGGACTGCTGAGTTTTCTTTCCCAGGGAAAATGGAAAAAGGATGTGCCCAGAGGCCCCTGGACATGGGCTGGGGCCTCACTGCAAAGAATCCTTATATCGAAGGATGGACCCCACACCGAAGTTGTCCCCACCTCAAACTTGTGCTGCCCTGATAGACCCAAGGGAGCTTTACAAACTGACATCAGGAACCTGGACTGCTGAGTTTTCTTTCCCAGGGAAAATGGAAAAAGGATGTTCCCAGAGGCCCCTGGACATGGGCTGGGGCCTCACTGCAAAGAATCCTTATATCGAAGGATGGACCCCACACCGAAGATGTGCCCACCTCAAACTTGTGCTGCCCTGATAGACCCAAGGCAGCCCTACAAACTGACATCAGGAACCTGGACTGCTGAGTTTTCTTTCCCAGGGAAAATGGAAAAAGGATGTGCCCAGGGGCCCCTGGACATGGGATGGGGCCTCACTGCAAAGAATCCTTATATCGAAGGATGGACCCCACACCAAAGTTGTCCCCACCTCAAACTTGTGCTGCCCTGATAGACCCAAGGGAGCCCTACAAACTGACATCAGGAACCTGAACTGCTGAGTTTTCTTTCCCAGGGAAAATGGAAAAAGGATGTGCCCAGGGGCCCCTGGCCCTGACTGCAAAGAATCCTTATATCGAAGGATGGACCCCACACCGAAGTTGTCCCCACCTCAAACTTGTGCTGCCCTGATAGACCCAAGGGAGCCCTACAAACTGACATCAGGAACCTGGACTGCTGAGTTTTCTTTCCCAGGGAAAATGGAAAAAGGATGTGCCCAGGGGCCCCTGGCCCTGACTGCAAAAAATCCTTATATCGAAGGATGGACCCCACACCGAAGTTGTCCCCACCTCAAACTTGTGCTGCCCTGATAGACCCAAGGGAGCCCTACAAACTGACATCAGGAACCTGGACTGCTGAGTTTTCTTTCCCAGGGAAAATGGAAAAAGGATGTGCCCAGGGGCCCCTGGCCCTGACTGCAAAAAATCCTTATATCGAAGGATGGACCCCACACCGAAGTTGTCCCCACCTCAAACTTGTGCTGCCCTGATAGACCCAAGGGAGCCCT
Organism: Lonchura striata; assembly: GCF_050655825.1. Classification (NCBI taxonomy): domain Eukaryota; kingdom Metazoa; phylum Chordata; class Aves; order Passeriformes; family Estrildidae; genus Lonchura; species Lonchura striata. The sequence continues at coordinate 10,095,155 of NC_140733.1, read as the reverse complement.
ACAGACTGACATCAGGAACCTGGACTGCTGAGTTTACTTTTCCCAGGGAAAATGGAAAAAGGATGTGCCCAGGGGCCCCTGGCCCTGGGCTGGGGCCTCACTGCAAAGAATCCTTATATCGAAGGATGGACCCCACACCGAAGTTGTCCCCACCTCAAACTTGTGCTACCCTGATAGACCCAAGGGAGCCCTACAAACTGACATCAGGAACCTGGACTGCTGAGTTTTCTTTCCCAGGGAAAATGGAAAAAGGATGTGCCCAGGGGCCCCTGGCCCTGACTGCAAAGAATCCGTATATCGAAGGATGGACCCCACACCAAAGTTGTCCCCACCTCAAACTTGTGCTGCCCTGATAGACCCAAGGGAGCCCTACAAACTGACATCAGGAACCTGGACTGCTGAGTTTTCTTTCCCAGGGAAAATGGAAAAAGGATGTGCCCAGGGGCCCCTGGCCCTGACTGCAAAAAATCCTTATATCGAAGGATGGACCCCACACCGAAGTTGTCCCCACCTCAAACTTGTGCTGCCCTGATAGACCCAAGGGAGCCCTACAAACTGACATCAGGAACCTGGACTGCTGAGTTTTCTTTCCCAGGGAAAATGGAAAAAGGATGTGCCCGGGGGCCCCTGGCCCTGACTGCAAAGAATCCTTATATCGAAGGATGGACCCCACACCGAAGATGTCCCCACCTCAAACTTGTGCTGCCCTGATAGACCCAAGGGAGCCCTACAAACTGACATCAGGAACCTGGACTGCTGAGTTTTCTTTCCCAGGGAAAATGGAAAAAGGATGTGCCCAGGGGCCCCTGGCCCTGACTGCAAAGAATCCTTATATCAAAGGATGGACCCCACACCAAAGTTGTCCCCACCTCAAACTTGTGCTGCCCTGATAGACCCAAGGGAGCCCTACAAACTGACATCAGGAACCTGGACTGCTGAGTTTTCTTTCCCAGGGAAAATGGAAAAAGGATGTGCCCGGGGGCCCCTGGCCCTGACTGCAAAGAATCCTTATATCGAAGGATGGACCCCACACCGAAGATGTCCCCACCTCAAACTTGTGCTGCCCTGATAGACCCAAGGGAGCCCTACAAACTGACATCAGGAACCTGGACTGCTGAGTTTTCTTTCCCAGGGAAAATGGAAAAAGGATGTGCCCAGGGGCCCCTGGCCCTGACTGAAAAGAATCCGTATATCGAAGGATGGACCCCACACCAAAGTTGTCCCCACCTCAAACTTGTGCTGCCCTGATAGACCCAAGGGAGCCCTACAAACTGACATCAGGAACCTGGACTGCTGAGTTTTCTTTCCCAGGGAAAATGGAAAAAGGATGTGCCCAGGGGCCCCTGGCCCTGACTGCAAAAAATCCTTATATCGAAGGATGGACCCCACACCGAAGTTGTCCCCACCTCAAACTTGTGCTGCCCTGATAGACCCAAGGGAGCCCTACAAACTGACATCAGGAACCTGGACTGCTGAGTTTTCTTTCTCAGGGAAAATGGAAAAAGGATGTGCCCAGGGAACCCTGGCCCTGACTGCAAAAAATCCGTATATCAAAGGATGGACCCCACACCGAAGTTGTCCCCACCTCAAACTTGTGCTGCCCTGATAGACCCAAGGGAGCCCTACAAACTGACATCAGGAACCTGGACTGCTGAGTTTTCTTTCCCAGGGAAAATGGAAAAAGGATGTGCCCGGGGGCCCCTGGCCCTGACTGCAAAGAATCCTTATATCGAAGGATGGACCCCACACCGAAGATGTCCCCACCTCAAACTTGTGCTGCCCTGATAGACCCAAGGGAGCCCTACAAACTGACATCAGGAACCTGGACTGCTGAGTTTTCTTTCCCAGGGAAAATGGAAAAAGGATGTGCCCAGGGGCCCCTGGCCCTGACTGCAAAGAATCCTTATATCGAAGGATGGACCCCACACCAAAGTTGTCCCCACCTCAAACTTGTGCTGCCCTGATAGACCCAAGGGAGCCCTACAAACTGACATCAGGAACCTGGACTGCTGAGTTTTCTTTCCCAGGGAAAATGGAAAAAGGATGTGCCCAGGGTTCCCTGGCCCTGGGCTGGGGCCTCACTGCAAAAAAACCTTATATCGAAGGATGGACCCCACACCGAAGTTGTCCCCACCTCAAACTTGTGCTGCCCTGATAGACCCAAGGGAGCCCTACAAACTGACATCAGGAACCTGGACTGCTGACTTTTCTTTCCCAGGGAAAATGGCCAAAGGATGTGCTCAGGGGCCCCTGGCCCTGGGCTGGGGCCTCACTGCAAAAAATCCTTATATCGAAGGATGGACCCCACACCGAAGTTGTCCCCACCTCAAACTTGTGCTGCCCTGATAGACCCAAGGGAGCCCTACAAACTGACATCAGGAACCTGGACTGCTGAGTTTTCTTTCCCAGGGAAAATGGAAAAAGGATGTGCCCAGGGAACCCTGGCCCTGACTGCCAAAAATTCTTATATCGAAGGATGGACCCCACACCGAAGTTGTCCCCACCTCAAACTTGTGCTGCCCTGATAGACCCAAGGGAGCCCTACAAACTGACATCAGGAACCTGGACTGCTGAGTTTTCTTTCCCAGGGAAAATGGAAAAAGGATGTGCCCGGGGGCCCCTGGCCCTGACTGCAAAGAATCCTTATATCGAAGGATGGACCCCACACCGAAGTTGTCCCCACCTCAAACTTGTGCTGCCCTGATAGACCCAAGGGAGCCCTACAAACTGACATCAGGAACCTGGACTGCTGAGTTTTCTTTCCCAGGGAAAATGGAAAAAGGATGTGCCCAGGGGCCCCTGGCCCTGACTGCAAAGAATCCTTATATCGAAGGATGGACCCCACACCAAAGTTGTCCCCACCTCAAACTTGTGCTGCCCTGATAGACCCAAGGGAGCCCTACAAACTGACATCAGGAACCTGGACTGCTGAGTTTTCTTTCCCAGGGAAAATGGAAAAAGGATGTGCCCAGGGGCCCCTGGCCCTGACTGCAAAAAATCCTTATATCGAAGGATGGACCCCACACCGAAGTTGTCCCCACCTCAAACTTGTGCTGCCCTGATAGACCCAAGGGAGCCCTACAAACTGACATCAGGAACCTGGACTGCTGAGTTTTCTTTCCCAGGGAAAATGGAAAAAGGATGTGCCCAGGGGCCCCTGGCCCTGACTGCAAAAAATCCTTATATCGAAGGATGGACCCCACACCGAAGTTGTCCCCACCTCAAACTTGTGCTGCCCTGATAGACCCAAGGGAGCCCTACAGACTGACATCAGGAACCTGGACTGCTGAGTTTACTTTTCCCAGGGAAAATGGAAAAAGGATGTGCCCACGGGCCCCTGGCCCTGGGCTGGGGCCTCACTGCAAAGAATCCTTATATCGAAGGATGGACCCCACACCGAAGTTGTCCCCACCTCAAACTTGTGCTGCCCTGATAGACCCAAGGGAGCCCTACAAACTGACATCAGGAACCTGGACTGCTGAGTTTTCTTTCCCAGGGAAAATGGAAAAAGGATGTGCCCGGGGGCCCCTGGCCCTGACTGCAAAGAATCCTTATATCGAAGGATGGACCCCACACCGAAGATGTCCCCACCTCAAACTTGTGCTGCCCTGATAGACCCAAGGGAGCCCTACAAACTGACATCAGGAACCTGGACTGCTGAGTTTTCTTTCCCAGGGAAAATGGAAAAAGGATGTGCCCAGGGGCCCCTGGCCCTGATTGCAAAGAATCCTTATATCGAAGGATGGACCCCACACCAAAGTTGTCCCCACCTCAAACTTGTGCTGCCCTGATAGACCCAAGGGAGCCCTACAAACTGACATCAGGAACCTGGACTGCTGAGTTTTCTTTCCCAGGGAAAATGGAAAAAGGATGTGCCCAGGGGCCCCTGGCCCTGACTGCAAAAAATCCTTATATCGAAGGATGGACCCCACACCGAAGTTGTCCCCACCTCAAACTTGTGCTGCCCTGATAGACCCAAGGGAGCCCTACAGACTGACATCAGGAACCTGGACTGCTGAGTTTTCTTTCCCAGGGAAAATGGAAAAAGGATGTGCCCGGGGGCCCCTGGCCCTGACTGCAAAGAATCCTTATATCGAAGGATGGACCCCACACCGAAGATGTCCCCACCTCAAACTTGTGCTGCCCTGATAGACCCAAGGGAGCCCTACAAACTGACATCAGGAACCTGGACTGCTGAGTTTTCTTTCCCAGGGAAAATGGAAAAAGGATGTGCCCAGGGAACCCTGGCCCTGACTGCCAAAAATTCTTATATCGAAGGATGGACCCCACACCGAAGTTGTCCCCACCTCAAACTTGTGCTGCCCTGATAGACCCAAGGGAGCCCTACAAACTGACATCAGGAACCTGGACTGCTGAGTTTTCTTTCCCAGGGAAAATGGAAAAAGGATGTGCCCAGGGTTCCCTGGCCCTGGGCTGGGGCCTCACTGCAAAAAAACCTTATATCGAAGGATGGACCCCACACCGAAGTTGTCCCCACCTCAAACTTGTGCTGCCCTGATAGACCCAAGGGAGCCCTACAAACTGACATCAGGAACCTGGACTGCTGACTTTTCTTTCCCAGGGAAAATGGCCAAAGGATGTGCTCAGGGGCCCCTGGCCCTGGGCTGGGGCCTCACTGCAAAGAATCCTTATATCGAAGGATGGACCCCACACCGAAGTTGTCCCCACCTCAAACTTGTGCTGCCCTGATAGACCCAAGGGAGCCCTACAAACTGACATCAGGAACCTGGACTGCTGAGTTTTCTTTCCCAGGGAAAATGGAAAAAGGATGTGCCCAGGGAACCCTGGCCCTGACTGCCAAAAATTCTTATATCGAAGGATGGACCCCACACCGAAGTTGTCCCCACCTCAAACTTGTGCTGCCCTGATAGACCCAAGGGAGCCCTACAAACTGACATCAGGAACCTGGACTGCTGAGTTTTCTTTCCCAGGGAAAATGGAAAAAGGATGTGCCCGGGGGCCCCTGGCCCTGACTGCAAAGAATCCTTATATCGAAGGATGGACCCCACACCGAAGTTGTCCCCACCTCAAACTTGTGCTGCCCTGATAGACCCAAGGGAGCCCTACAAACTGACATCAGGAACCTGGACTGCTGAGTTTTCTTTCCCAGGGAAAATGGAAAAAGGATGTGCCCAGGGGCCCCTGGCCCTGACTGCAAAGAATCCTTATATCGAAGGATGGACCCCACACCAAAGTTGTCCCCACCTCAAACTTGTGCTGCCCTGATAGACCCAAGGGAGCCCTACAAACTGACATCAGGAACCTGGACTGCTGAGTTTTCTTTCCCAGGGAAAATGGAAAAAGGATGTGCCCAGGGGCCCCTGGCCCTGACTGCAAAAAATCCTTATATCGAAGGATGGACCCCACACCGAAGTTGTCCCCACCTCAAACTTGTGCTGCCCTGATAGACCCAAGGGAGCCCTACAAACTGACATCAGGAACCTGGACTGCTGAGTTTTCTTTCCCAGGGAAAATGGAAAAAGGATGTGCCCAGGGGCCCCTGGCCCTGACTGCAAAAAATCCTTATATCGAAGGATGGACCCCACACCGAAGTTGTCCCCACCTCAAACTTGTGCTGCCCTGATAGACCCAAGGGAGCCCTACAGACTGACATCAGGAACCTGGACTGCTGAGTTTACTTTTCCCAGGGAAAATGGAAAAAGGATGTGCCCACGGGCCCCTGGCCCTGGGCTGGGGCCTCACTGCAAAGAATCCTTATATCGAAGGATGGACCCCACACCGAAGTTGTCCCCACCTCAAACTTGTGCTGCCCTGATAGACCCAAGGGAGCCCTACAAACTGACATCAGGAACCTGGACTGCTGAGTTTTCTTTCCCAGGGAAAATGGAAAAAGTATGTGCCCGGGGGCCCCTGGCCCTGACTGCAAAGAATCCTTATATCGAAGGATGGACCCCACACCGAAGATGTCCCCACCTCAAACTTGTGCTGCCCTGATAGACCCAAGGGAGCCCTACAAACTGACATCAGGAACCTGGACTGCTGAGTTTTCTTTCCCAGGGAAAATGGAAAAAGGATGTGCCCAGGGGCCCCTGGCCCTGATTGCAAAGAATCCTTATATCGAAGGATGGACCCCACACCAAAGTTGTCCCCACCTCAAACTTGTGCTGCCCTGATAGACCCAAGGGAGCCCTACAAACTGACATCAGGAACCTGGACTGCTGAGTTTTCTTTCCCAGGGAAAATGGAAAAAGGATGTGCCCAGGGGCCCCTGGCCCTGACTGCAAAAAATCCTTATATCGAAGGATGGACCCCACACCGAAGTTGTCCCCACCTCAAACTTGTGCTGCCCTGATAGACCCAAGGGAGCCCTACAGACTGACATCAGGAACCTGGACTGCTGAGTTTACTTTTCCCAGGGAAAATGGAAAAAGGATGTGCCCAGGGGCCCCTGGCCCTGGGCTGGGGCCTCACTGCAAAGAATCCTTATATCGAAGGATGGACCCCACACCGAAGTTGTCCCCACCTCAAACTTGTGCTGCCCTGATAGACCCAAGGGAGCCCTACAAACTGACATCAGGAACCTGGACTGCTGAGTTTTCTTTCCCAGGGAAAATGGAAAAAGGATGTTCCCAGAGGCCCCTGGACATGGGTTGGGGCCTCACTGCAAAGAATCCTTATATCGAAGGATGGACCCCACACCGAAGATGTGCCCACCTCAAACTTGTGCTGCCCTGATAGACCCAAGGCAGCCCTACAAACTGACATCAGGAACCTGGACTGCTGAGTTTTCTTTCCCAGGGAAAATGGAAAAAGGATGTGCCCAGGGGCCCCTGGACATGGGATGGGGCCTCACTGCAAAGAATCCTTATATCGAAGGATGGACCCCACACCGAAGTTGTCCCCACCTCAAACTTGTGCTGCCCTGATAGACCCAAGGGAGCCCTACAAACTGACATCAGGAACCTGGACTGCTGAGTTTTCTTTCCCAGGGAAAATGGAAAAAGGATGTGCCCAGGGGCCCCTGGCCCTGACTGCAAAAAATCCTTATATCGAAGGATGGAGCCCACACCGAAGTTGTCCCCTCCTCAAACTTGTGCTGCCCTGATAGACCCAAGGGAGCCCTACAAACTGACATCAGGAACCTGGACTGCTGAGTTTTCTTTCCCAGGGAAAATGGAAAAAGGATGTGCCCGGGGGCCCCTGGCCCTGACTGCAAAGAATCCTTATATCGAAGGATGGACCCCACACCGAAGATGTCCCCACCTCAAACTTGTGCTGCCCTGATAGACCCAAGGGAGCCCTACAAACTGACATCAGGAACCTGGACTGCTGAGTTTTCTTTCCCAGGGAAAATGGAAAAAGGATGTGCCCAGGGGCCCCTGGCCGTGACTGAAAAGAATCCGTATATCGAAGGATGGACCCCACACCAAAGTTGTCCCCACCTCAAACTTGTGCTGCCCTGATAGACCCAAGGGAGCCCTACAAACTGACATCAGGAACCTGGACTGCTGAGTTTTCTTTCCCAGGGAAAATGGAAAAAGGATGTGCCCAGGGGCCCCTGGCCCTGACTGCAAAAAATCCTTATATCGAAGGATGGACCCCACACCGAAGTTGTCCCCACCTCAAACTTGTGCTGCCCTGATAGACCCAAGGGAGCCCTACAAACTGACATCAGGAACCTGGACTGCTGAGTTTTCTTTCCCAGGGAAAATGGAAAAAGGATGTGCCCAGGGGCCCCTGGCCCTGACTGCAAAAAATCCTTATATCGAAGGATGGAGCCCACACCGAAGTTGTCCCCACCTCAAACTTGTGCTGCCCTGATAGACCCAAGGGAGCCCTACAAACTGACATCAGGAACCTGGACTGCTGAGTTTTCTTTCCCAGGGAAAATGGAAAAAGGATGTGCCCAGGGTTCCCTGGCCCTGGGCTCGGGCCTCACTGCAAAAAAACCTTATATCGAAGGATGGACCCCAGACCGAAGTTGTCCCCACCTCAAACTTGTGCTGCCCTGATAGACCCAAGGGAGCCCTACAAACTGACATCAGGAACCTGGACTGCTGACTTTTCTTTCCCAGGGAAAATGGAAAAAGGATGTGCCCAGGGGCCCCTGGCCCTGACTGCAAAAAATCCTTATATCGAAGGATGGAGCCCACACCGAAGTTGTCCCCACCTCAAACTTGTGCTGCCCTGATAGACCCAAGGGAGCCCTACAAACTGACATCAGGAACCTGGACTGCTGAGTTTTCTTTCCCAGGGAAAATGGAAAAAGGATGTGCCCAGGGGCCCCTGGCCCTGGGCTGGGGCCTCACTGCAAAGAATCCTTATATCGAAGGATGGACCCCACACCGAAGTTGTCCCCACCTCAAACTTGTGCTGCCCTGATAGACCCAAGGGAGCCCTACAAACTGACATCAGGAACCTGGACTGCTGAGTTTTCTTTCCCAGGGAAAATGGAAAAAGGATGTGCCCAGGGAACCCTGGCCCTGACTGCCAAAAATTCTTATATCGAAGGATGGACTCCACACCGAAGTTGTCCCCACCTCAAACTTGTGCTGCCCTGATAGACCCAAGGGAGCCCTACAAACTGACATCAGGAACCTGGACTGCTGAGTTTTCTTTCCCAGGGAAAATGGAAAAAGGATGTGCCCGGGGGCCCCTGGCCCTGACTGCAAAGAATCCTTATATCGAAGGATGGACCCCACACCGAAGATGTCCCCACCTCAAACTTGTGCTGCCCTGATAGACCCAAGGGAGCCCTACAAACTGACATCAGGAACCTGGACTGCTGAGTTTTCTTTCCCAGGGAAAATGGAAAAAGGATGTGCCCAGGGGCCCCTGGCCCTGATTGCAAAGAATCCTTATATCGAAGGATGGACCCCACACCAAAGTTGTCCCCACCTCAAACTTGTGCTGCCCTGATAGACCCAAGGGAGCCCTACAAACTGACATCAGGAACCTGGACTGCTGAGTTTTCTTTCCCAGGGAAAATGGAAAAAGGATGTGCCCAGGGGCCCCTGGCCCTGACTGCAAAAAATCCTTATATCGAAGGATGGACCCCACACCGAAGTTGTCCCCACCTCAAACTTGTGCTGCCCTGATAGACCCAAGGGAGCCCTACAGACTGACATCAGGAACCTGGACTGCTGAGTTTACTTTTCCCAGGGAAAATGGAAAAAGGATGTGCCCAGGGGCCCCTGGCCCTGGGCTGGGGCCTCACTGCAAAGAATCCTTATATCGAAGGATGGACCCCACACCGAAGTTGTCCCCACCTCAAACTTGTGCTGCCCTGATAGACCCAAGGGAGCCCTACAAACTGACATCAGGAACCTGGACTGCTGAGTTTTCTTTCCCAGGGAAAATGGAAAAAGGATGTGCCCAGGGAACCCTGGCCCTGACTGCCAAAAATTCTTATATCGAAGGATGGACTCCACACCGAAGTTGTCCCCACCTCAAACTTGTGCTGCCCTGATAGACCCAAGGGAGCCCTACAAACTGACATCAGGAACCTGGACTGCTGAGTTTTCTTTCCCAGGGAAAATGGAAAAAGGATGTGCCCGGGGGCCTCTGGCCCTGACTGCAAAGAATCCTTATATCGAAGGATGGACCCCACACCGAAGATGTCCCCACCTCAAACTTGTGCTGCCCTGATAGACCCAAGGGAGCCCTACAAACTGACATCAGGAACCTGGACTGCTGAGTTTTCTTTCCCAGGGAAAATGGAAAAAGGATGTGCCCAGAGGCCCCTGGACATGGGCTGGGGCCTCACTGCAAAGAATCCTTATATCGAAGGATGGACCCCACACCGAAGTTGTCCCCACCTCAAACTTGTGCTGCCCTGATAGACCCAAGGGAGCCCTACAAACTGACATCAGGAACCTGGACTGCTGAGTTTTCTTTCCCAGGGAAAATGGAAAAAGGATGTTCCCAGAGGCCCCTGGACATGGGCTGGGGCCTCACTGCAAAGAATCCTTATATCGAAGGATGGACCCCACACCGAAGATGTGCCCACCTCAAACTTGTGCTGCCCTGATAGACCCAAGGGAGCCCTACAAACTGACATCAGGAACCTGGACTGCTGAGTTTTCTTTCCCAGGGAAAATGGAAAAAGGATGTGCCCAGGGGCCCCTGGCCGTGACTGAAAAGAATCCGTATATCGAAGGATGGACCCCACACCAAAGTTGTCCCCACCTCAAACTTGTGCTGCCCTGATAGACCCAAGGGAGCCCTACAAACTGACATCAGGAACCTGGACTGCTGAGTTTTCTTTCCCAGGGAAAATGGAAAAAGGATGTGCCCAGGGGCCCCTGGCCCTGACTGCAAAAAATCCTTATATCGAAGGATGGACCCCACACCGAAGTTGTCCCCACCTCAAACTTGTGCTGCCCTGATAGACCCAAGGGAGCCCTACAAACTGACATCAGGAACCTGGACTGCTGAGTTTTCTTTCCCAGGGAAAATGGAAAAAGGATGTGCCCAGGGGCCCCTGGCCCTGACTGCAAAAAATCCTTATATCGAAGGATGGAGCCCACACCGAAGTTGTCCCCACCTCAAACTTGTGCTGCCCTGATAGACCCAAGGGAGCCCTACAAACTGACATCAGGAACCTGGACTGCTGAGTTTTCTTTCCCAGGGAAAATGGAAAAAGGATGTGCCCAGGGTTCCCTGGCCCTGGGCTCGGGCCTCACTGCAAAAAAACCTTATATCGAAGGATGGACCCCAGACCGAAGTTGTCCCCACCTCAAACTTGTGCTGCCCTGATAGACCCAAGGGAGACCTACAAACTGACATCAGGAACCTGGACTGCTGTCTTTTCTTTCCCAGGGAAAATGGAAAAAGGATGTGCCCAGGGGCCCCTGGCCCTGACTGCAAAAAATCCTTATATCGAAGGATGGACCCCACACCGAAGTTGTCCCCACCTCAAACTTGTGCTGCCCTGATAGACCCAAGGGAGCCCTACAGACTGACATCAGGAACCTGGACTGCTGAGTTTACTTTTCCCAGGGAAAATGGAAAAAGGATGTGCCCAGGGGCCCCTGGCCCTGGGCTGGGGCCTCACTGCAAAGAATCCTTATATCGAAGGATGGACCCCACACCGAAGTTGTCCCCTCCTCAAACTTGTGCTGCCCTGATAGACCCAAGGGAGCCCTACAAACTGACATCAGGAACCTGGACTGCTGAGTTTTCTTTCCCAGGGAAAATGGAAAAAGGATGTGCCCAGGGAACCCTGGCCCTGACTGCCAAAAATTCTTATATCGAAGGATGGACTCCACACCGAAGTTGTCCCCACCTCAAACTTGTGCTGCCCTGATAGACCCAAGGGAGCCCTACAAACTGACATCAGGAACCTGGACTGCTGAGTTTTCTTTCCCAGGGAAAATGGAAAAAGGATGTGCCCGGGGGCCCCTGGCCCTGACTGCAAAGAATCCTTATATCGAAGGATGGACCCCACACCGAAGATGTCCCCACCTCAAACTTGTGCTGCCCTGATAGACCCAAGGGAGCCCTACAAACTGACATCAGGAACCTGGACTGCTGAGTTTTCTTTCCCAGGGAAAATGGAAAAAGGATGTGCCCAGGGGCCCCTGGCCCTGATTGCAAAGAATCCTTATATCGAAGGATGGACCCCACACCAAAGTTGTCCCCACCTCAAACTTGTGCTGCCCTGATAGACCCAAGGGAGCCCTACAAACTGACATCAGGAACCTGGACTGCTGAGTTTTCTTTCCCAGGGAAAATGGAAAAAGGATGTGCCCAGGGGCCCCTGGCCCTGACTGCAAAAAATCCTTATATCGAAGGATGGACCCCACACCGAAGTTGTCCCCACCTCAAACTTGTGCTGCCCTGATAGACCCAAGGGAGCCCTACAGACTGACATCAGGAACCTGGACTGCTGAGTTTACTTTTCCCAGGGAAAATGGAAAAAGGATGTGCCCAGGGGCCCCTGGCCCTGGGCTGGGGCCTCACTGCAAAGAATCCTTATATCGAAGGATGGACCCCACACCGAAGTTGTCCCCACCTCAAACTTGTGCTGCCCTGATAGACCCAAGGGAGCCCTACAAACTGACATCAGGAACCTGGACTGCTGAGTTTTCTTTCCCAGGGAAAATGGAAAAAGGATGTGCCCAGGGAACCCTGGCCCTGACTGCCAAAAATTCTTATATCGAAGGATGGACTCCACACCGAAGTTGTCCCCACCTCAAACTTGTGCTGCCCTGATAGACCCAAGGGAGCCCTACAAACTGACATCAGGAACCTGGACTGCTGAGTTTTCTTTCCCAGGGAAAATGGAAAAAGGATGTGCCCGGGGGCCTCTGGCCCTGACTGCAAAGAATCCTTATATCGAAGGATGGACCCCACACCGAAGATGTCCCCACCTCAAACTTGTGCTGCCCTGATAGACCCAAGGGAGCCCTACAAACTGACATCAGGAACCTGGACTGCTGAGTTTTCTTTCCCAGGGAAAATGGAAAAAGGATGTGCCCAGAGGCCCCTGGACATGGGCTGGGGCCTCACTGCAAAGAATCCTTATATCGAAGGATGGACCCCACACCGAAGTTGTCCCCACCTCAAACTTGTGCTGCCCTGATAGACCCAAGGGAGCCCTACAAACTGACATCAGGAACCTGGACTGCTGAGTTTTCTTTCCCAGGGAAAATGGAAAAAGGATGTTCCCAGAGGCCCCTGGACATGGGCTGGGGCCTCACTGCAAAGAATCCTTATATCGAAGGATGGACCCCACACCGAAGATGTGCCCACCTCAAACTTGTGCTGCCCTGATAGACCCAAGGGAGCCCTACAAACTGACATCAGGAACCTGGACTGCTGAGTTTTCTTTCCCAGGGAAAATGGAAAAAGGATGTGCCCAGGGGCCCCTGGCCGTGACTGAAAAGAATCCGTATATCGAAGGATGGACCCCACACCAAAGTTGTCCCCACCTCAAACTTGTGCTGCCCTGATAGACCCAAGGGAGCCCTACAAACTGACATCAGGAACCTGGACTGCTGAGTTTTCTTTCCCAGGGAAAATGGAAAAAGGATGTGCCCAGGGGCCCCTGGCCCTGACTGCAAAAAATCCTTATATCGAAGGATGGACCCCACACCGAAGTTGTCCCCACCTCAAACTTGTGCTGCCCTGATAGACCCAAGGGAGCCCTACAAACTGACATCAGGAACCTGGACTGCTGAGTTTTCTTTCCCAGGGAAAATGGAAAAAGGATGTGCCCAGGGGCCCCTGGCCCTGACTGCAAAAAATCCTTATATCGAAGGATGGAGCCCACACCGAAGTTGTCCCCACCTCAAACTTGTGCTGCCCTGATAGACCCAAGGGAGCCCTACAAACTGACATCAGGAACCTGGACTGCTGAGTTTTCTTTCCCAGGGAAAATGGAAAAAGGATGTGCCCAGGGGCCCCTGGCCCTGGGCTGGGGCCTCACTGCAAAGAATCCTTATATCGAAGGATGGACCCCACACCGAAGTTGTCCCCTCCTCAAACTTGTGCTGCCCTGATAGACCCAAGGGAGCCCTACAAACTGACATCAGGAACCTGGACTGCTGAGTTTTCTTTCCCAGGGAAAATGGAAAAAGGATGTGCCCAGGGAACCCTGGCCCTGACTGCCAAAAATTCTTATATCGAAGGATGGACTCCACACCGAAGTTGTCCCCACCTCAAACTTGTGCTGCCCTGATAGACCCAAGGGAGCCCTACAAACTGACATCAGGAACCTGGACTGCTGAGTTTTCTTTCCCAGGGAAAATGGAAAAAGGATGTGCCCGGGGGCCCCTGGCCCTGACTGCAAAGAATCCTTATATCGAAGGATGGACCCCACACCGAAGATGTCCCCACCTCAAACTTGTGCTGCCCTGATAGACCCAAGGGAGCCCTACAAACTGACATCAGGAACCTGGACTGCTGAGTTTTCTTTCCCAGGGAAAATGGAAAAAGGATGTGCCCAGGGAACCCTGGCCCTGACTGCCAAAAATTCTTATATCGAAGGATGGACTCCACACCGAAGTTGTCCCCACCTCAAACTTGTGCTGCCCTGATAGACCCAAGGGAGCCCTACAAACTGACATCAGGAACCTGGACTGCTGAGTTTTCTTTCCCAGGGAAAATGGAAAAAGGATGTGCCCGGGGGCCTCTGGCCCTGACTGCAAAGAATCCTTATATCGAAGGATGGACCCCACACCGAAGATGTCCCCACCTCAAACTTGTGCTGCCCTGATAGACCCAAGGGAGCCCTACAAACTGACATCAGGAACCTGGACTGCTGAGTTTTCTTTCCCAGGGAAAATGGAAAAAGGATGTGCCCAGAGGCCCCTGGACATGGGCTGGGGCCTCACTGCAAAGAATCCTTATATCGAAGGATGGACCCCACACCGAAGTTGTCCCCACCTCAAACTTGTGCTGCCCTGATAGACCCAAGGGAGCCCTACAAACTGACATCAGGAACCTGGACTGCTGAGTTTTCTTTCCCAGGGAAAATGGAAAAAGGATGTTCCCAGAGGCCCCTGGACATGGGCTGGGGCCTCACTGCAAAGAATCCTTATATCGAAGGATGGACCCCACACCGAAGATGTGCCCACCTCAAACTTGTGCTGCCCTGATAGACCCAAGGGAGCCCTACAAACTGACATCAGGAACCTGGACTGCTGAGTTTTCTTTCCCAGGGAAAATGGAAAAAGGATGTGCCCAGGGGCCCCTGGCCGTGACTGAAAAGAATCCGTATATCGAAGGATGGACCCCACACCAAAGTTGTCCCCACCTCAAACTTGTGCTGCCCTGATAGACCCAAGGGAGCCCTACAAACTGACATCAGGAACCTGGACTGCTGAGTTTTCTTTCCCAGGGAAAATGGAAAAAGGATGTGCCCAGGGGCCCCTGGCCCTGACTGCAAAAAATCCTTATATCGAAGGATGGACCCCACACCGAAGTTGTCCCCACCTCAAACTTGTGCTGCCCTGATAGACCCAAGGGAGCCCTACAAACTGACATCAGGAACCTGGACTGCTGAGTTTTCTTTCCCAGGGAAAATGGAAAAAGGATGTGCCCAGGGGCCCCTGGCCCTGACTGCAAAAAATCCTTATATCGAAGGATGGAGCCCACACCGAAGTTGTCCCCACCTCAAACTTGTGCTGCCCTGATAGACCCAAGGGAGCCCTACAAACTGACATCAGGAACCTGGACTGCTGAGTTTTCTTTCCCAGGGAAAATGGAAAAAGGATGTGCCCAGGGTTCCCTGGCCCTGGGCTCGGGCCTCACTGCAAAAAAACCTTATATCGAAGGATGGACCCCAGACCGAAGTTGTCCCCACCTCAAACTTGTGCTGCCCTGATAGACCCAAGGGAGCCCTACAAACTGACATCAGGAACCTGGACTGCTGACTTTTCTTTCCCAGGGAAAATGGAAAAAGGATGTGCCCAGGGGCCCCTGGCCCTGACTGCAAAAAATCCTTATATCGAAGGATGGACCCCACACCGAAGTTGTCCCCACCTCAAACTTGTGCTGCCCTGATAGACCCAAGGGAGCCCTACAGACTGACATCAGGAACCTGGACTGCTGAGTTTACTTTTCCCAGGGAAAATGGAAAAAGGATGTGCCCAGGGGCCCCTGGCCCTGGGCTGGGGCCTCACTGCAAAGAATCCTTATATCGAAGGATGGACCCCACACCGAAGTTGTCCCCACCTCAAACTTGTGCTGCCCTGATAGACCCAAGGGAGCCCTACAAACTGACATCAGGAACCTGGACTGCTGAGTTTTCTTTCCCAGGGAAAATGGAAAAAGGATGTGCCCAGGGAACCCTGGCCCTGACTGCCAAAAATTCTTATATCGAAGGATGGACTCCACACCGAAGTTGTCCCCACCTCAAACTTGTGCTGCCCTGATAGACCCAAGGGAGCCCTACAAACTGACATCAGGAACCTGGACTGCTGAGTTTTCTTTCCCAGGGAAAATGGAAAAAGGATGTGCCCGGGGGCCCCTGGCCCTGACTGCAAAGAATCCTTATATCGAAGGATGGACCCCACACCGAAGATGTCCCCACCTCAAACTTGTGCTGCCCTGATAGACCCAAGGGAGCCCTACAAACTGACATCAGGAACCTGGACTGCTGAGTTTTCTTTCCCAGGGAAAATGGAAAAAGGATGTGCCCAGGGGCCCCTGGCCCTGATTGCAAAGAATCCTTATATCGAAGGATGGACCCCACACCAAAGTTGTCCCCACCTCAAACTTGTGCTGCCCTGATAGACCCAAGGGAGCCCTACAAACTGACATCAGGAACCTGGACTGCTGAGTTTTCTTTCCCAGGGAAAATGGAAAAAGGATGTGCCCAGGGGCCCCTGGCCCTGACTGCAAAAAATCCTTATATCGAAGGATGGACCCCACACCGAAGTTGTCCCCACCTCAAACTTGTGCTGCCCTGATAGACCCAAGGGAGCCCTACAGACTGACATCAGGAACCTGGACTGCTGAGTTTACTTTTCCCAGGGAAAATGGAAAAAGGATGTGCCCAGGGGCCCCTGGCCCTGGGCTGGGGCCTCACTGCAAAGAATCCTTATATCGAAGGATGGACCCCACACCGAAGTTGTCCCCACCTCAAACTTGTGCTGCCCTGATAGACCCAAGGGAGCCCTACAAACTGACATCAGGAACCTGGACTGCTGAGTTTTCTTTCCCAGGGAAAATGGAAAAAGGATGTGCCCAGAGGCCCCTGGACATGGGCTGGGGCCTCACTGCAAAGAATCCTTATATCGAAGGATGGACCCCACACCGAAGTTGTCCCCACCTCAAACTTGTGCTGCCCTGATAGACCCAAGGGAGCCCTACAAACTGACATCAGGAACCTGGACTGCTGAGTTTTCTTTCCCAGGGAAAATGGAAAAAGGATGTTCCCAGAGGCCCCTGGACATGGGCTGGGGCCTCACTGCAAAGAATCCTTATATCGAAGGATGGACCCCACACCGAAGATGTGCCCACCTCAAACTTGTGCTGCCCTGATAGACCCAAGGCAGCCCTACAAACTGACATCAGGAACCTGGACTGCTGAGTTTTCTTTCCCAGGGAAAATGGAAAAAGGATGTGCCCAGGGGCCCCTGGACATGGGATGGGGCCTCACTGCAAAGAATCCTTATATCGAAGGATGGACCCCACACCGAAGTTGTCCCCACCTCAAACTTGTGCTGCCCTGATAGACCCAAGGGAGCCCTACAAACTGACATCAGGAACCTGGACTGCTGAGTTTTCTTTCCCAGGGAAAATGGAAAAAGGATGTGCCCAGGGGCCCCTGGCCCTGACTGCAAAAAATCCTTATATCGAAGGATGGACCCCACACCGAAGTTGTCCCCACCTCAAACTTGTGCTGCCCTGATAGACCCAAGGGAGCCCTACAAACTGACATCAGGAACCTGGACTGCTGAGTTTTCTTTCCCAGGGAAAATGGAAAAAGGATGTGCCCAGGGGCCCCTGGCCCTGACTGCAAAAAATCCTTATATCGAAGGATGGAGCCCACACCGAAGTTGTCCCCTCCTCAAACTTGTGCTGCCCTGATAGACCCAAGGGAGCCCTACAAACTGACATCAGGAACCTGGACTGCTGAGTTTTCTTTCCCAGGGAAAATGGAAAAAGGATGTGCCCGGGGGCCCCTGGCCCTGACTGCAAAGAATCCTTATATCGAAGGATGGACCCCACACCGAAGATGTCCCCACCTCAAACTTGTGCTGCCCTGATAGACCCAAGGGAGCCCTACAAACTGACATCAGGAACCTGGACTGCTGAGTTTTCTTTCCCAGGGAAAATGGAAAAAGGATGTGCCCAGGGGCCCCTGGCCGTGACTGAAAAGAATCCGTATATCGAAGGATGGACCCCACACCAAAGTTGTCCCCACCTCAAACTTGTGCTGCCCTGATAGACCCAAGGGAGCCCTACAAACTGACATCAGGAACCTGGACTGCTGAGTTTTCTTTCCCAGGGAAAATGGAAAAAGGATGTGCCCAGGGGCCCCTGGCCCTGACTGCAAAAAATCCTTATATCGAAGGATGGACCCCACACCGAAGTTGTCCCCACCTCAAACTTGTGCTGCCCTGATAGACCCAAGGGAGCCCTACAAACTGACATCAGGAACCTGGACTGCTGAGTTTTCTTTCCCAGGGAAAATGGAAAAAGGATGTGCCCAGGGGCCCCTGGCCCTGACTGCAAAAAATCCTTATATCGAAGGATGGAGCCCACACCGAAGTTGTCCCCACCTCAAACTTGTGCTGCCCTGATAGACCCAAGGGAGCCCTACAAACTGACATCAGGAACCTGGACTGCTGAGTTTTCTTTCCCAGGGAAAATGGAAAAAGGATGTGCCCAGGGTTCCCTGGCCCTGGGCTCGGGCCTCACTGCAAAAAAACCTTATATCGAAGGATGGACCCCAGACCGAAGTTGTCCCCACCTCAAACTTGTGCTGCCCTGATAGACCCAAGGGAGCCCTACAAACTGACATCAGGAACCTGGACTGCTGACTTTTCTTTCCCAGGGAAAATGGCCAAAGGATGTGCTCAGGGGCCCCTGGCCCTGGGCTGGGGCCTCACTGCAAAAAATCCTTATATCGAAGGATGGACCCCACACCGAAGTTGTCCCCACCTCAAACTTGTGCTGCCCTGATAGACCCAAGGGAGCCCTACAAACTGACATCAGGAACCTGGACTGCTGAGTTTTCTTTCCCAGGGAAAATGGAAAAAGGATGTGCCCAGAGGCCCCTGGACATGGGCTGGGGCCTCACTGCAAAGAATCCTTATATCGAAGGATGGACCCCACACCGAAGATGTGCCCACCTCAAACTTGTGCTGCCCTGATAGACCCAAGGGAGCCCTACAAACTGACATCAGGAACCTGGACTGCTGAGTTTTCTTTCCCAGGGAAAATGGAAAAAGGATGTGCCCAGGGAACCCTGGCCCTGACTGCCAAAAATTCTTATATCGAAGGATGGACCCCACACCGAAGTTGTCCCCACCTCAAACTTGTGCTGTCCTGATAGACCCAAGGGAGCCCTACAAACTGACATCAGGAACCTGGACTGCTGAGTTTTCTTTCCCAGGAAAATGGAAAAAGGATGTGCCCGGGGGCCCCTGGCCCTGACTGCAAAGAATCCTTATATCGAAGGATGGACCCCACACCGAAGATGTCCCCACCTCAAACTTGTGCTGCCCTGATAGACCCAAGGGAGCCCTACAAACTGACATCAGGAACCTGGACTGCTGAGTTTTCTTTCCCAGGGAAAATGGAAAAAGGATGTGCCCAGAGGCCCCTGGACATGGGCTGGGGCCTCACTGCAAAGAATCCTTATATCGAAGGATGGACCCCACACCGAAGTTGTCCCCACCTCAAACTTGTGCTGCCCTGATAGACCCAAGGGAGCCCTACAAACTGACATCAGGAACCTGGACTGCTGAGTTTTCTTTCCCAGGGAAAATGGAAAAAGGATGTTCCCAGAGGCCCCTGGACATGGGCTGGGGCCTCACTGCAAAGAATCCTTATATCGAAGGATGGACCCCACACCGAAGATGTGCCCACCTCAAACTTGTGCTGCCCTGATAGACCCAAGGGAGCCCTACAAACTGACATCAGGAACCTGGACTGCTGACTTTTCTTTCCCAGGGAAAATGGCCAAAGAATGTGCTCAGGGGCCCCTGGCCCTGGGCTGGGGCCTCACTGCAAAAAATCCTTATATCGAAGGATGGACCCCACACCGAAGTTGTCCCCACCTCAAACTTGTGCTGCCCTGATAGACCCAAGGGAGCCCTACAAACTGACATCAGGAACCTGGACTGCTGAGTTTTCTTTCCCAGGGAAAATGGAAAAAGGATGTGCCCAGGGAACCCTGGCCCTGACTGCCAAAAATTCTTATATCGAAGGATGGACCCCACACCGAAGTTGTCCCCACCTCAAACTTGTGCTGCCCTGATAGACCCAAGGGAGCCCTACAAACTGACATCAGGAACCTGGACTGCTGAGTTTTCTTTCCCAGGGAAAATGGAAAAAGGATGTGCCCGGGGGCCCCTGGCCCTGACTGCAAAGAATCCTTATATCGAAGGATGGACCCCACACCGAAGTTGTCCCCACCTCAAACTTGTGCTGCCCTGATAGACCCAAGGGAGCCCTACAAACTGACATCAGGAACCTGGACTGCTGAGTTTTCTTTCCCAGGGAAAATGGAAAAAGGATGTGCCCAGGGGCCCCTGGCCCTGACTGCAAAGAATCCTTATATCGAAGGATGGACCCCACACCAAAGTTGTCCCCACCTCAAACTTGTGCTGCCCTGATAGACCCAAGGGAGCCCTACAAACTGACATCAGGAACCTGGACTGCTGAGTTTTCTTTCCCAGGGAAAATGGAAAAAGGATGTGCCCAGGGGCCCCTGGCCCTGACTGCAAAAAATCCTTATATCGAAGGATGGACCCCACACCGAAGTTGTCCCCACCTCAAACTTGTGCTGCCCTGATAGACCCAAGGGAGCCCTACAAACTGACATCA
Source organism: Lonchura striata (assembly GCF_050655825.1). Classification (NCBI taxonomy): domain Eukaryota; kingdom Metazoa; phylum Chordata; class Aves; order Passeriformes; family Estrildidae; genus Lonchura; species Lonchura striata. The sequence goes on along the minus strand of NC_140733.1, from coordinate 10,074,665 downwards.
GGAACCTGGACTGCTGAGTTTTCTTTCCCAGGGAAAATGGAAAAAGGATGTGCCCAGGGGCCCCTGGCCCTGACTGCAAAAAATCCTTATATCGAAGGATGGAGCCCACACCGAAGTTGTCCCCACCTCAAACTTGTGCTGCCCTGATAGACCCAAGGGAGCCCTACAAACTGACATCAGGAACCTGGACTGCTGAGTTTTCTTTCCCAGGGAAAATGGAAAAAGGATGTGCCCAGGGTTCCCTGGCCCTGGGCTCGGGCCTCACTGCAAAAAAACCTTATATCGAAGGATGGACCCCAGACCGAAGTTGTCCCCACCTCAAACTTGTGCTGCCCTGATAGACCCAAGGGAGCCCTACAAACTGACATCAGGAACCTGGACTGCTGACTTTTCTTTCCCAGGGAAAATGGCCAAAGGATGTGCTCAGGGGCCCCTGGCCCTGGGCTGGGGCCTCACTGCAAAAAATCCTTATATCGAAGGATGGACCCCACACCGAAGTTGTCCCCACCTCAAACTTGTGCTGCCCTGATAGACCCAAGGGAGCCCTACAAACTGACATCAGGAACCTGGACTGCTGAGTTTTCTTTCCCAGGGAAAATGGAAAAAGGATGTGCCCAGAGGCCCCTGGACATGGGCTGGGGCCTCACTGCAAAGAATCCTTATATCGAAGGATGGACCCCACACCGAAGATGTGCCCACCTCAAACTTGTGCTGCCCTGATAGACCCAAGGGAGCCCTACAAACTGACATCAGGAACCTGGACTGCTGAGTTTTCTTTCCCAGGGAAAATGGAAAAAGGATGTGCCCAGGGAACCCTGGCCCTGACTGCCAAAAATTCTTATATCGAAGGATGGACCCCACACCGAAGTTGTCCCCACCTCAAACTTGTGCTGCCCTGATAGACCCAAGGGAGCCCTACAAACTGACATCAGGAACCTGGACTGCTGAGTTTTCTTTCCCAGGAAAATGGAAAAAGGATGTGCCCGGGGGCCCCTGGCCCTGACTGCAAAGAATCCTTATATCGAAGGATGGACCCCACACCGAAGATGTCCCCACCTCAAACTTGTGCTGCCCTGATAGACCCAAGGGAGCCCTACAAACTGACATCAGGAACCTGGACTGCTGAGTTTTCTTTCCCAGGGAAAATGGAAAAAGGATGTGCCCAGAGGCCCCTGGACATGGGCTGGGGCCTCACTGCAAAGAATCCTTATATCGAAGGATGGACCCCACACCGAAGTTGTCCCCACCTCAAACTTGTGCTGCCCTGATAGACCCAAGGGAGCCCTACAAACTGACATCAGGAACCTGGACTGCTGAGTTTTCTTTCCCAGGGAAAATGGAAAAAGGATGTTCCCAGAGGCCCCTGGACATGGGCTGGGGCCTCACTGCAAAGAATCCTTATATCGAAGGATGGACCCCACACCGAAGATGTGCCCACCTCAAACTTGTGCTGCCCTGATAGACCCAAGGGAGCCCTACAAACTGACATCAGGAACCTGGACTGCTGACTTTTCTTTCCCAGGGAAAATGGCCAAAGGATGTGCTCAGGGGCCCCTGGCCCTGGGCTGGGGCCTCACTGCAAAAAATCCTTATATCGAAGGATGGACCCCACACCGAAGTTGTCCCCACCTCAAACTTGTGCTGCCCTGATAGACCCAAGGGAGCCCTACAAACTGACATCAGGAACCTGGACTGCTGAGTTTTCTTTCCCAGGGAAAATGGAAAAAGGATGTGCCCAGGGAACCCTGGCCCTGACTGCCAAAAATTCTTATATCGAAGGATGGACCCCACACCGAAGTTGTCCCCACCTCAAACTTGTGCTGCCCTGATAGACCCAAGGGAGCCCTACAAACTGACATCAGGAACCTGGACTGCTGAGTTTTCTTTCCCAGGGAAAATGGAAAAAGGATGTGCCCGGGGGCCCCTGGCCCTGACTGCAAAGAATCCTTATATCGAAGGATGGACCCCACACCGAAGTTGTCCCCACCTCAAACTTGTGCTGCCCTGATAGACCCAAGGGAGCCCTACAAACTGACATCAGGAACCTGGACTGCTGAGTTTTCTTTCCCAGGGAAAATGGAAAAAGGATGTGCCCAGGGGCCCCTGGCCCTGACTGCAAAGAATCCTTATATCGAAGGATGGACCCCACACCAAAGTTGTCCCCACCTCAAACTTGTGCTGCCCTGATAGACCCAAGGGAGCCCTACAAACTGACATCAGGAACCTGGACTGCTGAGTTTTCTTTCCCAGGGAAAATGGAAAAAGGATGTGCCCAGGGGCCCCTGGCCCTGACTGCAAAAAATCCTTATATCGAAGGATGGACCCCACACCGAAGTTGTCCCCACCTCAAACTTGTGCTGCCCTGATAGACCCAAGGGAGCCCTACAAACTGACATCAGGAACCTGGACTGCTGAGTTTTCTTTCCCAGGGAAAATGGAAAAAGGATGTGCCCAGGGGCCCCTGGCCCTGACTGCAAAAAATCCTTATATCGAAGGATGGACCCCACACCGAAGTTGTCCCCACCTCAAACTTGTGCTGCCCTGATAGACCCAAGGGAGCCCTACAGACTGACATCAGGAACCTGGACTGCTGAGTTTACTTTTCCCAGGGAAAATGGAAAAAGGATGTGCCCACGGGCCCCTGGCCCTGGGCTGGGGCCTCACTGCAAAGAATCCTTATATCGAAGGATGGACCCCACACCGAAGTTGTCCCCACCTCAAACTTGTGCTGCCCTGATAGACCCAAGGGAGCCCTACAAACTGACATCAGGAACCTGGACTGCTGAGTTTTCTTTCCCAGGGAAAATGGAAAAAGGATGTGCCCGGGGGCCCCTGGCCCTGACTGCAAAGAATCCTTATATCGAAGGATGGACCCCACACCGAAGATGTCCCCACCTCAAACTTGTGCTGCCCTGATAGACCCAAGGGAGCCCTACAAACTGACATCAGGAACCTGGACTGCTGAGTTTTCTTTCCCAGGGAAAATGGAAAAAGGATGTGCCCAGGGGCCCCTGGCCCTGATTGCAAAGAATCCTTATATCGAAGGATGGACCCCACACCAAAGTTGTCCCCACCTCAAACTTGTGCTGCCCTGATAGACCCAAGGGAGCCCTACAAACTGACATCAGGAACCTGGACTGCTGAGTTTTCTTTCCCAGGGAAAATGGAAAAAGGATGTGCCCAGGGGCCCCTGGCCCTGACTGCAAAAAATCCTTATATCGAAGGATGGACCCCACACCGAAGTTGTCCCCACCTCAAACTTGTGCTGCCCTGATAGACCCAAGGGAGCCCTACAGACTGACATCAGGAACCTGGACTGCTGAGTTTACTTTTCCCAGGGAAAATGGAAAAAGGATGTGCCCAGGGGCCCCTGGCCCTGGGCTGGGGCCTCACTGCAAAGAATCCTTATATCGAAGGATGGACCCCACACCGAAGTTGTCCCCACCTCAAACTTGTGCTGCCCTGATAGACCCAAGGGAGCCCTACAAACTGACATCAGGAACCTGGACTGCTGAGTTTTCTTTCCCAGGGAAAATGGAAAAAGGATGTGCCCAGGGAACCCTGGCCCTGACTGCCAAAAATTCTTATATCGAAGGATGGACTCCACACCGAAGTTGTCCCCACCTCAAACTTGTGCTGCCCTGATAGACCCAAGGGAGCCCTACAAACTGACATCAGGAACCTGGACTGCTGAGTTTTCTTTCCCAGGGAAAATGGAAAAAGGATGTGCCCGGGGGCCCCTGGCCCTGACTGCAAAGAATCCTTATATCGAAGGATGGACCCCACACCGAAGATGTCCCCACCTCAAACTTGTGCTGCCCTGATAGACCCAAGGGAGCCCTACAAACTGACATCAGGAACCTGGACTGCTGAGTTTTCTTTCCCAGGGAAAATGGAAAAAGGATGTGCCCAGGGGCCCCTGGCCCTGACTGCAAAAAATCCTTATATCGAAGGATGGACCCCACACCGAAGTTGTCCCCACCTCAAACTTGTGCTGCCCTGATAGACCCAAGGGAGCCCTACAGACTGACATCAGGAACCTGGACTGCTGAGTTTACTTTTCCCAGGGAAAATGGAAAAAGTATGTGCCCACGGGCCCCTGGCCCTGGGCTGGGGCCTCACTGCAAAGAATCCTTATATCGAAGGATGGACCCCACACCGAAGTTGTCCCCACCTCAAACTTGTGCTGCCCTGATAGACCCAAGGGAGCCCTACAAACTGACATCAGGAACCTGGACTGCTGAGTTTTCTTTCCCAGGGAAAATGGAAAAAGGATGTGCCCGGGGGCCCCTGGCCCTGACTGCAAAGAATCCTTATATCGAAGGATGGACCCCACACCGAAGATGTCCCCACCTCAAACTTGTGCTGCCCTGATAGACCCAAGGGAGCCCTACAAACTGACATCAGGAACCTGGACTGCTGAGTTTTCTTTCCCAGGGAAAATGGAAAAAGGATGTGCCCAGGGGCCCCTGGCCCTGATTGCAAAGAATCCTTATATCGAAGGATGGACCCCACACCAAAGTTGTCCCCACCTCAAACTTGTGCTGCCCTGATAGACCCAAGGGAGCCCTACAAACTGACATCAGGAACCTGGACTGCTGAGTTTTCTTTCCCAGGGAAAATGGAAAAAGGATGTGCCCAGGGGCCCCTGGCCCTGACTGCAAAAAATCCTTATATCGAACGATGGACCCCACACCGAAGTTGTCCCCACCTCAAACTTGTGCTGCCCTGATAGACCCAAGGGAGCCCTACAGACTGACATCAGGAACCTGGACTGCTGAGTTTACTTTTCCCAGGGAAAATGGAAAAAGGATGTGCCCAGGGGCCCCTGGCCCTGGGCTGGGGCCTCACTGCAAAGAATCCTTATATCGAAGGATGGACCCCACACCGAAGTTGTCCCCACCTCAAACTTGTGCTGCCCTGATAGACCCAAGGGAGCCCTACAAACTGACATCAGGAACCTGGACTGCTGAGTTTTCTTTCCCAGGGAAAATGGAAAAAGGATGTGCCCAGGGAACCCTGGCCCTGACTGCCAAAAATTCTTATATCGAAGGATGGACTCCACACCGAAGTTGTCCCCACCTCAAACTTGTGCTGCCCTGATAGACCCAAGGGAGCCCTACAAACTGACATCAGGAACCTGGACTGCTGAGTTTTCTTTCCCAGGGAAAATGGAAAAAGGATGTGCCCGGGGGCCCCTGGCCCTGACTGCAAAGAATCCTTATATCGAAGGATGGACCCCACACCGAAGATGTCCCCACCTCAAACTTGTGCTGCCCTGATAGACCCAAGGGAGCCCTACAAACTGACATCAGGAACCTGGACTGCTGAGTTTTCTTTCCCAGGGAAAATGGAAAAAGGATGTGCCCAGAGGCCCCTGGACATGGGCTGGGGCCTCACTGCAAAGAATCCTTATATCGAAGGATGGACCCCACACCGAAGTTGTCCCCACCTCAAACTTGTGCTGCCCTGATAGACCCAAGGGAGCCCTACAAACTGACATCAGGAACCTGGACTGCTGAGTTTTCTTTCCCAGGGAAAATGGAAAAATGATGTTCCCAGAGGCTCCTGGACATGGGCTGGGGCCTCACTGCAAAGAATCCTTATATTGAAGGATGGACCCCACACCGAAGATGTGCCCACCTCAAACTTGTGCTGCCCTGATAGACCCAAGGCAGCCCTACAAACTGACATCAGGAACCTGGACTGCTGAGTTTTCTTTCCCAGGTAAAATGGAAAAAGGATGTGCCCAGGGGCCCCTGGACATGGGATGGGGCCTCACTGCAAAGAATCCTTATATCGAAGGATGGACCCCACACCGAAGTTGTCCCCACCTCAAACTTGTGCTGCCCTGATAGACCCAAGGGAGCCCTACAAACTGACATCAGGAACCTGGACTGCTGAGTTTTCTTTCCCAGGGAAAATGGAAAAAGGATGTGCCCAGGGGCCCCTGGCCCTGACTGCAAAGAATCCTTATATCGAAGGATGGACCCCACACCAAAGTTGTCCCCACCTCAAACTTGTGCTGCCCTGATAGACCCAAGGGAGTCCTACAAACTGACATCAGGAACCTGGACTGCTGAGTTTTCTTTCCCAGGGAAAATGGAAAAAGGATGTGCCCAGGGGCCCCTGGCCCTGACTGCAAAAAATCCTTATATCGAAGGATGGACCCCACACCGAAGATGTCCCCACCTCAAACTTGTGCTGCCCTGATAGACCCAAGGGAGCCCTACAAACTGACATCAGGAACCTGGACTGCTGAGTTTTCTTTCCCAGGGAAAATGGAAAAAGGATGTGCCCAGGGCCCCCTGGCCCTGACTGCAAAAAATCCTTATATCGAAGGATGGACCCCACACCGAAGTTGTCCCCACCTCAAACTTGTGCTGCCCTGATAGACCCAAGGGAGCCCTACAAACTGACATCAGGAACCTGGACTGCTGAGTTTTCTTTCCCAGGGAAAATGGAAAAAGGATGTGCCCAGGGGCCCCTGGCCCTGACTGCAAAAAATCCTTATATCGAAGGATGGACCCCACACCGAAGTTGTCCCCACCTCAAACTTGTGCTGCCCTGATAGACCCAAGGGAGCCCTACAAACTGACATCAGGAACCTGGACTGCTGAGTTTTCTTTCCCAGGGAAAATGGAAAAAGGATGTGCCCAGGGGCCCCTGGCCCTGACTGCAAAAAATCCTTATATCGAAGGATGGACCCCAGACCGAAGATGTCCCCACCTCAAACTTGTGCTGCCCTGATAGACCCAAGGGAGCCCTACAAACTGACATCAGGAACCTGGACTGCTGAGTTTTCTTTCCCAGGGAAAATGGAAAAAGGATGTGCCCGGGGGCCCCTGGCCCTGACTGCAAAGAATCCTTATATCGAAGGATGGACCCCACACCGAAGATGTCCCCACCTCAAACTTGTGCTGCCCTGATAGACCCAAGGGAGCCCTACAAACTGACATCAGGAACCTGGACTGCTGAGTTTTCTTTCCCAGGGAAAATGGAAAAAGGATGTGCCCGGGGGCCCCTGGCCCTGACTGCAAAAAATCCTTATATCGAAGGATGGACCCCACACCGAAGATGTCCCCACCTCAAACTTGTGCTGCCCTGATAGACCCAAGGGAGCCCTACAAACTGACATCAGGAACCTGGACTGCTGAGTTTTCTTTCCCAGGGAAAATGGAAAAAGGATGTGCCCAGGGGCCCCTGGCCCTGACTGAAAAGAATCCGTATATCGAAGGATGGACCCCACACCAAAGTTGTCCCCACCTCAAACTTGTGCTGCCCTGATAGACCCAAGGGAGCCCTACAAACTGACATCAGGAACCTGGACTGCTGAGTTTTCTTTCCCAGGGAAAATGGAAAAAGGATGTGCCCAGGGGCCCCTGGCCCTGACTGCAAAAAATCCTTATATCGAAGGATGGACCCCACACCGAAGTTGTCCCCACCTCAAACTTGTGCTGCCCTGATAGACCCAAGGGAGCCCTACAAACTGACATCAGGAACCTGGACTGCTGAGTTTTCTTTCCCAGGGAAAATGGAAAAAGGATGTGCCCAGGGGCCCCTGGCCCTGACTGCAAAAAATCCTTATATCGAAGGATGGACCCCAGACCGAAGTTGTCCCCACCTCAAACTTGTGCTGCCCTGATAGACCCAAGGGAGCCCTACAAACTGACATCAGGAACCTGGACTGCTGAGTTTTCTTTCCCAGGGAAAATGGAAAAAGGATGTGCCCAGGGTTCCCTGGCCCTGGGCTCGGGCCTCACTGCAAAAAAACCTTATATCGAAGGATGGACCCCAGACCGAAGTTGTCCCCACCTCAAACTTGTGCTGCCCTGATAGACCCAAGGGAGCCCTACAAACTGACATCAGGAACCTGGACTGCTGACTTTTCTTTCCAAGGGAAAATGGCCAAAGGATGTGCTCAGGGGCCCCTGACCCTGGGCTGGGGCCTCACTGCAAAAAATCCTTATATCGAAGGATGGACCCCACACCGAAGTTGTCCCCACCTCAAACTTGTGCTGCCCTGATAGACCCAAGGGAGCCCTACAAACTGACATCAGGAACCTGGACTGCTGAGTTTTCTTTCCCAGGGAAAATGGAAAAAGGATGTGCCCAGGGAACCCTGGCCCTGACTGCCAAAAATTCTTATATCGAAGGATGGACCCCACACCGAAGTTGTCCCCACCTCAAACTTGTGCTGCCCTGATAGACCCAAGGGAGCCCTACAAACTGACATCAGGAACCTGGACTGCTGAGTTTTCTTTCCCAGGGAAAATGGAAAAAGGATGTGCCCGGGGGCCCCTGGCCCTGACTGCAAAGAATCCTTATATCGAAGGATGGACCCCACACCGAAGATGTCCCCACCTCAAACTTGTGCTGCCCTGATAGACCCAAGGGAGCCCTACAAACTGACATCAGGAACCTGGACTGCTGAGTTTTCTTTCCCAGGGAAAATGGAAAAAGGATGTGCCCAGGGGCCCCTGGCCCTGACTGCAAAGAATCCTTATATCGAAGGATGGACCCCACACCAAAGTTGTCCCCACCTCAAACTTGTGCTGCCCTGATAGACCCAAGGGAGCCCTACAAACTGACATCAGGAACCTGGACTGCTGAGTTTACTTTTCCCAGGGAAAATGGAAAAAGGATGTGCCCAGGGGCCCCTGGCCCTGGGCTGGGGCCTCACTGCAAAGAATCCTTATATCGAAGGATGGACCCCACACCGAAGTTGTCCCCACCTCAAACTTGTGCTGCCCTGATAGACCCAAGGGAGCCCTACAAACTGACATCAGGAACCTGGACTGCTGAGTTTTCTTTCCCAGGGAAAATGGAAAAAGGATGTGCCCAGGGAACCCTGGCCCTGACTGCCAAAAATTCTTATATCGAAGGATGGACCCCACACCGAAGTTGTCCCCACCTCAAACTTGTGCTGCCCTGATAGACCCAAGGGAGCCCTACAAACTGACATCAGGAACCTGGACTGCTGAGTTTTCTTTCCCAGGGAAAATGGAAAAAGGATGTGCCCGGGGGCCCCTGGCCCTGACTGCAAAGAATCCTTATATCGAAGGATGGACCCCACACCGAAGATGTCCCCACCTCAAACTTGTGCTGCCCTGATAGACCCAAGGGAGCCCTACAAACTGACATCAGGAACCTGGACTGCTGAGTTTTCTTTCCCAGGGAAAATGGAAAAAGGATGTGCCCAGGGGCCCCTGGCCCTGACTGCAAAGAATCCTTATATCGAAGGATGGACCCCACACCAAAGTTGTCCCCACCTCAAACTTGTGCTGCCCTGATAGACCCAAGGGAGCCCTACAAACTCACATCAGGAAACTGGACTGCTGAGTTTTCTTTCCCAGGGAAAATGGAAAAAGGATGTGCCCAGGGTTCCCTGGCCCTGGGCTGGGGCCTCACTGCAAAAAAACCTTATATCGAAGGATGGACCCCACACCGAAGTTGTCCCCACCTCAAACTTGTGCTGCCCTGATAGACCCAAGGGAGCCCTACAAACTGACATCAGGAACCTGGACTGCTGAGTTTTCTTTCCCAGGGAAAATGGAAAAAGGATGTGCCCGGGGGCCCCTGGCCCTGACTGCAAAGAATCCTTATATCGAAGGATGGACCCCACACCGAAGATGTCCCCACCTCAAACTTGTGCTGCCCTGATAGACCCAAGGGAGCCCTACAAACTGACATCAGGAACCTGGACTGCTGAGTTTTCTTTCCCAGGGAAAATGGAAAAAGGATGTGCCCAGGGGCCCCTGGCCCTGACTGAAAAGAATCCGTATATCGAAGGATGGACCCCACACCAAAGTTGTCCCCACCTCAAACTTGTGCTGCCCTGATAGACCCAAGGGAGCCCTACAAACTGACATCAGGAACCTGGACTGCTGAGTTTTCTTTCGCAGGGAAAATGGAAAAAGGATGTGCCCAGGGGCCCCTGGCCCTGACTGCAAAAAATCCTTATATCGAAGGATGGACCCCACACCGAAGTTGTCCCCACCTCAAACTTGTGCTGCCCTGATAGACCCAAGGGAGCCCTACAAACTGACATCAGGAACCTGGACTGCTGAGTTTTCTTTCCCAGGGAAAATGGAAAAAGGATGTGCCCAGGGAACCCTGGCCCTGACTGCAAAAAATCCGTATATCAAAGGATGGACCCCACACCGAAGTTGTCCCCACCTCAAACTTGTGCTGCCCTGATAGACCCAAGGGAGCCCTACAAACTGACATCAGGAACCTGGACTGCTGAGTTTTCTTTCCCAGGGAAAATGGAAAAAGGATGTGCCCGGGGGCCCCTGGCCCTGACTGCAAAGAATCCTTATATCGAAGGATGGACCCCACACCGAAGATGTCCCCACCTCAAACTTGTGCTGCCCTGATAGACCCAAGGGAGCCCTACAAACTGACATCAGGAACCTGGACTGCTGAGTTTTCTTTCCCAGGGAAAATGGAAAAAGGATGTGCCCAGGGGCCCCTGGCCCTGACTGCAAAGAATCCTTATATCGAAGGATGGACCCCACACCAAAGTTGTCCCCACCTCAAACTTGTGCTGCCCTGATAGACCCAAGGGAGCCCTACAGACTGACATCAGGAACCTGGACTGCTGAGTTTTCTTTCCCAGGGAAAATGGAAAAAGGATGTGCCCAGGGTTCCCTGGCCCTGGGCTGGGGCCTCACTGCAAAAAAACCATATATCGAAGGATGGACCCCACACCGAAGTTGTCCCCACCTCAAACTTGTGCTGCCCTGATAGACCCAAGGGAGCCCTACAAACTGACATCAGGAACCTGGACTGCTGACTTTTCTTTCCCAGGGAAAATGGCCAAAGGATGTGCTCAGGGGCCCCTGGCCCTGGGCTGGGGCCTCACTGCAAAAAATCCTTATATCGAAGGATGGACCCCACACCGAAGTTGTCCCCACCTCAAACTTGTGCTGCCCTGATAGACCCAAGGGAGCCCTACAAACTGACATCAGGAACCTGGACTGCTGAGTTTTCTTTCCCAGGGAAAATGGAAAAAGGATGTGCCCAGGGAACCCTGGCCCTGACTGCCAAAAATTCTTATATCGAAGGATGGACCCCACACCGAAGTTGTCCCCACCTCAAACTTGTGCTGCCCTGATAGACCCAAGGGAGCCCTACAAACTGACATCAGGAACCTGGACTGCTGAGTTTTCTTTCCCAGGAAAAATGGAAAAAGGATGTGCCCGGGGGCCCCTGGCCCTGACTGCAAAGAATCCTTATATCGAAGGATGGACCCCACACCGAAGTTGTCCCCACCTCAAACTTGTGCTGCCCTGATAGACCCAAGGGAGCCCTACAAACTGACATCAGGAACCTGGACTGCTGAGTTTTCTTTCCCAGGGAAAATGGAAAAAGGATGTGCCCAGGGGCCCCTGGCCCTGACTGCAAAAAATCCTTATATCGAAGGATGGACCCCACACCGAAGTTGTCCCCACCTCAAACTTGTGCTGCCCTGATAGACCCAAGGGAGCCCTACAAACTGACATCAGGAACCTGGACTGCTGAGTTTTCTTTCCCAGGGAAAATGGAAAAAGGATGTGCCCAGGGGCCCCTGGCCCTGACTGCAAAAAATCCTTATATCGAAGGATGGACCCCACACCGAAGTTGTCCCCACCTCAAACTTGTGCTGCCCTGATAGACCCAAGGGAGCCCTACAGACTGACATCAGGAACCTGGACTGCTGAGTTTTCTTTCCCAGGGAAAATGGAAAAAGGATGTGCCCAGGGGCCCCTGGCCCTGATTGCAAAGAATCCTTATATCGAAGGATGGACCCCACACCAAAGTTGTCCCCACCTCAAACTTGTGCTGCCCTGATAGACCCAAGGGAGCCCTACAAACTGACATCAGGAACCTGGACTGCTGAGTTTTCTTTCCCAGGGAAAATGGAAAAAGGATGTGCCCAGGGGCCCCTGGCCCTGACTGCAAAAAATCCTTATATCGAAGGATGGACCCCACACCGAAGTTGTCCCCACCTCAAACTTGTGCTGCCCTGATAGACCCAAGGGAGCCCTACAAACTGACATCAGGAACCTGGACTGCTGAGTTTTCTTTCCCAGGGAAAATGGAAAAAGGATGTGCCCAGGGGCCCCTGGCCCTGACTGCAAAAAATCCTTATATCGAAGGATGGACCCCACACCGAAGTTGTCCCCACCTCAAACTTGTGCTGCCCTGATAGACCCAAGGGAGCCCTACAGACTGACATCAGGAACCTGGACTGCTGAGTTTACTTTTCCCAGGGAAAATGGAAAAAGGATGTGCCCAGGGGCCCCTGGCCCTGGGCTGGGGCCTCACTGCAAAGAATCCTTATATCGAAGGATGGACCCCACACCGAAGTTGTCCCCACCTCAAACTTGTGCTGCCCTGATAGACCCAAGGGAGCCCTACAAACTGACATCAGGAACCTGGACTGCTGAGTTTTCTTTCCCAGGGAAAATGGAAAAAGGATGTGCCCAGGGAACCCTGGCCCTGACTGCCAAAAATTCTTATATCGAAGGATGGACTCCACACCGAAGTTGTCCCCACCTCAAACTTGTGCTGCCCTGATAGACCCAAGGGAGCCCTACAAACTGACATCAGGAACCTGGACTGCTGAGTTTTCTTTCCCAGGGAAAATGGAAAAAGGATGTGCCCGGGGGCCCCTGGCCCTGACTGCAAAAAATCCTTATATCGAAGGATGGACCCCACACCGAAGATGTCCCCACCTCAAACTTGTGCTGCCCTGATAGACCCAAGGGAGCCCTACAAACTGACATCAGGAACCTGGACAGCTGAGTTTTCTTTCCCAGGGAAAATGGAAAAAGGATGTGCCCAGAGGCCCCTGGACATGGGCTGGGGCCTCACTGCAAAGAATCCTTATATCGAAGGATGGACCCCACACCGAAGTTGTCCCCACCTCAAACTTGTGCTGCCCTGATAGACCCAAGGGAGCCCTACAAACTGACATCAGGAACCTGGACTGCTGAGTTTTCTTTCCCAGGGAAAATGGAAAAAGGATGTTCCCAGAGGCCCCTGGACATGGGCTGGGGCCTCACTGCAAAGAATCCTTATATCGAAGGATGGACCCCACACCGAAGATGTGCCCACCTCAAACTTGTGCTGCCCTGATATACCCAAGGCAGCCCTACAAACTGACATCAGGAACCTGGACTGCTGAGTTTTCTTTCCCAGGGAAAATGGAAAAAGGATGTGCCCAGGGGCCCCTGGACATGGGATGGGGCCTCACTGCAAAAAATCCAAAAATCGAAGGATGGACCCCACACCGAAGTTGTCCCCACCTCAAACTTGTGCTGCCCTGATAGACCCAAGGGAGCCCTACAAACTGACATCAGGAACCTGGACTGCTGAGTTTTCTTTCCCAGGGAAAATGGAAAAAGGATGTGCCCAGGGAACCCTGGCCCTGACTGCAAAAAATCCGTATATCAAAGGATGGACCCCACACCGAAGTTGTCCCCACCTCAAACTTGTGCTGCCCTGATAGACCCAAGGGAGCCCTACAAACTGACATCAGGAACCTGGACTGCTGAGTTTTCTTTCCCAGGGAAAATGGAAAAAGGATGTGCCCGGGGGCCCCTGGCCCTGACTGCAAAGAATCCTTATATCGAAGGATGGACCCCACACCGAAGATGTCCCCACCTCAAACTTGTGCTGCCCTGATAGACCCAAGGGAGCCCTACAAACTGACATCAGGAACCTGGACTGCTGAGTTTTCTTTCCCAGGGAAAATGGAAAAAGGATGTGCCCAGGGGCCCCTGGCCCTGACTGCAAAGAATCCTTATATCGAAGGATGGACCCCACACCAAAGTTGTCCCCACCTCAAACTTGTGCTGCCCTGATAGACCCAAGGGAGCCCTACAAACTGACATCAGGAACCTGGACTGCTGAGTTTTCTTTCCCAGGGAAAATGGAAAAAGGATGTGCCCAGGGTTCCCTGGCCCTGGGCTGGGGCCTCACTGCAAAAAAACCTTATATCGAAGGATGGACCCCACACCGAAGTTGTCCCCACCTCAAACTTGTGCTGCCCTGATAGACCCAAGGGAGCCCTACAAACTGACATCAGGAACCTGGACTGCTGACTTTTCTTTCCCAGGGAAAATGGCCAAAGGATGTGCTCAGGGGCCCCTGGCCCTGGGCTGGGGCCTCACTGCAAAAAATCCTTATATCGAAGGATGGACCCCACACCGAAGTTGTCCCCACCTCAAACTTGTGCTGCCCTGATAGACCCAAGGGAGCCCTACAAACTGACATCAGGAACCTGGACTGCTGAGTTTTCTTTCCCAGGGAAAATGGAAAAAGGATGTGCCCAGGGAACCCTGGCCCTGACTGCCAAAAATTCTTATATCGAAGGATGGACCCCACACCGAAGTTGTCCCCACCTCAAACTTGTGCTGCCCTGATAGACCCAAGGGAGCCCTACAAACTGACATCAGGAACCTGGACTGCTGAGTTTTCTTTCCCAGGGAAAATGGAAAAAGGATGTGCCCAGGGGCCCCTGGCCCTGATTGCAAAGAATCCTTATATCGAAGGATGGACCCCACACCAAAGTTGTCCCCACCTCAAACTTGTGCTGCCCTGATAGACCCAAGGGAGCCCTACAAACTGACATCAGGAACCTGGACTGCTGAGTTTTCTTTCCCAGGGAAAATGGAAAAAGGATGTGCCCAGGGGCCCCTGGCCCTGACTGCAAAAAATCCTTATATCGAAGGATGGACCCCACACCGAAGTTGTCCCCACCTCAAACTTGTGCTGCCCTGATAGACCCAAGGGAGCCCTACAAACTGACATCAGGAACCTGGACTGCTGAGTTTTCTTTCCCAGGGAAAATGGAAAAAGGATGTGCCCAGGGGCCCCTGGCCCTGACTGCAAAAAATCCTTATATCGAAGGATGGAGCCCACACCGAAGTTGTCCCCACCTCAAACTTGTGCTGCCCTGATAGACCCAAGGGAGCCCTACAAACTGACATCAGGAACCTGGACTGCTGAGTTTTCTTTCCCAGGGAAAATGGAAAAAGGATGTGCCCAGGGTTCCCTGGCCCTGGGCTCGGGCCTCACTGCAAAAAAACCTTATATCGAAGGATGGACCCCAGACCGAAGTTGTCCCCACCTCAAACTTGTGCTGCCCTGATAGACCCAAGGGAGCCCTACAAACTGACATCAGGAACCTGGACTGCTGACTTTTCTTTCCCAGGCAAAATGGCCAAAGGATGTGCTCAGGGGCCCCTGGCCCTGGGCTGGGGCCTCACTGCAAAAAATCCTTATATCGAAGGATGGACCCCACACCGAAGTTGTCCCCACCTCAAACTTGTGCTGCCCTGATAGACCCAAGGGAGCCCTACAAACTGACATCAGGAACCTGGACTGCTGAGTTTTCTTTCCCAGGGAAAATGGAAAAAGGATGTGCCCAGGGAACCCTGGCCCTGACTGCCAAAAATTCTTATATCGAAGGATGGACCCCACACCGAAGTTGTCCCCACCTCAAACTTGTGCTGCCCTGATAGACCCAAGGGAGCCCTACAAACTGACATCAGGAACCTGGACTGCTGAGTTTTCTTTCCCAGGGAAAATGGAAAAAGGATGTGCCCGGGGGCCCCTGGCCCTGACTGCAAAGAATCCTTATATCGAAGGATGGACCCCACACCGAAGATGTCCCCACCTCAAACTTGTGCTGCCCTGATAGACCCAAGGGAGCCCTACAAACTGACATCAGGAACCTGGACTGCTGAGTTTTCTTTCCCAGGGAAAATGGAAAAAGGATGTGCCCAGGGGCCCCTGGCCCTGACTGCAAAGAATCCTTATATCGAAGGATGGACCCCACACCAAAGTTGTCCCCACCTCAAACTTGTGCTGCCCTGATAGACCCAAGGGAGCCCTACAAACTGACATCAGGAACCTGGACTGCTGAGTTTACTTTTCCCAGGGAAAATGGAAAAAGGATGTGCCCAGGGGCCCCTGGCCCTGGGCTGGGGCCTCACTGCAAAGAATCCTTATATCGAAGGATGGACCCCACACCGAAGTTGTCCCCACCTCAAACTTGTGCTGCCCTGCTAGACCCAAGGGAGCCCTACAAACTGACATCAGGAACCTGGACTGCTGAGTTTTCTTTCCCAGGGAAAATGGAAAAAGGATGTGCCCAGGGAACCCTGGCCCTGACAGCCAAAAATTCTTATATCGAAGGATGGACCCCACACCGAAGTTGTCCCCACCTCAAACTTGTGCTGCCCTGATAGACCCAAGGGAGCCCTACAAACTGACATCAGGAACCTGGACTGCTGAGTTTTCTTTCCCAGGGAAAATGGAAAAAGGTTGTGCCCGGGGGCCCCTGGCCCTGACTGCAAAGAATCCTTATATCGAAGGATGGACCCCACACCGAAGATGTCCCCACCTCAAACTTGTGCTGCCCTGATAGACCCAAGGGAGCCCTACAAACTGACATCAGGAACCTGGACTGCTGAGTTTTCTTTCCCAGGGAAAATGGAAAAAGGATGTGCCCAGGGGCCCCTGGCCCTGACTGCAAAGAATCCTTATATCGAAGGATGGACCCCACACCAAAGTTGTCCCCACCTCAAACTTGTGCTGCCCTGATAGACCCAAGGGAGCCCTACAAACTCACATCAGGAAACTGGACTGCTGAGTTTTCTTTCCCAGGGAAAATGGAAAAAGGATGTGCCCAGGGTTCCCTGGCCCTGGGCTGGGGCCTCACTGCAAAAAAACCTTATATCGAAGGATGGACCCCACACCAAAGTTGTCCCCACCTCAAATTTGTGCTGCCCTGATAGACCCAAGGGAGCCCTACAAACTGACATCAGGAACCTGGACTGCTGAGTTTTCTTTCCCAGGGAAAATGGAAAAAGGATGTGCCCAGGGGCCCCTGGCCCTGACTGCAAAGAATCCTTATATCGAAGGATGGACCCCACACCGAAGTTGTCCCCACCTCAAACTTGTGCTGCCCTGATAGACCCAAGGGAGCCCTACAGACTGACATCAGGAACCTGGACTGCTGAGTTTTCTTTCCCAGGGAAAATGGAAAAAGGATGTGCCCACGGGCCCCTGGCCCTGGGCTGGGGCCTCACTGCAAAGAATCCTTATATCGAAGGATGGACCCCACACCGAAGTTGTCCCCACCTCAAACTTGTGCTGCCCTGATAGACCCAAGGGAGCCCTACAAACTGACATCAGGAACCTGGACTGCTGAGTTTTCTTTCCCAGGGAAAATGGAAAAAGGATGTGCCCGGGGGCCCCTGGCCCTGACTGCAAAGAATCCTTATATCGAAGGATGGACCCCACACCGAAGATGTCCCCACCTCAAACTTGTGCTGCCCTGATAGACCCAAGGGAGCCCTACAAACTGACATCAGGAACCTGGACTGCTGAGTTTTCTTTCCCAGGGAAAATGGAAAAAGGATGTGCCCAGGGGCCCCTGGCCCTGATTGCAAAGAATCCTTATATCGAAGGATGGACCCCACACCAAAGTTGTCCCCACCTCAAACTTGTGCTGCCCTGATAGACCCAAGGGAGCCCTACAAACTGACATCAGGAACCTGGACTGCTGAGTTTTCTTTCCCAGGGAAAATGGAAAAAGGATGTGCCCAGGGGCCCCTGGCCCTGACTGCAAAAAATCCTTATATCGAAGGATGGACCCCACACCGAAGTTGTCCCCACCTCAAACTTGTGCTGCCCTGATAGACCCAAGGGAGCCCTACAAACTGACATCAGGAACCTGGACTGCTGAGTTTTCTTTCCCAGGGAAAATGGAAAAAGGATGTGCCCAGGGGCCCCTGGCCCTGACTGCAAAAAATCCTTATATCGAAGGATGGAGCCCACACCGAAGTTGTCCCCACCTCAAACTTGTGCTGCCCTGATAGACCCAAGGGAGCCCTACAGACTGACATCAGGAACCTGGACTGCTGAGTTTACTTTTCCCAGGGAAAATGGAAAAAGGATGTGCCCAGGGGCCCCTGGCCCTGGGCTGGGGCCTCACTGCAAAGAATCCTTATATCGAAGGATGGACCCCACACCGAAGTTGTCCCCACCTCAAACTTGTGCTGCCCTGATAGACCCAAGGGAGCCCTACAAACTGACATCAGGAACCTGGACTGCTGAGTTTTCTTTCCCAGGGAAAATGGAAAAAGGATGTTCCCAGAGGCCCCTGGACATGGGCTGGGGCCTCACTGCAAAGAATCCTTATATCGAAGGATGGACCCCACACCGAAGATGTGCCCACCTCAAACTTGTGCTGCCCTGATATACCCAAGGCAGCCCTACAAACTGACATCAGGAACCTGGACTGCTGAGTTTTCTTTCCCAGGGAAAATGGAAAAAGGATGTGCCCAGGGGCCCCTGGACATTGGATGGGGCCTCACTGCAAAAAATCCAAAAATCGAAGGATGGACCCCACACCGAAGTTGTCCCCACCTCAAACTTGTGCTGCCCTGATAGACCCAAGGGAGCCCTACAAACTGACATCAGGAACCTGGACTGCTGAGTTTTCTTTCCCAGGGAAAATGGAAAAAGGATGTGCCCAGGGAACCCTGGCCCTGACTGCAAAAAATCCGTATATCAAAGGATGGACCCCACACCGAAGTTGTCCCCACCTCAAACTTGTGCTGCCCTGATAGACCCAAGGGAGCCCTACAAACTGACATCAGGAACCTGGACTGCTGAGTTTTCTTTCCCAGGGAAAATGGAAAAAGGATGTGCCCGGGGGCCCCTGGCCCTGACTGCAAAGAATCCTTATATCGAAGGATGGACCCCACACCGAAGATGTCCCCACCTCAAACTTGTGCTGCCCTGATAGACCCAAGGGAGCCCTACAAACTGACATCAGGAACCTGGACTGCTGAGTTTTCTTTCCCAGGGAAAATGGAAAAAGGATGTGCCCAGGGGCCCCTGGCCCTGACTGCAAAGAATCCTTATATCGAAGGATGGACCCCACACCAAAGTTGTCCCCACCTCAAACTTGTGCTGCCCTGATAGACCCAAGGGAGCCCTACAAACTGACATCAGGAACCTGGACTGCTGAGTTTTCTTTCCCAGGGAAAATGGAAAAAGGATGTGCCCAGGGTTCCCTGGCCCTGGGCTGGGGCCTCACTGCAAAAAAACCTTATATCGAAGGATGGACCCCACACCGAAGTTGTCCCCACCTCAAACTTGTGCTGCCCTGATAGACCCAAGGGAGCCCTACAAACTGACATCAGGAACCTGGACTGCTGACTTTTCTTTCCCAGGGAAAATGGCCAAAGGATGTGCTCAGGGGCCCCTGGCCCTGGGCTGGGGCCTCACTGCAAAAAATCCTTATATCGAAGGATGGACCCCACACCGAAGTTGTCCCCACCTCAAACTTGTGCTGCCCTGATAGACCCAAGGGAGCCCTACAAACTGACATCAGGAACCTGGACTGCTGAGTTTTCTTTCCCAGGGAAAATGGAAAAAGGATGTGCCCAGGGAACCCTGGCCCTGACTGCCAAAAATTCTTATATCGAAGGATGGACCCCACACCGAAGTTGTCCCCACCTCAAACTTGTGCTGCCCTGATAGACCCAAGGGAGCCCTACAAACTGACATCAGGAACCTGGACTGCTGAGTTTTCTTTCCCAGGGAAAATGGAAAAAGGATGTGCCCGGGGGCCCCTGGCCCTGACTGCAAAGAATCCTTATATCGAAGGATGGACCCCACACCGAAGTTGTCCCCACCTCAAACTTGTGCTGCCCTGATAGACCCAAGGGAGCCCTACAAACTGACATCAGGAACCTGGACTGCTGAGTTTTCTTTCCCAGGGAAAATGGAAAAAGGATGTGCCCAGGGGCCCCTGGCCCTGACTGCAAAAAATCCTTATATCGAAGGATGGACCCCACACCGAAGTTGTCCCCACCTCAAACTTGTGCTGCCCTGATAGACCCAAGGGAGCCCTACAAACTGACATCAGGAACCTGGACTGCTGAGTTTTCTTTCCCAGGGAAAATGGAAAAAGGATGTGCCCAGGGGCCCCTGGCCCTGACTGCAAAAAATCCTTATATCGAAGGATGGACCCCACACCGAAGTTGTCCCCACCTCAAACTTGTGCTGCCCTGATAGACCCAAGGGAGCCCTACAGACTGACATCAGGAACCTGGACTGCTGAGTTTTCTTTCCCAGGGAAAATGGAAAAAGGATGTGCCCACGGGCCCCTGGCCCTGGGCTGGGGCCTCACTGCAAAGAATCCTTATATCGAAGGATGGACCCCACACCGAAGTTGTCCCCACCTCAAACTTGTGCTGCCCTGCTAGACCCAAGGGAGCCCTACAAACTGACATCAGGAACCTGGACTGCTGAGTTTTCTTTCCCAGGGAAAATGGAAAAAGGATGTGCCCGGGGGCCCCTGGCCCTGACTGCAAAGAATCCTTATATCGAAGGATGGACCCCACACCGAAGATGTCCCCACCTCAAACTTGTGCTGCCCTGATAGACCCAAGGGAGCCCTACAAACTGACATCAGGAACCTGGACTGCTGAGTTTTCTTTCCCAGGGAAAATGGAAAAAGGATGTGCCCAGGGGCCCCTGGCCCTGATTGCAAAGAATCCTTATATCGAAGGATGGACCCCACACCAAAGTTGTCCCCACCTCAAACTTGTGCTGCCCTGATAGACCCAAGGGAGCCCTACAAACTGACATCAGGAACCTGGACTGCTGAGTTTTCTTTCCCAGGGAAAATGGAAAAAGGATGTGCCCAGGGGCCCCTGGCCCTGACTGCAAAAAATCCTTATATCGAAGGATGGACCCCACACCGAAGTTGTCCCCACCTCAAACTTGTGCTGCCCTGATAGACCCAAGGGAGCCCTACAAACTGACATCAGGAACCTGGACTGCTGAGTTTTCTTTCCCAGGGAAAATGGAAAAAGGATGTGCCCAGGGGCCCCTGGCCCTGACTGCAAAAAATCCTTATATCGAAGGATGGAGCCCACACCGAAGTTGTCCCCACCTCAAACTTGTGCTGCCCTGATAGACCCAAGGGAGCCCTACAAACTGACATCAGGAACCTGGACTGCTGAGTTTTCTTTCCCAGGGAAAATGGAAAAAGGATGTGCCCAGGGTTCCCTGGCCCTGGGCTCGGGCCTCACTGCAAAAAAACCTTATATCGAAGGATGGACCCCAGACCGAAGTTGTCCCCACCTCAAACTTGTGCTGCCCTGATAGACCCAAGGGAGCCCTACAAACTGACATCAGGAACCTGGACTGCTGACTTTTCTTTCCCAGGCAAAATGGCCAAAGGATGTGCTCAGGGGCCCCTGGCCCTGGGCTGGGGCCTCACTGCAAAAAATCCTTATATCGAAGGATGGACCCCACACCGAAGTTGTCCCCACCTCAAACTTGTGCTGCCCTGATAGACCCAAGGGAGCCCTACAAACTGACATCAGGAACCTGGACTGCTGAGTTTTCTTTCCCAGGGAAAATGGAAAAAGGATGTGCCCAGGGAACCCTGGCCCTGACTGCCAAAAATTCTTATATCGAAGGATGGACCCCACACCGAAGTTGTCCCCACCTCAAACTTGTGCTGCCCTGATAGACCCAAGGGAGCCCTACAAACTGACATCAGGAACCTGGACTGCTGAGTTTTCTTTCCCAGGGAAAATGGAAAAAGGATGTGCCCGGGGGCCCCTGGCCCTGACTGCAAAGAATCCTTATATCGAAGGATGGACCCCACACCGAAGATGTCCCCACCTCAAACTTGTGCTGCCCTGATAGACCCAAGGGAGCCCTACAAACTGACATCAGGAACCTGGACTGCTGAGTTTTCTTTCCCAGGGAAAATGGAAAAAGGATGTGCCCAGTGGCCCCTGGCCCTGATTGCAAAGAATCCTTATATCGAAGGATGGACCCCACACCAAAGTTGTCCCCACCTCAAACTTGTGCTCCCCTGATAGACCCAAGGGAGCCCTACAAACTGACATCAGGAACCTGGACTGCTGAGTTTTCTTTCCCAGGGAAAATGGAAAAAGGATGTGCCCAGGGGCCCCTGGCCCTGACTGCAAAAAATCCTTATATCGAAGGATGGACCCCACACCGAAGTTGTCCCCACCTCAAACTTGTGCTGCCCTGATAGACCCAAGGGAGCCCTACAAACTGACATCAGGAACCTGGACTGCTGAGTTTTCTTTCCCAGGGAAAATGGAAAAAGGATGTGCCCAGGGGCCCCTGGCCCTGACTGCAAAAAATCCTTATATCGAAGGATGGACCCCACACCGAAGTTGTCCCCACCTCAAACTTGTGCTGCCCTGATAGACCCAAGGGAGCCCTACAGACTGACATCAGGAACCTGGACTGCTGAGTTTACTTTTCCCAGGGAAAATGGAAAAAGGATGTGCCCAGGGGCCCCTGGCCCTGGGCTGGGGCCTCACTGCAAAGAATCCTTATATCGAAGGATGGACCCCACACCGAAGTTGTCCCCACCTCAAACTTGTGCTGCCCTGATAGACCCAAGGGAGCCCTACAAACTGACATCAGGAACCTGGACTGCTGAGTTTTCTTTCCCAGGGAAAATGGAAAAAGGATGTGCCCAGGGAACCCTGGCCCTGACTGCCAAAAATTCTTATATCGAAGGATGGACTCCACACCGAAGTTGTCCCCACCTCAAACTTGTGCTGCCCTGATAGACCCAAGGGAGCCCTACAAACTGACATCAGGAACCTGGACTGCTGAGTTTTCTTTCCCAGGGAAAATGGAAAAAGGATGTGCCCGGGGGCCCCTGGCCCTGACTGCAAAGAATCCTTATATCGAAGGATGGACCCCACACCGAAGATGTCCCCACCTCAAACTTGTGCTGCCCTGATAGACCCAAGGGAGCCCTACAAACTGACATCAGGAACCTGGACTGCTGAGTTTTCTTTCCCAGGGAAAATGGAAAAAGGATGTGCCCAGAGGCCCCTGGACATGGGCTGGGGCCTCACTGCAAAGAATCCTTATATCGAAGGATGGACCCCACACCGAAGTTGTCCCCACCTCAAACTTGTGCTGCCCTGATAGACCCAAGGGAGCCCTACAAACTGACATCAGGAACCTGGACTGCTGAGTTTTCTTTCCCAGGGAAAATGGAAAAAGGATGTTCCCAGAGGCCCCTGGACATGGGCTGGGGCCTCACTGCAAAGAATCCTTATATCGAAGGATGGACCCCACACCGAAGATGTGCCCACCTCAAACTTGTGCTGCCCTGATAGACCCAAGGCAGCCCTACAAACTGACATCAGGAACCTGGACTGCTGAGTTTTCTTTCCCAGGGAAAATGGAAAAAGGATGTGCCCAGGGGCCCCTGGACATGGGATGGGGCCTCACTGCAAAGAATCCTTATATCGAAGGATGGACCCCACACCGAAGTTGTCCCCACCTCAAACTTGTGCTGCCCTGATAGACCCAAGGGAGCCCTACAAACTGACATCAGGAACCTGGACTGCTGAGTTTTCTTTCCCAGGGAAAATGGAAAAAGGATGTGCCCAGGGGCCCCTGGCCCTGACTGCAAAGAATCCTTATATCGAAGGATGGACCCCAAACCAAAGTTGTCCCCACCTCAAACTTTTGCTGCCCTGATAGACCCAAGGGAGCCCTACAAACTGACATCAGGAACCTGGACTGCTGAGTTTTCTTTCCCAGGGAAAATGGAAAAAGGATGTGCCCAGGGGCCCCTGGCCCTGACTGCAAAAAATCCTTATATCGAAGGATGGACCCCACACCGAAGTTGTCCCCACCTCAAACTTGTGCTGCCCTGATAGACCCAAGGGAGCCCTACAAACTGACATCAGGAACCTGGACTGCTGAGTTTTCTTTCCCAGGGAAAATGGAAAAAGGATGTGCCCAGGGGCCCCTGGCCCTGACTGCAAAAAATCCTTATATCGAAGGATGGAGCCCACACCGAAGTTGTCCCCTCCTCAAACTTGTGCTGCCCTGATAGACCCAAGGGAGCCCTACAAACTGACATCAGGAACCTGGACTGCTGAGTTTTCTTTCCCAGGGAAAATGGAAAAAGGATGTGCCCGGGGGCCCCTGGCCCTGACTGCAAAGAATCCTTATATCGAAGGATGGACCCCACACCGAAGATGTCCCCACCTCAAACTTGTGCTGCCCTGATAGACCCAAGGGAGCCCTACAAACTGACATCAGGAACCTGGACTGCTGAGTTTTCTTTCCCAGGGAAAATGGAAAAAGGATGTGCCCAGGGAACCCTGGCCCTGACTGCCAAAAATTCTTATATCGAAGGATGGACCCCACACCGAAGTTGTCCCCACCTCAAACTTGTGCTGCCCTGATAGACCCAAGGGAGCCCTACAAACTGACATCAGGAACCTGGACTGCTGAGTTTTCTTTCCCAGGGAAAATGGAAAAAGGATGTGCCCGGGGGCCCCTGGCCCTGACTGCAAAGAATCCTTATATCGAAGGATGGACCCCACACCGAAGATGTCCCCACCTCAAACTTGTGCTGCCCTGATAGACCCAAGGGAGCCCTACAAACTGACATCAGGAACCTGGACTGCTGAGTTTTCTTTCCCAGGGAAAATGGAAAAAGGATGTGCCCAGGGGCCCCTGGCCCTGACTGAAAAGAATCCGTATATCGAAGGATGGACCCCACACCAAAGTTGTCCCCACCTCAAACTTGTGCTGCCCTGATAGACCCAAGGGAGCCCTACAAACTGACATCAGGAACCTGGACTGCTGAGTTTTCTTTCCCAGGGAAAATGGAAAAAGGATGTGCCCAGGGGCCCCTGGCCCTGACTGCAAAAAATCCTTATATCGAAGGATGGACCCCACACCGAAGTTGTCCCCACCTCAAACTTGTGCTGCCCTGATAGACCCAAGGGAGCCCTACAAACTGACATCAGGAACCTGGACTGCTGAGTTTTCTTTCCCAGGGAAAATGGAAAAAGGATGTGCCCAGGGGCCCCTGGCCCTGACTGCAAAAAATCCTTATATCGAAGGATGGAGCCCACACCGAAGTTGTCCCCACCTCAAACTTGTGCTGCCCTGATAGACCCAAGGGAGCCCTACAAACTGACATCAGGAACCTGGACTGCTGAGTTTTCTTTCCCAGGGAAAATGGAAAAAGGATGTGCCCAGGGTTCCCTGGCCCTGGGCTCGGGCCTCACTGCAAAAAAACCTTATATCGAAGGATGGACCCCAGACCGAAGTTGTCCCCACCTCAAACTTGTGCTGCCCTGATAGACCCAAGGGAGCCCTACAAACTGACATCAGGAACCTGGACTGCTGACTTTTCTTTCCCAGGGAAAATGGCCAAAGGATGTGCTCAGGGGCCCCTGGCCCTGGGCTGGGGCCTCACTGCAAAAAATCCTTATATCGAAGGATGGACCCCACACCGAAGTTGTCCCCACCTCAAACTTGTGCTGCCCTGATAGACCCAAGGGAGCCCTACAAACTGACATCAGGAACCTGGACTGCTGAGTTTTCTTTCCCAGGGAAAATGGAAAAAGGATGTGCCCAGGGAACCCTGGCCCTGACTGCAAAGAATCCTTATATCGAAGGATGGACCCCACACCGAAGATGTCCCCACCTCAAACTTGTGCTGCCCTGATAGACCCAAGGGAGCCCTACAAACTGACATCAGGAACCTGGACTGCTGAGTTTTCTTTCCCAGGGAAAATGGAAAAAGGTTGTGCCCAGGGGCCCCTGGCCCTGACTGCAAAGAATCCTTATATCGAAGGATGGACCCCACACCAAAGTTGTCCCCACCTCAAACTTGTGCTGCCCTGATAGACCCAAGGGAGCCCTACAAACTGACATCAGGAACCTGGACTGCTGAGTTTACCTTTCCCAGGGAAAATGGAAAAAGGATGTGCCCAGGGGCCCCTGGCCCTGGGCTGGGGCCTCACTGCAAAGAATCCTTATATCGAAGGATGGACCCCACACCGAAGTTGTCCCCACCTCAAACTTGTGCTGCCCTGATAGACCCAAGGGAGCCCTACAAACTGACATCAGGAACCTGGACTGCTGAGTTTTCTTTCCCAGGGAAAATGGAAAAAGGATGTGCCCGGGGGCCCCTGGCCCTGACTGCAAAGAATCCTTATATCGAAGGATGGACCCCACACCGAAGATGTCCCCACCTCAAACTTGTGCTGCCCTGATAGACCCAAGGGAGCCCTACAAACTGACATCAGGAACCTGGACTGCTGAGTTTTCTTTCCCAGGGAAAATGGAAAAAGGATGTGCCCAGGGGCCCCTGGCCCTGACTGCAAAGAATCCTTATATCGAAGGATGGACCCCACACCAAAGTTGTCCCCACCTCAAACTTGTGCTGCCCTGATAGACCCAAGGGAGCCCTACAAACTCACATCAGGAAACTGGACTGCTGAGTTTTCTTTCCCAGGGAAAATGGAAAAAGGATGTGCCCAGGGTTCCCTGGCCCTGGGCTGGGGCCTCACTGCAAAAAAACCTTATATCGAAGGATGGACCCCACACCGAAGTTGTCCCCACCTCAAACTTGTGCTGCCCTGATAGACCCAAGGGAGCCCTACAAACTGACATCAGGAACCTGGACTGCTGACTTTTCTTTCCCAGGGAAAATGGCCAAAGGATGTGCTCAGGGGCCCCTGGCCCTGGGCTGGGGCCTCACTGCAAAAAATCCTTATATCGAAGGATGGACCCCACACCGAAGTTGTCCCCACCTCAAACTTGTGCTGCCCTGATAGACCCAAGGGAGCCCTACAAACTGACATCAGGAACCTGGACTGCTGAGTTTTCTTTCCCAGGGAAAATGGAAAAAGGATGTGCCCAGGGAACCCTGGCCCTGACTGCCAAAAATTCTTATATCGAAGGATGGACCCCACACCGAAGTTGTCCCCACCTCAAACTTGTGCTGCCCTGATAGACCCAAGGGAGCCCTACAAACTGACATCAGGAACCTGGACTGCTGAGTTTTCTTTCCCAGGGAAAATGGAAAAAGGATGTGCCCGGGGGCCCCTGGCCCTGACTGCAAAGAATCCTTATATCGAAGGATGGACCCCACACCGAAGTTGTCCCCACCTCAAACTTGTGCTGCCCTGATAGACCCAAGGGAGCCCTACAAACTGACATCAGGAACCTGGACTGCTGAGTTTTCTTTCCCAGGGAAAATGGAAAAAGGATGTGCCCAGGGGCCCCTGGCCCTGACTGCAAAGAATCCTTATATCGAAGGATGGACCCCACACCAAAGTTGTCCCCACCTCAAACTTGTGCTGCCCTGATAGACCCAAGGGAGCCCTACAAACTGACATCAGGAACCTGGACTGCTGAGTTTTCTTTCCCAGGGAAAATGGAAAAAGGATGTGCCCAGGGGCCCCTGGCCCTGACTGCAAAAAATCCTTATATCGAAGGATGGACCCCACACCGAAGTTGTCCCCACCTCAAACTTGTGCTGCCCTGATAGACCCAAGGGAGCCCTACAAACTGACATCAGGAACCTGGACTGCTGAGTTTTCTTTCCCAGGGAAAATGGAAAAAGGATGTGCCCAGGGGCCCCTGGCCCTGACTGCAAAAAATCCTTATATCGAAGGATGGACCCCACACCGAAGTTGTCCCCACCTCAAACTTGTGCTGCCCTGATAGACCCAAGGGAGCCCTACAGACTGACATCAGGAACCTGGACTGCTGAGTTTACTTTTCCCAGGGAAAATGGAAAAAGGATGTGCCCACGGGCCCCTGGCCCTGGGCTGGGGCCTCACTGCAAAAAATCCTTATATCGAAGGATGGACCCCACACCGAAGTTGTCCCCACCTCAAACTTGTGCTGCCCTGATAGACCCAAGGGAGCCCTACAAACTGACATCAGGAACCTGGACTGCTGAGTTTTCTTTCCCAGGGAAAATGGAAAAAGGATGTGCCCAGGGAACCCTGGCCCTGACTGCAAAGAATCCTTATATCGAAGGATGGACCCCACACCGAAGATGTCCCCACCTCAAACTTGTGCTGCCCTGATAGACCCAAGGGAGCCCTACAAACTGACATCAGGAACCTGGACTGCTGAGTTTTCTTTCCCAGGGAAAATGGAAAAAGGATGTGCCCGGGGGCCCCTGGCCCTGACTGCAAAAAATCCTTATATCGAAGGATGGACCCCACACCGAAGTTGTCCCCACCTCAAACTTGTGCTGCCCTGATAGACCCAAGGGAGCCCTACAAACTGACATCAGGAACCTGGACTGCTGAGTTTTCTTTCCCAGGGAAAATGGAAAAAGGATGTGCCCAGGGAACCCTGGCCCTGACTGCAAAAAATCCTTATATCGAAGGATGGACCCCACACCGAAGTTGTCCCCACCTCAAACTTGTGCTGCCCTGATAGACCCAAGGGAGCCCTACAAACTGACATCAGGAACCTGGACTGCTGAGTTTTCTTTCCCAGGGAAAATGGAAAAAGGATGTGCCCAGGGGCCCCTGGCCCTGACTGCAAAGAATCCTTATATCGAAGGATGGACCCCACACCAAAGTTGTCCCCACCTCAAACTTGTGCTGCCCTGATAGACCCAAGGGAGCCCTACAAACGGACATCAGGAACCTGGACTGCTGAGTTTTCTTTCCCAGGGAAAATGGAAAAAGGATGTGCCCAGGGGCCCCTGGCCCTGACTGCAAAGAATCCTTATATCGAAGGATGGACCTCACACCGAAGTTGTCCCCACCTCAAACTTGTGCTGCCCTGATAGACCCAAGGGAGCCCTACAAACTGACATCAGGAACTTGGACTGATGAGTTTCCTTTCACACATAAAATGGCCAAAGGTTGTGCCCAGGGGCCCCTAGCCCTGACAGCAAAAAATCCTTATATCGAAGGATGGAGCCCACACCGAAGTTGTCCCCTCCTCAAACTTGTGCTGCCCTGATAGACCCAAGGGAACCCTACAAACTGACATCAGGAAACTGGACTGCTGAGTTTTCTTTCCCAGGGAAAATGGAAAAAGGATGTGCCCAGGGTTCCCTGGCCCTGGGACCCTGGCCCTGACTGCAAAAAATCCTTATATCGAAGGATGGACCCCACACCGAAGTTGTCCCCACCTCAAACTTGTGCTGCCCTGATACACCCAAGGGAGCCCTACAAACTGACATCAGGAACCTGGACTGCTGAGTTTTCTTTCCCAGGGAAAATGGAAAAAGGATGTGCCCAGGGGCCCCTGGCCCTGGACTGGGGCCTCACTGCAAAGAATCCTTATATCGAAGGATGGACCCCACACCGAAGTTGTCCCCACCTCAAACTTGTGCTGCCCTGATAGACCCAAGGGAGCCCTACAAACTGACATCAGGAACTTGGACTGATGAGTTTTCTTTCCCAGGGAAAATGGAAAAAGGATGTGCCCAGGGGCCCCTAGCCCTGACTGCAAAAAATCCTTATATCGAAGGATGGAGCCCACACCGAAGTTGTCCCCTCCTCAAACTTGTGCTGCCCTGATAGACCCAAGGGAGCCCTACAAACTGACATCAGGAACCTGGACTGCTGAGTTTTCTTTCCCAGGGAAAATGGAAAAAGGATGTGCCCAGGGGCCCCTGGCCCTGACTGCAAAGAATCCTTATATAGAAGGATGGACCCCACACCGAAGTTGTCCCCACCTCAAACTAGTGCTGCCCTGATAGACCCAAGAGAGCCCTACAAACTGACATCAGGAACCTGGACTGCTGAGTTTTCTTTCCCAGGGAAAATGGAAAAAGGATGTGCCCAGGGGCCCCTGGCCCTGAGTGCAAAAAATCCTTATATCGAAGAATGGACCCCACACCGAAGTTGTCCCCACCTCAAACTTGTGCTGCCCTGATAGACCCAAGGGAGCCCTACAGACTGACATCAGGAACCTGGACTGCTGAGTTTACTTTTCCCAGGGAAAATGGAAAAAGGATGTGCCCACGGGCCCCTGGCCCTGGGCTGGGGCCTCACTGCAAAGAATCCTTATATCGAAGGATGGACCCCACACCGAAGTTGTCCCCACCTCAAACTTGTGCTGCCCTGATAGACCCAAGGGAGCCCTACAAACTGACATCAGGAACCTGGACTGCTGAGTTTTCTTTCCCAGGGAAAATGGAAAAAGGATGTGCCCAGGGAACCCTGGCCCTGACTGCAAAGAATCCTTATATCGAAGGATGGACCCCACACCGAAGATGTCCCCACCTCAAACTTGTGCTGCCCTGATAGACCCAAGGGAGCCCTACAAACTGACATCAGGAACCTGGACTGCTGAGTTTTCTTTCCCAGGGAAAATGGAAAAAGGATGTGCCCAGGGGCCCCTGGCCCTGACTGCAAAAAATCCTTATATCGAAGGATGGACCCCACACCGAAGTTGTCCCCACCTCAAACTTGTGCTGCCCTGATAGACCCAAGGGAGCCCTACAAACTGACATCAGGAACCTGGACTGCTGAGTTTTCTTTCCCAGGGAAAATGGAAAAAGGATGTGCCCAGGGGCCCCTGGCCCTGACTGCAAAAAATCCTTATATCGAAGGATGGACCCCACACCGAAGTTGTCCCCACCTCAAACTTGTGCTGCCCTGATAGACCCAAGGGAGCCCTACAAACTGACATCAGGAACCTGGACTGCTGAGTTTTCTTTCCCAGGGAAAATGGAAAAAGGATGTGCCCAGGGGCCCCTGGCCCTGACTGCAAAGAATCCTTATATCGAAGGATGGACCCCACACCAAAGTTGTCCCCACCTCAAACTTGTGCTGCCCTGATAGACCCAAGGGAGCCCTACAAACGGACATCAGGAACCTGGACTGCTGAGTTTTCTTTCCCAGGGAAAATGGAAAAAGGATGTGCCCAGGGGCCCCTGGCCCTGACTGCAAAGAATCCTTATATCGAAGGATGGACCTCACACCGAAGTTGACCCCACCTCAAACTTGTGCTGCCCTGATAGACCCAAGGGAGCCCTACAAACTGACATCAGGAACTTGGACTGATGAGTTTCCTTTCACACATAAAATGGCCAAAGGTTGTGCCCAGGGGCCCCTAGCCCTGACTGCAAAAAATCCTTATATCGAAGGATGGAGCCCACACCGAAGTTGTCCCCTCCTCAAACTTGTGCTGCCCTGATAGACCCAAGGGAACCCTACAAACTGACATCAGGAAACTGGACTGCTGAGTTTTCTTTCCCAGGGAAAATGGAAAAAGGATGTGCCCAGGGTTCCCTGGCCCTGGGACCCTGGCCCTGACTGCAAAAAATCCTTATATCGAAGGATGGACCCCACACCGAAGTTGTCCCCACCTCAAACTTGTGCTGCCCTGATACACCCAAGGGAGCCCTACAAACTGACATCAGGAACCTGGACTGCTGAGTTTTCTTTCCCAGGGAAAATGGAAAAAGGATGTGCCCAGGGGCCCCTGGCCCTGGACTGGGGCCTCACTGCAAAGAATCCTTATATCGAAGGATGGACCCCACACCGAAGTTGTCCCCACCTCAAACTTGTGCTGCCCTGATAGACCCAAGGGAGCCCTACAAACTGACATCAGGAACTTGGACTGATGAGTTTTCTTTCCCAGGGAAAATGGAAAAAGGATGTGCCCAGGGGCCCCTAGCCCTGACTGCAAAAAATCCTTATATCGAAGGATGGAGCCCACACCGAAGTTGTCCCCTCCTCAAACTTGTGCTGCCCTGATAGACCCAAGGGAGCCCTACAAACTGACATCAGGAACCTGGACTGCTGAGTTTTCTTTCCCAGGGAAAATGGAAAAAGGATGTGCCCAGGGGCCCCTGGCCCTGACTGCAAAGAATCCTTATATAGAAGGATGGACCCCACACCGAAGTTGTCCCCACCTCAAACTAGTGCTGCCCTGATAGACCCAAGGGAACCCTACAAACTGACATCAGGAAACTGGACTGCTGAGTTTTCTATCCCAGGGAAAATGGAAAAAGGATGTGCCCAGGGTTCCCTGGCCCTGGGCTGGTGCCTCACTGCAAAAAAACCTTATATCGAAGGATGGACCCCAGACCGAAGTTGTCCCCACCTCAAACTTGTGCTGCCCTGATAGACCCAAGGGAGCCCTACAAACTGACAACAGGAACCTGGACTGCTGACTTTTCTTTCCCAGGGAAAATGGCCAAAAGATGTGCCCAGGGGCCCCTGGCCCTGGGCTGGGGCCTCACTGCAAAAAATCCTTATATCGAAGGATGGACCCCACACCGAAGTTGTCCCCACCTCAAACTTGTGCTACCCTGATAGACCCAAGGGAGCCCTACAAACTGACATCAGGAACCTGGACTGCTGAGTTTTCTTTCCCAGGGAAAATGGAAAAAGGATGTGCCCGGGGGCCCCTGGCCCTGACTGCAAAGAATCCTTATATCGAAGGATGGACCCCACACCGAAGATGTCCCCACCTCAAACTTGTGCTGCCCTGATAGACCCAAGGGAGCCCTACAAACTGACATCAGGAAAATGGACTGCTGAGTTTTCTTTCCCAGGGAAAATGGAAAAAGGATGTGCCCAGGGGCCCCTGGCCCTGACTGCAAAGAATCCTTATATCGAAGGATGGACCCCACACCAAAGTTGTCCCCACCTCAAACTTGTGCTGCCCTGATAGACCCAAGGGAGCCCTACAAACTGACATCAGGAACCTGGACTGCTGAGTTTTCTTTCCCAGGGAAAATGGAAAAAGGATGTGCCCAGGGGCCCCTGGCCCTGACTGCAAAAAATCCTTATATCGAAGGATGGACCCCACACCGAAGTTGTCCCCACCTCAAACTTGTGCTGCCCTGATAGACCCAAGGGAGCCCTACAAACTGACATCAGGAACCTGGACTGCTGACTTTTCTTTCCCAGGGAAAATGGAAAAAGGATGTGCCCAGGGGCCCCTGGCCCTGACTGCAAAAAATCCTTATATCGAAGGATGGACCCCACACCGAAGTTGTCCCCACCTCAAACTTGTGCTGCCCTGATAGACCCAAGGGAGCCCTACAGACTGACATCAGGAACCTGGACTGCTGAGTTTACTTTTCCCAGGGAAAATGGAAAAAGGATGTGCCCAGGGGCCCCTGGCCCTGGGCTGGGGCCTCACTGCAAAGAATCCTTATATCGAAGGATGGACCCCACACCGAAGTTGTCCCCACCTCAAACTTGTGCTGCCCTGATAGACCCAAGGGAGCCCTACAAACTGACATCAGGAACCTGGACTGCTGAGTTTTCTTTCCCAGGGAAAATGGAAAAAGGATGTGCCCAGGGAACCCTGGCCCTGACTGCCAAAAATTCTTATATCGAAGGATGGACCCCACACCGAAGTTGTCCCCACCTCAAACTTGTGCTGCCCTGATAGACCCAAGGGAGCCCTACAAACTGACATCAGGAACCTGGACTGCTGAGTTTTCTTTCCCAGGGAAAATGGAAAAAGGATGTGCCCGGGGGCCCCTGGCCCTGACTGCAAAGAATCCTTATATCGAAGGATGGACCCCACACCGAAGATGTCCCCACCTCAAACTTGTGCTGCCCTGATAGACCCAAGGGAGCCCTACAAACTGACATCAGGAACCTGGACTGCTGAGTTTTCTTTCCCAGGGAAAATGGAAAAAGGATGTGCCCAGAGGCCCCTGGACATGGGCTGGGGCCTCACTGCAAAGAATCCTTATATCGAAGGATGGACCCCACACCGAAGTTGTCCCCACCTCAAACTTGTGCTGCCCTGATAGACCCAAGGGAGCCCTACAAACTGACATCAGGAACCTGGACTGCTGAGTTTTCCTTCCCAGGGAAAATGGAAAAAGGATGTTCCCAGAGGCCCCTGGACATGGGCTGGGGCCTCACTGCAAAGAATCCTTATATCGAAGGATGGACCCCACACCGAAGATGTGCCCACCTCAAACTTGTGCTGCCCTGATAGACCCAAGGGAGCCCTACAAACTGACATCAGGAACCTGGACTGCTGAGTTTTCTTTCCCAGGGAAAATGGAAAAAGCATGTGCCCAGGGGCCCCTGGACATGGGCTGGGGCCTCACTGCAAAGAATCCTTATATCGAAGGATGGACCCCACACCGAAGTTGTCCCCACCTCAAACTTGTGCTGCCCTGATAGACCCAAGGGAACCCTACAAACTGACATCAGGAACCTGGACTGCTGAGTTTTCTTTCCCAGGGAAAATGGAAAAAGGATGTGCCCAGGGGCCCCTGGCCCTGGGCTGGGCCTCACTGCAAAGAATCCTTATATCGAAGGATGGACCCCACACCGAAGTTGTCCCCACCTCAAACTTGTGCTGCCCTGATAGACCCAAGGGAGCCCTACAAACTGACATCAGGAACCTGGACTGCTGAGTTTTCTTTCCCAGGGAAAATGGAAAAAGGATGTGCCCAGGGGCCCCTGGCCCTGACTGCAAAAAATCCTTATATCGAAGGATGGACCCCACACCGAAGTTGTCCCCACCTCAAACTTGTGCTGTCCTGATAGACCCAAGGGAGCCCTACAAACTGACATCAGGAACCTGGACTGCTGAGTTTTCTTTCCCAGGGAAAATGGAAAAAGGATGTGCCCGGGGGCCCCTGGCCCTGACTGCAAAGAATCCTTATATCGAAGGATGGACCCCACACCGAAGATGTCCCCACCTCAAACTTGTGCTGCCCTGATAGACCCAAGGGAGCCCTACAAACTGACATCAGGAACCTGGACTGCTGAGTTTTCTTTCCCAGGGAAAATGGAAAAAGGATGTGCCCAGGGGCCCCTGGCCCTGACTGCAAAAAATCCTTATATCGAAGGATGGACCCCACACCAAAGTTGTCCCCACCTCAAACTTGTGCTGCCCTGATAGACCCAAGGGAGCCCTACAGACTGACATCAGGAACCTGGACTGCTGAGTTTACTTTTCCCAGGGAAAATGGAAAAAGGATGTGCCCAGGGGCCCCTGGCCCTGGGCTGGGGCCTCACTGCAAAGAATCCTTATATCGAAGGATGGACCCCACACCGAAGTTGTCCCCACCTCAAACTTGTTCTGCCCTGATAGACCCAAGGGAGCCCTACAAACTGACATCAGGAACCTGGACTGCTGAGTTTTCTTTCCCAGGGAAAATGGAAAAAGGATGTGCCCAGGGGCCCCTGGCCCTGACTGCAAAGAATCCGTATATCGAAGGATGGACCCCACACCGAAGTTGTCCCCACCTCAAACTTGTGCTGCCCTGATAGACCCAAGGGAGCCCTACAAACTGACATCAGGAACCTGGACTGCTGAGTTTTCTTTCCCAGGGAAAATGGAAAAAGGATGTGCCCAGGGGCCCCTGGCCCTGACTGCAAAAAATCCTTATATCGAAGGATGGACCCCACACCGAAGTTGTCCCCACCTCAAACTTGTGCTGCCCTGATAGACCCAAGGGAGCCCTACAGACTGACATCAGGAACCTGGACTGCTGAGTTTACTTTTCCCAGGGAAAATGGAAAAAGGATGTGCCCAGGGGCCCCTGGCCCTGGGCTGGGGCCTCACTGCAAAGAATCCTTATATCGAAGGATGGACCCCACACCGAAGTTGTCCCCACCTCAAACTTGTGCTGCCCTGATAGACCCAAGGGAGCCCTACAAACTGACATCAGGAACCTGGACTGCTGAGTTTTCTTTCCCAGGGAAAATGGAAAAAGGATGTGCCCAGGGAACCCTGGCCCTGACTGCCAAAAATTCTTATATCGAAGGATGGACCCCACACCGAAGTTGTCCCCACCTCAAACTTGTGCTGCCCTGATAGACCCAAGGGAGCCCTACAAACTGACATCAGGAACCTGGACTGCTGAGTTTTCTTTCCCAGGGAAAATGGAAAAAGGATGTGCCCGGGGGCCCCTTG
Source organism: Lonchura striata (assembly GCF_050655825.1). Lineage (NCBI taxonomy): Eukaryota > Metazoa > Chordata > Aves > Passeriformes > Estrildidae > Lonchura > Lonchura striata. The sequence continues at coordinate 10,038,932 of NC_140733.1, read as the reverse complement.
CCCTGACTGCAAAGAATCCTTATATCGAAGGATGGACCCCACACCGAAGATGTCCCCACCTCAAACTTGTGCTGCCCCGATAGACCCAAGGGAGCCCTACAAACTGACATCAGGAACCTGGACTGCTGAGTTTTCTTTCCCAGGGAAAATGGAAAAAGGATGTGCCCAGAGGCCCCTGGACATGGGCTGGGGCCTCACTGCAAAGAATCCTTATATCGAAGGATGGACCCCACACCGAAGTTGTCCCCACCTCAAACTTGTGCTGCCCTGATAGACCCAAGGGAGCCCTACAAACTGACATCAGGAACCTGGACTGCTGAGTTTTCTTTCCCAGGGAAAATGGAAAAAGGATGTTCCCAGAGGCCCCTGGACATGGGCTGGGGCCTCACTGCAAAGAATCCTTATATCGAAGGATGGACCCCACACCGAAGATGTGCCCACCTCAAACTTGTGCTGCCCTGATAGACCCAAGGGAGCCCTACAAACTGACATCAGGAACCTGGACTGCTGAGTTTTCTTTCCCAGGGAAAATGGAAAAAGGATGTGCCCTGGGGCCCCTGGACATGGGCTGGGGCCTCACTGCAAAGAATCCTTATATCGAAGGATGGACCCCACACCGAAGTTGTCCCCACCTCAAACTTGTGCTGCCCTGATAGACCCAAGGGAACCCTACAAACTGACATCAGGAACCTGGACTGCTGAGTTTTCTTTCCCAGGGAAAATGGAAAAAGGATGTGCCCAGGGGCCCCTGGCCCTGGGCTGGGGCCCCACTGCAAAGAATCCTTATATCGAAGGATGGACCCCACACCGAAGTTGTCCCCACCTCAAACTTGTGCTGCCCTGATAGACCCAAGGGAGCCCTACAAACTGACATCAGGAACCTGGACTGCTGAGTTTTCTTTCCCAGGGAAAATGGAAAAAGGATGTGCCCAGGGGCCCCTGGCCCTGACTGCAAAGAATCCTTATATCGAAGGATGGACCCCACACCAAAGTTGTCCCCACCTCAAACTTGTGCTGCCCTGATAGACCCAAGGGAGCCCTACAAACTGACATCAGGAACCTGGACTGCTGAGTTTACTTTTCCCAGGGAAAATGGAAAAAGGATGTGCCCAGGGGCCCCTGGCCCTGGGCTGGGGCCTCACTGCAAAGAATCCTTATATCGAAGGATGGACCCCACACCGAAGTTGTCCCCACCTCAAACTTGTGCTGCCCTGATAGACCCAAGGGAGCCCTACAAACTGACATCAGGAACCTGGACTGCTGAGTTTTCTTTCCCAGGGAAAATGGAAAAAGGATGTGCCCAGGGAACCCTGGCCCTGACTGCCAAAAATTCTTATATCGAAGGATGGACCCCACACCGAAGTTGTCCCCACCTCAAACTTGTGCTGCCCTGATAGACCCAAGGGAGCCCTACAAACTGACATCAGGAACCTGGACTGCTGAGTTTTCTTTCCCAGGGAAAATGGAAAAAGGATGTGCCCAGGGAACCCTGGCCCTGACTGCCAAAAATTCTTATATCGAAGGATGGACCCCACACCGAAGTTGTCCCCACCTCAAACTTGTGCTGCCCTGATACACCCAAGGGAGCCCTACAAACTGACATCAGGAACCTGGACTGCTGAGTTTTCTTTCCCAGGGAAAATGGAAAAAGGATGTGCCCAGGGGCCCCTGGCCCTGGACTGGGGCCTCACTGCAAAGAATCCTTATATCGAAGGATGGACCCCACACCGAAGTTGTCCCCACCTCAAACTTGTGCTGCCCTGATAGACCCAAGGGAGCCCTACAAACTGACATCAGGAACTTGGACTGATGAGTTTTCTTTCCCAGGGAAAATGGAAAAAGGATGTGCCCAGGGGCCCCTAGCCCTGACTGCAAAAAATCCTTATATCGAAGGATGGAGCCCACACCGAAGTTGTCCCCTCCTCAAACTTGTGCTGCCCTGATAGACCCAAGGGAGCCCTACAAACTGACATCAGGAACCTGGACTGCTGAGTTTTCTTTCCCAGGGAAAATGGAAAAAGGATGTGCCCAGGGGCCCCTGGCCCTGACTGCAAAGAATCCTTATATAGAAGGATGGACCCCACACCGAAGTTGTCCCCACCTCAAACTAGTGCTGCCCTGATAGACCCAAGGGAACCCTACAAACTGACATCAGGAAACTGGACTGCTGAGTTTTCTATCCCAGGGAAAATGGAAAAAGGATGTGCCCAGGGTTCCCTGGCCCTGGGCTGGTGCCTCACTGCAAAAAAACCTTATATCGAAGGATGGACCCCAGACCGAAGTTGTCCCCACCTCAAACTTGTGCTGCCCTGATAGACCCAAGGGAGCCCTACAAACTGACAACAGGAACCTGGACTGCTGACTTTTCTTTCCCAGGGAAAATGGCCAAAAGATGTGCCCAGGGGCCCCTGGCCCTGGGCTGGGGCCTCACTGCAAAAAATCCTTATATCGAAGGATGGACCCCACACCGAAGTTGTCCCCACCTCAAACTTGTGCTACCCTGATAGACCCAAGGGAGCCCTACAAACTGACATCAGGAACCTGGACTGCTGAGTTTTCTTTCCCAGGGAAAATGGAAAAAGGATGTGCCCGGGGGCCCCTGGCCCTGACTGCAAAGAATCCTTATATCGAAGGATGGACCCCACACCGAAGATGTCCCCACCTCAAACTTGTGCTGCCCTGATAGACCCAAGGGAGCCCTACAAACTGACATCAGGAAAATGGACTGCTGAGTTTTCTTTCCCAGGGAAAATGGAAAAAGGATGTGCCCAGGGGCCCCTGGCCCTGACTGCAAAGAATCCTTATATCGAAGGATGGACCCCACACCAAAGTTGTCCCCACCTCAAACTTGTGCTGCCCTGATAGACCCAAGGGAGCCCTACAAACTGACATCAGGAACCTGGACTGCTGAGTTTTCTTTCCCAGGGAAAATGGAAAAAGGATGTGCCCAGGGGCCCCTGGCCCTGACTGCAAAAAATCCTTATATCGAAGGATGGACCCCACACCGAAGTTGTCCCCACCTCAAACTTGTGCTGCCCTGATAGACCCAAGGGAGCCCTACAAACTGACATCAGGAACCTGGACTGCTGAGTTTTCTTTCCCAGGGAAAATGGAAAAAGGATGTGCCCAGGGGCCCCTGGCCCTGACTGCAAAAAATCCTTATATCGAAGGATGGACCCCACACCGAAGTTGTCCCCACCTCAAACTTGTGCTGCCCTGATAGACCCAAGGGAGCCCTACAGACTGACATCAGGAACCTGGACTGCTGAGTTTTCTTTCCCAGGGAAAATGGAAAAAGGATGTGCCCAGGGGCCCCTGGCCCTGGGCTGGGGCCTCACTGCAAAGAATCCTTATATCGAAGGATGGACCCCACACCGAAGTTGTCCCCACCTCAAACTTGTGCTGCCCTGATAGACCCAAGGGAGCCCTACAAACTGACATCAGGAACCTGGACTGCTGAGTTTTCTTTCCCAGGGAAAATGGAAAAAGGATGTGCCCAGGGAACCCTGGCCCTGACTGCCAAAAATTCTTATATCGAAGGATGGACCCCACACCGAAGTTGTCCCCACCTCAAACTTGTGCTGCCCTGATAGACCCAAGGGAGCCCTACAAACTGACATCAGGAACCTGGACTGCTGAGTTTTCTTTCCCAGGGAAAATGGAAAAAGGATGTGCCCGGGGGCCCCTGGCCCTGACTGCAAAGAATCCTTATATCGAAGGATGGACCCCACACCGAAGATGTCCCCACCTCAAACTTGTGCTGCCCTGATAGACCCAAGGGAGCCCTACAAACTGACATCAGGAACCTGGACTGCTGAGTTTTCTTTCCCAGGGAAAATGGAAAAAGGATGTGCCCAGAGGCCCCTGGACATGGGCTGGGGCCTCACTGCAAAGAATCCTTATATCGAAGGATGGACCCCACACCGAAGTTGTCCCCACCTCAAACTTGTGCTGCCCTGATAGACCCAAGGGAGCCCTACAAACTGACATCAGGAACCTGGACTGCTGAGTTTTCCTTCCCAGGGAAAATGGAAAAAGGATGTTCCCAGAGGCCCCTGGACATGGGCTGGGGCCTCACTGCAAAGAATCCTTATATCGAAGGATGGACCCCACACCGAAGATGTGCCCACCTCAAACTTGTGCTGCCCTGATAGACCCAAGGGAGCCCTACAAACTGACATCAGGAACCTGGACTGCTGAGTTTTCTTTCCCAGGGAAAATGGAAAAAGCATGTGCCCAGGGGCCCCTGGACATGGGCTGGGGCCTCACTGCAAAGAATCCTTATATCGAAGGATGGACCCCACACCGAAGTTGTCCCCACCTCAAACTTGTGCTGCCCTGATAGACCCAAGGGAGCCCTACAAACTGACATCAGGAACCTGGACTGCTGAGTTTTCTTTCCCAGGGAAAATGGAAAAAGGATGTGCCCAGGGGCCCCTGGCCCTGGGCTGGGCCTCACTGCAAAGAATCCTTATATCGAAGGATGGACCCCACACCGAAGTTGTCCCCACCTCAAACTTGTGCTGCCCTGATAGACCCAAGGGAGCCCTACAAACTGACATCAGGAACCTGGACTGCTGAGTTTTCTTTCCCAGGGAAAATGGAAAAAGGATGTGCCCAGGGGCCCCTGGCCCTGACTGCAAAAAATCCTTATATCGAAGGATGGACCCCACACCGAAGTTGTCCCCACCTCAAACTTGTGCTGCCCTGATAGACCCAAGGGAGCCCTACAAACTGACATCAGGAACCTGGACTGCTGAGTTTTCTTTCCCAGGGAAAATGGAAAAAGGATGTGCCCGGGGGCCCCTGGCCCTGACTGCAAAGAATCCTTATATCGAAGGATGGACCCCACACCGAAGATGTCCCCACCTCAAACTTGTGCTGCCCTGATAGACCCAAGGGAGCCCTACAAACTGACATCAGGAACCTGGACTGCTGAGTTTTCTTTCCCAGGGAAAATGGAAAAAGGATGTGCCCAGGGGCCCCTGGCCCTGACTGCAAAAAATCCTTATATCGAAGGATGGACCCCACACCAAAGTTGTCCCCACCTCAAACTTGTGCTGCCCTGATAGACCCAAGGGAGCCCTACAGACTGACATCAGGAACCTGGACTGCTGAGTTTACTTTTCCCAGGGAAAATGGAAAAAGGATGTGCCCAGGGGCCCCTGGCCCTGGGCTGGGGCCTCACTGCAAAGAATCCTTATATCGAAGGATGGACCCCACACCGAAGTTGTCCCCACCTCAAACTTGTTCTGCCCTGATAGACCCAAGGGAGCCCTACAAACTGACATCAGGAACCTGGACTGCTGAGTTTTCTTTCCCAGGGAAAATGGAAAAAGGATGTGCCCAGGGGCCCCTGGCCCTGACTGCAAAGAATCCGTATATCGAAGGATGGACCCCACACCGAAGTTGTCCCCACCTCAAACTTGTGCTGCCCTGATAGACCCAAGGGAGCCCTACAAACTGACATCAGGAACCTGGACTGCTGAGTTTTCTTTCCCAGGGAAAATGGAAAAAGGATGTGCCCAGGGGCCCCTGGCCCTGACTGCAAAAAATCCTTATATCGAAGGATGGACCCCACACCGAAGTTGTCCCCACCTCAAACTTGTGCTGCCCTGATAGACCCAAGGGAGCCCTACAGACTGACATCAGGAACCTGGACTGCTGAGTTTACTTTTCCCAGGGAAAATGGAAAAAGGATGTGCCCAGGGGCCCCTGGCCCTGGGCTGGGGCCTCACTGCAAAGAATCCTTATATCGAAGGATGGACCCCACACCGAAGTTGTCCCCACCTCAAACTTGTGCTGCCCTGATAGACCCAAGGGAGCCCTACAAACTGACATCAGGAACCTGGACTGCTGAGTTTTCTTTCCCAGGGAAAATGGAAAAAGGATGTGCCCAGGGAACCCTGGCCCTGACTGCCAAAAATTCTTATATCGAAGGATGGACCCCACACCGAAGTTGTCCCCACCTCAAACTTGTGCTGCCCTGATAGACCCAAGGGAGCCCTACAAACTGACATCAGGAACCTGGACTGCTGAGTTTTCTTTCCCAGGGAAAATGGAAAAAGGATGTGCCCGGGGGCCCCTTGCCCTGACTGCAAAGAATCCTTATATCGAAGGATGGACCCCACACCGAAGATGTCCCCACCTCAAACTTGTGCTGCCCCGATAGACCCAAGGGAGCCCTACAAACTGACATCAGGAACCTGGACTGCTGAGTTTTCTTTCCCAGGGAAAATGGAAAAAGGATGTGCCCAGAGGCCCCTGGACATGGGCTGGGGCCTCACTGCAAAGAATCCTTATATCGAAGGATGGACCCCACACCGAAGTTGTCCCCACCTCAAACTTGTGCTGCCCTGATAGACCCAAGGGAGCCCTACAAACTGACATCAGGAACCTGGACTGCTGAGTTTTCTTTCCCAGGGAAAATGGAAAAAGGATGTTCCCAGAGGCCCCTGGACATGGGCTGGGGCCTCACTGCAAAGAATCCTTATATCGAAGGATGGACCCCACACCGAAGATGTGCCCACCTCAAACTTGTGCTGCCCTGATAGACCCAAGGGAGCCCTACAAACTGACATCAGGAACCTGGACTGCTGAGTTTTCTTTCCCAGGGAAAATGGAAAAAGGATGTGCCCTGGGGCCCCTGGACATGGGCTGGGGCCTCACTGCAAAGAATCCTTATATCGAAGGATGGACCCCACACCGAAGTTGTCCCCACCTCAAACTTGTGCTGCCCTGATAGACCCAAGGGAACCCTACAAACTGACATCAGGAACCTGGACTGCTGAGTTTTCTTTCCCAGGGAAAATGGAAAAAGGATGTGCCCAGGGGCCCCTGGCCCTGGGCTGGGGCCCCACTGCAAAGAATCCTTATATCGAAGGATGGACCCCACACCGAAGTTGTCCCCACCTCAAACTTGTGCTGCCCTGATAGACCCAAGGGAGCCCTACAAACTGACATCAGGAACCTGGACTGCTGAGTTTTCTTTCCCAGGGAAAATGGAAAAAGGATGTGCCCAGGGGCCCCTGGCCCTGACTGCAAAGAATCCTTATATCGAAGGATGGACCCCACACCAAAGTTGTCCCCACCTCAAACTTGTGCTGCCCTGATAGACCCAAGGGAGCCCTACAAACTGACATCAGGAACCTGGACTGCTGAGTTTACTTTTCCCAGGGAAAATGGAAAAAGGATGTGCCCAGGGGCCCCTGGCCCTGGGCTGGGGCCTCACTGCAAAGAATCCTTATATCGAAGGATGGACCCCACACCGAAGTTGTCCCCACCTCAAACTTGTGCTGCCCTGATAGACCCAAGGGAGCCCTACAAACTGACATCAGGAACCTGGACTGCTGAGTTTTCTTTCCCAGGGAAAATGGAAAAAGGATGTGCCCAGGGAACCCTGGCCCTGACTGCCAAAAATTCTTATATCGAAGGATGGACCCCACACCGAAGTTGTCCCCACCTCAAACTTGTGCTGCCCTGATAGACCCAAGGGAGCCCTACAAACTGACATCAGGAACCTGGACTGCTGAGTTTTCTTTCCCAGGGAAAATGGAAAAAGGATGTGCCCAGGGAACCCTGGCCCTGACTGCCAAAAATTCTTATATCGAAGGATGGACCCCACACCGAAGTTGTCCCCACCTCAAACTTGTGCTGCCCTGATAGACCCAAGGGAGCCCTACAAACTGACATCAGGAACCTGGACTGCTGAGTTTTCTTTCCCAGGGAAAATGGAAAAAGGATGTGCCCAGGGAACCCTGGCCCTGACTGCCAAAAATTCTTATATCGAAGGATGGACCCCACACCGAAGTTGTCCCCACCTCAAACTTGTGCTGCCCTGATAGACCCAAGGGAGCCCTACAAACTGACATCAGGAACCTGGACTGCTGAGTTTTCTTTCCCAGGGAAAATGGAAAAAGGATGTGCCCGGGGGCCCCTGGCCCTGACTGCAAAGAATCCTTATATCGAAGGATGGACCCCACACCGAAGTTGTCCCCACCTCAAACTTGTGCTGCCCTGATAGACCCAAGGGAGCCCTACAAACTGACATCAGGAACCTGGACTGCTGAGTTTTCTTTCCCAGGGAAAATGGAAAAAGGATGTGCCCAGGGGCCCCTGGCCCTGGGCTGGGGCCTCACTGCAAAGAATCCTTATATCGAAGGATGGACCCCACACCGAAGTTGTCCCCACCTCAAACTTGTTCTGCCCTGATAGACCCAAGGGAGCCCTACAAACTGACATCAGGAACCTGGACTGCTGAGTTTTCTTTCCCAGGGAAAATGGAAAAAGGATGTGCCCAGGGAACCCTGGCCCTGACTGCCAAAAATTCTTATATCGAAGGATGGACCCCACACCGAAGTTGTCCCCACCTCAAACTTGTGCTGCCCTGATACACCCAAGGGAGCCCTACAAACTGACATCAGGAACCTGGACTGCTGAGTTTTCTTTCCCAGGGAAAATGGAAAAAGGATGTGCCCGGGGGCCCCTGGCCCTGACTGCAAAGAATCCTTATATCGAAGGATGGACCCCACACCGAAGATGTCCCCACCTCAAACTTGTGCTGCCCTGATAGACCCAAGGGAACCCTACAAACTGACATCAGGAACCTGGACTGCTGAGTTTTCTTTCCCAGGGAAAATGGAAAAAGGATGTGCCCAGGGGCCCCTGGCCCTGACTGCAAAGAATCCGTATATCGAAGGATGGACCCCACACCGAAGTTGTCCCCACCTCAAACTTGTGCTGCCCTGATAGACCCAAGGGAGCCCTACAAACTGACATCAGGAACCTGGACTGCTGAGTTTTCTTTCCCAGGGAAAATGGAAAAAGGATGTGCCCAGGGGCCCCTGGCCCTGACTGCAAAAAATCCTTATATCGAAGGATGGACCCCACACCGAAGTTGTCCCCACCTCAAACTTGTGCTGCCCTGATAGACCCAAGGGAGCCCTACAGACTGACATCAGGAACCTGGACTGCTGAGTTTACTTTTCCCAGGGAAAATGGAAAAAGGATGTGCCCAGGGGCCCCTGGCCCTGGGCTGGGGCCTCACTGCAAAGAATCCTTATATCGAAGGATGGACCCCACACCGAAGTTGTCCCCACCTCAAACTTGTGCTGCCCTGATAGACCCAAGGGAGCCCTACAAACTGACATCAGGAACCTGGACTGCTGAGTTTTCTTTCCCAGGGAAAATGGAAAAAGGATGTGCCCAGGGAACCCTGGCCCTGACTGCCAAAAATTCTTATATCGAAGGATGGACCCCACACCGAAGTTGTCCCCACCTCAAACTTGTGCTGCCCTGATAGACCCAAGGGAGCCCTACAAACTGACATCAGGAACCTGGACTGCTGAGTTTTCTTTCCCAGGGAAAATGGAAAAAGGATGTGCCCGGGGGCCCCTGGCCCTGACTGCAAAGAATCCTTATATCGAAGGATGGACCCCACACCGAAGATGTCCCCACCTCAAACTTGTGCTGCCCTGATAGACCCAAGGGAGCCCTACAAACTGACATCAGGAACCTGGACTGCTGAGTTTTCTTTCCCAGGGAAAATGGAAAAAGGATGTGCCCAGGGGCCCCTGGCCCTGACTGCAAAGAATCCTTATATCGAAGGATGGACCCCACACCAAAGTTGTCCCCACCTCAAACTTGTGCTGCCCTGATAGACCCAAGGGAGCCCTACAAACTGACATCAGGAACCTGGACTGCTGAGTTTTCTTTCCCAGGGAAAATGGAAAAAGGATGTGCCCAGGGAACCCTGGCCCTGACTGCCAAAAATTCTTATATCGAAGGATGGACCCCACACCGAAGTTGTCCCCACCTCAAACTTGTGCTGCCCTGATAGACCCAAGGGAGCCCTACAAACTGACATCAGGAACCTGGACTGCTGAGTTTTCTTTCCCAGGGAAAATGGAAAAAGGATGTGCCCGGGGGCCCCTGGCCCTGACTGCAAAGAATCCTTATATCGAAGGATGGACCCCACACCGAAGTTGTCCCCACCTCAAACTTGTGCTGCCCTGATAGACCCAAGGGAGCCCTACAAACTGACATCAGGAACCTGGACTGCTGAGTTTTCTTTCCCAGGGAAAATGGAAAAAGGATGTGCCCAGGGTCCCCTGGCCCTGGGCTGGGGCCTCACTGCAAAGAATCCTTATATCGAAGGATGGACCCCACACCGAAGTTGTCCCCACCTCAAACTTGTTCTGCCCTGATAGACCCAAGGGAGCCCTACAAACTGACATCAGGAACCTGGACTGCTGAGTTTTCTTTCCCAGGGAAAATGGAAAAAGGATGTGCCCAGGGAACCCTGGCCCTGACTGCCAAAAATTCTTATATCGAAGGATGGACCCCACACCGAAGTTGTCCCCACCTCAAACTTGTGCTGCCCTGATACACCCAAGGGAGCCCTACAAACTGACATCAGGAACCTGGACTGCTGAGTTTTCTTTCCCAGGGAAAATGGAAAAAGGATGTGCCCGGGGGCCCCTGGCCCTGACTGCAAAGAATCCTTATATCGAAGGATGGACCCCACACCGAAGTTGTCCCCACCTCAAACTTGTGCTGCCCTGATAGACCCAAGGGAGCCCTACAAACTGACATCAGGAACCTGGACTGCTGAGTTTTCTTTCCCAGGGAAAATGGAAAAAGGATGTGCCCAGGGGCCCCTGGCCCTGACTGCAAAAAATCCTTATATCGAAGGATGGACCCCACACCGAAGTTGTCCCCACCTCAAACTTGTGCTGCCCTGATAGACCCAAGGGAGCCCTACAGACTGACATCAGGAACCTGGACTGCTGAGTTTACTTTTCCCAGGGAAAATGGAAAAAGGATGTGCCCAGGGGCCCCTGGCCCTGGGCTGGGGCCTCACTGCAAAGAATCCTTATATCGAAGGATGGACCCCACACCGAAGTTGTCCCTACCTCAAACTTGTGCTGCCCTGATAGACCCAAGGGAGCCCTACAAACTGACATCAGGAACCTGGACTGCTGAGTTTTCTTTCCCAGGGAAAATGGAAAAAGGATGTGCCCAGGGAACCCTGGCCCTGACTGCCAAAAATTCTTATATCGAAGGATGGACCCCACACCGAAGTTGTCCCCACCTCAAACTTGTGCTGCCCTGATAGACCCAAGGGAGCCCTACAAACTGACATCAGGAACCTGGACTGCTGAGTTTTCTTTCCCAGGGAAAATGGAAAAAGGATGTGCCCGGGGGCCCCTGGCCCTGACTGCAAAGAATCCTTATATCGAAGGATGGACCCCACACCGAAGATGTCCCCACCTCAAACTTGTGCTGCCCTGATAGACCCAAGGGAGCCCTACAAACTGACATCAGGAACCTGGACTGCTGAGTTTTCTTTCCCAGGGAAAATGGAAAAAGGATGTGCCCAGAGGCCCCTGGACATGGGCTGGGGCCTCACTGCAAAGAATCCTTATATCGAAGGATGGACCCCACACCGAAGTTGTCCCCACCTCAAACTTGTGCTGCCCTGATAGACCCAAGGGAGCCCTACAAACTGACATCAGGAACCTGGACTGCTGAGTTTTCTTTCCCAGGGAAAATGGAAAAAGGATGTTCCCAGAGGCCCCTGGACATGGGCTGGGGCCTCACTGCAAAGAATCCTTATATCGAAGGATGGACCCCACACCGAAGATGTGCCCACCTCAAACTTGTGCTGCCCTGATAGACCCAAGGGAGCCCTACAAACTGACATCAGGAACCTGGACTGCTGAGTTTTCTTTCCCAGGGAAAATGGAAAAAGGATGTGCCCAGGGGCCCCTGGACATGGGCTGGGGCCTCACTGCAAAGAATCCTTATATCGAAGGATGGACCCCACACCGAAGTTGTCCCCACCTCAAACTTGTGCTGCCCTGATAGAACCAAGGGAACCCTACAAACTGACATCAGGAACCTGGACTGCTGAGTTTTCTTTCCCAGGGAAAATGGAAAAAGGATGTGCCCAGGGGCCCCTGGCCCTGGGCTGGGGCCCCACTGCAAAGAATCCTTATATCGAAGGATGGACCCCACACCGAAGTTGTCCCCACCTCAAACTTGTGCTGCCCTGATAGACCCAAGGGAGCCCTACAAACTGACATCAGGAACCTGGACTGCTGAGTTTTCTTTCCCAGGGAAAATGGAAAAAGGATGTGCCCAGGGGCCCCTGGCCCTGGGACCCTGGCCCTGACTGCAAAAAATCCTTATATCGAAGGATGGACCCCACACCGAAGTTGTCCCCACCTCAAACTTGTGCTGCCCTGATAGACCCAAGGGAGCCCTACAAACTGACATCAGGAACCTGGACTGCTGAGTTTACTTTTCCCAGGGAAAATGGAAAAAGGATGTGCCCAGGGGCCCCTGGCCCTGGGCTGGGGCCTCACTGCAAAGAATCCTTATATCGAAGGATGGACCCCACACCGAAGTTGTCCCCACCTCAAACTTGTGCTGCCCTGATAGACCCAAGGGAGCTCTACAAACTGACATCAGGAACCTGGACTGCTGAGTTTTCTTTCCCAGGGAAAATGGAAAAAGGATGTGCCCAGGGAACCCTGGCCCTGACTGCCAAAAATTCTTATATCGAAGGATGGACCCCACACCGAAGTTGTCCCCACCTCAAACTTGTGCTGCCCTGATACACCCAAGGGAGCCCTACAAACTGACATCAGGAACCTGGACTGCTGAGTTTTCTTTCCCAGGGAAAATGGAAAAAGGATGTGCCCAGGGGCCCCTGGCCCTGACTGCAAAGAATCCTTATATCGAAGGATGGACCCCACACCGAAGATGTCCCCACCTCAAACTTGTGCTGCCCTGATAGACCCAAGGGAGCCCTACAAACTGACATCAGGAACCTGGACTGCTGAGTTTTCTTTCCCAGGGAAAATGGAAAAAGGATGTGCCCTGGGGCCCCTGGCCCTGACTGCAAAGAATCCGTATATCGAAGGATGGACCCCACACCGAATTTGTCCCCACCTCAAACTTGTGCTGCCCTGATAGACCCAAGGGAGCCCTACAAACTGACATCAGGAACCTGGACTGCTGAGTTTTCTTTCCCAGGGAAAATGGAAAAAGGATGTGCCCAGGGGCCCCTGGCCCTGACTGCAAAGAATCCTTATATCGAAGGATGGACCCCACACCAAAGTTGTCCCCACCTCAAACTTGTGCTGCCCTGATAGACCCAAGGGAGCCCTACAGACTGACATCAGGAACCTGGACTGCTGAGTTTACTTTTCCCAGGGAAAATGGAAAAAGGATGTGCCCAGGGGCCCCTGGCCCTGGGCTGGGGCCTCACTGCAAAGAATCCTTATATCGAAGGATGGACCCCACACCGAAGTTGTCCCCACCTCAAACTTGTTCTGCCCTGATAGACCCAAGGGAGCCCTACAAACTGACATCAGGAACCTGGACTGCTGAGTTTTCTTTCCCAGGGAAAATGGAAAAAGGATGTGCCCAGGGAACCCTGGCCCTGACTGCCAAAAATTCTTATATCGAAGGATGGACCCCACACCGAAGTTGTCCCCACCTCAAACTTGTGCTGCCCTGATACACCCAAGGGAGCCCTACAAACTGACATCAGGAACCTGGACTGCTGAGTTTTCTTTCCCAGGGAAAATGGAAAAAGGATGTGCCCGGGGGCCCCTGGCCCTGACTGCAAAGAATCCTTATATCGAAGGATGGACCCCACACCGAAGATGTCCCCACCTCAAACTTGTGCTGCCCTGATAGACCCAAGGGAACCCTACAAACTGACATCAGGAACCTGGACTGCTGAGTTTTCTTTCCCAGGGAAAATGGAAAAAGGATGTGCCCAGGGGCCCCTGGCCCTGACTGCAAAGAATCCGTATATCGAAGGATGGACCCCACACCGAAGTTGTCCCCACCTCAAACTTGTGCTGCCCTGATAGACCCAAGGGAGCCCTACAAACTGACATCAGGAACCTGGACTGCTGAGTTTTCTTTCCCAGGGAAAATGGAAAAAGGATGTGCCCAGGGGCCCCTGGCCCTGACTGCAAAAAATCCTTATATCGAAGGATGGACCCCACACCGAAGTTGTCCCCACCTCAAACTTGTGCTGCCCTGATAGACCCAAGGGAGCCCTACAGACTGACATCAGGAACCTGGACTGCTGAGTTTACTTTTCCCAGGGAAAATGGAAAAAGGATGTGCCCAGGGGCCCCTGGCCCTGGGCTGGGGCCTCACTGCAAAGAATCCTTATATCGAAGGATGGACCCCACACCGAAGTTGTCCCCACCTCAAACTTGTGCTGCCCTGATAGACCCAAGGGAGCCCTACAAACTGACATCAGGAACCTGGACTGCTGAGTTTTCTTTCCCAGGGAAAATGGAAAAAGGATGTGCCCAGGGAACCCTGGCCCTGACTGCCAAAAATTCTTATATCGAAGGATGGACCCCACACCGAAGTTGTCCCCACCTCAAACTTGTGCTGCCCTGATAGACCCAAGGGAGCCCTACAAACTGACATCAGGAACCTGGACTGCTGAGTTTTCTTTCCCAGGGAAAATGGAAAAAGGATGTGCCCGGGGGCCCCTGGCCCTGACTGCAAAGAATCCTTATATCGAAGGATGGACCCCACACCGAAGATGTCCCCACCTCAAACTTGTGCTGCCCTGATAGACCCAAGGGAGCCCTACAAACTGACATCAGGAACCTGGACTGCTGAGTTTTCTTTCCCAGGGAAAATGGAAAAAGGATGTGCCCAGAGGCCCCTGGACATGGGCTGGGGCCTCACTGCAAAGAATCCTTATATCGAAGGATGGACCCCACACCGAAGTTGTCCCCACCTCAAACTTGTGCTGCCCTGATAGACCCAAGGGAGCCCTACAAACTGACATCAGGAACCTGGACTGCTGAGTTTTCCTTCCCAGGGAAAATGGAAAAAGGATGTTCCCAGAGGCCCCTGGACATGGGCTGGGGCCTCACTGCAAAGAATCCTTATATAGAAGGATGGACCCCACACCGAAGATGTGCCCACCTCAAACTTGTGCTGCCCTGATAGACCCAAGGGAGCCCTACAAACTGACATCAGGAACCTGGACTGCTGAGTTTTCTTTCCCAGGGAAAATGGAAAAAGGATGTGCCCAGGGGCCCCTGGACATGGGCTGGGGCCTCACTGCAAAGAATCCTTATATCGAAGGATGGACCCCACACCGAAGTTGTCCCCACCTCAAACTTGTGCTGCCCTGATAGACCCAAGGGAACCCTACAAACTGACATCAGGAACCTGGACTGCTGAGTTTTCTTTCCCAGGGAAAATGGAAAAAGGATGTGCCCAGGGGCCCCTGGCCCTGGGCTGGGCCTCACTGCAAAGAATCCTTATATCGAAGGATGGACCCCACACCGAAGTTGTCCCCACCTCAAACTTGTGCTGCCCTGATAGACCCAAGGGAGCCCTACAAACTGACATCAGGAACCTGGACTGCTGAGTTTTCTTTCCCAGGGAAAATGGAAAAAGGATGTGCCCGGGGGCCCCTGGCCCTGACTGCAAAGAATCCTTATATCGAAGGATGGACCCCACACCGAAGATGTCCCCACCTCAAACGTGTGCTGCCCTGATAGACCCAAGGGAGCCCTACAAACTGACATCAGGAACCTGGACTGCTGAGTTTTCTTTCCCAGGGAAAATGGAAAAAGGATGTGCCCAGGGGCCCCTGGCCCTGACTGCAAAGAATCCTTATATCGAAGGATGGACCCCACACCAAAGTTGTCCCCACCTCAAACTTGTGCTGCCCTGATAGACCCAAGGGAGCCTTACAGACTGACATCAGGAACCTGGACTGCTGAGTTTACTTTTCCCAGGGAAAATGGAAAAAGGATGTGCCCAGGGGCCCCTGGCCCTGGGCTGGGGCCTCACTGCAAAGAATCCTTATATCGAAGGATGGACCCCACACCGAAGATGTCCCCACCTCAAACTTGTGCTGCCCTGATAGACCCAAGGGAGCCCTACAAACTGACATCAGGAACCTGGACTGCTGAGTTTTCTTTCCCAGGGAAAATGGAAAAAGGATGTGCCCAGGGAACCCTGGCCCTGACTGCCAAAAATTCTTATATCGAAGGATGGACCCCACACCGAAGTTGTCCCCACCTCAAACTTGTGCTGCCCTGATAGACCCAAGGGAGCCCTACAAACTGACATCAGGAACCTGGACTGCTGAGTTTTCTTTCCCAGGGAAAATGGAAAAAGGATGTGCCCAGGGGCCCCTGGCCCTGACTGCAAAGAATCCTTATATCGAAGGATGGACCCCACACCGAAGATGTCCCCACCTCAAACTTGTGCTGCCCTGATAGACCCAAGGGAGCCCTACAAACTGACATCAGGAACCTGGACTGCTGAGTTTTCTTTCCCAGGGAAAATGGAAAAAGGATGTGCCCTGGGGCCCCTGGCCCTGACTGCAAAGAATCCGTACATCGAAGGATGGACCCCACACCGAATTTGTCCCCACCTCAAACTTGTGCTGCCCTGATAGACCCAAGGGAGCCCTACAAACTGACATCAGGAACCTGGACTGCTGAGTTTTCTTTCCCAGGGAAAATGGAAAAAGGATGTGCCCAGGGGCCCCTGGCCCTGACTGCAAAAAATCCTTATATCGAAGGATGGACCCCACACCGAAGTTGTCCCCACCTCAAACTTGTGCTGCCCTGATAGACCCAAGGGAGCCCTACAGACTGACATCAGGAACCTGGACTGCTGAGTTTACTTTTCCCAGGGAAAATGGAAAAAGGATGTGCCCAGGGGCCCCTGGCCCTGGGCTGGGGCCTCACTGCAAAGAATCCTTATATCGAAGGATGGACCCCACACCGAAGTTGTCCCCACCTCAAACTTGTTCTGCCCTGATAGACCCAAGGGAGCCCTACAAACTGACATCAGGAACCTGGACTGCTGAGTTTTCTTTCCCAGGGAAAATGGAAAAAGGATGTGCCCAGGGAACCCTGGCCCTGACTGCCAAAAATTCTTATATCGAAGGATGGACCCCACACCGAAGTTGTCCCCACCTCAAACTTGTGCTGCCCTGATAGACCCAAGGGAGCCCTACAAACTGACATCAGGAACCTGGACTGCTGAGTTTTCTTTCCCAGGGAAAATGGAAAAAGGATGTGCCCGGGGGCCCCTGGCCCTGACTGCAAAGAATCCTTATATCGAAGGATGGACCCCACACCGAAGATGTCCCCACCTCAAACTTGTGCTGCCCTGATAGACCCAAGGGAGCCCTACAAACTGACATCAGGAACCTGGACTGCTGAGTTTTCTTTCCCAGGGAAAATGGAAAAAGGATGTGCCCGGGGGCCCCTGGCCCTGGGCTGGGCCTGACTGCAAAGAATCCTTATATCGAAGGATGGACCCCACACCGAAGATGTCCCCACCTCAAACTTGTGCTGCCCTGATAGACCCAAGGGAACCCTACAAACTGACATCAGGAACCTGGACTGCTGAGTTTTCTTTCCCAGGGAAAATGGAAAAAGGATGTGCCCAGGGGCCCCTGGCCCTGACTGCAAAGAATCCGTATATCGAAGGATGGACCCCACACCGAAGTTGTCCCCACCTCAAACTTGTGCTGCCCTGATAGACCCAAGGGAGCCCTACAAACTGACATCAGGAACCTGGACTGCTGAGTTTTCTTTCCCAGGGAAAATGGAAAAAGGATGTGCCCAGGGGCCCCTGGCCCTGACTGCAAAAAATCCTTATATCGAAGGATGGACCCCACACCGAAGTTGTCCCCACCTCAAACTTGTGCTGCCCTGATAGACCCAAGGGAGCCCTACAGACTGACATCAGGAACCTGGACTGCTGAGTTTACTTTTCCCAGGGAAAATGGAAAAAGGATGTGCCCAGGGGCCCCTGGCCCTGGGCTGGGGCCTCACTGCAAAGAATCCTTATATCGAAGGATGGACCCCACACCGAAGTTGTCCCCACCTCAAACTTGTGCTGCCCTGATAGACCCAAGGGAGCCCTACAAACTGACATCAGGAACCTGGACTGCTGAGTTTTCTTTCCCAGGGAAAATGGAAAAAGGATGTGCCCAGGGAACCCTGGCCCTGACTGCCAAAAATTCTTATATCGAAGGATGGACCCCACACCGAAGTTGTCCCCACCTCAAACTTGTGCTGCCCTGATAGACCCAAGGGAGCCCTACAAACTGACATCAGGAACCTGGACTGCTGAGTTTTCTTTCCCAGGGAAAATGGAAAAAGGATGTGCCCAGGGGCCCCTGGCCCTGACTGCAAAAAATCCTTATATCGAAGGATGGACCCCACACCGAAGTTGTCCCCACCTCAAACTTGTGCTGCCCTGATAGACCCAAGGGAGCCCTACAGACTGACATCAGGAACCTGGACTGCTGAGTTTACTTTTCCCAGGGAAAATGGAAAAAGGATGTGCCCAGGGGCCCCTGGCCCTGGGCTGGGGCCTCACTGCAAAGAATCCTTATATCGAAGGATGGACCCCACACCGAAGTTGTCCCCACCTCAAACTTGTGCTGCCCTGATAGACCCAAGGGAGCCCTACAAACTGACATCAGGAACCTGGACTGCTGAGTTTTCTTTCCCAGGGAAAATGGAAAAAGGATGTGCCCAGGGAACCCTGGCCCTGACTGCCAAAAATTCTTATATCGAAGGATGGACCCCACACCGAAGTTGTCCCCACCTCAAACTTGTGCTGCCCTGATAGACCCAAGGGAGCCCTACAAACTGACATCAGGAACCTGGACTGCTGAGTTTTCTTTCCCAGGGAAAATGGAAAAAGGATGTGCCCGGGGGCCCCTGGCCCTGACTGCAAAGAATCCTTATATCGAAGGATGGACCCCACACCGAAGATGTCCCCACCTCAAACTTGTGCTGCCCTGATAGACCCAAGGGAGCCCTACAAACTGACATCAGGAACCTGGACTGCTGAGTTTTCTTTCCCAGGGAAAATGGAAAAAGGATGTGCCCAGAGGCCCCTGGACATGGGCTGGGGCCTCACTGCAAAGAATCCTTATATCGAAGGATGGACCCCACACCGAAGTTGTCCCCACCTCAAACTTGTGCTGCCCTGATAGACCCAAGGGAGCCCTACAAACTGACATCAGGAACCTGGACTGCTGAGTTTTCCTTCCCAGGGAAAATGGAAAAAGGATGTTCCCAGAGGCCCCTGGACATGGGCTGGGGCCTCACTGCAAAGAATCCTTATATCGAAGGATGGACCCCACACCGAAGATGTCCCCACCTCAAACTTGTGCTGCCCTGATAGACCCAAGGGAGCCCTACAAACTGACATCAGGAACCTGGACTGCTGAGTTTTCTTTCCCAGGGAAAATGGAAAAAGGATGTGCCCAGGGACCCCTGGACATGGGCTGGGGCCTCACTGCAAAGAATCCTTATATCGAAGGATGGACCCCACACCGAAGTTGTCCCCACCTCAAACTTGTGCTGCCCTGATAGACCCAAGGGAACCCTACAAACTGACATCAGGAACCTGGACTGCTGAGTTTTCTTTCCCAGGGAAAATGGAAAAAGGATGTGCCCAGGGGCCCCTGGCCCTGGGCTGGGCCTCACTGCAAAGAATCCTTATATCGAAGGATGGACCCCACACCGAAGTTGTCCCCACCTCAAACTTGTGCTGCCCTGATAGACCCAAGGGAGCCCTACAAACTGACATCAGGAACCTGGACTGCTGAGTTTTCTTTCCCAGGGAAAATGGAAAAAGGATGTGCCCAGGGGCCCCTGGCCCTGGGGCCCTGGCCCTGACTGCAAAAAATCCTTATATCGAAGGATGGACCCCACACCGAAGTTGTCCCCACCTCAAACTTGTGCTGCCCTGATAGACCCAAGGGAGCCCTACAAACTGACATCAGGAACCTGGACTGCTGAGTTTTCTTTCCCAGGGAAAATGGAAAAAGGATGTGCCCAGGGGCCCCTGGCCCTGACTGCAAAGAATCCTTATATCGAAGGATGGACCCCACACCGAAGATGTCCCCACCTCAAACTTGTGCTGCCCTGATAGACCCAAGGGAGCCCTACAAACTGACATCAGGAACCTGGACTGCTGAGTTTTCTTTCCCAGGGAAAATGGAAAAAGGATGTGCCCTGGGGCCCCTGGCCCTGACTGCAAAGAATCCGTATATCGAAGGATGGACCCCACACCGAATTTGTCCCCACCTCAAACTTGTGCTGCCCTGATAGACCCAAGGGAGCCCTACAAACTGACATCAGGAACCTGGACTGCTGAGTTTTCTTTCCCAGGGAAAATGGAAAAAGGATGTGCCCAGGGGCCCCTGGCCCTGACTGCAAAAAATCCTTATATGGAAGGATGGACCCCACACCAAAGTTGTCCCCACCTCAAACTTGTGCTGCCCTGATAGACCCAAGGGAGCCCTACAGACTGACATCAGGAACCTGGACTGCTGAGTTTACTTTTCCCAGGGAAAATGGAAAAAGGATGTGCCCAGGGGCCCCTGGCCCTGGGCTGGGGCCTCACTGCAAAGAATCCTTATATCGAAGGATGGACCCCACACCGAAGTTGTCCCCACCTCAAACTTGTTCTGCCCTGATAGACCCAAGGGAGCCCTACAAACTGACATCAGGAACCTGGACTGCTGAGTTTTCTTTCCCAGGGAAAATGGAAAAAGGATGTGCCCAGGGAACCCTGGCCCTGACTGCCAAAAATTCTTATATCGAAGGATGGACCCCACACCGAAGTTGTCCCCACCTCAAACTTGTGCTGCCCTGATACACCCAAGGGAGCCCTACAAACTGACATCAGGAACCTGGACTGCTGAGTTTTCTTTCCCAGGGAAAATGGAAAAAGGATGTGCCCGGGGGCCCCTGGCCCTGACTGCAAAGAATCCTTATATCGAAGGATGGACCCCACACCGAAGATGTCCCCACCTCAAACTTGTGCTGCCCTGATAGACCCAAGGGAACCCTACAAACTGACATCAGGAACCTGGACTGCTGAGTTTTCTTTCCCAGGGAAAATGGAAAAAGGATGTGCCCAGGGGCCCCTGGCCCTGACTGCAAAGAATCCGTATATCGAAGGATGGACCCCACACCGAAGTTGTCCCCACCTCAAACTTGTGCTGCCCTGATAGACCCAAGGGAGCCCTACAAACTGACATCAGGAACCTGGACTGCTGAGTTTTCTTTCCCAGGGAAAATGGAAAAAGGATGTGCCCAGGGGCCCCTGGCCCTGACTGCAAAAAATCCTTATATCGAAGGATGGACCCCACACCGAAGTTGTCCCCACCTCAAACTTGTGCTGCCCTGATAGACCCAAGGGAGCCCTACAGACTGACATCAGGAACCTGGACTGCTGAGTTTACTTTTCCCAGGGAAAATGGAAAAAGGATGTGCCCAGGGGCCCCTGGCCCTGGGCTGGGGCCTCACTGCAAAGAATCCTTATATCGAAGGATGGACCCCACACCGAAGTTGTCCCCACCTCAAACTTGTGCTGCCCTGATAGACCCAAGGGAGCCCTACAAACTGACATCAGGAACCTGGACTGCTGAGTTTTCTTTCCCAGGGAAAATGGAAAAAGGATGTGCCCAGGGAACCCTGGCCCTGACTGCCAAAAATTCTTATATCGAAGGATGGACCCCACACCGAAGTTGTCCCCACCTCAAACTTGTGCTGCCCTGATAGACCCAAGGGAGCCCTACAAACTGACATCAGGAACCTGGACTGCTGAGTTTTCTTTCCCAGGGAAAATGGAAAAAGGATGTGCCCGGGGGCCCCTGGCCCTGACTGCAAAGAATCCTTATATCGAAGGATGGACCCCACACCGAAGATGTCCCCACCTCAAACTTGTGCTGCCCTGATAGACCCAAGGGAGCCCTACAAACTGACATCAGGAACCTGGACTGCTGAGTTTTCTTTCCCAGGGAAAATGGAAAAAGGATGTTCCCAGAGGCCCCTGGACATGGGCTGGGGCCTCACTGCAAAGAATCCTTATATCGAAGGATGGACCCCACACCGAAGATGTGCCCACCTCAAACTTGTGCTGCCCTGATAGACCCAAGGGAGCCCTACAAACTGACATCAGGAACCTGGACTGCTGAGTTTTCTTTCCCAGGGAAAATGGAAAAAGGATGTGCCCAGGGGCCCCTGGACATGGGCTGGGGCCTCACTGCAAAGAATCCTTATATCGAAGGATGGACCCCACACCGAAGTTGTCCCCACCTCAAACTTGTGCTGCCCTGATAGACCCAAGGGAACCCTACAAACTGACATCAGGAACCTGGACTGCTGAGTTTTCTTTCCCAGGGAAAATGGAAAAAGGATGTGCCCAGGGGCCCCTGGCCCTGGGCTGGGGCCCCACTGCAAAGAATCCTTATATCGAAGGATGGACCCCACACCGAAGTTGTCCCCACCTCAAACTTGTGCTGCCCTGATAGACCCAAGGGAGCCCTACAAACTGACATCAGGAACCTGGACTGCTGAGTTTTCTTTCCCAGGGAAAATGGAAAAAGGATGTGCCCAGGGGCCCCTGGCCCTGACTGCAAAGAATCCTTATATCGAAGGATGGACCCCACACCAAAGTTGTCCCCACCTCAAACTTGTGCTGCCCTGATAGACCCAAGGGAGCCCTACAAACTGACATCAGGAACCTGGACTGCTGAGTTTACTTTTCCCAGGGAAAATGGAAAAAGGATGTGCCCAGGGGCCCCTGGCCCTGGGCTGGGGCCTCACTGCAAAGAATCCTTATATCGAAGGATGGACCCCACACCGAAGTTGTCCCCACCTCAAACTTGTGCTGCCCTGATAGACCCAAGGGAGCCCTACAAACTGACATCAGGAACCTGGACTGCTGAGTTTTCTTTCCCAGGGAAAATGGAAAAAGGATGTGCCCAGGGAACCCTGGCCCTGACTGCCAAAAATTCTTATATCGAAGGATGGACCCCACACCGAAGTTGTCCCCACCTCAAACTTGTGCTGCCCTGATAGACCCAAGGGAGCCCTACAAACTGACATCAGGAACCTGGACTGCTGAGTTTTCTTTCCCAGGGAAAATGGAAAAAGGATGTGCCCAGGGGCCCCTGGCCCTGACTGCAAAGAATCCTTATATCGAAGGATGGACCCCACACCAAAGTTGTCCCCACCTCAAACTTGTGCTGCCCTGATAGACCCAAGGGAGCCCTACAAACTGACATCAGGAACCTGGACTGCTGAGTTTTCTTTCCCAGGGAAAATGGAAAAAGGATGTGCCCAGGGAACCCTGGCCCTGACTGCCAAAAATTCTTATATCGAAGGATGGACCCCACACCGAAGTTGTCCCCACCTCAAACTTGTGCTGCCCTGATAGACCCAAGGGAGCCCTACAAACTGACATCAGGAACCTGGACTGCTGAGTTTTCTTTCCCAGGGAAAATGGAAAAAGGATGTGCCCGGGGGCCCCTGGCCCTGACTGCAAAGAATCCTTATATCGAAGGATGGACCCCACACCGAAGATGTCCCCACCTCAAACTTGTGCTGCCCTGATAGACCCAAGGGAGCCCTACAAACTGACATCAGGAACCTGGACTGCTGAGTTTTCTTTCCCAGGGAAAATGGAAAAAGGATGTGCCCAGGGGCCCCTGGCCCTGACTGCAAAGAATCCGTATATCGAAGGATGGACCCCACACCGAAGTTGTCCCCACCTCAAACTTGTGCTGCCCTGATAGACCCAAGGGAGCCCTACAAACTGACATCAGGAACCTGGACTGCTGAGTTTTCTTTCCCAGGGAAAATGGAAAAAGGATGTGCCCAGGGGCCCCTGGCCCTGACTGCAAAAAATCCTTATATCGAAGGATGGACCCCACACCGAAGTTGTCCCCACCTCAAACTTGTGCTGCCCTGATAGACCCAAGGGAGCCCTACAGACTGACATCAGGAACCTGGACTGCTGAGTTTACTTTTCCCAGGGAAAATGGAAAAAGGATGTGCCCAGGGGCCCCTGGCCCTGGGCTGGGGCCTCACTGCAAAGAATCCTTATATCGAAGGATGGACCCCACACCGAAGTTGTCCCCACCTCAAACTTGTGCTGCCCTGATAGACCCAAGGGAGCCCTACAAACTGACATCAGGAACCTGGACTGCTGAGTTTTCTTTCCCAGGGAAAATGGAAAAAGGATGTGCCCAGGGAACCCTGGCCCTGACTGCCAAAAATTCTTATATCGAAGGATGGACCCCACACCGAAGTTGTCCCCACCTCAAACTTGTGCTGCCCTGATAGACCCAAGGGAGCCCTACAAACTGACATCAGGAACCTGGACTGCTGAGTTTTCTTTCCCAGGGAAAATGGAAAAAGGATGTGCCCGGGGGCCCCTGGCCCTGACTGCAAAGAATCCTTATATCGAAGGATGGACCCCACACCGAAGATGTCCCCACCTCAAACTTGTGCTGCCCTGATAGACCCAAGGGAGCCCTACAAACTGACATCAGGAACCTGGACTGCTGAGTTTTCTTTCCCAGGGAAAATGGAAAAAGGATGTGCCCAGAGGCCCCTGGACATGGGCTGGGGCCTCACTGCAAAGAATCCTTATATCGAAGGATGGACCCCACACCGAAGTTGTCCCCACCTCAAACTTGTGCTGCCCTGATAGACCCAAGGGAGCCCTACAAACTGACATCAGGAACCTGGACTGCTGAGTTTTCTTTCCCAGGGAAAATGGAAAAAGGATGTTCCCAGAGGCCCCTGGACATGGGCTGGGGCCTCACTGCAAAGAATCCTTATATCGAAGGATGGACCCCACACCGAAGATGTGCCCACCTCAAACTTGTGCTGCCCTGATAGACCCAAGGGAGCCCTACAAACTGACATCAGGAACCTGGACTGCTGAGTTTTCTTTCCCAGGGAAAATGGAAAAAGGATGTGCCCAGGGGCCCCTGGACATGGGCTGGGGCCTCACTGCAAAGAATCCTTATATCGAAGGATGGACCCCACACCGAAGTTGTCCCCACCTCAAACTTGTGCTGCCCTGATAGAACCAAGGGAACCCTACAAACTGACATCAGGAACCTGGACTGCTGAGTTTTCTTTCCCAGGGAAAATGGAAAAAGGATGTGCCCAGGGGCCCCTGGCCCTGGGCTGGGGCCCCACTGCAAAGAATCCTTATATCGAAGGATGGACCCCACACCGAAGTTGTCCCCACCTCAAACTTGTGCTGCCCTGATAGACCCAAGGGAGCCCTACAAACTGACATCAGGAACCTGGACTGCTGAGTTTTCTTTCCCAGGGAAAATGGAAAAAGGATGTGCCCAGGGGCCCCTGGCCCTGGGACCCTGGCCCTGACTGCAAAGAATCCTTATATCGAAGGATGGACCCCACACCGAAGATGTCCCCACCTCAAACTTGTGCTGCCCTGATAGACCCAAGGGAGCCCTACAAACTGACATCAGGAACCTGGACTGCTGAGTTTTCTTTCCCAGGGAAAATGGAAAAAGGATGTGCCCTGGGGCCCCTGGCCCTGACTGCAAAGAATCCGTATATCGAAGGATGGACCCCACACCGAATTTGTCCCCACCTCAAACTTGTGCTGCCCTGATAGACCCAAGGGAGCCCTACAAACTGACATCAGGAACCTGGACTGCTGAGTTTTCTTTCCCAGGGAAAATGGAAAAAGGATGTGCCCAGGGGCCCCTGGCCCTGACTGCAAAAAATCCTTATATCGAAGGATGGACCCCACACCAAAGTTGTCCCCACCTCAAACTTGTGCTGCCCTGATAGACCCAAGGGAGCCCTACAGACTGACATCAGGAACCTGGACTGCTGAGTTTACTTTTCCCAGGGAAAATGGAAAAAGGATGTGCCCAGGGGCCCCTGGCCCTGGGCTGGGGCCTCACTGCAAAGAATCCTTATATCGAAGGATGGAGCCCACACCGAAGTTGTCCCCACCTCAAACTTGTTCTGCCCTGATAGACCCAAGGGAGCCCTACAAACTGACATCAGGAACCTGGACTGCTGAGTTTTCTTTCCCAGGGAAAATGGAAAAAGGATGTGCCCAGGGAACCCTGGCCCTGACTGCCAAAAATTCTTATATCGAAGGATGGACCCCACACCGAAGTTGTCCCCACCTCAAACTTGTGCTGCCCTGATACACCCAAGGGAGCCCTACAAACTGACATCAGGAACCTGGACTGCTGAGTTTTCTTTCCCAGGGAAAATGGAAAAAGGATGTGCCCGGGGGCCCCTGGCCCTGACTGCAAAGAATCCTTATATCGAAGGATGGACCCCACACCGAAGATGTCCCCACCTCAAACTTGTGCTGCCCTGATAGACCCAAGGGAACCCTACAAACTGACATCAGGAACCTGGACTGCTGAGTTTTCTTTCCCAGGGAAAATGGAAAAAGGATGTGCCCAGGGGCCCCTGGCCCTGACTGCAAAGAATCCGTATATCGAAGGATGGACCCCACACCGAAGTTGTCCCCACCTCAAACTTGTGCTGCCCTGATAGACCCAAGGGAGCCCTACAAACTGACATCAGGAACCTGGACTGCTGAGTTTTCTTTCCCAGGGAAAATGGAAAAAGGATGTGCCCAGGGGCCCCTGGCCCTGACTGCAAAAAATCCTTATATCGAAGGATGGACCCCACACCGAAGTTGTCCCCACCTCAAACTTGTGCTGCCCTGATAGACCCAAGGGAGCCCTACAGACTGACATCAGGAACCTGGACTGCTGAGTTTACTTTTCCCAGGGAAAATGGAAAAAGGATGTGCCCAGGGGCCCCTGGCCCTGGGCTGGGGCCTCACTGCAAAGAATCCTTATATCGAAGGATGGACCCCACACCGAAGTTGTCCCCACCTCAAACTTGTGCTGCCCTGATAGACCCAAGGGAGCCCTACAAACTGACATCAGGAACCTGGACTGCTGAGTTTTCTTTCCCAGGGAAAATGGAAAAAGGATGTGCCCAGGGAACCCTGGCCCTGACTGCCAAAAATTCTTATATCGAAGGATGGACCCCACACCGAAGTTGTCCCCACCTCAAACTTGTGCTGCCCTGATAGACCCAAGGGAGCCCTACAAACTGACATCAGGAACCTGGACTGCTGAGTTTTCTTTCCCAGGGAAAATGGAAAAAGGATGTGCCCGGGGGCCCCTGGCCCTGACTGCAAAGAATCCTTATATCGAAGGATGGACCCCACACCGAAGATGTCCCCACCTCAAACTTGTGCTGCCCTGATAGACCCAAGGGAGCCCTACAAACTGACATCAGGAACCTGGACTGCTGAGTTTTCTTTCCCAGGGAAAATGGAAAAAGGATGTGCCCAGAGGCCCCTGGACATGGGCTGGGGCCTCACTGCAAAGAATCCTTATATCGAAGGATGGACCCCACACCGAAGTTGTCCCCACCTCAAACTTGTGCTGCCCTGATAGACCCAAGGGAGCCCTACAAACTGACATCAGGAACCTGGACTGCTGAGTTTTCTTTCCCAGGGAAAATGGAAAAAGGATGTTCCCAGAGGCCCCTGGACATGGGCTGGGGCCTCACTGCAAAGAATCCTTATATCGAAGGATGGACCCCACACCGAAGATGTGCCCACCTCAAACTTGTGCTGCCCTGATAGACCCAAGGGAGCCCTACAAACTGACATCAGGAACCTGGACTGCTGAGTTTTCTTTCCCAGGGAAAATGGAAAAAGGATGTGCCCGGGGGCCCCTGGCCCTGACTGCAAAGAATCCTTATATCGAAGGATGGACCCCACACCGAAGATGTCCCCACCTCAAACTTGTGCTGCCCTGATAGACCCAAGGGAGCCCTACAAACTGACATCAGGAACCTGGACTGCTGAGTTTTCTTTCCCAGGGAAAATGGAAAAAGGATGTGCCCAGGGGCCCCTGGCCCTGACTGCAAAGAATCCTTATATCGAAGGATGGACCCCACACCAAAGTTGTCCCCACCTCAAACTTGTGCTGCCCTGATAGACCCAAGGGAGCCCTACAAACTGACATCAGGAACCTGGACTGCTGAGTTTTCTTTCCCAGGGAAAATGGAAAAAGGATGTGCCCAGGGAACCCTGGCCCTGACTGCCAAAAATTCTTATATCGAAGGATGGACCCCACACCGAAGTTGTCCCCACCTCAAACTTGTGCTGCCCTGATAGACCCAAGGGAGCCCTACAAACTGACATCAGGAACCTGGACTGCTGAGTTTTCTTTCCCAGGGAAAATGGAAAAAGGATGTGCCCGGGGGCCCCTGGCCCTGACTGCAAAGAATCCTTATATCGAAGGATGGACCCCACACCGAAGATGTCCCCACCTCAAACTTGTGCTGCCCTGATAGACCCAAGGGAGCCCTACAAACTGACATCAGGAACCTGGACTGCTGAGTTTTCTTTCCCAGGGAAAATGGAAAAAGGATGTGCCCAGGGGCCCCTGGCCCTGGGCTGGGGCCTCACTGCAAAGAATCCTTATATCGAAGGATGGACCCCACACCGAAGTTGTCCCCACCTCAAACTTGTTCTGCCCTGATAGACCCAAGGGAGCCCTACAAACTGACATCAGGAACCTGGACTGCTGAGTTTTCTTTCCCAGGGAAAATGGAAAAAGGATGTGCCCAGGGAACCCTGGCCCTGACTGCCAAAAATTCTTATATCGAAGGATGGACCCCACACCGAAGTTGTCCCCACCTCAAACTTGTGCTGCCCTGATACACCCAAGGGAGCCCTACAAACTGACATCAGGAACCTGGACTGCTGAGTTTTCTTTCCCAGGGAAAATGGAAAAAGGATGTGCCCGGGGGCCCCTGGCCCTGACTGCAAAGAATCCTTATATCGAAGGATGGACCCCACACCGAAGATGTCCCCACCTCAAACTTGTGCTGCCCTGATAGACCCAAGGGAACCCTACAAACTGACATCAGGAACCTGGACTGCTGAGTTTTCTTTCCCAGGGAAAATGGAAAAAGGATGTGCCCAGGGGCCCCTGGCCCTGACTGCAAAGAATCCGTATATCGAAGGATGGACCCCACACCGAAGTTGTCCCCACCTCAAACTTGTGCTGCCCTGATAGACCCAAGGGAGCCCTACAAACTGACATCAGGAACCTGGACTGCTGAGTTTTCTTTCCCAGGGAAAATGGAAAAAGGATGTGCCCAGGGGCCCCTGGCCCTGACTGCAAAAAATCCTTATATCGAAGGATGGACCCCACACCGAAGTTGTCCCCACCTCAAACTTGTGCTGCCCTGATAGACCCAAGGGAGCCCTACAGACTGACATCAGGAACCTGGACTGCTGAGTTTACTTTTCCCAGGGAAAATGGAAAAAGGATGTGCCCAGGGGCCCCTGGCCCTGGGCTGGGGCCTCACTGCAAAGAATCCTTATATCGAAGGATGGACCCCACACCGAAGTTGTCCCCACCTCAAACTTGTGCTGCCCTGATAGACCCAAGGGAGCCCTACAAACTGACATCAGGAACCTGGACTGCTGAGTTTTCTTTCCCAGGGAAAATGGAAAAAGGATGTGCCCAGGGGCCCCTGGCCCTGACTGCAAAAAATCCTTATATCGAAGGATGGACCCCACACCGAAGTTGTCCCCACCTCAAACTTGTGCTGCCCTGATAGACCCAAGGGAGCCCTACAGACTGACATCAGGAACCTGGACTGCTGAGTTTACTTTTCCCAGGGAAAATGGAAAAAGGATGTGCCCAGGGGCCCCTGGCCCTGGGCTGGGGCCTCACTGCAAAGAATCCTTATATCGAAGGATGGACCCCACACCGAAGTTGTCCCCACCTCAAACTTGTGCTGCCCTGATAGACCCAAGGGAGCCCTACAAACTGACATCAGGAACCTGGACTGCTGAGTTTTCTTTCCCAGGGAAAATGGAAAAAGGATGTGCCCAGGGAACCCTGGCCCTGACTGCAAAGAATCCTTATATCGAAGGATGGACCCCACACCGAAGATGTCCCCACCTCAAACTTGTGCTGCCCTGATAGACCCAAGGGAGCCCTACAAACTGACATCAGGAACCTGGACTGCTGAGTTTTCTTTCCCAGGGAAAATGGAAAAAGGATGTGCCCAGAGGCCCCTGGACATGGGCTGGGGCCTCACTGCAAAGAATCCTTATATCGAAGGATGGACCCCACACCGAAGTTGTCCCCACCTCAAACTTGTGCTGCCCTGATAGACCCAAGGGAGCCCTACAAACTGACATCAGGAACCTGGACTGCTGAGTTTTCTTTCCCAGGGAAAATGGAAAAAGGATGTTCCCAGAGGCCCCTGGACATGGGCTGGGGCCTCACTGCAAAGAATCCTTATATCGAAGGATGGACCCCACACCGAAGATGTGCCCACCTCAAACTTGTGCTGCCCTGATAGACCCAAGGGAGCCCTACAAACTGACATCAGGAACCTGGACTGCTGAGTTTTCTTTCCCAGGGAAAATGGAAAAAGGATGTGCCCAGGGGCCCCTGGACATGGGCTGGGGCCTCACTGCAAAGAATCCTTATATCGAAGGATGGACCCCACACCGAAGTTGTCCCCACCTCAAACTTGTGCTGCCCTGATAGAACCAAGGGAACCCTACAAACTGACATCAGGAACCTGGACTGCTGAGTTTTCTTTCCCAGGGAAAATGGAAAAAGGATGTGCCCAGGGGCCCCTGGCCCTGGGCTGGGGCCCCACTGCAAAGAATCCTTATATCGAAGGATGGACCCCACACCGAAGTTGTCCCCACCTCAAACTTGTGCTGCCCTGATAGACCCAAGGGAGCCCTACAAACTGACATCAGGAACCTGGACTGCTGAGTTTTCTTTCCCAGGGAAAATGGAAAAAGGATGTGCCCGGGGGCCCCTGGCCCTGACTGCAAAGAATCCTTATATCGAAGGATGGACCCCACACCGAAGATGTCCCCACCTCAAACTTGTGCTGCCCTGATAGACCCAAGGGAGCCCTACAAACTGACATCAGGAACCTGGACTGCTGAGTTTTCTTTCCCAGGGAAAATGGAAAAAGGATGTGCCCAGGGGCCCCTGGCCCTGACTGCAAAGAATCCTTATATCGAAGGATGGACCCCACACCAAAGTTGTCCCCACCTCAAACTTGTGCTGCCCTGATAGACCCAAGGGAGCCCTACAAACTGACATCAGGAACCTGGACTGCTGAGTTTTCTTTCCCAGGGAAAATGGAAAAAGGATGTGCCCAGGGGCCCCTGGCCCTGACTGCAAAAAATCCTTATATCGAAGGATGGACCCCACACCGAAGTTGTCCCCACCTCAAACTTGTGCTGCCCTGATAGACCCAAGGGAGCCCTACAGACTGACATCAGGAACCTGGACTGCTGAGTTTACTTTTCCCAGGGAAAATGGAAAAAGGATGTGCCCAGGGGCCCCTGGCCCTGGGCTGGGGCCTCACTGCAAAGAATCCTTATATCGAAGGATGGACCCCACACCGAAGTTGTCCCCACCTCAAACTTGTGCTGCCCTGATAGACCCAAGGGAGCCCTACAAACTGACATCAGGAACCTGGACTGCTGAGTTTTCTTTCCCAGGGAAAATGGAAAAAGGATGTGCCCAGGGAACCCTGGCCCTGACTGCAAAGAATCCTTATATCGAAGGATGGACCCCACACCGAAGTTGTCCCCACCTCAAACTTGTGCTGCCCTGATAGACCCAAGGGAGCCCTACAAACTGACATCAGGAACCTGGACTGCTGAGTTTTCTTTCCCAGGGAAAATGGAAAAAGGATGTGCCCGGGGGCCCCTGGCCCTGACTGCAAAGAATCCTTATATCGAAGGATGGACCCCACACCGAAGATGTCCCCACCTCAAACTTGTGCTGCCCTGATAGACCCAAGGGAGCCCTACAAACTGACATCAGGAACCTGGACTGCTGAGTTTTCTTTCCCAGGGAAAATGGAAAAAGGATGTGCCCAGTGGCCCCTGGACATGGGCTGGGGCCTCACTGCAAAGAATCCTTATATCGAAGGATGGACCCCACACCAAAGTTGTCCCCACCTCAAACTTGTGCTGCCCTGATAGACCCAAGGGAGCCCTACAAACTGACATCAGCAACCTGGACTGCTGAGTTTTCTTTCCCAGGGAAAATGGAAAAAGGATGTTCCCAGAGGCCCCTGGACATGGGCTGGGGCCTCACTGCAAAGAATCCTTATATCGAAGGATGGACCCCACACCGAAGATGTGCCCACCTCAAACTTGTGCTGCCCTGATAGACCCAAGGGAGCCCTACAAACTGACATCAGGAACCTGGACTGCTGAGTTTTCTTTCCCAGGGAAAATGGAAAAAGGATGTGCCCAGGGGCCCCTGGACATGGGCTGGGGCCTCACTGCAAAGAATCCTTATATCGAAGGATGGACCCCACACCGAAGTTGTCCCCACCTCAAACTTGTGCTGCCCTGATAGACCCAAGGGAACCCTACAAACTGACATCAGGAACCTGGACTGCTGAGTTTTCTTTCCCAGGGAAAATGGAAAAAGGATGTGCCCAGGGGCCCCTGGCCCTGGGCTGGGGCCTCACTGCAAAGAATCCTTATATCGAAGGATGGACCCCACACCGAAGTTGTCCCCACCTCAAACTTGTGCTGCCCTGATAGACCCAAGGGAGCCCTACAAACTGACATCAGGAACCTGGACTGCTGAGTTTTCTTTCCCAGGGAAAATGGAAAAAGGATGTGCCCAGGGGCCCCTGGCCCTGGGACCCTGGCCCTGACTGCAAAAAATCCTTATATCGAAGGATGGACCCCACACCGAAGTTGTCCCCACCTCAAACTTGTGCTGCCCTGATAGACCCAAGGGAGCCCTACAAACTGACATCAGGAACCTGGACTGCTGAGTTTTCTTTCCCAGGGAAAATGGAAAAAGGATGTGCCCGGGGGCCCCTGGCCCTGACTGCAAAGAATCCTTATATCGAAGGATGGACCCCACACCGAAGATGTCCCCACCTCAAACTTGTGCTGCCCTGATAGACCCAAGGGAGCCCTACAAACTGACATCAGGAACCTGGACTGCTGAGTTTTCTTTCCCAGGGAAAATGGAAAAAGGATGTGCCCAGGGGCCCCTGGCCCTGACTGCAAAGAATCCTTATATCGAAGGATGGACCCCACACCAAAGTTGTCCCCACCTCAAACTTGTGCTGCCCTGATAGACCCAAGGGAGCCCTACAAACTGACATCAGGAACCTGGACTGCTGAGTTTTCTTTCCCAGGGAAAATGGAAAAAGGATGTGCCCAGGGGCCCCTGGCCCTGACTGCAAAGAATCCTTATATCGAAGGATGGACCCCACACCGAAGTTGTCCCCACCTCAAACTTGTGCTGCCCTGATAGACCCAAGGGAGCCCTACAAACTGACATCAGGAACCTGGACTGCTGAGTTTTCTTTCCCAGGGAAAATGGAAAAAGGATGTGCCCGGGGGCCCCTGGCCCTGACTGCAAAGAATCCTTATATCGAAGGATGGACCCCACACCGAAGATGTCCCCACCTCAAACTTGTGCTGCCCTGATAGACCCAAGGGAGCCCTACAAACTGACATCAGGAACCTGGACTGTTGAGTTTTCTTTCCCAGGGAAAATGGAAAAAGGATGTGCCCAGGGGCCCCTGGCCCCGACTGAAAAGAATCCGTATATCGAAGGATGGACCCCACACCAAAGTTGTCCCCACCTCAAACTTGTGCTGCCCTGATAGACCCAAGGGAGCCCTACAAACTGACATCAGGAACCTGGACTGCTGAGTTTTCTTTCCCAGGGAAAATGGAAAAAGGTTGTGCCCAGGGGCCCCTGGCCCTGACTGCAAAAAATCCTTATATCGAAGGATGGACCCCACACCGAAGTTGTCCCCACCTCAAACTTGTGCTGCCCTGATAGACCCAAGGGAGCCCTAAAAAACTGACATCAGGAACCTGGACTGCTGACTTTTCTTTCCCAGGGAAAATGGCCAAAGGATGTGCTCAGGGGCCCCTGGCCCTGGGCTGGGGCCTCACTGCAAAAAATCCTTATATCGAAGGATGGACCCCACACCGAAGTTGTCCCCACCTCAAACTTGTGCTGCCCTGATAGACCCAAGGGAGCCCTACAAACTGACATCAGGAACCTGGACTGCTGAGTTTTCTTTCCCAGGGAAAATGGAAAAAGGATGTGCCCAGGGAACCCTGGCCCTGACTGCCAAAAATTCTCATATCGAAGGATGGACCCCACACCGAAGTTGTCCCCACCTCAAACTTGTGCTGCCCTGATAGACCCAAGGGAGCCCTACAAACTGACATCAGGAACCTGGACTGCTGAGTTTTCTTTCCCAGGGAAAATGGAAAAAGGATGTGCCCGGGGGCCCCTGGCCCTGACTGCAAAGAATCCTTATATCGAAGGATGGACCCCACACCGAAGATGTCCCCACCTCAAACTTGTGCTGCCCTGATAGACCCAAGGGAGCCCTACAAACTGACATCAGGAACCTGGACTGCTGAGTTTTCTTTCCCAGGGAAAATGGAAAAAGGATGTGCCCAGGGGCCCCTGGCCCTGACTGCAAAGAATCCGTATATCGAAGGATGGACCCCACACCGAAGTTGTCCCCACCTCAAACTTGTGCTGCCCTGATAGACCCAAGGGAGCCCTACAAACTGACATCAGGAACCTGGACTGCTGAGTTTACTTTTCCCAGGGAAAATGGAAAAAGGATGTGCCCAGGGGCCCCTGGCCCTGACTGCAAAGAATCCTTATATCGAAGGATGGACCCCACACCAAAGTTGTCCCCACCTCAAACTTGTGCTGCCCTGATAGACCCAAGGGAGCCCTACAAACTGACATCAGGAAACTGGACTGCTGAGTTTTCTTTCCCAGGGAAAATGGAAAAAGGATGTGCCCAGGGTTCCCTGGCCCTGGGCTGGGGCCTCACTGCAAAAAAACCTTATATCGAAGGATGGACCCCAGACCGAAGTTGTCCCCACCTCAAACTTGTGCTGCCCTGATAGACCCAAGGGAGCCCTACAAACTGACATCAGGAACCTGGACTGCTGACTTTTCTTTCCCAGGGAAAATGGCCAAAGGATGTGCTCAGGGGCCCCTGGCCCTGGGCTGGGGCCTCACTGCAAAAAATCCTTATATCGAAGGATGGACCCCACACCGAAGTTGTCCCCACCTCAAACTTGTGCTGCCCTGATAGACCCAAGGGAGCCCTACAAACTGACATCAGGAACCTGGACTGCTGAGTTTTCTTTCCCAGGGAAAATGGAAAAAGGATGTGCCCAGGGAACCCTGGCCCTGACTGCCAAAAATTCTTATATCGAAGGATGGACCCCACACCGAAGTTGTCCCCACCTCAAACTTGTGCTGCCCTGATAGACCCAAGGGAGCCCTACAAACTGACATCAGGAACCTGGACTGCTGAGTTTTCTTTCCCAGGGAAAATGGAAAAAGGATGTGCCCGGGGGCCCCTGGCCCTGACTGCAAAGAATCCTTATATCGAAGGATGGACCCCACACCGAAGATGTCCCCACCTCAAACTTGTGCTGCCCTGATAGACCCAAGGGAGCCCTACAAACTGACATCAGGAACCTGGACTGCTGAGTTTTCTTTCCCAGGGAAAATGGAAAAAGGATGTGCCCAGGGGCCCCTGGCCCTGACTGCAAAAAATCCTTATATCGAAGGATGGACCCCACACCGAAGTTGTCCCCACCTCAAACTTGTGCTGCCCTGATAGACCCAAGGGAGCCCTACAGACTGACATCAGGAACCTGGACTGCTGAGTTTTCTTTCCCAGGGAAAATGGAAAAAGGATGTGCCCGGGGGCCCCTGGCCCTGACTGCAAAGAATCCTTATATCGAAGGATGGACCCCACACCGAAGATGTCCCCACCTCAAACTTGTGCTGCCCTGATAGACCCAAGGGAGCCCTACAAACTGACATCAGGAACCTGGACTGCTGAGTTTTCTTTCCCAGGGAAAATGGAAAAAGGATGTGCCCAGGGGCCCCTGGCCCTGACTGCAAAGAATCCTTATATCGAAGGATGGACCCCACACCAAAGTTGTCCCCACCTCAAACTTGTGCTGCCCTGATAGACCCAAGGGAGCCCTACAAACTGACATCAGGAACCTGGACTGCTGAGTTTTCTTTCCCAGGGAAAATGGAAAAAGGATGTGCTCGGGGGCCCCTGGCCCTGACTGCAAAGAATCCTTATATCGAAGGATGGACCCCACACCGAAGATGTCCCCACCTCAAACTTGTGCTGCCCTGATAGACCCAAGGGAACCCTACAAACTGACATCAGGAACCTGGACTGCTGAGTTTTCTTTCCCAGGGAAAATGGAAAAAGGATGTGCCCAGGGGCCCCTGGCCCTGACTGCAAAGAATCCGTATATCGAAGGATGGACCCCACACCGAAGTTGTCCCCACCTCAAACTTGTGCTGCCCTGATAGACCCAAGGGAGCCCTACAAACTGACATCAGGAACCTGGACTGCTGAGTTTTCTTTCCCAGGGAAAATGGAAAAAGGATGTGCCCAGGGGCCCCTGGCCCTGACTGCAAAAAATCCTTATATCGAAGGATGGACCCCACACCGAAGTTGTCCCCACCTCAAACTTGTGCTGCCCTGATAGACCCAAGGGAGCCCTACAGACTGACATCAGGAACCTGGACTGCTGAGTTTACTTTTCCCAGGGAAAATGGAAAAAGGATGTGCCCAGGGGCCCCTGGCCCTGGGCTGGGGCCTCACTGCAAAGAATCCTTATATCGAAGGATGGACCCCACACCGAAGTTGTCCCCACCTCAAACTTGTGCTGCCCTGATAGACCCAAGGGAGCCCTACAAACTGACATCAGGAACCTGGACTGCTGAGTTTTCTTTCCCAGGGAAAATGGAAAAAGGATGTGCCCAGGGAACCCTGGCCCTGACTGCCAAAAATTCTTATATCGAAGGATGGACCCCACACCGAAGTTGTCCCCACCTCAAACTTGTGCTGCCCTGATAGACCCAAGGGAGCCCTACAAACTGACATCAGGAACCTGGACTGCTGAGTTTTCTTTCCCAGGGAAAATGGAAAAAGGATGTGCCCGGGGGCCCCTGGCCCTGACTGCAAAGAATCCTTATATCGAAGGATGGACCCCACACCGAAGATGTCCCCACCTCAAACTTGTGCTGCCCTGATAGACCCAAGGGAGCCCTACAAACTGACATCAGGAACCTGGACTGCTGAGTTTTCTTTCCCAGGGAAAATGGAAAAAGGATGTGCCCAGAGGCCCCTGGACATGGGCTGGGGCCTCACTGCAAAGAATCCTTATATCGAAGGATGGACCCCACACCGAAGTTGTCCCCACCTCAAACTTGTGCTGCCCTGATAGACCCAAGGGAGCCCTACAAACTGACATCAGGAACCTGGACTGCTGAGTTTTCTTTCCCAGGGAAAATGGAAAAAGGATGTTCCCAGAGGCCCCTGGACATGGGCTGGGGCCTCACTGCAAAGAATCCTTATATCGAAGGATGGACCCCACACCGAAGATGTGCCCACCTCAAACTTGTGCTGCCCTGATAGACCCAAGGGAGCCCTACAAACTGACATCAGGAACCTGGACTGCTGAGTTTTCTTTCCCAGGGAAAATGGAAAAAGGATGTGCCCGGGGGCCCCTGGCCCTGACTGCAAAGAATCCTTATATCGAAGGATGGACCCCACACCGAAGATGTCCCCACCTCAAACTTGTGCTGCCCTGATAGACCCAAGGGAGCCCTACAAACTGACATCAGGAACCTGGACTGCTGAGTTTTCTTTCCCAGGGAAAATGGAAAAAGGATGTGCCCAGGGGCCCCTGGCCCTGACTGCAAAGAATCCTTATATCGAAGGATGGACCCCACACCAAAGTTGTCCCCACCTCAAACTTGTGCTGCCCTGATAGACCCAAGGGAGCCCTACAAACTGACATCAGGAACCTGGACTGCTGAGTTTTCTTTCCCAGGGAAAATGGAAAAAGGATGTGCCCAGGGAACCCTGGCCCTGACTGCCAAAAATTCTTATATCGAAGGATGGACCCCACACCGAAGTTGTCCCCACCTCAAACTTGTGCTGCCCTGATAGACCCAAGGGAGCCCTACAAACTGACATCAGGAACCTGGACTGCTGAGTTTTCTTTCCCAGGGAAAATGGAAAAAGGATGTGCCCGGGGGCCCCTGGCCCTGACTGCAAAGAATCCTTATATCGAAGGATGGACCCCACACCGAAGATGTCCCCACCTCAAACTTGTGCTGCCCTGATAGACCCAAGGGAGCCCTACAAACTGACATCAGGAACCTGGACTGCTGAGTTTTCTTTCCCAGGGAAAATGGAAAAAGGATGTGCCCAGGGGCCCCTGGCCCTGGGCTGGGGCCTCACTGCAAAGAATCCTTATATCGAAGGATGGACCCCACACCGAAGTTGTCCCCACCTCAAACTTGTTCTGCCCTGATAGACCCAAGGGAGCCCTACAAACTGACATCAGGAACCTGGACTGCTGAGTTTTCTTTCCCAGGGAAAATGGAAAAAGGATGTGCCCAGGGAACCCTGGCCCTGACTGCCAAAAATTCTTATATCGAAGGATGGACCCCACACCGAAGTTGTCCCCACCTCAAACTTGTGCTGCCCTGATACACCCAAGGGAGCCCTACAAACTGACATCAGGAACCTGGACTGCTGAGTTTTCTTTCCCAGGGAAAATGGAAAAAGGATGTGCCCGGGGGCCCCTGGCCCTGACTGCAAAGAATCCTTATATCGAAGGATGGACCCCACACCGAAGATGTCCCCACCTCAAACTTGTGCTGCCCTGATAGACCCAAGGGAACCCTACAAACTGACATCAGGAACCTGGACTGCTGAGTTTTCTTTCCCAGGGAAAATGGAAAAAGGATGTGCCCAGGGGCCCCTGGCCCTGACTGCAAAGAATCCGTATATCGAAGGATGGACCCCACACCGAAGTTGTCCCCACCTCAAACTTGTGCTGCCCTGATAGACCCAAGGGAGCCCTACAAACTGACATCAGGAACCTGGACTGCTGAGTTTTCTTTCCCAGGGAAAATGGAAAAAGGATGTGCCCAGGGGCCCCTGGCCCTGACTGCAAAAAATCCTTATATCGAAGGATGGACCCCACACCGAAGTTGTCCCCACCTCAAACTTGTGCTGCCCTGATAGACCCAAGGGAGCCCTACAGACTGACATCAGGAACCTGGACTGCTGAGTTTACTTTTCCCAGGGAAAATGGAAAAAGGATGTGCCCAGGGGCCCCTGGCCCTGGGCTGGGGCCTCACTGCAAAGAATCCTTATATCGAAGGATGGACCCCACACCGAAGTTGTCCCCACCTCAAACTTGTGCTGCCCTGATAGACCCAAGGGAGCCCTACAAACTGACATCAGGAACCTGGACTGCTGAGTTTTCTTTCCCAGGGAAAATGGAAAAAGGATGTGCCCAGGGGCCCCTGGCCCTGACTGCAAAAAATCCTTATATCGAAGGATGGACCCCACACCAAAGTTGTCCCCACCTCAAACTTGTGCTGCCCTGATAGACCCAAGGGAGCCCTACAGACTGACATCAGGAACCTGGACTGCTGAGTTTACTTTTCCCAGGGAAAATGGAAAAAGGATGTGCCCAGGGGCCCCTGGCCCTGGGCTGGGGCCTCACTGCAAAGAATCCTTATATCGAAGGATGGACCCCACACCGAAGTTGTCCCCACCTCAAACTTGTGCTGCCCTGATAGACCCAAGGGAGCCCTACAAACTGACATCAGGAACCTGGACTGCTGAGTTTTCTTTCCCAGGGAAAATGGAAAAAGGATGTGCCCAGGGAACCCTGGCCCTGACTGCAAAGAATCCTTATATCGAAGGATGGACCCCACACCG
The DNA here is from genome assembly GCF_050655825.1 of Lonchura striata. Taxonomy (NCBI): domain Eukaryota; kingdom Metazoa; phylum Chordata; class Aves; order Passeriformes; family Estrildidae; genus Lonchura; species Lonchura striata. The sequence goes on along the minus strand of NC_140733.1, from coordinate 9,999,183 downwards.
AAGATGTCCCCACCTCAAACTTGTGCTGCCCTGATAGACCCAAGGGAGCCCTACAAACTGACATCAGGAACCTGGACTGCTGAGTTTTCTTTCCCAGGGAAAATGGAAAAAGGATGTGCCCAGAGGCCCCTGGACATGGGCTGGGGCCTCACTGCAAAGAATCCTTATATCGAAGGATGGACCCCACACCGAAGTTGTCCCCACCTCAAACTTGTGCTGCCCTGATAGACCCAAGGGAGCCCTACAAACTGACATCAGGAACCTGGACTGCTGAGTTTTCTTTCCCAGGGAAAATGGAAAAAGGATGTTCCCAGAGGCCCCTGGACATGGGCTGGGGCCTCACTGCAAAGAATCCTTATATCGAAGGATGGACCCCACACCGAAGATGTGCCCACCTCAAACTTGTGCTGCCCTGATAGACCCAAGGGAGCCCTACAAACTGACATCAGGAACCTGGACTGCTGAGTTTTCTTTCCCAGGGAAAATGGAAAAAGGATGTGCCCAGGGGCCCCTGGACATGGGCTGGGGCCTCACTGCAAAGAATCCTTATATCGAAGGATGGACCCCACACCGAAGTTGTCCCCACCTCAAACTTGTGCTGCCCTGATAGAACCAAGGGAACCCTACAAACTGACATCAGGAACCTGGACTGCTGAGTTTTCTTTCCCAGGGAAAATGGAAAAAGGATGTGCCCAGGGGCCCCTGGCCCTGGGCTGGGGCCCCACTGCAAAGAATCCTTATATCGAAGGATGGACCCCACACCGAAGTTGTCCCCACCTCAAACTTGTGCTGCCCTGATAGACCCAAGGGAGCCCTACAAACTGACATCAGGAACCTGGACTGCTGAGTTTTCTTTCCCAGGGAAAATGGAAAAAGGATGTGCCCAGGGGCCCCTGGCCCTGGGACCCTGGCCCTGACTGCAAAAAATCCTTATATCGAAGGATGGACCCCACACCGAAGTTGTCCCCACCTCAAACTTGTGCTGCCCTGATAGACCCAAGGGAGCCCTACAAACTGACATCAGGAACCTGGACTGCTGAGTTTTCTTTCCCAGGGAAAATGGAAAAAGGATGTGCCCGGGGGCCCCTGGCCCTGACTGCAAAGAATCCTTATATCGAAGGATGGACCCCACACCGAAGATGTCCCCACCTCAAACTTGTGCTGCCCTGATAGACCCAAGGGAGCCCTACAAACTGACATCAGGAACCTGGACTGCTGAGTTTTCTTTCCCAGGGAAAATGGAAAAAGGATGTGCCCAGGGGCCCCTGGCCCTGACTGCAAAGAATCCTTATATCGAAGGATGGACCCCACACCAAAGTTGTCCCCACCTCAAACTTGTGCTGCCCTGATAGACCCAAGGGAGCCCTACAAACTGACATCAGGAACCTGGACTGCTGAGTTTTCTTTCCCAGGGAAAATGGAAAAAGGATGTGCCCAGGGGCCCCTGGCCCTGACTGCAAAAAATCCTTATATCGAAGGATGGACCCCACACCGAAGTTGTCCCCACCTCAAACTTGTGCTGCCCTGATAGACCCAAGGGAGCCCTACAGACTGACATCAGGAACCTGGACTGCTGAGTTTACTTTTCCCAGGGAAAATGGAAAAAGGATGTGCCCAGGGGCCCCTGGCCCTGGGCTGGGGCCTCACTGCAAAGAATCCTTATATCGAAGGATGGACCCCACACCGAAGTTGTCCCCACCTCAAACTTGTGCTGCCCTGATAGACCCAAGGGAGCCCTACAAACTGACATCAGGAACCTGGACTGCTGAGTTTTCTTTCCCAGGGAAAATGGAAAAAGGATGTGCCCAGGGAACCCTGGCCCTGACTGCAAAGAATCCTTATATCGAAGGATGGACCCCACACCGAAGTTGTCCCCACCTCAAACTTGTGCTGCCCTGATAGACCCAAGGGAGCCCTACAAACTGACATCAGGAACCTGGACTGCTGAGTTTTCTTTCCAGGGAAAATGGAAAAAGGATGTGCCCGGGGGCCCCTGGCCCTGACTGCAAAGAATCCTTATATCGAAGGATGGACCCCACACCGAAGATGTCCCCACCTCAAACTTGTGCTGCCCTGATAGACCCAAGGGAGCCCTACAAACTGACATCAGGAACCTGGACTGCTGAGTTTTCTTTCCCAGGGAAAATGGAAAAAGGATGTGCCCAGTGGCCCCTGGACATGGGCTGGGGCCTCACTGCAAAGAATCCTTATATCGAAGGATGGACCCCACACCAAAGTTGTCCCCACCTCAAACTTGTGCTGCCCTGATAGACCCAAGGGAGCCCTACAAACTGACATCAGGAACCTGGACTGCTGAGTTTTCTTTCCCAGGGAAAATGGAAAAAGGATGTTCCCAGAGGCCCCTGGACATGGGCTGGGGCCTCACTGCAAAGAATCCTTATATCGAAGGATGGACCCCACACCGAAGATGTGCCCACCTCAAACTTGTGCTGCCCTGATAGACCCAAGGGAGCCCTACAAACTGACATCAGGAACCTGGACTGCTGAGTTTTCTTTCCCAGGGAAAATGGAAAAAGGATGTGCCCAGGGGCCCCTGGACATGGGCTGGGGCCTCACTGCAAAGAATCCTTATATCGAAGGATGGACCCCACACCGAAGTTGTCCCCACCTCAAACTTGTGCTGCCCTGATAGACCCAAGGGAACCCTACAAACTGACATCAGGAACCTGGACTGCTGAGTTTTCTTTCCCAGGGAAAATGGAAAAAGGATGTGCCCAGGGGCCCCTGGCCCTGGGCTGGGGCCTCACTGCAAAGAATCCTTATATCGAAGGATGGACCCCACACCGAAGTTGTCCCCACCTCAAACTTGTGCTGCCCTGATAGACCCAAGGGAGCCCTACAAACTGACATCAGGAACCTGGACTGCTGAGTTTTCTTTCCCAGGGAAAATGGAAAAAGGATGTGCCCAGGGGCCCCTGGCCCTGGGACCCTGGCCCTGACTGCAAAAAATCCTTATATCGAAGGATGGACCCCACACCGAAGTTGTCCCCACCTCAAACTTGTGCTGCCCTGATAGACCCAAGGGAGCCCTACAAACTGACATCAGGAACCTGGACTGCTGAGTTTTCTTTCCCAGGGAAAATGGAAAAAGGATGTGCCCGGGGGCCCCTGGCCCTGACTGCAAAGAATCCTTATATCGAAGGATGGACCCCACACCGAAGATGTCCCCACCTCAAACTTGTGCTGCCCTGATAGACCCAAGGGAGCCCTACAAACTGACATCAGGAACCTGGACTGCTGAGTTTTCTTTCCCAGGGAAAATGGAAAAAGGATGTGCCCAGGGGCCCCTGGCCCTGACTGCAAAGAATCCTTATATCGAAGGATGGACCCCACACCAAAGTTGTCCCCACCTCAAACTTGTGCTGCCCTGATAGACCCAAGGGAGCCCTACAAACTGACATCAGGAACCTGGACTGCTGAGTTTTCTTTCCCAGGGAAAATGGAAAAAGGATGTGCCCAGGGGCCCCTGGCCCTGACTGCAAAGAATCCTTATATCGAAGGATGGACCCCACACCGAAGTTGTCCCCACCTCAAACTTGTGCTGCCCTGATAGACCCAAGGGAGCCCTACAAACTGACATCAGGAACCTGGACTGCTGAGTTTTCTTTCCCAGGGAAAATGGAAAAAGGATGTGCCCGGGGGCCCCTGGCCCTGACTGCAAAGAATCCTTATATCGAAGGATGGACCCCACACCGAAGATGTCCCCACCTCAAACTTGTGCTGCCCTGATAGACCCAAGGGAGCCCTACAAACTGACATCAGGAACCTGGACTGTTGAGTTTTCTTTCCCAGGGAAAATGGAAAAAGGATGTGCCCAGGGGCCCCTGGCCCTGACTGAAAAGAATCCGTATATCGAAGGATGGACCCCACACCAAAGTTGTCCCCACCTCAAACTTGTGCTGCCCTGATAGACCCAAGGGAGCCCTACAAACTGACATCAGGAACCTGGACTGCTGAGTTTTCTTTCCCAGGGAAAATGGAAAAAGGTTGTGCCCAGGGGCCCCTGGCCCTGACTGCAAAAAATCCTTATATCGAAGGATGGATCCCACACCGAAGTTGTCCCCACCTCAAACTTGTGCTGCCCTGATAGACCCAAGGGAGCCCTAAAAAACTGACATCAGGAACCTGGACTGCTGACTTTTCTTTCCCAGGGAAAATGGCCAAAGGATGTGCTCAGGGGCCTCTGGCCCTGGGCTGGGGCCTCACTGCAAAAAATCCTTATATCGAAGGATGGACCCCACACCGAAGTTGTCCCCACCTCAAACTTGTGCTGCCCTGATAGACCCAAGGGAGCCCTACAAACTGACATCAGGAACCTGGACTGCTGAGTTTTCTTTCCCAGGGAAAATGGAAAAAGGATGTGCCCAGGGAACCCTGGCCCTGACTGCCAAAAATTCTCATATCGAAGGATGGACCCCACACCGAAGATGTCCCCACCTCAAACTTGTGCTGCCCTGATAGACCCAAGGGAGCCCTACAAACTGACATCAGGAACCTGGACTGCTGAGTTTTCTTTCCCAGGGAAAATGGAAAAAGGATGTGCCCAGGGTTCCCTGGCCCTGACTGCAAAGAATCCTTATATCGAAGGATGGACCCCACACCAAAGTTGTCCCCACCTCAAACTTGTGCTGCCCTGATAGACCCAAGGGAGCCCTACAAACTGACATCAGGAACCTGGACTGCTGAGTTTACTTTTCCCAGGGAAAATGGAAAAAGGATGTGCCCAGGGGCCCCTGGCCCTGACTGCAAAGAATCCTTATATCGAAGGATGGACCCCACACCAAAGTTGTCCCCACCTCAAACTTGTGCTGCCCTGATAGACCCAAGGGAGCCCTACAAACTGACATCAGGAAACTGGACTGCTGAGTTTTCTTTCCCAGGGAAAATGGAAAAAGGATGTGCCCAGGGTTCCCTGGCCCTGGGCTGGGGCCTCACTGCAAAAAAACCTTATATCGAAGGATGGACCCCAGACCGAAGTTGTCCCCACCTCAAACTTGTGCTGCCCTGATAGACCCAAGGGAGCCCTACAAACTGACATCAGGAACCTGGACTGCTGAGTTTTCTTTCCCAGGGAAAATGGAAAAAGGATGTGCCCAGGGAACCCTGGCCCTGACTGCCAAAAATTCTTATATCGAAGGATGGACCCCAGACCGAAGTTGTCCCCACCTCAAACTTGTGCTGCCCTGATAGACCCAAGGGAGCCCTACAAACTGACATCAGGAACCTGGACTGCTGAGTTTTCTTTCCCAGGGAAAATGGAAAAAGGATGTGCCCGGGGGCCCCTGGCCCTGACTGCAAAGAATCCTTATATCGAAGGATGGACCCCACACCGAAGATGTCCCCACCTCAAACTTGTGCTGCCCTGATAGACCCAAGGGAGCCCTACAAACTGACATCAGGAACCTGGACTGCTGAGTTTTCTTTCCCAGGGAAAATGGAAAAAGGATGTGCCCAGGGGCCCCTGGCCCTGACTGCAAAGAATCCTTATATCGAAGGATGGACCCCACACCAAAGTTGTCCCCACCTCAAACTTGTGCTGCCCTGATAGACCCAAGGGAGCCCTACAAACTGACATCAGGAACCTGGACTGCTGAGTTTACTTTTCCCAGGGAAAATGGAAAAAGGATGTGCCCAGGGGCCCCTGGCCCTGACTGCAAAAAATCCTTATATCGAAGGATGGACCCCACACCGAAGTTGTCCCCACCTCAAACTTGTGCTGCCCTGATAGACCCAAGGGAGCCCTACAAACTGACATCAGCAACCTGGACTGCTGAGTTTTCTTTCCCAGGGAAAATGGAAAAAGGATGTGCCCAGGGGCCCCTGGCCCTGACTGCAAAAAATCCTTATATCGAAGGATGGACCCCACACCGAAGTTGTCCCCACCTCAAACTTGTGCTGCCCTGATAGACCCAAGGGAGCCCTACAGACTGACATCAGGAACCTGGACTGCTGAGTTTTCTTTCCCAGGGAAAATGGAAAAAGGATGTGCCCGGGGGCCCCTGGCCCTGACTGCAAAGAATCCTTATATCGAAGGATGGACCCCACACCGAAGATGTCCCCACCTCAAACTTGTGCTGCCCTGATAGACCCAAGGGAGCCCTACAAACTGACATCAGGAACCTGGACTGCTGAGTTTTCTTTCCCAGGGAAAATGGAAAAAGGATGTGCCCAGGGGCCCCTGGCCCTGACTGCAAAGAATCCTTATATCGAAGGATGGACCCCACACCAAAGTTGTCCCCACCTCAAACTTGTGCTGCCCTGATAGACCCAAGGGAGCCCTACAAACTGACATCAGGAAACTGGACTGCTGAGTTTTCTTTCCCAGGGAAAATGGAAAAAGGATGTGCCCAGGGTTCCCTGGCCCTGGGCTCGGGCCTCACTGCAAAAAAACCTTATATCGAAGGATGGACCCCAGACCGAAGTTGTCCCCACCTCAAACTTGTGCTGCCCTGATAGACCCAAGGGAGCCCTACAAACTGACATCAGGAACCTGGACTGCTGAGTTTTCTTTCCCAGGGAAAATGGCCAAAGGATGTGCTCAGGGGCCCCTGGCCCTGGGCTGGGGCCTCACTGCAAAAAATCCTTATATCGAAGGATGGACCCCACACCGAAGTTGTCCCCACCTCAAACTTGTGCTGCCCTGATAGACCCAAGGGAGCCCTACAAACTGACATCAGGAACCTGGACTGCTGAGTTTTCTTTCCCAGGGAAAATGGAAAAAGGATGTGCCCAGGGAACCCTGGCCCTGACTGCCAAAAATTCTTATATCGAAGGATGGACCCCACACCGAAGTTGTCCCCACCTCAAACTTGTGCTGCCCTGATAGACCCAAGGGAGCCCTACAAACTGACATCAGGAACCTGGACTGCTGAGTTTTCTTTCCCAGGGAAAATGGAAAAAGGATGTGCCCGGGGGCCCCTGGCCCTGACTGCAAAGAATCCTTATATCGAAGGATGGACCCCACACCGAAGATGTCCCCACCTCAAACTTGTGCTGCCCTGATAGACCCAAGGGAGCCCTACAAACTGACATCAGGAACCTGGACTGCTGAGTTTTCTTTCCCAGGGAAAATGGAAAAAGGATGTGCCCAGGGGCCCCTGGCCCTGACTGCAAAAAATCCTTATATCGAAGGATGGACCCCACACCGAAGTTGTCCCCACCTCAAACTTGTGCTGCCCTGATAGACCCAAGGGAGCCCTACAAACTGACATCAGGAACCTGGACTGCTGAGTTTTCTTTCCCAGGGAAAATGGAAAAAGGATGTGCCCGGGGGCCCCTGGCCCTGACTGCAAAGAATCCTTATATCGAAGGATGGACCCCACACCGAAGATGTCCCCACCTCAAACTTGTGCTGCCCTGATAGACCCAAGGGAGCCCTACAAACTGACATCAGGAACCTGGACTGCTGAGTTTTCTTTCCCAGGGAAAATGGAAAAAGGATGTGCCCAGGGGCCCCTGGCCCTGACTGCAAAGAATCCTTATATCGAAGGATGGACCCCACACCAAAGTTGTCCCCACCTCAAACTTGTGCTGCCCTGATAGACCCAAGGGAGCCCTACAAACTGACATCAGGAAACTGGACTGCTGAGTTTTCTTTCCCAGGGAAAATGGAAAAAGGATGTGCCCAGGGTTCCCTGGCCCTGGGCTCGGGCCTCACTGCAAAAAAACCTTATATCGAAGGATGGACCCCAGACCGAAGTTGTCCCCACCTCAAACTTGTGCTGCCCTGATAGACCCAAGGGAGCCCTACAAACTGACATCAGGAACCTGGACTGCTGACTTTTCTTTCCCAGGGGAAATGGCCAAAGGATGTGCTCAGGGGCCCCTGGCCCTGGGCTGGGGCCTCACTGCAAAAAATCCTTATATCGAAGGATGGACCCCACACCGAAGTTGTCCCCACCTCAAACTTGTGCTGCCCTGATAGACCCAAGGGAGCCCTACAAACTGACATCAGGAACCTGGACTGCTGAGTTTTCTTTCCCAGGGAAAATGGAAAAAGGATGTGCCCAGGGAACCCTGGCCCTGACTGCCAAAAATTCTTATATCGAAGGATGGACCCCACACCGAAGTTGTCCCCACCTCAAACTTGTGCTGCCCTGATAGACCCAAGGGAGCCCTACAAACTGACATCAGGAACCTGGACTGCTGAGTTTTCTTTCCCAGGGAAAATGGAAAAAGGATGTGCCCGGGGGCCCCTGGCCCTGACTGCAAAGAATCCTTATATCGAAGGATGGACCCCACACCGAAGATGTCCCCACCTCAAACTTGTGCTGCCCTGATAGACCCAAGGGAGCCCTACAAACTGACATCAGGAACCTGGACTGCTGACTTTTCTTTCCCAGGGAAAATGGAAAAAGGATGTGCCCAGGGGCCCCTGGCCCTGACTGCAAAGAATCCTTATATCGAAGGATGGACCCCACACCGAAGTTGTCCCCACCTCAAACTTGTGCTGCCCTGATAGACCCAAGGGAGCCCTACAAACTGACATCAGGAACCTGGACTGCTGACTTTTCTTTCCCAGGGAAAATGGAAAAAGGATGTGCCCAGGGGCCCCTGGCCCTGACTGCAAAAAATCCTTATATCGAAGGATGGACCCCACACCGAAGTTGTCCCCACCTCAAACTTGTGCTGCCCTGATAGACCCAAGGGAGCCCTACAGACTGACATCAGGAACCTGGACTGCTGAGTTTACTTTTCCCAGGGAAAATGGAAAAAGGATGTGCCCACGGGCCCCTGGCCCTGGGCTGGGGCCTCACTGCAAAGAATCCTTATATCGAAGGATGGACCCCACACCGAAGTTGTCCCCACCTCAAACTTGTGCTGCCCTGATAGACCCAAGGGAGCCCTACAAACTGACATCAGGAACCTGGACTGCTGAGTTTTCTTTCCCAGGGAAAATGGAAAAAGGATGTGCCCGGGGGCCCCTGGCCCTGACTGCAAAGAATCCTTATATCAAAGGATGGACCCCACACCGAAGATGTCCCCACCTCAAACTTGTGCTGCCCTGATAGACCCAAGGGAGCCCTACAAACTGACATCAGGAACCTGGACTGCTGAGTTTTCTTTCCCAGGGAAAATGGAAAAAGGGTGTGCCCGGGGGCCCCTGGCCCTGACTGCAAAGAATCCTTATATCGAAGGATGGACCCCACACCAAAGTTGTCCCCACCTCAAACTTGTGCTGCCCTGATAGACCCAAGGGAGCCCTACAGACTGACATCAGGAACCTGGACTGCTGAGTTTTCTTTCCCAGGGAAAATGGAAAAAGGATGTGCCCGGGGGCCCCTGGCCCTGACTGCAAAGAATCCTTATATCGAAGGATGGACCCCACACCGAAGATGTCCCCACCTCAAACTTGTGCTGCCCTGATAGACCCAAGGGAGCCCTACAAACTGACATCAGGAACCTGGACTGCTGAGTTTTCTTTCCCAGGGAAAATGGAAAAAGGATGTGCCCAGGGGCCCCTGGCCCTGACTGCAAAGAATCCTTATATCGAAGGATGGACCCCACACCAAAGTTGTCCCCACCTCAAACTTGTGCTGCCCTGATAGACCCAAGGGAGCCCTACAAACTGACATCAGGAAACTGGACTGCTGAGTTTTCTTTCCCAGGGAAAATGGAAAAAGGATGTGCCCAGGGTTCCCTGGCTCTGGGCTCGGGCCTCACTGCAAAAAAACCCTATATCGAAGGATGGACCCCACACCGAAGTTGTCCCCACCTCAAACTTGTGCTGCCCTGATAGACCCAAGGGAGCCCTACAAACTGACATCAGGAACCTGGACTGCTGACTTTTCTTTCCCAGGGAAAATGGCCAAAGGATGTGCTCAGGGGCCCCTGGCCCTGGGCTGGGGCCTCACTGCAAAAAATCCTTATATCGAAGGATGGACCCCACACCGAAGTTGTCCCCACCTCAAACTTGTGCTGCCCTGATAGACCCAAGGGAGCCCTACAAACTGACATCAGGAACCTGGACTGCTGAGTTTTCTTTCCCAGGGAAAATGGAAAAAGGATGTGCCCAGGGAACCCTGGCCCTGACTGCCAAAAATTCTTATATCGAAGGATGGACCCCACACCGAAGTTGTCCCCACCTCAAACTTGTGCTGCCCTGATAGACCCAAGGGAGCCCTACAAACTGACATCAGGAACCTGGACTGCTGAGTTTTCTTTCCCAGGGAAAATGGAAAAAGGATGTGCCCGGGGGCCCCTGGCCCTGACTGCAAAGAATCCTTATATCGAAGGATGGACCCCACACCGAAGATGTCCCCACCTCAAACTTGTGCTGCCCTGATAGACCCAAGGGAGCCCTACAAACTGACATCAGGAACCTGGACTGCTGAGTTTTCTTTCCCAGGGAAAATGGAAAAAGGATGTGCCCAGGGGCCCCTGGCCCTGACTGCAAAGAATCCTTATATCGAAGGATGGACCCCACACCAAAGTTGTCCCCACCTCAAACTTGTGCTGCCCTGATAGACCCAAGGGAGCCCTACAAACTGACATCAGGAACCTGGACTGCTGAGTTTTCTTTCCCAGGGAAAATGGAAAAAGGATGTGCCCAGGGGCCCCTGGCCCTGACTGCAAAAAATCCTTATATCGAAGGATGGACCCCACACCGAAGTTGTCCCCACCTCAAACTTGTGCTGCCCTGATAGACCCAAGGGAGCCCTACAAACTGACATCAGGAACCTGGACTGCTGACTTTTCTTTCCCAGGGAAAATGGAAAAAGGATGTGCCCAGGGGCCCCTGGCCCTGACTGCAAAAAATCCTTATATCGAAGGATGGACCCCACACCGAAGTTGTCCCCACCTCAAACTTGTGCTGCCCTGATAGACCCAACGGAGCCCTACAGACTGACATCAGGAACCTGGACTGCTGAGTTTACTTTTCCCAGGGAAAATGGAAAAAGGATGTGCCCACGGGCCCCTGGCCCTGGGCTGGGGCCTCACTGCAAAGAATCCTTATATCGAAGGATGGACCCCACACCGAAGTTGTCCCCACCTCAAACTTGTGCTGCCCTGATAGACCCAAGGGAGCCCTACAAACTGACATCAGGAACCTGGACTGCTGAGTTTTCTTTCCCAGGTAAAATGGAAAAAGGATGTGCCCGGGGGCCCCTGGCCCTGACTGCAAAGAATCCTTATATCAAAGGATGGACCCCACACCGAAGATGTCCCCACCTCAAACTTGTGCTGCCCTGATAGACCCAAGGGAGCCCTACAAACTGACATCAGGAACCTGGACTGCTGAGTTTTCTTTCCCAGGGAAAATGGAAAAAGGATGTGCCCGGGGGCCCCTGGCCCTGATTGCAAAAAATCCTTATATCGAAGGATGGACCCCACACCAAAGTTGTCCCCACCTCAAACTTGTGCTGCCCTGATAGACCCAAGGGAGCCCTACAAACTGACATCAGGAACCTGGACTGCTGAGTTTTCTTTCCCAGGGAAAATGGAAAAAGGATGTGCCCAGGGGCCCCTGGCCCTGACTGCAAAAAATCCTTATATCGAAGGATGGACCCCACACCGAAGTTGTCCCCACCTCAAACTTGTGCTGCCCTGATAGACCCAAGGGAGCCCTACAAACTGACATCAGGAACCTGGACTGCTGAGTTTTCTTTCCCAGGGAAAATGGAAAAAGGATGTGCCCAGGGTTCCCTGGCCCTGGGCTGGGGCCTCACTGCAAAAAAACCTTATATCGAAGGATGGACCCCACACCGAAGTTGTCCCCACCTCAAACTTGTGCTGCCCTGATAGACCCAAGGGAGCCCTACAAACTGACATCAGCAACCTGGACTGCTGAGTTTTCTTTCCCAGGGAAAATGGAAAAAGGATGTGCCCAGGGGCCCCTGGCCCTGACTGCAAAGAATCCTTATATCAAAGGATGGACCCCACACCAAAGTTGTCCCCACCTCAAACTTGTGCTGCCCTGATAGACCCAAGGGAGCCCTACAAACTGACATCAGGAACCTGGACTGCTGAGTTTTCTTTCCCAGGGAAAATGGAAAAAGGATGTGCCCAAAGAACCCTGGCCCTGACTGCCAAAAATTCTTATATCGAAGGATGGACCCCACACCGAAGTTGTCCCCACCTCAAACTTGTGCTGCCCTGATAGACCCAAGGGAGCCCTACAAACTGACATCAGGAACCTGGACTGCTGAGTTTTCTTTCCCAGGGAAAATGGAAAAAGGATGTGCCCAGGGGCCCCTGGCCCTGACTGCAAAAAATCCTTATATCAAAGGATGGACCCCACACCGAAGTTGTCCCCACCTCAAACTTGTGCTGCCCTGATAGACCCAAGGGAGCCCTACAAACTGACATCAGGAACCTGGACTGCTGAGTTTTCTTTCCCAGGGAAAATGGAAAAAGGATGTGCCCAGGGGCCCCTGGCCCTGACTGCAAAGAATCCTTATATCGAAGGATGGACCCCACACCGAAGTTGTCCCCACCTCAAACTTGTGCTGCCCTGATAGACCCAAGGGAGCCCTACAAACTGACATCAGGAACCTGGACTGCTGAGTTTTCTTTCCCAGGGAAAATGGAAAAAGGATGTGCCCAGGGGCCCCTGGCCCTGACTGCAAAGAATCCTTATATCGAAGGATGGACCCCACACCGAAGTTGTCCCCACCTCAAATTAGTGCTGCCCTGATAGACCCAAGGGAACCCTACAAACTGACATCAGGAAACTGGACTGCTGAGTTTTCTTTCCCAGGGAAAATGGAAAAAGGATGTGCCCAGGGTTCCCTGGCCCTGGGCTGGGGCCTCACTGCAAAAAAACCTTATATCGAAGGATGGACCCCACACCGAAGTTGTCCCCACCTCAAACTTGTGCTGCCCTGATAGACCCAAGGGAGCCCTACAAACTGACATCAGGAACCTGGACTGCTGACTTTTCTTTCCCAGGGAAAATGGCCAAAGGATGTGCCCAGGGGCCTCTGGCCCTGGGCTGGGGCCTCACTGCAAAGAATCCTTATATCGAAGGATGGACCCCACACCGAAGTTGTCCCCACCTCAAACTTGTGCTGCCCTGATAGACCCAAGGGAGCCCTACAAACTGACATCAGGAACCTGGAGTGCTGAGTTTTCTTTCCCAGGGAAAATGGAAAAAGGATGTGCCCAGGGAACCCTGGCCCTGACTGCCAAAAATTCTTATATCGAAGGATGGACCCCACACCGAAGTTGTCCCCACCTCAAACTTGTGCTGCCCTGATAGACCCAAGGGAGCCCTACAAACTGACATCAGGAACCTGGACTGCTGAGTTTTCTTTCCCTGGGAAAATGGAAAAAGGATGTGCCCAGGGGCCCCTGGCCCTGACTGCAAAGAATCCTTATATCGAAGGATGGACCCCACACCGAAGTTGTCCCCACCTCAAACTTGTGCTGCCCTGATAGACCCAAGGGAGCCCTACAAATTGACATCAGGAACCTGGACTGCTGAGTTTTCTTTCCCAGGGAAAATGGAAAAAGGATGTGCCCAGGGGCCCCTGGCCCTGACTGCAAAGAATCCTTATATCGAAGGATGGACCTCACACCGAAGTTGTCCCCACCTCAAACTTGTGCTGCCCTGATAGACCCAAGGGAGCCCTACAAACTGACATCAGGAACCTGGACTGCTGAGTTTTCTTTCCCAGGGAAAATGGAAAAAGGATGTGCCCAGGGGCCCGTGGCCCTGACTGCAAAAAATCCTTATATCGAAGGATGGACCCCACACTGAAGTTGTCCCCACCTCAAACTTGTGCTGCCCTGATAGACCCAAGGGAGCCCTACAAACTGACATCAGGAACCTGGACTGCTGAGTTTTCTTTCCCAGGGAAAATGGAAAAAGGATGTGCCCAGGGGCCCGTGGCCCTGGGCCCCTGGCCCTGACTGCAAAAAATCCTTATATCGAAGGATGGACCCAACACCGAAGTTGTCCCCACCTCAAACTTGTGCTGCCCTGATAGACCCAAGGGAACCCTACAAATTGACATCAGGAACCTGGACTGCTGAGTTTTCTTTCCCAGGGAAAATGGAAAAAGGATGTGCCCAGGGGCCCCTGGCCCTGACTGCAAAAAATCCTTATATCGAAGGATGGACCCCACACCGAAGTTGTCCCCACCTCAAACTTGTGCTGCCCTGATAGACCCAAGGGAGCCCTACAAACTGACATCAGGAACCTGGACTGCTGAGTTTTCTTTCCCAGGGAAAATGAAAAAAGGATGTGCCCAGGGTCCCCTGGCCCTGGGCTGGGGCCTCACTGCAAAGAATCCTTATATCGAAGGATGGACCCCAGACCGAAGTTGTCCCCACCTCAAACTTGTGCTGCCCTGATAGACCCAAGGGAGCCCTACAAACTGACATCAGGAACCTGGACTGCTGAGTTTTCTTTCCCAGGGAAAATGGAAAAAGGATGTGCCCAGGGGCCTCACTGCAAAGAATCCTTATATCGAAGGATGGACCCCAGACCGAAGTTGTCCCCACCTCAAACTTGTGCTGTCCTGATAGACCCAAGGGAGCCCTACAAACTGACATCAGGAACCTGGACTGCTGAGTTTTCTTTCCCAGGGAAAATGGAAAAAGGATGTGCCCAGGGGCCCCTGACTGCAAAAAATCCATATATCGAAGGATGGACCCCACACCGAAGATGTCCCCACCTCAAACTTGTGCTGCGCTGATAGACCCAAGGGAGCCCTACAAACTGACATCAGGAACTTGGACTGCTGAGTTTTCTTTCCCAGGGAAAATGGAAAAAGGATGTGCCCAGGGGCCCCTGGCCCTGACTGCAAAAAATCCTTATATCGAAGGATGGACCCCACACCGAAGTTGTCCCCACCTCAAACTTGTGCTGCCCTGATAGACCCAAGGGAGCCCTACAAACTGACATCAGGAACCTGGACTGCTGAGTTTTCTTTCCCAGGGAAAATGGAAAAAGGATGTGCCCAGGGGCCCCTGGCCCTGACTGCAAAAAATCCTTATAACGAAGGATGGACCCCACACCGAAGTTGTCCCCACCTCAAACTTGTGCTGCCCTGATAGACCCAAGGGAGCCCTACAAACTGACATCAGGAACCTGGACTGCTGACTTTTCTTTCCCAGGGAAAATGGCCAAAGGATGTGCCCAGGGTTCCCTGGCCCTGGGCTGGGGCCTCACTGCAAAAAAACCTTATATCGAAGGATGGACCCCACACCGAAGTTGTCCCCACCTCAAACTTGTGCTGCCCTGATAGACCCAAGGGAGCCCTACAAACTGACATCAGGAACCTGGACTGCTGAGTTTTCTTTCCCAGGGAAAATGGCCAAAGGATGTGCCCAGGGGCCCCTGGCCCTGGGCTGGGGCCTCACTGCAAAGAATCCTTATATCGAAGGATGGACCCCACACCGAAGTTGTCCCCACCTCAAACTTGTGCTGCCCTGATAGACCCAAGGGAGCCCTACAAACTGACATCAGGAACCTGGACTGCTGAGTTTTCTTTCCCAGGGAAAATGGAAAAAGGATGTGCCCAGGGGCCCCTGGCCCTGACTGCAAAGAATCCTTATATCGAAGGATGGACCCCACACCAAAGTTGTCCCCACCTCAAATTAGTGCTGCCCTGATAGACCCAAGGGAACCCTACAAACTGACATCAGGAAACTGGACTGCTGAGTTTTCTTTCCCAGGGAAAATGGAAAAAGGATGTGCCCAGGGTTCCCTGGCCCTGGGCTGGGGCCTCACTGCAAAAAATCCTTATATCGAAGGATGGACCCCACACCGAAGTTGTCCCCACCTCAAACTTGTGCTGCCCTGATAGACCCAAGGGAGCCCTACAAACTGACATCAGGAACCTGGACTGCTGAGTTTTCTTTCCCAGGGAAAATGGAAAAAGGATGTGCCCGGGGGCCCCTGGCCCTGACTGCAAAGAATCCTTATATCGAAGGATGGACCCCACACCGAAGATGTCCCCACCTCAAACTTGTGCTGCCCTGATAGACCCAAGGGAGCCCTACAAACTGACATCAGGAACCTGGACTGCTGAGTTTTCTTTCCCAGGGAAAATGGAAAAAGGATGTGCCCAGGGGCCCCTGGCCCTGACTGCAAAGAATCCTTATATCGAAGGATGGACCCCACACCGAAGTTGTCCCCACCTCAAACTTGTGCTGCCCTGATAGACCCAAGGGAGCCCTACAAACTGACATCAGGAACCTGGACTGCTGACTTTTCTTTCCCAGGGAAAATGGAAAAAGGATGTGCCCAGGGGCCCCTGGCCCTGACTGCAAAAAATCCTTATATCGAAGGATGGACCCCACACCGAAGTTGTCCCCACCTCAAACTTGTGCTGCCCTGATAGACCCAAGGGAGCCCTACAGACTGACATCAGGAACCTGGACTGCTGAGTTTACTTTTCCCAGGGAAAATGGAAAAAGGATGTGCCCACGGGCCCCTGGCCCTGGGCTGGGGCCTCACTGCAAAGAATCCTTATATCGAAGGATGGACCCCACACCGAAGTTGTCCCCACCTCAAACTTGTGCTGCCCTGATAGACCCAAGGGAGCCCTACAAACTGACATCAGGAACCTGGACTGCTGAGTTTTCTTTCCCAGGGAAAATGGAAAAAGGATGTGCCCGGGGGCCCCTGGCCCTGACTGCAAAGAATCCTTATATCAAAGGATGGACCCCACACCGAAGATGTCCCCACCTCAAACTTGTGCTGCCCTGATAGACCCAAGGGAGCCCTACAAACTGACATCAGGAACCTGGACTGCTGAGTTTTCTTTCCCAGGGAAAATGGAAAAAGGATGTGCCCGGGGGCCCCTGGCCCTGACTGCAAAGAATCCTTATATCGAAGGATGGACCCCACACCAAAGTTGTCCCTACCTCAAACTTGTGCTGCCCTGATAGACCCAAGGGAGCCCTACAGACTGACATCAGGAACCTGGACTGCTGAGTTTTCTTTCCCAGGGAAAATGGAAAAAGGATGTGCCCGGGGGCCCCTGGCCCTGACTGCAAAGAATCCTTATATCGAAGGATGGACCCCACACCGAAGATGTCCCCACCTCAAACTTGTGCTGCCCTGATAGACCCAAGGGAGCCCTACAAACTGACATCAGGAACCTGGACTGCTGAGTTTTCTTTCCCAGGGAAAATGGAAAAAGGATGTGCCCAGGGGCCCCTGGCCCTGACTGCAAAGAATCCTTATATCGAAGGATGGACCCCACACCAAAGTTGTCCCCACCTCAAACTTGTGCTGCCCTGATAGACCCAAGGGAGCCCTACAAACTGACATCAGGAAACTGGACTGCTGAGTTTTCTTTCCCAGGGAAAATGGAAAAAGGATGTGCCCAGGGTTCCCTGGCTCTGGGCTCGGGCCTCACTGCAAAAAAACCCTATATCGAAGGATGGACCCCACACCGAAGTTGTCCCCACCTCAAACTTGTGCTGCCCTGATAGACCCAAGGGAGCCCTACAAACTGACATCAGGAACCTGGACTGCTGACTTTTCTTTCCCAGGGAAAATGGCCAAAGGATGTGCTCAGGGGCCCCTGGCCCTGGGCTGGGGCCTCACTGCAAAAAATCCTTATATCGAAGGATGGACCCCACACCGAAGTTGTCCCCACCTCAAACTTGTGCTGCCCTGATAGACCCAAGGGAGCCCTACAAACTGACATCAGGAACCTGGACTGCTGAGTTTTCTTTCCCAGGGAAAATGGAAAAAGGATGTGCCCAGGGAACCCTGGCCCTGACTGCCAAAAATTCTTATATCGAAGGATGGACCCCACACCGAAGTTGTCCCCACCTCAAACTTGTGCTGCCCTGATAGACCCAAGGGAGCCCTACAAACTGACATCAGGAACCTGGACTGCTGAGTTTTCTTTCCCAGGGAAAATGGAAAAAGGATGTGCCCGGGGGCCCCTGGCCCTGACTGCAAAGAATCCTTATATCGAAGGATGGACCCCACACCGAAGATGTCCCCACCTCAAACTTGTGCTGCCCTGATAGACCCAAGGGAGCCCTACAAACTGACATCAGGAACCTGGACTGCTGAGTTTTCTTTCCCAGGGAAAATGGAAAAAGGATGTGCCCAGGGGCCCCTGGCCCTGACTGCAAAGAATCCTTATATCGAAGGATGGACCCCACACCAAAGTTGTCCCCACCTCAAACTTGTGCTGCCCTGATAGACCCAAGGGAGCCCTACAAACTGACATCAGGAACCTGGACTGCTGAGTTTTCTTTCCCAGGGAAAATGGAAAAAGGATGTGCCCAGGGTTCCCTGGCCCTGACTGCAAAAAATCCTTATATCGAAGGATGGACCCCACACCGAAGTTGTCCCCACCTCAAACTTGTGCTGCCCTGATAGACCCAAGGGAGCCCTACAAACTGACATCAGGAACCTGGACTGCTGACTTTTCTTTCCCAGGGAAAATGGAAAAAGGATGTGCCCAGGGGCCCCTGGCCCTGACTGCAAAAAATCCTTATATCGAAGGATGGACCCCACACCGAAGTTGTCCCCACCTCAAACTTGTGCTGCCCTGATAGACCCAACGGAGCCCTACAGACTGACATCAGGAACCTGGACTGCTGAGTTTACTTTTCCCAGGGAAAATGGAAAAAGGATGTGCCCACGGGCCCCTGGCCCTGGGCTGGGGCCTCACTGCAAAGAATCCTTATATCGAAGGATGGACCCCACACCGAAGTTGTCCCCACCTCAAACTTGTGCTGCCCTGATAGACCCAAGGGAGCCCTACAAACTGACATCAGGAACCTGGACTGCTGAGTTTTCTTTCCCAGGGAAAATGGAAAAAGGATGTGCCCGGGGGCCCCTGGCCCTGACTGCAAAGAATCCTTATATCAAAGGATGGACCCCACACCGAAGATGTCCCCACCTCAAACTTGTGCTGCCCTGATAGACCCAAGGGAGCCCTACAAACTGACATCAGGAACCTGGACTGCTGAGTTTTCTTTCCCAGGGAAAATGGAAAAAGGATGTGCCCGGGGGCCCCTGGCCCTGATTGCAAAAAATCCTTATATCGAAGGATGGACCCCACACCAAAGTTGTCCCCACCTCAAACTTGTGCTGCCCTGATAGACCCAAGGGAGCCCTACAAACTGACATCAGGAACCTGGACTGCTGAGTTTTCTTTCCCAGGGAAAATGGAAAAAGGATGTGCCCAGGGGCCCCTGGCCCTGACTGCAAAAAATCCTTATATCGAAGGATGGACCCCACACCGAAGTTGTCCCCACCTCAAACTTGTGCTGCCCTGATAGACCCAAGGGAGCCCTACAAACTGACATCAGGAACCTGGACTGCTGAGTTTTCTTTCCCAGGGAAAATGGAAAAAGGATGTGCCCAGGGTTCCCTGGCCCTGGGCTGGGGCCTCACTGCAAAAAAACCTTATATCGAAGGATGGACCCCACACCGAAGTTGTCCCCACCTCAAACTTGTGCTGCCCTGATAGACCCAAGGGAGCCCTACAAACTGACATCAGCAACCTGGACTGCTGAGTTTTCTTTCCCAGGGAAAATGGAAAAAGGATGTGCCCAGGGGCCCCTGGCCCTGACTGCAAAGAATCCTTATATCAAAGGATGGACCCCACACCAAAGTTGTCCCCACCTCAAACTTGTGCTGCCCTGATAGACCCAAGGGAGCCCTACAAACTGACATCAGGAACCTGGACTGCTGAGTTTTCTTTCCCAGGGAAAATGGAAAAAGGATGTGCCCAAAGAACCCTGGCCCTGACTGCCAAAAATTCTTATATCGAAGGATGGACCCCACACCGAAGTTGTCCCCACCTCAAACTTGTGCTGCCCTGATAGACCCAAGGGAGCCCTACAAACTGACATCAGGAACCTGGACTGCTGAGTTTTCTTTCCCAGGGAAAATGGAAAAAGGATGTGCCCAGGGGCCCCTGGCCCTGACTGCAAAAAATCCTTATATCAAAGGATGGACCCCACACCGAAGTTGTCCCCACCTCAAACTTGTGCTGCCCTGATAGACCCAAGGGAGCCCTACAAACTGACATCAGGAACCTGGACTGCTGAGTTTTCTTTCCCAGGGAAAATGGAAAAAGGATGTGCCCAGGGGCCCCTGGCCCTGACTGCAAAGAATCCTTATATCGAAGGATGGACCCCACACCGAAGTTGTCCCCACCTCAAACTTGTGCTGCCCTGATAGACCCAAGGGAGCCCTACAAACTGACATCAGGAACCTGGACTGCTGAGTTTTCTTTCCCAGGGAAAATGGAAAAAGGATGTGCCCAGGGGCCCCTGGCCCTGACTGCAAAGAATCCTTATATCGAAGGATGGACCCCACACCGAAGTTGTCCCCACCTCAAATTAGTGCTGCCCTGATAGACCCAAGGGAACCCTACAAACTGACATCAGGAAACTGGACTGCTGAGTTTTCTTTCCCAGGGAAAATGGAAAAAGGATGTGCCCAGGGTTCCCTGGCCCTGGGCTGGGGCCTCACTGCAAAAAAACCTTATATCGAAGGATGGACCCCACACCGAAGTTGTCCCCACCTCAAACTTGTGCTGCCCTGATAGACCCAAGGGAGCCCTACAAACTGACATCAGGAACCTGGACTGCTGACTTTTCTTTCCCAGGGAAAATGGCCAAAGGATGTGCCCAGGGGCCTCTGGCCCTGGGCTGGGGCCTCACTGCAAAGAATCCTTATATCGAAGGATGGACCCCACACCGAAGTTGTCCCCACCTCAAACTTGTGCTGCCCTGATAGACCCAAGGGAGCCCTACAAACTGACATCAGGAACCTGGAGTGCTGAGTTTTCTTTCCCAGGGAAAATGGAAAAAGGATGTGCCCAGGGAACCCTGGCCCTGACTGCCAAAAATTCTTATATCGAAGGATGGACCCCACACCGAAGTTGTCCCCACCTCAAACTTGTGCTGCCCTGATAGACCCAAGGGAGCCCTACAAACTGACATCAGGAACCTGGACTGCTGAGTTTTCTTTCCCTGGGAAAATGGAAAAAGGATGTGCCCAGGGGCCCCTGGCCCTGACTGCAAAGAATCCTTATATCGAAGGATGGACCCCACACCGAAGTTGTCCCCACCTCAAACTTGTGCTGCCCTGATAGACCCAAGGGAGCCCTACAAATTGACATCAGGAACCTGGACTGCTGAGTTTTCTTTCCCAGGGAAAATGGAAAAAGGATGTGCCCAGGGGCCCCTGGCCCTGACTGCAAAGAATCCTTATATCGAAGGATGGACCTCACACCGAAGTTGTCCCCACCTCAAACTTGTGCTGCCCTGATAGACCCAAGGGAGCCCTACAAACTGACATCAGGAACCTGGACTGCTGAGTTTTCTTTCCCAGGGAAAATGGAAAAAGGATGTGCCCAGGGGCCCGTGGCCCTGACTGCAAAAAATCCTTATATCGAAGGATGGACCCCACACTGAAGTTGTCCCCACCTCAAACTTGTGCTGCCCTGATAGACCCAAGGGAGCCCTACAAACTGACATCAGGAACCTGGACTGCTGAGTTTTCTTTCCCAGGGAAAATGGAAAAAGGATGTGCCCAGGGGCCCGTGGCCCTGGGCCCCTGGCCCTGACTGCAAAAAATCCTTATATCGAAGGATGGACCCAACACCGAAGTTGTCCCCACCTCAAACTTGTGCTGCCCTGATAGACCCAAGGGAACCCTACAAATTGACATCAGGAACCTGGACTGCTGAGTTTTCTTTCCCAGGGAAAATGGAAAAAGGATGTGCCCAGGGGCCCCTGGCCCTGACTGCAAAAAATCCTTATATCGAAGGATGGACCCCACACCGAAGTTGTCCCCACCTCAAACTTGTGCTGCCCTGATAGACCCAAGGGAGCCCTACAAACTGACATCAGGAACCTGGACTGCTGAGTTTTCTTTCCCAGGGAAAATGAAAAAAGGATGTGCCCAGGGTCCCCTGGCCCTGGGCTGGGGCCTCACTGCAAAGAATCCTTATATCGAAGGATGGACCCCAGACCGAAGTTGTCCCCACCTCAAACTTGTGCTGCCCTGATAGACCCAAGGGAGCCCTACAAACTGACATCAGGAACCTGGACTGCTGAGTTTTCTTTCCCAGGGAAAATGGAAAAAGGATGTGCCCAGGGGCCTCACTGCAAAGAATCCTTATATCGAAGGATGGACCCCAGACCGAAGTTGTCCCCACCTCAAACTTGTGCTGTCCTGATAGACCCAAGGGAGCCCTACAAACTGACATCAGGAACCTGGACTGCTGAGTTTTCTTTCCCAGGGAAAATGGAAAAAGGATGTGCCCAGGGGCCCCTGACTGCAAAAAATCCATATATCGAAGGATGGACCCCACACCGAAGATGTCCCCACCTCAAACTTGTGCTGCGCTGATAGACCCAAGGGAGCCCTACAAACTGACATCAGGAACTTGGACTGCTGAGTTTTCTTTCCCAGGGAAAATGGAAAAAGGATGTGCCCAGGGGCCCCTGGCCCTGACTGCAAAAAATCCTTATATCGAAGGATGGACCCCACACCGAAGTTGTCCCCACCTCAAACTTGTGCTGCCCTGATAGACCCAAGGGAGCCCTACAAACTGACATCAGGAACCTGGACTGCTGAGTTTTCTTTCCCAGGGAAAATGGAAAAAGGATGTGCCCAGGGGCCCCTGGCCCTGACTGCAAAAAATCCTTATAACGAAGGATGGACCCCACACCGAAGTTGTCCCCACCTCAAACTTGTGCTGCCCTGATAGACCCAAGGGAGCCCTACAAACTGACATCAGGAACCTGGACTGCTGACTTTTCTTTCCCAGGGAAAATGGCCAAAGGATGTGCCCAGGGTTCCCTGGCCCTGGGCTGGGGCCTCACTGCAAAAAAACCTTATATCGAAGGATGGACCCCACACCGAAGTTGTCCCCACCTCAAACTTGTGCTGCCCTGATAGACCCAAGGGAGCCCTACAAACTGACATCAGGAACCTGGACTGCTGAGTTTTCTTTCCCAGGGAAAATGGCCAAAGGATGTGCCCAGGGGCCCCTGGCCCTGGGCTGGGGCCTCACTGCAAAGAATCCTTATATCGAAGGATGGACCCCACACCGAAGTTGTCCCCACCTCAAACTTGTGCTGCCCTGATAGACCCAAGGGAGCCCTACAAACTGACATCAGGAACCTGGACTGCTGAGTTTTCTTTCCCAGGGAAAATGGAAAAAGGATGTGCCCAGGGGCCCCTGGCCCTGACTGCAAAGAATCCTTATATCGAAGGATGGACCCCACACCAAAGTTGTCCCCACCTCAAATTAGTGCTGCCCTGATAGACCCAAGGGAACCCTACAAACTGACATCAGGAAACTGGACTGCTGAGTTTTCTTTCCCAGGGAAAATGGAAAAAGGATGTGCCCAGGGTTCCCTGGCCCTGGGCTGGGGCCTCACTGCAAAAAAACCTTATATCGAAGGATGGACCCCACACCGAAGTTGTCCCCACCTCAAACTTGTGCTGCCCTGATAGACCCAAGGGAGCCCTACAAACTGACATCAGGAACCTGGACTGCTGACTTTTCTTTCCCAGGGAAAATGGCCAAAGGATGTGCCCAGGGGCCCCTGGCCCTGGGCTGGGGCCTCACTGCAAAGAATCCTTATATCGAAGGATGGACCCAACACCGAAGTTGTCCCCACCTCAAACTTGTGCTGCCCTGATAGACCCAAGGGAGCCCTACAAACTGACATCAGGAACCTGGACTGCTGAGTTTTCTTTCCCAGGGAAAATGGAAAAAGGATGTGCCCAGGGAACCCTGGCCCTGACTGCCAAAAATTCTTATATCGAAGGATGGACCCCACACCGAAGTTGTCCCCACCTCAAACTTGTGCTGCCCTGATAGACCCAAGGGAGCCCTACAAACTGACATCAGGAACCTGGACTGCTGAGTTTTCTTTCCCAGGGAAAATGGAAAAAGGATGTGCCCAGGGGCCCCTGGCCCTGACTGCAAAGAATCCTTATATCGAAGGATGGACCCCACACCGAAGTTGTCCCCACCTCAAACTTGTGCTGCCCTGATAGACCCAAGGGAGCCCTACAAATTGACATCAGGAACCTGGACTGCTGAGTTTTCTTTCCCAGGGAAAATGGCCAAAGGATGTGCCCAGGGGACCCTGGCCCTGACTGCAAAAAATCCTTATATCGAAGGATGGACCCCACACCGAAGTTGTCCCCACCTCAAACTTGTGCTGCCCTGATAGACCCAAGGGAGCCCTACAAACTGACATCAGGAACCTGGACTGCTGAGTTTTCTTTCCCAGGGAAAATGGAAAAAGGATGTGCCCAGGGGCCCCTGGCCCTGACTGCAAAGAATCCTTATATCGAAGGATGGACCTCACTCCGAAGTTGTCCCCACCTCAAACTTGTGCTGCCCTGATAGACCCAAGGGAGCCCTACAAACTGACATCAGGAACCTGGACTGCTGAGTTTTCTTTCCCAGGGAAAATGGAAAAAGGATGTGCCCAGGGGCCCCTGGCCCTGACTGCAAAAAATCCTTATATCGAAGGATGGACCCCACACCGAAGTTGTCCCCACCTCAAACTTGTGCTGCCCTGATAGACCCAAGGGAGCCCTACAAACTGACATCAGGAACCTGGACTGCTGAGTTTTCTTTCCCAGGGAAAATGAAAAAAGGATGTGCCCAGGGTCCCCTGGCCCTGGGCTGGGGCCTCACTGCAAAGAATCCTTATATCGAAGGATGGACCCCAGACCGAAGTTGTCCCCACCTCAAACTTGTGCTGCCCTGATAGACCCAAGGGAGCCCTACAAACTGACATCAGGAACCTGGACTGCTGAGTTTTCTTTCCCAGGGAAAATGGAAAAAGGATGTGCCCAGGGGCCTCACTGCAAAGAATCCTTATATCGAAGGATGGACCCCAGACCGAAGTTGTCCCCACCTCAAAGTTGTGCTGTCCTGATAGACCCAAGGGAGCCCTACAAACTGACATCAGGAACCTGGACTGCTGAGTTTTCTTTCCCAGGGAAAATGGAAAAAGGATGTGCCCAGGGGCCCCTGACTGCAAAAAATCCATATATCGAAGGATGGACCCCACACCGAAGATGTCCCCACCTCAAACTTGTGCTGCCCTGATAGACCCAAGGGAGCCCTACAAACTGACATCAGGAACTTGGACTGCTGAGTTTTCTTTCCCAGGGAAAATGGAAAAAGGATGTGCCCAGGGGCCCCTGGCCCTGACTGCAAAAAATCCTTATATCGAAGGATGGACCCCACACCGAAGTTGTCCCCACCTCAAACTTGTGCTGCCCTGATAGACCCAAGGGAGCCCTACAAACTGACATCAGGAACCTGGACTGCTGAGTTTTCTTTCCCAGGGAAAATGGAAAAAG
This sequence comes from Lonchura striata, assembly GCF_050655825.1. Taxonomy (NCBI): domain Eukaryota; kingdom Metazoa; phylum Chordata; class Aves; order Passeriformes; family Estrildidae; genus Lonchura; species Lonchura striata. The sequence continues at coordinate 9,973,880 of NC_140733.1, read as the reverse complement.
GATGTGCCCAGGGGCCCCTGGCCCTGACTGCAAAAAATCCTTATAACGAAGGATGGACCCCACACCGAAGTTGTGCCCACCTCAAACTTGTGCTGCCCTGATAGACCCAAGGGAGCCCTACAAACTGACATCAGGAACCTGGACTGCTGACTTTTCTTTCCCAGGGAAAATGGCCAAAGGATGTGCCCAGGGTTCCCTGGCCCTGGGCTGGGGCCTCACTGCAAAAAAACCTTATATCGAAGGATGGACCCCACACCGAAGTTGTCCCCACCTCAAACTTGTGCTGCCCTGATAGACCCAAGGGAGCCCTACAAACTGACATCAGGAACCTGGACTGCTGAGTTTTCTTTCCCAGGGAAAATGGCCAAAGGATGTGCCCAGGGGCCCCTGGCCCTGGGCTGGGGCCTCACTGCAAAGAATCCTTATATCGAAGGATGGACCCCACACCGAAGTTGTCCCCACCTCAAACTTGTGCTGCCCTGATAGACCCAAGGGAGCCCTACAAACTGACATCAGGAACCTGGACTGCTGAGTTTTCTTTCCCAGGGAAAATGGAAAAAGGATGTGCCCAGGGGCCCCTGGCCCTGACTGCAAAGAATCCTTATATCGAAGGATGGACCCCACACCGAAGTTGTCCCCACCTCAAATTAGTGCTGCCCTGATAGACCCAAGGGAACCCTACAAACTGACATCAGGAAACTGGACTGCTGAGTTTTCTTTCCCAGGGAAAATGGAAAAAGGATGTGCCCAGGGTTCCCTGGCCCTGGGCTGGGGCCTCACTGCAAAAAAACCTTATATCGAAGGATGGACCCCACACCGAAGTTGTCCCCACCTCAAACTTGTGCTGCCCTGATAGACCCAAGGGAGCCCTACAAACTGACATCAGGAACCTGGACTGCTGACTTTTCTTTCCCAGGGAAAATGGCCAAAGGATGTGCCCAGGGGCCCCTGGCCCTGGGCTGGGGCCTCACTGCAAAGAATCCTTATATCGAAGGATGGACCCCACACCGAAGTTGTCCCCACCTCAAACTTGTGCTGCCCTGATAGACCCAAGGGAGCCCTACAAACTGACATCAGGAACCTGGAGTGCTGAGTTTTCTTTCCCAGGGAAAATGGAAAAAGGATGTGCCCAGGGAACCCTGGCCCTGACTGCCAAAAATTCTTATATCGAAGGATGGACCCCACACCGAAGTTGTCCCCACCTCAAACTTGTGCTGCCCTGATAGACCCAAGGGAGCCCTACAAACTGACATCAGGAACCTGGACTGCTGAGTTTTCTTTCCCAGGGAAAATGGAAAAAGGATGTGCCCAGGGGCCCCTGGCCCTGACTGGAAAGAATCCTTATATCGAAGGATGGACCCCACACCGAAGTTGTCCCCACCTCAAACTTGTGCTGCCCTGATAGACCCAAGGGAGCCCTACAAATTGACATCAGGAACCTGGACTGCTGAGTTTTCTTTCCCAGGGAAAATGGCCAAAGGATGTGCCCAGGGGACCCTGGCCCTGACTGCAAAAAATCCTTATATCGAAGGATGGACCCCACACCGAAGTTGTCCCCACCTCAAACTTGTGCTGCCCTGATAGACCCAAGGGAGCCCTACAAACTGACATCAGGAACCTGGACTGCTGAGTTTTCTTTCCCAGGGAAAATGGAAAAAGGATGTGCCCAGGGGCCCCTGGCCCTGACTGCAAAGAATCCTTATATCGAAGGATGGACCTCACACCGAAGTTGTCCCCACCTCAAACTTGTGCTGCCCTGATAGACCCAAGGGAGCCCTACAAACTGACATCAGGAACCTGGACTGCTGAGTTTTCTTTCCCAGGGAAAATGGAAAAAGGATGTGCCCAGGGGCCCCTGGCCCTGACTGCAAAAAATCCTTATATCGAAGGATGGACCCCACACCGAAGTTGTCCCCACCTCAAACTTGTGCTGCCCTGATAGACCCAAGGGAGCCCTACAAACTGACATCAGGAACCTGGACTGCTGAGTTTTCTTTCCCAGGGAAAATGAAAAAAGGATGTGCCCAGGGTCCCCTGGCCCTGGGCTGGGGCCTCACTGCAAAGAATCCTTATATCGAAGGATGGACCCCACACCGAAGTTGTCCCCACCTCAAACTTGTGCTGCCCTGATAGACCCAAGGGAGCCCTACAAACTGACATCAGGAACCTGGACTGCTGAGTTTTCTTTCCCAGGGAAAATGGAAAAAGGATGTGCCCAGGGGCCTCACTGCAAAGAATCCTTATATCGAAGGATGGACGCCAGACCGAAGTTGTCCCCACCTCAAACTTGTGCTGTCCTGATAGACCCAAGGGAGCCCTACAAACTGACATCAGGAACCTGGACTGCTGAGTTTTCTTTCCCAGGGAAAATGGAAAAAGGATGTGCCCAGGGGCCCCTGACTGCAAAAAATCCATATATCGAAGGATGGACCCCACACCGAAGATGTCCCCACCTCAAACTTGTGCTGCCCTGATAGACCCAAGGGAGCCCTACAAACTGACATCAGGAACCTGGACTGCTGAGTTTTCTTTCCCAGGGAAAATGGAAAAAGGATGTGCCCAGGGGCCCCTGGCCCTGACTGCAAAAAATCCTTATATCGAAGGATGGACCCCACACCGAAGTTGTCCCCACCTCAAACTTGTGCTGCCCTGATAGACCCAAGGGAGCCCTACAAACTGACATCAGGAACCTGGACTGCTGAGTTTTCTTTCCCAGGGAAAATGGAAAAAGGATGTGCCCAGGGGCCCCTGGCCCTGACTGCAAAGAATCCTTATATCGAAGGATGGACCCCACACCGAAGTTGTCCCCACCTCAAACTTGTGCTGCCCTGATAGACCCAAGGGAGCCCTACAAACTGACATCAGGAACCTGGACTGCTGAGTTTTCTTTCCCAGGGAAAATGGAAAAAGGATGTGCCCAGGGGCCCCTGGCCCTGACTGCAAAAAATCCTTATATCGAAGGATGGACCCCACACCGAAGTTGTCCCCACCTCAAACTTGTGCTGCCCTGATAGACCCAAGGGAGCCCTACAAACTGACATCAGGAACCTGGACTGCTGAGTTTTCTTTCCCAGGGAAAATGAAAAAAGGATGTGCCCAGGGTCCCCTGGCCCTGGGCTGGGGCCTCACTGCAAAGAATCCTTATATCGAAGGATGGACCCCACACCGAAGTTGTCCCCACCTCAAACTTGTGCTGCCCTGATAGACCCAAGGGAGCCCTACAAACTGACATCAGGAACCTGGACTGCTGAGTTTTCTTTCCCAGGGAAAATGGAAAAAGGATGTGCCCAGGGGCCTCACTGCAAAGAATCCTTATATCGAAGGATGGACCCCAGACCGAAGTTGTCCCCACCTCAAACTTGTGCTGTCCTGATAGACCCAAGGGAGCCCTACAAACTGACATCAGGAACCTGGACTGCTGAGTTTTCTTTCCCAGGGAAAATGGAAAAAGGATGTGCCCAGGGGCCCCTGACTGCAAAAAATCCATATATCGAAGGATGGACCCCACACCGAAGATGTCCCCACCTCAAACTTGTGCTGCCCTGATAGACCCAAGGGAGCCCTACAAACTGACATCAGGAACTTGGACTGCTGAGTTTTCTTTCCCAGGGAAAATGGAAAAAGGATGTGCCCAGGGGCCCCTGGCCCTGACTGCAAAAAATCCTTATATCGAAGGATGGACCCCACACCGAAGTTGTCCCCACCTCAAACTTGTGCTGCCCTGATAGACCCAAGGGAGCCCTACAAACTGACATCAGGAACCTGGACTGCTGAGTTTTCTTTCCCAGGGAAAATGGAAAAAGGATGTGCCCAGGGGCCCCTGGCCCTGGGCTGGGGCCTCACAGCAAAGAATCCTTATATCGAAGGATGGACCCCACACCGAAGATGTCCCCACCTCAAACTTGTGCTGCCCTGATAGACCCAAGGGAGCCCTACAAACTGACATCAGGAACCTGGACTGCTGAGTTTTCTTTCCCAGGGAAAATGGAAAAAGGATGCGCCCAGGGGCCCCTGGCCCTGACTGCAAAAAATCCTTATAACGAAGGATGGACCCCACACCGAAGTTGTCCCCACTTCAAACTTGTGCTGCCCTGATAGACCAAAGGGAGCCCTACAAACTGACATCAGGAACCTGGACTGCTGAGTTTTCTTTCCCAGGGAAAATGGAAAAAGGATGTGCCCAGGGGCCCCTGGCCCGGACTACAAAAAATCCTTATATCGAAGGATGGACCCCACACCGAAGTTGTCCCCACCTCAAACTTGTGCTGCCCTGATAGACCCAAGGGAGCCCTACAAACTGACATCAGGAACCTGGACTGCTGAGTTTTCTTTCCCAGGGAAAATGGAAAAAGGATGTGCCCAGGGGCCCCTGGCCCTGACTGCAAAGAATCCTTATATCGAAGGATGGACCCCACACCGAAGTTGTCCCCACCTCAAACTTGTGCTGCCCTGATAGACCCAAGGGAGCCCTACAAATTGACATCAGGAACCTGGACTGCTGAGTTTTCTTTCCCAGGGAAAATGGCCAAAGGATGTGCCCAGGGGACCCTGGCCCTGACTGCAAAAAATCCTTATATCGAAGGATGGACCCCACAACGAAGTTGTCCCCACCTCAAACTTGTGCTGCCCTGATAGACCCAAGGGAGCCCTACAAACTGACATCAGGAACCTGGACTGCTGAGTTTTCTTTCCCAGGGAAAATGGAAAAAGGATGTGCCCAGGGGCCCGTGGCCCTGGGCCCCAGGCCCTGACTGCAAAAAATCCTTAAATCGAAGGGTGGACCCAACACCGAAGTTGTCCCCACCTCAAACTTGTGCTGCCCTGATAGACCCAAGGGAACCCTACAAATTGACATCAGGAACCTGGACTGCTGAGTTTTCTTTCCCAGGGAAAATGGAAAAAGGATGTGCCCAGGGGCCCCTGGCCCTGACTGCAAAAAATCCTTATATCGAAGGATGGACCCCACACCGAAGTTGTCCCCACCTCAAACTTGTGCTGCCCTGATAGACCCAAGGGAGCCCTACAAACTGACATCAGGAACCTGGACTGCTGAGTTTTCTTTCCCAGGGAAAATGGAAAAAGGATGTGCCCAGGGGCCTCACTGCAAAGAATCCTTATATCGAAGGATGGACCCCAGACCGAAGTTGTCCCCACCTCAAACTTGTGCTGTCCTGATAGACCCAAGGGAGCCCTACAAACTGACATCAGGAACCTGGACTGCTGAGTTTTCTTTCCCAGGGAAAATGGAAAAAGGATGTGCCCAGGGGCCCCTGACTGCAAAAAATCCATATATCGAAGGATGGACCCCACACCGAAGATGTCCCCACCTCAAACTTGTGCTGCCCTGATAGACCCAAGGGAGCCCTACAAACTGACATCAGGAACTTGGACTGCTGAGTTTTCTTTCCCAGGGAAAATGGAAAAAGGATGTGCCCAGGGGCCCCTGGCCCTGACTGCAAAAAATCCTTATATCGAAGGATGGACCCCACACCGAAGTTGTCCCCACCTCAAACTTGTGCTGCCCTGATAGACCCAAGGGAGCCCTACAAACTGACATCAGGAACCTGGACTGCTGAGTTTTCTTTCCCAGGGAAAATGGAAAAAGGATGTGCCCAGGGACCCCTGGCCCTGACTGCAAAAAATCCTTATAACGAAGGATGGACCCCACACCGAAGTTGTCCCCACCTCAAACTTGTGCTGCCCTGATAGACCCAAGGGAGCCCTACAAACTGACATCAGGAACCTGGACTGCTGACTTTTCTTTCCCAGGGAAAATGGCCAAAGGATGTGCCCAGGGTTCCCGGGCCCTAGGCTGGGGCCTCACTGCAAAAAAACCTTATATCGAAGGATGGACCCCAGACCGAAGTTGTCCCCACCTCAAACTTGTGCTGCCCTGATAGACCCAAGGGAGCCCTACAAACTGACATCAGGAACCTGGACTGCTGACTTTTCTTTCCCAGGGAAAATGGCCAAAGGATGTGCCCAGGGGCCCCTGGCCCTGGGCTGGGGCCTCACTGCAAAGAATCCTTATATCGAAGGATGGACCCCACACCGAAGTTGTCCCCACCTCAAACTTGTGCTGCCCTGATAGACCCAAGGGAGCCCTACAAACTGACATCAGGAACCTGGACTGCTGAGTTTTCTTTCCCAGGGAAAATGGAAAAAGGATGTGCCCGGGGGCCCCTGGCCCTGACTGCAAAGAATCCTTATATCGAAGGATGGACCCCACACCGAAGATGTCCCCACCTCAAACTTGTGCTGCCCTGATAGACCCAAGGGAGCCCTACAAACTGACATCAGGAACCTGGACTGCTGAGTTTTCTTTCCCAGGGAAAATGGAAAAAGGATGTGCCCAGGGGCCCCTGGCCCTGACTGCAACGAATCCTTATAACGAAGGATGGACCCCACACCGAAGTTGTCCCCACCTCAAACTTGTGCTGCCCTGATAGACCCAAGGGAGCCCTACAAACTGACATCAGGAACCTGGACTGCTGAGTTTTCTTTCCCAGGGAAAATGGAAAAAGGATGTGCCCAGGGGCCCCTGGCCCTGACTGCAAAGAATCCTTATATCGAAGGATGGACCTCACACCGAAGTTGTCCCCACCTCAAACTTGTGCTGCCCTGATAGACCCAAGGGAGCCCTACAAACTGACATCAGGAACCTGGACTGCTGAGTTTTCTTTCCCAGGGAAAATGGAAAAAGGATGTGCCCAGGGGCCCCTGGCCCTGACTGCAAAAAATCCTTATATCGAAGGATGGACCCCACACTGAAGTTGTCCCCACCTCAAACTTGTGCTGCCCTGATAGACCCAAGGGAGCCCTACAAACTGACATCAGGAACCTGGACTGCTGAGTTTTCTTTCCCAGGGAAAATGGAAAAAGGATGTGCCCAGGGGCCCGTGGCCCTGGGCCCCTGGCCCTGACTGCAAAAAATCCTTATATCGAAGGATGGACCCAACACCGAAGTTGTCCCCACCTCAAACTTGTGCTGCCCTGATAGACCCAAGGGAACCCTACAAATTGACATCAGGAACCTGGACTGCTGAGTTTTCTTTCCCAGGGAAAATGGAAAAAGGATGTGCCCAGGGGCCCCTGGCCCTGACTGCAAAAAATCCTTATATCGAAGGATGGACCCCACACCGAAGTTGTCCCCACCTCAAACTTGTGCTGCCCTGATAGACCCAAGGGAGCCCTACAAACTGACATCAGGAACCTGGACTGCTGAGTTTTCTTTCCCAGGGAAAATGAAAAAAGGATGTGCCCAGGGTCCCCTGGCCCTGGGCTGGGGCCTCACTGCAAAGAATCCTTATATCGAAGGATGGACCCCAGACCGAAGTTGTCCCCACCTCAAACTTGTGCTGCCCTGATAGACCCAAGGGAGCCCTACAAACTGACATCAGGAACCTGGACTGCTGAGTTTTCTTTCCCAGGGAAAATGGAAAAAGGATGTGCCCAGGGGCCTCACTGCAAAGAATCCTTATATCGAAGGATGGACCCCAGACCGAAGTTGTCCCCACCTCAAACTTGTGCTGTCCTGATAGACCCAAGGGAGCCCTACAAACTGACATCAGGAACCTGGACTGCTGAGTTTTCTTTCCCAGGGAAAATGGAAAAAGGATGTGCCCAGGGGCCCCTGACTGCAAAAAATCCATATATCGAAGGATGGACCCCACACCGAAGATGTCCCCACCTCAAACTTGTGCTGCCCTGATAGACCCAAGGGAGCCCTACAAACTGACATCAGGAACCTGGACTGCTGAGTTTTCTTTCCCAGGGAAAATGGAAAAAGGATGTGCCCAGGGGCCCCTGGCCCTGACTGCAAAAAATCCTTATAACGAAGGATGGACCCCACACCGAAGTTGTCCCCACCTCAAACTTGTGCTGCCCTGATAGACCCAAGGGAGCCCTACAAACTGACATCAGGAACCTGGACTGCTGACTTTTCTTTCCCAGGGAAAATGGCCAAAGGATGTGCCCAGGGTTCCCTGGCCCTGAGCTGGGGCCTCACTGCAAAAAAACCTTATATCGAAGGATGGACCCCAGACCGAAGTTGTCCCCACCTCAAACTTGTGCTGCCCTGATAGACCCAAGGGAGCCCTACAAACTGACATCAGGAACCTGGACTGCTGACTTTTCTTTCCCAGGGAAAATGGCCAAAGGATGTGCCCAGGGGCCCCTGGCCCTGGGCTGGGGCCTCACTGCACAGAATCCTTATATCGAAGGATGGACCCCACACCGAAGTTGTCCCCACCTCAAACTTGTGCTGCCCTGATAGACCCAAGGGAGCCCTACAAACTGACATCAGGAACCTGGACTGCTGAGTTTTCTTTCCCAGGGAAAATGGAAAAAGGATGTGCCCGGGGGCCCCTGGCCCTGACTGCAAAGAATCCTTATATCGAAGGATGGACCCCACACCGAAGATGTCCCCACCTCAAACTTGTGCTGCCCTGATAGACCCAAGGGAGCCCTACAAACTGACATCAGGAACCTGGACTGCTGAGTTTTCTTTCCCAGGGAAAATGGAAAAAGGATGTGCCCAGGGGCCCCTGGCCCTGACTGCAAAAAATCCTTATAACGAAGGATGGACCCCACACCGAAGTTGTCCCCACTTCAAACTTGTGCTGCCCTGATAGACCCAAGGGAGCCCTACAAACTGACATCAGGAACCTGGACTGCTGAGTTTTCTTTCCCAGGGAAAATGGAAAAAGGATGTGCCCAGGGGCCCCTGGCCCTGACTGCAAAGAATCCTTATATCGAAGGATGGACCCCACACCGAAGTTGTCCCCACCTCAAACTTGTGCTGCCCTGATAGACCCAAGGGAGCCCTACAAACTGACATCAGGAACCTGGACTGCTGAGTTTTCTTTCCCAGGGAAAATGGAAAAAGGATGTGCCCAGGGGCCCCTGGCCCTGACTGCAAAAAATCCTTATATCGAAGGATGGACCCCACACTGAAGTTGTCCCCACCTCAAACTTGTGCTGCCCTGATAGACCCAAGGGAGCCCTACAAACTGACATCAGGAACCTGGACTGCTGAGTTTTCTTTCCCAGGGAAAATGGAAAAAGGATGTGCCCAGGGGCCCCTGGCCCTGACTGCAAAGAATCCTTATATCGAAGGATGGACCCCACACTGAAGTTGTCCCCACCTCAAACTTGTGCTGCCCTGATAGACCCAAGGGAGCCCTACAAACTGACATCAGGAACCTGGACTGCTGAGTTTTCTTTCCCAGGGAAAATGGAAAAAGGATGTGCCCAGGGGCCCCTGGCGCTGGGCTGGGGCCTCACTGCAAAGAATCCTTATATCGAAGGATGGACCCCACACCAAAGTTGTCCCCACCTCAAACTTGTGCTGCCCTGATAGACCCAAGGGAGCCCTACAAACTGACATCAGGAACCTGGACTGCTGAGTTTTCTTTCCCAGGGAAAATGGAAAAAGGATGTGCCCAGGGGCCCCTGGCCCTGACTGCAAAAAATCCTTATATCGAAGGATGGACCCCACACCGAAGTTGTCCCCACCTCAAACTTGTGCTGCCCTGATAGACCCAAGGGAGCCCTACAGACTGACATCAGGAACCTGGACTGCTGACTTTTCTTTCCCAGGGAAAATGGAAAAAGGATGTGCCCAGGGGCCCCTGGGCCTGACTGCAAAAAATTCTTATATCGAAGAATGGACCCAACAGTGAAATTGTCCCCACCTCAAACTTGTGCTGCCCTGATAGACCCAAGGGAGCCCTACAAACTGACATCAGGAACCTGGACTGCTGAGTTTTCTTTCCCAGGGAAAATGGAAAAAGGATGTGCCCAGGGGCCCCTGGCCCTGACTGCACAAAATCCTTATATCGAAGGATGGACACCACACCGAAGTTGTCCCCACCTCAAACTTGTGCTGTCCTGATAGACCCAAGGGAGCCCTACAAACTGACATCAGGAACCTGGACTGCTGAGTTTTCTTTCCCAGGGAAAATGGAAAAAGGTTGTGCCCAGGGGCCCCTGACTGCAAAAAATCCATATATCGAAGGATGGACCCCACACCGAAGATGTCCCCACCTCAAACTTGTGCTGCCCTGATAGACCCAAGGGAGCCCTACAAACTGACATCAGGAACTTGGACTGCTGAGTTTTCTTTCCCAGGGAAAATGGAAAAAGGATGTGCCCAGGGGCCCCTGGCCCTGACTGCAAAAAATCCTTATATCGAAGGATGGACCCCACACCGAAGTTGTCCCCACCTCAAACTTGTGCTGCCCTGATAGACCCAAGGGAGCCCTACAAACTGACATCAGGAACCTGGACTGCTGAGTTTTCTTTCCCAGGGAAAATGGAAAAAGGATGTGCCCAGGGGCCCCTGGCCCTGACTGCAAAAAATCCTTATAACGAAGGATGGACCCCACACCGAAGTTGTCCCCACCTCAAACTTGTGCTGCCCTGATAGACCCAAGGGAGCCCTACAAACTGACATCAGGAACCTGGACTGCTGACTTTTCTTTCCCAGGGAAAATGGCCAAAGGATGTGCCCAGGGTTCCCTGGCCCTGGGCTGGGGCCTCACTGCAAAAAAACCTTATATCGAAGGATGGACCCCAGACCGAAGTTGTCCCCACCTCAAACTTGTGCTGCCCTGATAGACCCAAGGGAGCCCTACAAACTGACATCAGGAACCTGGACTGCTGACTTTTCTTTCCCAGGGAAAATGGCCAAAGGATGTGCCCAGGGGCCCCTGGCCCTGGGCTGGGGCCTCACTGCAAAGAATCCTTATATCGAAGGATGGACCCCACACCGAAGTTGTCCCCACCTCAAACTTGTGCTGCCCTGATAGACCCAAGGGAGCCCTACAAACTGACATCAGGAACCTGGACTGCTGAGTTTTCTTTCCCAGGGAAAATGGAAAAAGGATGTGCCCGGGGGCCCCTGGCCCTGACTGCAAAGAATCCTTATATCGAAGGATGGACCCCACACCGAAGATGTCCCCACCTCAAACTTGTGCTGCCCTGATAGACCCAAGGGAGCCCTACAAACTGACATCAGGAACCTGGACTGCTGAGTTTTCTTTCCCAGGGAAAATGGAAAAAGGATGTGCCCAGGGGCCCCTGGCCCTGACTGCAACAAATCCTTATAACGAAGGATGGACCCCACACCGAAGTTGTCCCCACCTCAAACTTGTGCTGCCCTGATAGACCCAAGGGAGCCCTACAAACTGACATCAGGAACCTGGACTGCTGAGTTTTCTTTCCCAGGGAAAATGGAAAAAGGATGTGCCCAGGGGCCCCTGGCCCGGACTACAAAAAATCCTTATATCGAAGGATGGACCCCACACCGAAGTTGTCCCCACCTCAAACTTGTGCTGCCCTGATAGACCCAAGGGAGCCCTACAAACTGACATCAGGAACCTGGACTGCTGAGTTTTCTTTCCCAGGGAAAACGGCCAAAGGATGTGCCCAGGGGACCCTGGCCCTGACTGCAAAAAATCCTTATATCGAAGGATGGACCCCACAACGAAGTTGTCCCCACCTCAAACTTGTGCTGCCCTGATAGACCCAAGGGAGCCCTACAAACTGACATCAGGAACCTGGACTGCTGAGTTTTCTTTCCCAGGGAAAATGGAAAAAGGATGTGCCCAGGGGCCCCTGGCCCTGACTGCAAAGAATCCTTATATCGAAGGATGGACCCCACACCGAAGTTGTCCCCACCTCAAACTTGTGCTGCCCTGATAGACCCAAGGGAACCCTACAAATTGACATCAGGAACCTGGACTGCTGAGTTTTCTTTCCCAGGGAAAATGGAAAAAGGATGTGCCCAGGGGCCCCTGGCCCTGACTGCAAAAAATCCTTATATCGAAGGATGGACCCCACACCGAAGTTGTCCCCACCTCAAACTTGTGCTGCCCTGATAGACCCAAGGGAGCCCTACAAACTGACATCAGGAACCTGGACTGCTGAGTTTTCTTTCCCAGGGAAAATGAAAAAAGGATGTGCCCAGGGTCCCCTGGCCCTGGGCTGGGGCCTCACTGCAAAGAATCCTTATATCGAAGGATGGACCCCACACCGAAGTTGTCCCCACCTCAAACTTGTGCTGCCCTGATAGACCCAAGGGAGCCCTACAAACTGACATCAGGAACCTGGACTGCTGAGTTTTCTTTCCCAGGGAAAATGGAAAAAGGATGTGCCCAGGGGCCCCTGACTGCAAAAAATCCATATATCGAAGGATGGACCCCACACCGAAGATGTCCCCACCTCAAACTTGTGCTGCCCTGATAGACCCAAGGGAGCCCTACAAACTGACATCAGGAACTTGGACTGCTGAGTTTTCTTTCCCAGGGAAAATGGAAAAAGGATGTGCCCAGGGAACCCTGGCCCTGACTGTAAAAAATCCTTATATCGAAGGATGGACCCCACACCGAAGTTGTCCCCACCTCAAACTTGTGCTGCCCTGATAGACCCAAGGGAGCCCTACAAACTGACATCAGGAACCTGGACTGCTGAGTTTTCTTTCCCAGGGAAAATGGAAAAAGGATGTGCCCAGGGGCCCCTGGCGCTGGGCTGGGGCCTCACTGCAAACAATCCTTATATCGAAGGATGGACCCCACACCAAAGTTGTCCCCACCTCAAACTTGTGCTGCCCTGATAGACCCAAGGGAGCCCTACAAACTGACATCAGGAACCTGGACTGCTGAGTTTTCTTTCCCAGGGAAAATGGAAAAAGGATGTGCCCAGGGGCCCCTGGCCCTGACTGCAAAAAATCCTTATATCGAAGGATGGACCCCACACCGAAGTTGTCCCCACCTCAAACTTGTGCTGCCCTGATAGACCCAAGGGAGCCCTACAAACTGACATCAGGAACCTGGACTGCTGAGTTTTCTTTCCCAGGGAAAATGGAAAAAGGATGTGCCCAGGGGCCCCTGGCCCTGACTGCAAAAAATCCTTATATCGAAGAATGGACCCAACAGCGAAATTGTCCCCACCTCAAACTTGTGCTGCCCTGATAGACCCAAGGGAGCCCTACAAACTGACATCAGGAACCTGGACTGCTGAGTTTTCTTTCCCAGGGAAAATGGAAAAAGGATGTGCCCAGGGGCCCCTGGCCCTGACTGCACAAAATCCTTATATCGAAGGATGGACACCACACCGAAGTTGTCCCCACCTCAAACTTGTGCTGCCCTGATAGACCCAAGGGAGCCCTACAAACTGACATCAGGAACCTGGACTCCTGAGTTTTCTTTCCCAGGGAAAATGGAAAAAGGATGTGCCCAGGGGCCCCTGGCGCTGGGCAGGGACCGGACTGCAAAGAATCCTTATATCGAAGGATGGAGCCCAGACCAAAGTTGTCCCCACCTCAAACTTCTGCTGCCCTGATAGTCCCAAGGGAGCCCTACAAACTGACATCAGGAACCTGGACTGCTGAGTTTTCTTTCCCAGGGAAAATGGCCAAAGGGTGTGCCCAGGGGCCCCTGGCCTTGGGCTGGGCCCTGACTGCAAAGAATCCTTATATCGAAGGATGGAGCCCAGACCGAAATTCTCCCCACCTCAAACTTGTGCTGGCCTGATAGACCAAAGGGAGCCCTACAAACTGACATCAGGAACCTGGAGTGCTGAGTTTTCTTTCCCAGGGAAAATGGCCAAAGGATGTGCCCAGTGGCCCCTGGTCCTGACTGCAAAAAATCCTTATATCGAAGTAGGGAGCCCAGACCGAAGTTGTCCCCAACTCAAACTTGTGCTGCCCTGATACACCCAAGGGAGCCCTACAAACTGACATCAGGAATCTGGGCTTCTGAATTTGCTTTCACTATGTAGATATCCCTCATTCATTGGCAGGTCCCTGCGATCCCCTTGGTTTTCAGGTCCCACGTTTCCTTTTGCTTCCTCAATGTCAAATCCTCAGTGGATTTCCCTCATCTTGCATCTCCCACCCCCAAGTACTCAGGGATTTTTTTTCATGCCGAATACCTGTTTTAATCTGACAGTACAAAGCTTCGGCTTGATTTTTTCTGTGCTGGATTTCTCCTTGGGAAATCTGCCACCATATAACCCTAACCACAACCACTTTGCTTTGCTCAGAATTCACAACCTTCAGACCAGCATCATGGCACCTTACCCACTGGCCCTCCACTGGCACCTTCCCAAAGCATTCCAGTAATGCTCCACATTTTCAGTGGGCATCCTGTCTCGCCCTCATCCTGACCCTAAAAATACACCAAGGAATTCTAAAATAGCCATTAGGAAGGTATAACAATTCTCTAAAAGATGCCAGAGAAAGCCTTCAAAAATCCCCTAATAGCCCTGCAAAAAAAAACACTCAAGGAAGCCTGCTCTGCCTCCAAACCCCTTCCTGTTGCCCTCTAGCCCACAGATGTCATCCCTACCTTTTCGCAGCGGGTCCTGTTGTCCTCTGAGGGTTCTGGCGTTGTCCTGGTGCGAGGGTCGCTGCCCTGTCCCACTGGGAGGCTTCCGGTGTGGTCTCGCTGTCAGGCTTGCTGTGCTGTGCTGCTGTTGTTAGGGGTGAAAAGGGAAAAGGCTGCTTAGGGTGAGGTTAGGGCTGGGTGAGGGGTGCTGCACCTGTACCCTAACTTGCCTCCTAAGCTGTACGCTGTAGCCCTGATCCCCACTGGACTGTCCAGCCCTCAGACCCTCTCCCTTCACCCCTGACCCCTCCCTCAGCCCCCCAGCCCTCAGGCTCTGGCTGTCACCCTCGAACCCCCCTTTGCCCCTCAAGCCCCCTCTCCTCTGCTCCTCAGCCCCCAGCTTCTCTGTGTCACCCTCCAGCTGCCCCTGCCCCCCTCAGCATCTCTCTGTGTCACCCACTGTCCCCTCCCCTGTTCCTCCCTCAGCTCCCAGCCTCTGTCACCCTCAAGCTGTCCCTCAGCCTCTATGCCATGAAAAGACCCTAAAAAACCCACAAAAATGCCCTAAAAAAACCCTCATCTTCAAAATGTCTTAAAACCCCGACAAAAACATGAAAATAGCCTCAGAATGCCCTTAAAATACAATAAAAATACTCTACTTTAAAAAGCCCCTAAAACACCCCTAAAAACCCCCAAAGAACGTTTAAAAAATATCTCTAAATATTCCTAGAAGAGCTCTAAAAATAGCCCCAAAATCCTTAAAACACATTGATGAGACCCTAAAGAAACACCGCAGCGAGGGAGGCTGGAAGATGCGAAGCCGCGCTCTCGGCCCCGGGCGCAGCGCGGCTCCGGCAGGAAAGCGGCTCCTCCGGCAGGAAGAGGCGGCGCCAGGCCAGGAGACCCCCGCCCGCTGCCCCCGGCCCGGCGGGGCCGGCACCGGGCCCGGGGGGCCCCGGCGGCGCCCGAGCCCCGCGCCCGGAGCGGACGGAGCGGCGGCACCGGCGCGGCGCCCGCGCCGCCTCCCCCGCCCGCCGGCCCGGCCAAAGCTCCGCTCGGCTCCGCACGGCTCGCACCGGCGCGGCTCCGGCGGGCCCGCGGCAGCCCAGCCGCGCCCAGCTCCCCTTCCGCCCCGGCCAGCCCCGGCACTTCCGGCAGGGCTCCGCACCGGACCCTTTGCTGCCGGGCCGGGGGCAGAAGAAGCGCCCCGAATGCAGCGGCACAGCCCGATCCCCGCCCTGCCAGCGCTGCCACGGCTGCAGCTCCCTTCCTCTGAAGCCCCGACACTGATGCCACGCTCCGGCGCTCACCTCACCCTAACAAGGGAAAAGAAATGTAGGCTTCCCTTCAATCGTGTCCCCTAGAAGAGAAGAAAAGAAGCAGCTTTCCTCAAATGATGGCAAAAGGGAGAATTTTACCTCAATCCAAACCCCTTAAAAGGTGGGACCACAGGACTGCCCCCTCCAATTCAACCCCAGGATGACGAAATTTCAAAGGGAAAGGAGAAAAGTCCCCGCTATAAAGGCACAGCACCGGCTCACCTGCTTGGCTGCTGCTTCTCGGCACAAAGGTTTGTCCCTGGGCTCCTCCTTTGAGCAATGCTCCACGTATCCAAGTGTGTATCCAGGTGATCCCCCGGACCCTGTCCAAAGCGCCCACCGTCCTTCCAGGAGACAGCCCCGCGAGCCCCCCACAAACTCCTCTTCTCCAGCAGCTCTGTGCAAAACCTGGCTGAGGCAAAGCCTCACCCTTAAATAACCTCCCCCCGGCAGGACACGCCCCTCCTCCTCATCAACTTAACAGCTCGCACCTGCTGCTGTTGCCACTCTCCAACAGCGTCTCTTGGTCTCTCCCTCTCCAGCACACAGCCCACTTCTCACAGACACAGATCCAACAGAAATCTGCTACAGGTGTTGGCTTTTCTTAATCCACCTGGTTACATGATTAAAACACATACATGCATTGATGGTCATTGAGAGAAAGCTTTCCCCTGGAGAAAACAGTCCTTTTGCCGGCACACTTTGATACACCTTCGGAAAAAGCAGAATCTGCACCAACTCCTAAGACCCCTGCCGAGGAACCCAGCCCTGCCTGGGACACCCAAAGCAGCAGACCTTGAAAAAGGAGGGGAAAAGTAAAGCTTGGAGTGGAAAAAGAGGATAGAACTACAGCAGCCTTTAAAAATGCCTGCACAGAGCAATAGTGGGAACCAGACACATTTATTCTTTCCTTGCTTTCTGTGATGACATAAATAGGAAGTAAGAACATGTTAAACAAAAGGCAGAGCTAGGATTTTACAGGTCTTCATTTTGGCAGGCTGCATGACAAACACCTCTTCCAGGACTGCGATGCCTTTTGGGGAATGGCAGAGAACGGAGGCAAAAGGTGCCGGGAGCCCTTTCTGTTCCCTTCAGCCCCTGCAGCCCCTCCGGTGCTTTCAGGGCACTCTCTTGGTTCGTTCCTAGAGAAAAAGGCTAGGGCATGATTTTCAAAACTACTGCCCGTCCCCAGTCAGAGTTTCCTACATTCCTGGGTACAAATGAGTGGATGGAGGGAGTGGATGGATGCTGTCCAGCAGTGTCCCCAGGGGCATCTGGAGTGTTCACACTGCTGAGCTGAGAAAAACTCACCAAACCCAGCCCAGGGGCCTGTGATCCTCCACCCACCCGGGGGAACTCCGGTCGCTGTAAACAGAGGCCACAGCGCACACCAGGCTCTGCTGTGCCCGGTGAGGAGTCTCTGTATGAGCCCTGAGCCCTGGCATCGCCTCCCAAACACCACAGAGACCTCTTGTGCCATCAGAGAAAAGCCCTGGAGCAAACGTGTGTCCCCAGCACGATCAACAAGAGATGCAGAATTACCTCCTCAATAAAAACACTGTTTCTGATGGAAATGTTACCTCTGTCAACTGTGAGGATTTTATAGGAATACTGGCTCAAGAATTCAGTGACTTCAGGGATTCCATACCACAGGTTCCTGGGACTGCTTGGGCATCCAGAGCCTATAGTATTGGTTAAACTGGTAGAGCTGAGGATACTTATCAGCTTTGTCACAGAGCTGGAACGTCACGCAGGGAGCAAGGGGTTCTCTCGGAGAGTGCAGGAGGCCAGTGAAAACAGCACCAAGGTCCTCCACGACGTCTGCTCCTAGAAAAGCCAAATAAATTAAACTATTGACATGAGCACGGACACTGGGGCAACCTTCCTTACTTTGGGCCTTGCCAGCAGCCCACAGAGCCTCACGCAGAAAAGAACTGATCGAGATCAAAAAGTGTTCCTAGTGACCTAGACAGGTGCTCCTGGCCGCTGAGGTACCTGAAAAACCCTCCAGACATCATCAGCTCTTGCTTAAGCAAATAATCCACCTTCACCGTGTTGTGCCAAAAACACGCCCGGCCCTTAACAGGGAGAGACCCTGCCAGGCACCGCCTCAGAGAAGAACCGAGCTGTACTGGGGGGACACACCCAGCCAACGTGTACGAGTTAAACAGAATTTTCTCTCAGAACTGGGACTTTCAGCACCCCCCAGGTGCTACTCGACTGCCACATACACACAGAGGGCTTCGTGAGGTGCTCTGGGGTTGGCCAGTCCTGCTCCAAGCCCTGCTGATGCCCCTGTGGTTTTAAGGATGTCCTCAAGGAGGTGGTAGAACCTCACAGTGTTTGCCCCTGGAGCTTAATTTCTGAAGTTTTCCTTGGGAAACGCACCCACTTCCTACTTAACAAGGCAGTCCCCTCTCCCTGCTCTCAGGAAGAGCTGCCCACAGGCACGGGAACCACCTTCCTCTCCTGATCGCCACGCTCTGCCCTTAAAACGCTGTTACTGAGGCCAGCTACTTCCACACCAAGACTGTCCATGCAGGGACAGTGTCCCTTCTCTTCAGGGTCAGGGAAAAAGGGCAGAAGCACCTACAGAGCTTCAATGCCCCTCCTGAGCACAAAGCACCGTGAATCTGCACCTCCTGCTGCTTGCAGGGAAGATAATAAAATGCCTCAAGGTAAAAAATTATAAATGGTAAAAAATTATTACAAGAGGGTAGAAGTGATGCTGCTTTCACTCCACTGCTAGAAATGACACATAAAACATAAAAAAAACCCCTGTACCTGTTCCATTTTCAGACTGAAACAACAGCATATTCCTGGCTGCTCATGCAGCAGGGACAACAGCACTGAAGGGAAATGTTTGGATAATCATGTCTTCATTTAAAGAGAATCCAATTCCTTCATCTAAGCCATCACTGCCCTCCATCAGAACAGCCAGCACATCCACGACATCTAATAAGCGAAGGAAAAAATGTAAGCAGAGGATCCAGACTTACTGGGAAAACAACAGAGGTAGAATGCAACATTCCAGGAACACAAGGTAGCTTTTTAGTCACAAAAAAAAAGAAAGAAAAAAAAAAACACCCAAAAAAAACTAAAAAAAAAACCCCACCAAAAAACAAAAAACCCCAAAAAACCCCAAAGGCACATTTGCCAGGCAATACAATGTTAGGGGCAGCACAAAAATCACAGCTGTACTTCACTCTGCCTTTCAAAGCTGCTGTCCAGCACAGGTTGCCCACAGAAGCTGTGGCTGCCCCCGGATCCCTGGAAGTGTCCAAGGCCAGGCTGGACAGGGCTTGGAGCACCCTGGCATGGTGGAAGGTGTCCCTGCCCATGGCAGGGGTGGAACGGGACGAGCTTTAAATAAAGGTGCCTTCCCATCCAAACCCTTCTGGGATTCCACGATTCTGTGAGCAGCCCCAGGCAGAAGGGCTAAATTTCCATTGTGGTTCGGAAATGCTGCTGCAAGAGCACAAACAGATTTCAAATACTGTTCAAGTGGCACAACCACATCAAAAATTACGTCTGGGGGTAAAGTGGCAACTCTGCAATTCCAGCCTCTGATACCAAGGACACATGGAGGGCTGAATCCAGGGGGCGTTCGGGGTCCGAGTCGGGGTCGTCTTCATGAGCCACCAGCCTGGGGACCCAAAAATCGGGGGAAACCCCAAATTGGGGGGGGACCCAAAATTGGGGGGGTCCTGGGGGGCTCTGGAAGGTCTTTGCAGCATCCCAGGAGGAATTTTGGGAGTCCCAAGGGGGGGTTTGGGGAGTCATGAAGGGAATTTAGGGGGTCTCAGAGAGTTTTTGGGGGGTCCCAGGAGGAATTTTGGGGACCCTGATGGGAATTTTGGGGATCCCAGGGGGTGTTTTGAGGTCCTGGAGAGCTTTTTGGGGGGGTCTCAGGGAGTTTTTGGGGTCCCAGGAGGAATTTCAGGGGTCCTAAAGAGAAATTTGGAGGTCCCAGAAGGTGTTTTGGGGTGACAAATAGAATTTTGGGGGTTCAAGGGGTGTTTTGGGGTCCCGAAGGGAATTTTGGGGGTCCCAGTGGGGTTTTGGGGGTCCTGAAGGGAATTTTGGGCGTCCCAGGGGGGGTTTTGGAGTCCTGGGGAGAATTTTGGGTATCTCAAGAGGTTTTTGGGAGGAATTTTGGGGTCCCAAAGAGAATTTTGTGGGTCCTGGGGAGGGTTTGGGTCCTGAAGTAGAATTTTGGGGGTCCCAGGGGGTTTTGGGGGGTCCCAGGAGGAATTTCAGGGACCCTGATAGGAATTTTGGGGGTCCCAGCGGGGGTTTTGGAGTCCCAAAGGGAATTTTGGCCAACCCAGGGGGAGTTTTGGAGTCCTGGGGAGAATTTTGAGGGTCTCAGGGGGTTTTTGGGTGGAATTTTGGGGGTCCCGAGTGGAATTTTGTGGGTCCTGGGGGAAGTTTTGAGGTCCCGAAGGGAATTTTGGGAGTCATAGGGGGAGTTTTGAAGTCCTGGGGAAAATTTTGAGGGTCTTAGGGGGTTTTTGGGAGGAATTTTGAGGGTCCCGAGTAGAATTTTGGGGATCCTGGGGGGGAGGTTTGGGGTCCTGAAGTGAATTTTGGGGTCTCAGGAAGTTTTTGGGGGGTCCCAGAAAGAATTTTGGGGACCCCGATGGGAATTTGGGGCTCCCGGGGGGGTTTTTGGAGTCCGGAAGGGAATTTTGGGGGACCAGGGGGGGTTTTGGGGTCCCAATGGGAATTTTGGGAGTTCCAAGGGGGTGGGTTGGGGTCCGGAAGGGAATTTTAGGGGTCTCAGGGGGTTTTTGGGGGTACCTGGAGGAATTTCGGGGACCCTGATGGGAAATTTGGGAGTCCCAGGGGGGGTTTTGGGGTCCTGAAGGGAATTTTGGGCGTCCCAGGGGGAGTTTTGGAGTCCTGGGGAGAATTTTGGGGGTCTCAGGGGGTTTTCGGGAGGAATTTTGGGGGTCCCGAGTAGAATTTTGTGGGTCCTGGGGAGGGTTTGGGGTCCTGAAGGGAATTTTTCGGTCTCAGGGAGTTTTTGGGGGGGTCCCAGGAGGAATTTTGGGGACCGTGATGGGAATTTTGGGGGTCCCAGGGGGGTTTTTGGAGTCCCGAAGGGAATTTTGGGGGTCCCAGACGGGGTTTTGAGGGTCCCAAAGGGAATTTTTTGGTCTCTGGAGTTTTTGGGGTCCCAGGAAAAACTTCGGGGTCCTGAAGGGAATTTTGGGAGTCACAGGGGGCGTTTTGGAGTCCTGGGGAGAATTTTGGGGGTCTAAGGGCTTTTTTGGGAGGAATTTTGGGGGTCCCGGGTAGAATTTTGGGGGTCCTGGGGAGGTTTTATGGTCCTGAAGTGAATTTTGGGGTCTCTGGGAGTTTTTGGGGGGTCCCAAGAGGAATTTTGGGGACCCCGATGGGAATTTTGGGGATCTCAGGGGTGTTTTGGGGTCCCGAAGGGAATTTTGGGAGTCCCAGGGGGGGGGTTGGAGTCCTGGGGAGAATTTTGATGGTCTCAGGGTTTTTTTGGGAGGAATTTCGGGGGTCCTGAGTAGAATTTTGGGGGTTCTGGAGGTGGGTTTGGGGTCCTGAAGGAAACTTTGGGGGTCTCAAGGAGTTTTGGGGGGTCCCAGGAGGAATTTCGGGGACTCTGATGGGAATTTTTAGGGGTCCCAGGGGGGGTTTTGGAGTCCCAAAGGGAATTTTGTGCGTTCCAGGGGGGGTTTTGGAGTCCTGGGTGGAATTTTGAGGGTCCTGGGGGTATGTTTGGGGTTCTGAAGGGAATTTTGGGGTCTCACGAAGTTTTTGGGGGGTCCCAGGAGGAATTTCGGGGACCCTGATGGGAATTTTGGGGGTCTCAGGGGGTATTGGGGGGTCCCATGAGGACTTTCGGGGTCCTGAAGGGAATTTTGGGGTGTCAAGGAGTTTTGGGGGGTCCCAGGAGGAATTTCGGGGAGTCTGATGGGAATTTTGAGGGGTCCCAGGGGGGGTTTTGGAGTCCTGGGGAGAATTTTAGGGGTCTCAGGGTTTTTTTGGGAGGAATTTTGGGGGTCCCGAGTAGAATTTTGTGGGTCCTGGGGAGGGTTTGGGGTTCTGAAGGGAATTTTGGGGGTCTATGGAAGTATTTGGGGGGTCCCAGGAGGAATTTTGGGGTCCTGAAGGGAATTTTGGGGGTCCTAGGGGGGGTTTTGGGGTCCCAAAAGGAATTTTGGGCGTCCCAGGGGGTTTTTGGGGGTCCCAGGAAGAATTTCCGGGTCCTGAAGGGAATTCTGGGGCTCCCAGGGGGGTTTTGGGGTCCCAAATGGAATTTTAGGCATTCCAGGGAGAGGTTTGGAGTCCTGGGGAGAATTTTGAGGGTCTCCGGGGGTTTTTGGGGGGAATTTTGGAGGTCCCGAGTAGAATTTTTTGGGTCCTGGGGGAGGTTTTGGGGTCCTGAAAAGAATTTTGGGGGTCTCACGAAGTTTTTGGGGGTCCCAGAAATAATTTTGGTGACCCTGATAGGAATTTGGGGGGTCTCAGGGGGTTTTGGGGGGTCCCACGAGGAATTTTGGCGTCTTGAAGGGAATTTTGGGGTCTCAAAGAGTTTTGGGGGCTTCCCAGGAGGAATTTTGGGGACCCTGATGGGAATTTTGGGTGTCCCAGGGGGGTTTTCGGGGTCCTGAAGGGAATTTTGGTGGTCCCAGGGGGGTTATCTGGGTTCTGAAGGGAATTTTGTGGGTCCCAGGGGGGTGTTCTGGGTTCCGAATGGAATTTTGTGGGTCCCAGGGGGGTTTTTGGGGTCCCTAAGGGAATTTTGGGCGTTCCAGGGCCGTCCCGATGGTTTTGGGGTCGCGCTGGCTGCGGGGCTGCAGTACCGCCCTGTGTCCACAAGGCGGCAGCATTTGTCAAGTGAGTCCGCGACAAGATGGCGGTCCGTGGGGACCTTGATGGTGACAGGCGTCTTTTGCCGATGCCTGTCGGCTCCCGCCAAAAACCCGCACGCTCGCGGCGCTCCTGACCCCACAGCCCGTGTGCACGGCATCGTAACCACCGCGGAAAATCCCGTCGCGGGGCGCCGGCGGTGCGGGCAATTCAGGCAGTGTAAAAAACAGACACGGGTCCTCGAATTTCAACGTCCTCGTTTTCGCGCCCTCTCGAGAAGGTCAAGCGAGTCCGCGCCAAGCCCCTCCCAAGATGGCGGCCGCGGGCGGCGGGCTGCAGTGCCGCTCTCTGCCCACACGGCGGCAGCACTGTGCCGTCAGCAGCGAATGCCCCAAAGATCCGCGCGGGAAAGAACGGAACAAAAACCCTGCCTCGGACCCGATAGGAACCGAAAGAAAAAACCTTTCCTCTTAAACTGCATTTCAACAGAGTTTATTTTTACATTTTTCACATTTATATTCACATTCGGATTTATAATGTATATTGATATATAATTGTATTTTCATAATTCCTTACATTTATTCCATTTATTATATTTTATTATATTTTAGATTTTATACATATCTTAATAGATTGCTTACATATTTCTATAGTTAGATTTAGAGTTCTAAAAGGTTTATATTGATTAAAATAAAAACCTGACTCTATCCAAGTAAAAATCTTTTTAAAAAACCCTTTATTTAAACTCCATTTAAATTTATTTCTATTTTTCGCATTTATAGTCAAATTTACATTTTAAATGTAGATTGATGTATGGTGCTATTTATAGTCTATCTCTTCCTAATACTATTTTTATTTCTATTTTATATTTTTATATATATCTGTATACATTGAATATATATTTCCATATTTAGAACAATATCAAAATAAAATGTATATTCATATTTTTTCCATTAATGCCCTGCCTCTAACCAAATAAAAACAAAAACAAAAACAAAAAAATCTTTCTATAAACAATACTTGAATATATATTGAATACACCCTGCATTACAAATTGCAGGGGAAATGGATTCCCTCATGATTTGAACACAAGAAATAATGGAAAAGGAAGCTTTTTCCCACAATTTAAACCCCTTTTCTCTCCATAACCCCTCATTTTTCTGGGAGCGCTGTGGAAGGTCTGGGGGTTCTAAGGAGGGATTGACACAATAAAAGGGGAAAGTTGAAAGCTCTCCCGTGGAACCCCACATGCTGCCCGGCCTGCTCAGGTGCTGCCCCTTGGCAAGAGGGCTCTTCCCTTGGCATTTTCTCAAAGGGATGCTCGTGCCCGGGTGGGTCCGGCTGCTCCCCGATCCCTGCTGGATGTTCCAGCCATAGCTCCTGGAGGGACACTTGGGATACCCCTGTTAGCCCCTCTGGATTAGCAGCTCCCTGTGCAGGTGTGCCCAGGTAGCTGCACTGAAAGCAGCTGCTCACACGGGGAGCTGCTACACCTAGGAGTGGGGGATGAGGTGAAGAAAGGTCCTGTGGGGTGTTCCCTTCCCTACGCAGGCCTTTGCCAGACCCTTCAACAATGCGGTGCCAGATTTTCATTGCCAAGATAATTAACAGTCTTTCCCCTGGCCAAACAGGAATTGTGCTTCCAAAATTGCAAACAGTGAATGATTTCTTGCAGACACCAGCTGCCAACACCAGGAACTCTCACTGCCTTTGGAGAGCAGCACGCCTCCAGTGAACACACATCAACACACAGGGAGGGTGAGGTAGGTTTTACACGGAAAAAGGACAGAGGTCGGGTCACAAGGCCTGTGGCCCCAGGTGACTTGATACATCTTTTTGTTCTGAATGGCACAGGATTTCTCCAGCAGCAAAACTGCTGACAGCAAGAATTCTGCCTGTCCTGGAAGAGACAAGGACCTCCTCAAAATTGACATCAGGAAGTGAAGAGGGAGAGCCATGTTTCACACAGAATAGGGCCAGTGACAGAGTCCAAGAGCCAGAAGCCATGAAAAAAGGGTTGCCCCTTGGAAATCTGAATGGAGAAGGATGTGTTGTGGACCCAAGCTGCTTTCATGTCGATGAGGGGTTGCCTTGATGATCCCAAGCAAAAATCGAAAACTGACGTCAGGAACCGGGACTGGCGACCATGCATTCCTAGAGAAAATAGCTTGAATTCACGCAGACCACCATGCAGTCCTGGGTGGGCAGCTGAGTGCAGGAAATATGAACATAGAAAAATACAATCCAGGCCCAAACCGCACCCACCTCAAACTTGTGCTGCCCTGATACACCCAAGGGAGCCCTACAAACTGACATCAGGAACCTGGACTGCTGAGTTTTCTTTCCCAGGGAAAATGGAAAAAGGATGTGCCCAGGGGCCCCTGGCCCTGGGCAGGGGCCTCACTGCAAAAAATCCTTATATCGAAGGATGGACCCCACACCGAAGTTGTCCCCACCTCAAACTTGTGCGGCCCTGATAGACCCAAGGGAGCCCTACAAACTGACATCAGGAACCTGGACTGCTGAGTTTTCTTTCCCAGGGAAAATGGAAAAAGGATGTGCCCAGGGGCCCCTGGCCCTGACTGCAAAAAATCCATATATCGAAGGATGGACCCCACACCGAATTTGTCCCCACCTCAAACTTGTGCTGCCCTGATAGACCCAAGGGAGCCCTACAAACTGACATCAGGAACCTGGACTGCTGAGTTTTCTTTCCCAGGGAAAATGGAAAAAGGATGTGCCCAGGGGCCCCTGGCCCTGGGCAGGGGCCTCACTGCAAAAAATCCTTATATCGAAGGATGGACCCCACACCGAAGATGTCCCCATCTCAAACTTGTGCGGCCCTGATAGACCCAAGGGAGCCCTACAAACTGACATCAGGAACCTGGACTGGTGAGTTTTCTTTCCAAGGGAAAATGGAAAAAGGATGTGCCCATGGGCCCCTTGCCCTGACAGCAAAGAATCCTTATATCGAAGGATGGACCACACACCGAAGTTGTCCCCACCTCAAACTTGTGCTGCCCTGATAGACCCAAGGGAGCCCTACAAACTGACATCAGGAACCTGGACTGCTGAGTTTTCTTTCCCAGGGAAAACGGAAAAAGGATGTGCCCAGGGGCCCCTGGCCCTGGCTTGGGGCCTCACTACAAAAATCCTTATATTGAAGGATGGAGCCCAGACCGAAGATGTCCCCACCTCAAACTTGTGCTGCCCTGATAGACCCAAGGGAGCCCTACAAACTGACATCAGAAACCTGGACTGCGGAGTTTTCTTTCCCAGGGAAAATGGCCAGATGGTGTGCCCAGGGGCCCCTGGCCATGAGCTGGGCCAGCACTGCAAAAAGTCCTTATATCGAAAGATGGACCCCACACCGAAGTTGTCCCCACCTCAAACTTGTGCTGCCCTGATAGACCCAAGGGAGCCCTACAAACTGACATCAGGAACCTGGACTGCTGAGTTTTCTTTCCCAGGGAAAATGTCCAAAGGATGTGCCCAGGGGCTTGTGGCCCTGGGCTGGGCCCTGACTGCAAAGAATCCTTATATCAAAGGATGGAGCCCAGACCGAAGTTGTTCCCACCTCAATCTTGTGCTGCCCTGATAGACCCAAGGGAGCCCTGCAAACTGACATCAGGAACCTGGACTGCTGAGTTTTCTTTCCCAGGGAAAATGGCCAAAGGATGTGCCCAGGGGCCCCTAGCCCTGACTGCAAAAAATCCTTATATCGAAAATGGACCCCACACCGAAGTTATCCCCACCTCAAACTTGTGCTGCCCTGATAGACCCAAGGGAGCCCTACAAACTGACATCAGGAACCTGGACTGCTGACTTTTCTTTTTACAGGGAAAAGAGACAAAGCTTTTGCCCAGGGGCCCCTGGCCCTGGGCCGGGCCAGCACTGCAAGAAATCCTTATATCGAAGGATGGAGCCCAGACCGAAGTTGTCCCCACCTCAAACTTGTGCTGCCCTGATAGACCCAAGGGAGCCCTACAAACTGACATCAGGAACCTTGACTGCTGAGTTTTCTTTCCCAAGGAAAATGGAAAAAGTATGTGCTCAGGGGCCCCTGGCCCTGGGCTGGGGCCTCACTGCAAAAAATCCTTATATCGAAGGATGGACCCCACACCGAAGTTGTCCCCACCTCAAACTTGTGCTGCCCTGATAGACCCAAGGGAGCCCTACAAACTGACATCAGGAACCTGGACTGCTGAGTTTTCTTTCCCAGGGAAAATGGGAAAAGGATGTGCCCAGGAGCCCCTGGCCCTGGGCAGGGACCTCACTGCAAAGAATCCTTATATCGAAGGATGGACCCCACACCGAAGTGTCCCCACCTCAAACTTGTGCTGCCCTGATAGACCCAAGGGAGCCCTACAAACTGACATCAGGAACCTGGACTGCTGAGTTTTCTTTCCCAGGGAAAATGGAAAAAGGATGTGCCCAGGGGCCCCTAGCCCTGACTGCAAAAAAATCCTTATATCGAAAGATGGACCCCACACCGAAGTTGTCCCCACCTCAAACTTGTGCTGCCCTGATAGACCCAAGGGAGCCCTACAAACTGACATCAGGAACCTGGACTGCTGAGTTTTCTTTCCCAGGGAAAATGTCCAAAGGATGTGCCCAGGGGCTTGTGGCCCTGGGCTGGGCCCTGACTGCAAAAAATCCTTAAATCGAAGGATGGAGCCCTGACCAAAGTTGTCCCCACCTCAAACTTGTGCTGCCCTGATAGACCCAAGGGAGCCCTACAAACTGACATCAGGAACCTGGACTGCTGAGTTTTCTTTCCCAGGGAAAATGGCCGAAGGATGTGCCAAGGGGCCCCTCGCCCTGACTGCAAAAAATCCTTATATCGAAGGATGGACCCCACACCGAAGTTGTCCCCACCTCAAACTTGTGCTGCCCTGATAGACACAAGGGAGCCCTACAAACTGACATCAGGAACCTGGACTGCTGAGTTTTCTTTCCCAGGGAAAATGGAAAAAGGATGTGCCCAGGAGCCCCTGGCCCTGGGCAGGGACCTCACTGCAAAGAATCCTTATATCGAAGGATGGACCCCACACCGAAGTGTCCCCACCTCAAACTTGTGCTGCCCTGATAGACCCAAGGGAGCCCTACAAACTGACATCAGGAACCTGGACTGCTGAGTTTTCTTTCCCAGGGAAAATGGCCAAAGGATGTGCCCA
The DNA here is from genome assembly GCF_050655825.1 of Lonchura striata. Classification (NCBI taxonomy): domain Eukaryota; kingdom Metazoa; phylum Chordata; class Aves; order Passeriformes; family Estrildidae; genus Lonchura; species Lonchura striata. The sequence continues at coordinate 9,946,208 of NC_140733.1, read as the reverse complement.
GGGGCCCCTAGCCCTGACTGCAAAAAAATCCTTATATCGAAAGATGGACCCCACACCGAAGTTGTCCCCACCTCAAACTTGTGCTGCCCTGATAGACCCAAGGGAGCCCTACAAACTGACATCAGGAACCTGGACTGCTGAGTTTTCTTTCCCAGGGAAAATGGCTGCAGGTCCTGAAGGGAACAAAAAGGGCTCCCGGCCTTTGCCTCTGTTCTCTAACATTCCCCAAAAGGCATCGCAGTCCCGGAAGAGGTGTTTGTCATGCAGCCTGCCAAAATAAAGTCTTGTAAAATTCTAGCTCTGCCTTTTTTTTAACGTGTTCTTACTTCCTATTTATGTAATCGCAGAAAGCAAGGAAAGAATAAATGTGTCTCGTTCCCACTATTGCTCTGTGCAGGCATTTTTAAAGCCTGCTGTAGTTCTATCCTCTTTTTCCACTCCAAGCTTCACTTTTCCCCCCTTTTTCAATGTCTGCTGCTTTGGGTTTCCCAGGCAGGGCTGGGTTCCTCGGCAGGGGTCTTAGGAGTTGGTGCAGATTCCGCTTTTTCCGAAGGTGTATCAAAGTGTGCCGGCAAAAGGATTGTTTTCTCCAGGAAAAAGCTTTCTCTCAATGACCATCAATGCATGTATGTGTTTTAATCTTGTAACCAGGTGGATTAAGAAAAGCCGACACCTGTAGCAGAGTTTTGTTGGATCTGTGTCTGTGAGAAGTGGGCTGTGTGCTGGAGAGGGAGAGACCAAGAGATGCTGTTGGAGAGTGGCAACAGCGGCAGGTGTGAGCTGCTAACTTGATGAGGGCTCAGAGCAGACACAGGTGTGAGCTGTTAAGATGATGAGGAAGAGGGGCGGATCCCTCTGGGGGGAGGTTATTTAAGGGCGAGGCTTTGCCTCATCCTGCTTTTGCATGGAGCTGCTGGAGAAGAGGAGTTTATGGGGGCCTCCCAGGGCTGTCTCATGGAAGGACGGTGAGTATTTTGAACATGGTTTGGGGGATCACCTGGGCACATCCTTTGGCCATTTTCCCTGGGAAAGAAAACTCAGCAGTCCAGGTTCCTAATGTCAGTTTGTAGACCTCCCTTCAGTCTATCAGGGCAGCACAAGTTTGAGTTGAGGACAACTTCGGTCTGAGCTCCATCCTTCCATATAAGGATTTTTAGCAGTCAGGGCCAGGGGCCCCTGGGCACATCCTTTGGCCATTTTCCCTGGGAAAGAAAACTCAGCAGTCCAGGTTCCTGATGTCAGTTTGTAGGGCTCCCTTGGGTCTATCAGGGCAGCACAAGTTTGAGTAGGGGACAACTTCGGTGTGGGGTCCATCCTTCGATATAAGGATTCTTTGCAGTCAGGGCCAGGGGCCCACGGCCAGGGACCCCTGGGCACATCCTTTTTCCATTTTTCCTGGGAAAGAAAACTCAGCAGTCCAGGTTCCTGATGTCAGTTTGTAGGGCTCCCTTGGGTCTATCAGGGCAGCACAAGTTTGAGGTGGGGACAACTTTGGTGTGGGGTCCATCCTTCGATATAAGGATTTTTTGCAGTCAGGGCCAGGGGCCCCTGGGCACATCCTTTTTCCATTTTCCCTGGGAAAGAAAACTCAGCAGTCCAGGTTCCTGATGTCAGTTTGTAGGGCTCCCTTGGGTCTATCAGGGCAGCACAAGTTTGAGGTGGGGACAACTTCGGTGTGGGGTCCATCCTTCAATATAAGGATTTTTTGCAGTGAGGCCCCAGCCCAGGGCCAGGGGCCCCTGGGCACATCCTTTTTCCATTTTCCCTGGGAAAGAAAACTCAGCAGTCCAGGTTCCTGATGTCAGTTTGTAGGGCTCCCTTGGGTGTATCAGGGCAGCACAAGTTTGAGGTGGGGACAACTTTGGTGTGGGCTCCATCCTTCGATATAAGGATTCTTTGCAGTCAGGGCCAGGGGCCCCTGGGCAAATCCTTTTTCCATTTTCCCTGGGAAAGAAAACTCAGCAGTCCAGGTTCCTGATGTCAGTTTGTAGGGCTCCCTTGGGTCTATCAGGGCAGCACAATTTTTGGTGGGGACAACTTTGGTCTGGGCTCCATCCTTCGATATAGGGATTCTTTGCAGTCAGGGCCAGGGACCCCTGGGCACATCCTTTTTCCATTTTTCCTGGGAAAGAAAACTCAGCAGTCCAGGTTCCTGATGTCAGTTTGTAGGGCTCCCTTGGGTCTATCAGGGCAGCACAAGTTTGAGGTGGGGACAACTTCGGTGTGGGGTCCATCCTTCGATATAAGGATTTTTTGCAGTCAGGGACAGGGGCCCAGGGCCAGGGGCTCCTGGGCACAACCTTTTTCCATTTCCCCTGGGAAAGAAAACTCAGCAGTCCAGGTTCCTGATGTCAGTTTGTAGGGCTCCCTTGGGTCTATCAGGGCAGCACAAGTTTGAGGTGGCGACAACTTCAGTGTGGGCTCCATCCTTCGATATAAGGATGTTTTGCAGTCAGGGCCAGGGGCCCCTGGGCACATCCTTTTTCCATTTTCCCTGGGAAAGAAAACTCAGCAGTCCAGGTTCCTGATGTCAGTTTGTAGGGCTCCCTTGGGTCTATCAGGGCAGCACAAGTTTGAGGTGGGGACAACTTCGGTGTGGGGTCCATCCTTCGATATAAGGATTTTTTGCAGTCAGGGCCAGGGGCCCCTGGGCACATCCTTTTTCCATTTTCCCTGGGAAAGAAAACTCAGCAGTCCAGGTTCCTGATGTCAGTTTGTAGGGCTCCCTTGGGTCTATCAGGGCAGCACAAGTTTGAGGTGGGGACAACTTCGGTGTAGGGTCCATCCTTCGATATAAGGATTTTTTGCAGTCAGGCCCCAGCCCAGGTCCAGGGGCCCCTGGGCACATCCTTTTTCCATTTTCCCTGGGAAAGAAAACTCAGCAGTCCAGGTTCCTGATGTCAGTTTGTAGGGCTCCCTTGGGTCTATCAGGGCAGCACAAGTTTGAGGTGGGGACAACTTTGGTGTGGGGTCCATCCTTCGATATAAGGATTTTTTGCAGTCAGGGCCAGGGGCCCCTGGGTACATCCTTTTTCCATTTTCCCTGGGAAAGAAAACTCAGCAGTCCAGGTTCCTGATGTCAGTTTGTAGGGCTCCCTTGGGTCTATCAGGGCAGAACAAGTTTGAGGTGGGGACAACTTCGGTGTGGGGTCCATCCTTCAATATAAGGATTTTTTGCAGTCAGGGACAGGGGCCCAGGGACAGGGTCTCCTGGGCACATCCTTTTTCCATTTCCCCTGGGATAGAAAACTCAGCAGTCCAGGTTCCTGATGTCAGTTTGTAGGGCTCCCTTGGGTCTATCAGGGCAGCACAAGTTTGAGGTGGGGACAACTTCGGTGTGGGGTCCATCCTTCGATATAAGGATTTTTTGCAGTCAGGGCCAGGGACCCCTGGGCACATCCTTTTTCCATTTTTCCTCGGAAAGAAAACTCAGCAGTCCAGGTTCCTGATGTCAGTTTGTAGGGCTCCCTTGGGTCTATCAGGGCAGCACAAGTTTGAGGTGGGGACAACTTCGGTGTGGGGTCCATCCTTCGATATAAGGATTTTTTGCAGTCAGGGCCAAAGGCCCCTGGGCACATTTTTTTTCCATTTTCCCTGGGAAAGAAAACTCAGCAGTCCAGGTTCCTGATGTCAGTTTGTAGGGCTCCCTTGGGTCTATCAGGGCAGCACAAGTTTGAGGTGGGGACAACTTTGGTGTGGGCTCCATCATTCGATATATTGATTTTGTGCACTCAGGGCCAGGGGCCCCCAGGAACATCCTTTGGCCATTTTCCCTGGGAAAGAAAACTCCGCTGTCCAGGTTGCTGATGTCAGTTTGTAGGGCTGCTTTGGGTGTATCAGGGCCGCACAATTTTGACATGGGGACAACTTCGGTGTGGGGTCCATCCTTCGATATAAGGATTTTTTGCAGTCAGGGCCAAGGGCCACTGGGCACATCCTTTTTCTATTTTCCCTGGGAAAGAAAACTCAGCAGTCCAGGTTCCTGATGTCAGTTTGTAGGGCTCCCTTGGGTCTATCAGGGCAGCACAAGTTTGAGGTGGGGACAACTTCGGTGTGGGGTCCATCCTTCAATATAAGGATTTTTTGCAGTCAGGGACAGGGGCCCAGGGCCAGGGGCTCCTGGGCACACCCTTTTTCCATTTCCCCTGGGAAAGAAAACTCAGCAGTCCAGGTTCCTGATGTCAGTTTGTAGGGCTCCCTTGGGTGTATCAGGGCAGCACAAGTTTGAGGTGGCGACAACTTCAGTGTGGGCTCCATCCTTCGATATAAGGATTTTTTGCAGTCAGGGCCAGGGGCCCCTGGGCACATCCTTTTTCCATTTTCCCTGGGAAAGAAAACTCAGCAGTCCAGGTTCCTGATGTCAGTTTGTAGGGCTCCCTTGGGTCTATCAGGGCAGCACAAGTTTGAGGTGGGGACAACTTCGGTGTGGGGTCCATCCTTCGATATAAGGATTTTTTGCAGTCAGGGCCAGGGGCCCCTGGGCACATCCTTTTTCCATTTTCCCTGGGAAAGAAAACTCAGCAGTCCAGGTTCCTGATGTCAGTTTGTAGGGCTCCCTTGGGTCTATCAGGGCAGCACAAGTTTGAGGTGGGGACAACTTCGGTGTAGGGTCCATCCTTCGATATAAGGATTTTTTGCAGTCAGGCCCCAGCCCAGGTCCAGGGGCCCCTGGGCACATCCTTTTTCCATTTTCCCTGGGAAAGAAAACTCAGCAGTCCAGGTTCCTGATGTCAGTTTGTAGGGCTCCCTTGGGTCTATCAGGGCAGCACAAGTTTGAGGTGGGGACAACTTTGGTGTGGGGTCCATCCTTCGATATAAGGATTTTTTGCAGTCAGGGCCAGGGGCCCCTGGGTACATCCTTTTTCCATTTTCCCTGGGAAAGAAAACTCAGCAGTCCAGGTTCCTGATGTCAGTTTGTAGGGCTCCCTTGGGTCTATCAGGGCAGAACAAGTTTGAGGTGGGGACAACTTCGGTGTGGGGTCCATCCTTCAATATAAGGATTTTTTGCAGTCAGGGACAGGGGCCCAGGGACAGGGTCTCCTGGGCACATCCTTTTTCCATTTCCCCTGGGATAGAAAACTCAGCAGTCCAGGTTCCTGATGTCAGTTTGTAGGGCTCCCTTGGGTCTATCAGGGCAGCACAAGTTTGAGGTGGGGACAACTTCGGTGTGGGGTCCATCCTTCGATATAAGGATTTTTTGCAGTCAGGGCCAGGGACCCCTGGGCACATCCTTTTTCCATTTTTCCTCGGAAAGAAAACTCAGCAGTCCAGGTTCCTGATGTCAGTTTGTAGGGCTCCCTTGGGTCTATCAGGGCAGCACAAGTTTGAGGTGGGGACAACTTCGGTGTGGGGTCCATCCTTCGATATAAGGATTTTTTGCAGTCAGGGCCAAAGGCCCCTGGGCACATTTTTTTTCCATTTTCCCTGGGAAAGAAAACTCAGCAGTCCAGGTTCCTGATGTCAGTTTGTAGGGCTCCCTTGGGTCTATCAGGGCAGCACAAGTTTGAGGTGGGGACAACTTTGGTGTGAGCTCCATCATTCGATATATTGATTTTGTGCACTCAGGGCCAGGGGCCCCCAGGAACATCCTTTGGCCATTTTCCCTGGGAAAGAAAACTCCGCTGTCCAGGTTGCTGATGTCAGTTTGTAGGGCTGCTTTGGGTGTATCAGGGCCGCACAATTTTGACGTGGGGACAACTTCGGTGTGGGGTCCATCCTTCGATATAAGGATTTTTTGCAGTCAGGGCGAAGGGCCCCTGGGCACATCCTTTTTCTATTTTCCCTGGGAAAGAAAACTCAGCAGTCCAGGTTCCTGATGTCAGTTTGTAGGGCTCCCTTGGGTCTATCAGGGCAGCACAAGTTTGAGGTGGGGACAACTTCGGTGTGGGGTCCATCCTTCAATATAAGGATTTTTTGCAGTCAGGGCCAGGGGCCCACGGCCAGGGGCTCCTGGGCACACCCTTTTTCCATTTCCCCTGGGAAAGGAAACTCAGCAGTCCAGGTTCCTGATGTCAGTTTGTAGGGCTCCCTTGGGTCTATCAGGGCAGCACAAGTTTGAGGTGGCGACAACTTCAGTGTGGGCTCCATCCTTCGATATAAGGATTTTTTGCAGTCAGGGCCAGGGGCCCCTGGGCACATCCTTTTTCCATTTTCCCTGGGAAAGAAAACTCAGCAGTCCAGGTTCCTGATGTCAGCTTGTAGGGCTCCCTTGGGTCTATCAGGGCAGCACAAGTTTGAGGTGGGGACAACTTCGGTGTAGGGTCCATCCTTCGATATAAGGATTTTTTGCAGTCAGGTCCCAGCCCAGGTCCAGGGGCCCCTGGGCACATCCTTTTTCCATTTTCCCTGGGAAAGAAAACTCAGCAGTCCAGGTTCCTGATGTCAGTTTGTAGGGCTCCCTTGGGTCTATCAGGGCAGCACAAGTTTGAGGTGGGGACAACTTCGGTGTGGGCTCCATCCTTCGATATAAGGATTTTTTGCAGTCAGGGCCAGGGGCCCCTGGGCACATCCTTTTTCCATTTTCCCTGGGAAAGAAAACTCAGCAGTCCAGGTTCCTGATGTCAGTTTGTAGGGCTCCCTTGGGTCTATCAGGGCAGCACAAGTTTGAGGTGGGGACAACTTCGGTGTGGGGTCCATCCTTCAATATAAGGATTTTTTGCAGTCAGGGACAGGGGTCCAGGGACAGGGTCTCCTGGGCACATCCTTTTTCCATTTCCCCTGGGATAGAAAACTCAGCAGTCCAGGTTCCTGATGTCAGTTTGTAGGGGTCCCTTGGGTCTATCAGGGCAGCACAAGTTTGAGGTGGCGACAAATTCAGTGTGGGGTCCATCCTTCGATATAAGGATTTTTTGCAGTCAGGGCCAGGGGCCCCTGGGCACATCCATTTTCCATTTTCAATGGGAAAGAAAACTCAGCAGTCCAGGTACCTGATGTCAGTTTGTAGGGTTCCCTTGGGTCTATCAGGGCAGCACAAGTTTGAGGTGGGGACAACTTCGTTGTGGGGTCCATCCTTCGATATAAGGATTTTTGCAGTCAGGGCCAGGGGCCCCTGGGCACCTCCTTTTTCCATTTTCCCTGGGAAAGAAAACTCAGCAGTCCAGGTTCCTGATGTCAGCTTGTAGGGCTCCCTTGGGTGTATCAGGGCAGCACAAGTTTGAGGTGGGGACAACTTCGGTGTAGGGTCCATCCTTCGATATAAGGATTCTTTGCAGTGAGGCCCCAGCCCAGGTCCCGGGGCCACTGGCACATCCTTTTTCCATTTTCCCTGGGAAAGAAAACTCAGCAGTCCAGGTTCCTGATGTCAGTTTGTAGGGCTCCCTTGGGTCTATCAGGGCAGCACAAGTTTGAGGTGGGGACAACTTCGGTGTGGGGTCCATCCTTCGATATAAGGATTTTTTGCAGTCAGGGACAGGGGCCCCTGGGCACATCCTTTTTCCATTTTCCCTGGGAAAGAAAACTCAGCAGTCCAGGTTCCTGATGTCAGCTTGTAGGGCTCCCTTGGGTCTATCAGGGCAGCACAAGTTTGAGGTGGGGACAATTTCGGTGTGGGGTCCATCCTTCAATATAAGGATTTTTTGCAGTGAGGACCTACCCAGGGCCAGGGGCCTTTGGGCACATCCTTTTTCCGTTTTCCCTGGGAAAGAAAACTCAGCAGTCCAGGTTCCTGATGTCAGTTTGTAGGGCTCCCTTGGGTCTATCAGGGCAGCACAAGTTTGAGGTGGGGACAACTTCGGTGTGGGGTCCATCCTTCGATATAAGGATTTTTTGCAGTCAGGGCCAGGGGCCCCTGGGCACATCCTTTTTCCATTTTCCCTGGGAAAGAAAACTCAGCAGTCCAGGTTCCTGATGTCAGTTTGTAGGGCTCCCTTGGGTCTATCAGGGTAGCAGAAGCTTGAGGTGGGGACAAATTCGGTGTGGGCTCCATCCTTCGATATAAGGATTTTTTGTAGTGAGGGCCCTGTCCAGGGCCAGGGGCCCCTGGGCACCTCCTTTTTCCATTTTCCCTGGGAAAGAAAACTCAGCAGTCCAGGTTCCTGATGTCAGTTTGTAGGGCTCCCTTGAGTCTATCAGGGCCGCACAAGTTTGACATGGCGACAACTTCGGTGTGGGGTCCATCCTTCGATATAAGGATTTTTTGCAGTGAGGCCCCTGCCCAGGGCCAGGGGCCCCTGGGCACATCCTTTTTCCATTTTCCCTGGGAAAGAAAACTCAGCAGTCCAGGTTCCTGATGTCAGTTTGTAGGGCTCCCTTGGGTGTATCAGGGCAGCACAAGTTTGAGGTGGGGACAACTTCGGTGTGGGGTCCATCCTTCAATATAAGGATTTTTTGCAGTCAGGGACAGGGGCCCAGGGCCAGGGGCTCCTGGGCACATCCTTTTTCCATTTTTCCTGGGAAAGAAAACTCAGCAGTCCAGGTTCCTGATGTCAGTTTGTAGGGCTCCCTTGGGTCTATCAGGGCAGCACAATTTTTGGTGGGGACAACTTTGGTCTGGGCTCCATCCTTCGATATAGGGATTCTTTGCAGTCAGGGCCAGGGACCCCTGGGCACATCCTTTTTCCATTTTTCCTGGGAAAGAAAACTCAGCAGTCCAGGTTCCTGATGTCAGTTTGTAGGGCTCCCTTGGGTCTATCAGGGCAGCACAAGTTTGAGGTGGGGACAACTTCGGTGTGGGGTCCATCCTTCAATATAAGGATTTTTTGCAGTCAGGGACAGGGGCCCAGGGCCAGGGGCTGCTGGGCACAACCTTTTTCCATTTCCCCTGGGAAAGAAAACTCAGCAGTCCAGGTTCCTGATGTCAGTTTGTAGGGCTCCCTTGGGTCTATCAGGGCAGCACAAGTTTGAGGTGGCGACAACTTCAGTGTGGGGTCCATCCTTCGATATAAGGATTTTTTGCAGTCAGGGCCAGGGGCCCCTGGGCACATCCTTTTTCCATTTTCCCTGGGAAAGAAAACTCAGCAGTCCAGGTTCCTGATGTCAGTTTGTAGGGCTCCCTTGGGTCTATCAGGGCAGCACAAGTTTGAGGTGGGGACAACTTCGGTGTGGGGTCCATCCTTCGATATAAGGATTTTTTGCAGTCAGGGCCAGGGGCCCCTGGGCACATCCTTTTTCCATTTTCCCTGGGAAAGAAAACTCAGCAGTCCAGGTTCCTGATGTCAGTTTGTAGGGCTCCCTTGGGTCTATCAGGGCAGCACAAGTTTGAGGTGGGGACAACTTCGGTGTAGGGTCCATCCTTCGATATAAGGATTTTTTGCAGTCAGGCCCCAGCCCAGGTCCAGGGGCCCCTGGGCACATCCTTTTTCCATTTTCCCTGGGAAAGAAAACTCAGCAGTCCAGGTTCCTGATGTCAGTTTGTAGGGCTCCCTTGGGTCTATCAGGGCAGCACAAGTTTGAGGTGGGGACAACTTCGGTGTGGGGTCCATCCTTCGATATAAGGATTTTTTGCTGTCAGGGCCAGGGGCCCCTGGGCACATCCTTTTTCCATTTTCCCTGGGAAAGAAAACTCAGCAGTCCAGGTTCCTGATGTCAGTTTGTAGGGCTCCCTTGGGTCTATCAGGGCAGAACAAGTTTGAGGTGGGGACAACTTCGGTGTGGGGTCCATCCTTCAATATAAGGATTTTTTGCAGTCAGGGACAGGGGCCCAGGGACAGGGTCTCCTGGGCACATCCTTTTTCCATTTCCCCTGGGATAGAAAACTCAGCAGTCCAGGTTCCTGATGTCAGTTTGTAGGGCTCCCTTGGGTCTATCAGGGCAGCACAAGTTTGAGGTGGGGACAACTTCGGTGTGGGGTCCATCCTTCGATATAAGGATTTTTTGCAGTCAGGGCCAAAGGCCCCTGGGCACATTTTTTTTCCATTTTCCCTGGGAAAGAAAACTCAGCAGTCCAGGTTCCTGATGTCAGTTTGTAGGGCTCCCTTGGGTCTATCAGTGCAGCACAAATTTGAGGTGGGGACAACTTTGGTGTGGGCTCCATCATTCGATATATTGATTTTGTGCACTCAGGGCCAGGGGCCCCCAGGAACATCCTTTGGCCATTTTCCCTGGGAAAGAAAACTGGGCTGTCCAGGTTGCTGATGTCAGTTTGTAGGGCTGCTTTGGGTGTATCAGGGCCGCACAATTTTGACGTGGGGACAACTTCGATGTGGGGTCCATCCTTCGATATAAGGATTTTTTGCAGTCAGGGCCAAGGGCCCCTGGGCACATCCTTTTTCTATTTTCCCTGGGAAAGAAAACTCAGCAGTCCAGGTTCCTGATGTCAGTTTGTAGGGCTCCCTTGGGTCTATCAGGGCAGCACAAGTTTGAGGTGGGGACAACTTCGGTGTGGGGTCCATCCTTCAATATAAGGATTTTTTGCAGTCAGGGACAGGGGTCCAGGAACAGGGTCTCCTGGGCACAACCTTTTTCCATTTCCCCTGGGAAAGAAAACTCAGCAGTCCAGGTTCCTGATGTCAGTTTGTAGGGCTCCCTTGGGTCTATCAGGGCAGCACAAGTTTGAGGTGGCGACAACTTTGGTGTGGGCTCCATCCTTCGATATAAGGATTTTTTGCAGTCAGGGCCAGGGGCCCCTGGGCACATCCTTTTTCCATTTTCCCTGGGAAAGAAAACTCAGCAGTCCAGGTTCCTGATGTCAGCTTGTAGGGCTCCCTTGGGTCTATCAGGGCAGCACAAGTTTGAGGTGGGGACAACTTCGGTGTAGGGTCCATCCTTCGATATAAGGATTTTTTGCAGTCAGGTCCCAGCCCAGGTCCAGGGGCCCCTGGGCACATCCTTTTTCCATTTTCCCTGGGAAAGAAAACTCAGCAGTCCAGGTTCCTGATGTCAGTTTGTAGGGCTCCCTTGGGTCTATCAGGGCAGCACAAGTTTGAGGTGGGGACAACTTTGGTGTGGGGTCAATCCTTCGATATAAGGATTTTTTGCAGTCAGGGCCAGGGGCCCCTGGGCACATCCTTTTTCCATTTTCCCTGGGAAAGAAAACTCAGCAGTCCAGGTTCCTGATGTCAGTTTGTAGGGCTCCCTTGGGTCTATCAGGGCAGCACAAGTTTGAGGTGGGGACAACTTCGGTGTGGGGTCCATCCTTCAATATAAGGATTTTTTGCAGTCAGGGACAGGGGTCCAGGGACAGGGTCTCCTGGGCACATCCTTTTTCCATTTCCCCTGGGATAGAAAACTCAGCAGTCCAGGTTCCTGATGTCAGTTTGTAGGGGTCCCTTGGGTCTATCAGGGCAGCACAAGTTTGAGGTGGCGACAAATTCAGTGTGGGGTCCATCCTTCGATATAAGGATTTTTTGCAGTCAGGGCCAGGGGCCCCTGGGCACATCCTTTTTCCATTTTCCCTGGGAAAGAAAACTCAGCAGTCCAGGTTCCTGATGTCAGCTTGTAGGGCTCCCTTGGGTCTATCAGGGCAGCACAAGTTTGAGGTGGGGACAATTTCGGTGTGGGGTCCATCCTTCAATATAAGGATTTTTGTAGTGAGGACCTACCCAGGGCCAGGGGCCTTTGGGCACATCCTTTTTCCGTTTTCCCTGGGAAAGAAAACTCAGCAGTCCAGGTTCCTGATGTCAGTTTGTAGGGCTCCCTTGGGTCTATCAGGGCAGCACAAGTTTGAGGTGGGGACAACTTCGGTGTGGGGTCCATCCTTCGATATAAGGATTTTTTGCAGTCAGGGCCAGGGGCCCCTGGGCACATCCTTTTTCCATTTTCCCTGGGAAAGAAAACTCAGCAGTCCAGGTTCCTGATGTCAGTTTGTAGGGCTCCCTTGGGTCTATCAGGGTAGCAGAAGCTTGAGGTGGGGACAAATTCGGTGTGGGCTCCATCCTTCGATATAAGGATTTTTTGTAGTGAGGGCCCTGTCCAGGGCCAGGGGCCCCTGGGCACCTCCTTTTTCCATTTTCCCTGGGAAAGAAAACTCAGCAGTCCAGGTTCCTGATGTCAGTTTGTAGGGCTCCCTTGAGTCTATCAGGGCCGCACAAGTTTGACATGGCGACAACTTCGGTGTGGGGTCCATCCTTCGATATAAGGATTTTTTGCAGTGAGGCCCCTGCCCAGGGCCAGGGGCCCCTGGGCACATCCTTTTTCCATTTTCCCTGGGAAAGAAAACTCAGCAGTCCAGGTTCCTGATGTCAGTTTGTAGGGCTCCCTTGGGTCTATCAGGGCAGCACAAGTTTGAGGTGGGGACAACTTCGGTGTGGGGTCCATCCTTCAATATAAGGATTTTTTGCAGTCAGGGACAGGGGCCCAGGGCCAGGGGCTCCTGGGCACAACCTTTTTCCATTTCCCCTGGGAAAGAAAACTCAGCAGTCCAGGTTCCTGATGTCAGTTTGTAGGGCTCCCTTGGGTCTATCAGGGCAGCACAAGTTTGAGGTGGCGACAACTTCAGTGTGGGCTCCATCCTTCGATATAAGGATTTTTTGCAGTCAGGGCCAGGGGCCCCTGGGCACATCCTTTTTCCATTTTCCCTGGGAAAGAAAACTCAGCAGTCCAGGTTCCTGATGTCAGTTTGTAGGGCTCCCTTGGGTCTATCAGGGCAGCACAAGTTTGAGGTGGGGACAACTTCGGTGTGGGGTCCATCCTTCGATATAAGGATTTTTTGCAGTCAGGGCCAGGGGCCCCTGGGCACATCCTTTTTCCATTTTCCCTGGGAAAGAAAACTCAGCAGTCCAGGTTCCTGATGTCAGTTTGTAGGGCTCCCTTGGGTGTATCAGGGCAGCACAAGTTTGAGGTGGGGACAACTTCGGTGTGGGGTCCATCCTTCGATATAAGGATTTTTTGCAGTCAGGGCCAGGGACCCCTGGGCACATCCTTTTTCCATTTTTCCTGGGAAAGAAAACTCAGCAGTCCAGGTTCCTGATGTCAGTTTGTAGGGCTCCCTTGGGTCTATCAGGGCAGCACAAGTTTGAGGTGGGGACAACTTTGGTGTGGGCTCCATCATTCGATATATTGATTTTGTGCACTCAGGGCCAGGGGCCCCCAGGAACATCCTTTGGCCATTTTCCCTGGGAAAGAAAACTCCGCTGTCCAGGTTGCTGATGTCAGTTTGTAGGGCTGCTTTGGGTGTATCAGGGCCGCACAATTTTGACGTGGGGACAACTTCGATGTGGGGTCCATCCTTCGATATAAGGATTTTTTGCAGTCAGGGCCAAGGGCCCCTGGGCACATCCTTTTTCCATTTTCCCTGGGAAAGAAAACTCAGCAGTCCAGGTTCCTGATGTCAGTTTGTAGGGCTCCCTTGGGTCTATCAGGGCAGCACAAGTTTGAGGTGGGGACAACTTCGGTGTGGGGTCCATCCTTCAATATAAGGATTTTTTGCAGTCAGGGACAGGGGCCCAGGGCCAGGGGCTCCTGGGCACAACCTTTTTCCATTTCCCCTGGGAAAGAAAACTCAGCAGTCCAGGTTCCTGATGTCAGTTTGTAGGGCTCCCTTGGGTCTATCAGGGCAGCACAAGTTTGAGGTGGCGACAACTTCAGTGTGGGCTCCATCCTTCGATATAAGAATTTTTTGCAGTCAGGGCCAGGGGCCCCTGGGCACATCCTTTTTCCATTTTCCCTGGGAAAGAAAACTCAGCAGTCCAGGTTCCTGATGTCAGCTTGTAGGGCTCCCTTGGGTCTATCAGGGCAGCACAAGTTTGAGGTGGGGACAATTTCGGTGTAGGGTCCATCCTTCGATATAAGGATTTTTTGCAGTCGGGTCCCAGCCCAGGTCCAGGGGCCCCTGGGCACATCCTTTTTCCATTTTCCCTGGGAAAGAAAACTCAGCAGTCCAGGTTCCTGATGTCAGTTTGTAGGGCTCTCTTGGGTGTATCAGGGCAGCACAAGTTTGAGGTGGGGACAACTTTGGTGTGGGGTCCATCCTTCGATATAAGGATTTTTTGCAGTCAGGGCCAGGGGCCCCTGGGCACATCCTTTTTCCATTTTCCCTGGGAAAGAAAACTCAGCAGTCCAGGTTCCTGATGTCAGTTTGTAGGGCTCCCTTGGGTCTATCAGGGCAGCACAAGTTTGAGGTGGGGACAACTTCGGTGTGGGGTCCATCCTTCAATATAAGGATTTTTTGCAGTCAGGGACAGGGGTCCAGGGACAGGGTCTCCTGGGCACATCCTTTTTCCATTTCCCCTGGGATAGAAAACTCAGCAGTCCAGGTTCCTGATGTCAGTTTGTAGGGGTCCCTTGGGTCTATCAGGGCAGCACAAGTTTGAGGTGGGGACAGCTTCGGTGTGGGGTCCATCCTTCGATATAAGGATTTTTTGCAGTCAGGGCCAGGGGCCCCTGGGCACATCCTTTTTCTATTTTCCCTGGGAAAGAAAACTCAGCAGTCCAGGTTCCTGATGTCAGTTTGTAGGGCTCCCTTGGGTCTATCAGGGTAGCAGAAGCTTGAGGTGGGGACAAATTCGGTGTGGGCTCCATCCTTGAATATAAGGATTTTTTGTAGTGAGGGCCCTGTCCAGGGCCAGGGGCCCCTGGGCACCTCCTTTTTCCATTTTCCCTGGGAAAGAAAACTCAGCAGTCCAGGTTCCTGATGTCAGTTTGTAGGGCTCCCTTGAGTCTATCAGGGCCGCACAAGTTTGACATGGCGACAACTTCGGTGTGGGGTCCATCCTTCGATATAAGGATTTTTTGCAGTGAGGCCCCTGCCCAGGGCCAGGGGCCCCTGGGCACATCCTTTTTCCATTTTCCCTGGGAAAGAAAACTCAGCAGTCCAGGTTCCTGATGTCAGTTTGTAGGGCTCCCTTGGGTCTATCAGGGCAGCACAAGTTTGAGGTGGGGACAACTTCGGTGTGGGGTCCATCCTTCAATATAAGGATTTTTTGCAGTCAGGGACAGGGGCCCAGGGCCAGGGGCTCCTGGGCACAACCTTTTTCCATTTCCCCTGGGAAAGAAAACTCAGCAGTCCAGGTTCCTGATGTCAGTTTGTAGGGCTCCCTTGGGTCTATCAGGGCAGCACAAGTTTGAGGTGGCGACAACTTCAGTGTGGGCTCCATCCTTCGATATAAGGATTTTTTGCAGTCAGGGCCAGGGGCCCCTGGGCACATCCTTTTTCCATTTTCCCTGGGAAAGAAAACTCAGCAGTCCAGGTTCCTGATGTCAGTTTGTAGGGCTCCCTTGGGTCTATCAGGGCAGCACAAGTTTGAGGTGGGGACAACTTCGGTGTGGGGTCCATCCTTCGATATAAGGATTTTTTGCAGTCAGGGCCAGGGGCCCCTGGGCACATCCTTTTTCCATTTTCCCTGGGAAAGAAAACTCAGCAGTCCAGGTTCCTGATGTCAGTTTGTAGGGCTCCCTTGGGTGTATCAGGGCAGCACAAGTTTGAGGTGGGGACAACTTCGGTGTGGGGTCCATCCTTCGATATAAGGATTTTTTGCAGTCAGGGCCAGGGACCCCTGGGCACATCCTTTTTCCATTTTTCCTGGGAAAGAAAACTCAGCAGTCCAGGTTCCTGATGTCAGTTTGTAGGGCTCCCTTGGGTCTATCAGGGCAGCACAAGTTTGAGGTGGGGACAACTTTGGTGTGGGGTCCATCCTTCGATATAAGGATTTTTTGCAGTCAGGGCCAAAGGCCCCTGGGCACCTCCTTTTTCCATTTTCCCTGGAAAAGAAAACTCAGCAGTCCAGGTTCCTGATGTCAGTTTGTAGGGCTCCCTTGGGTCTATCAGGGCAGCACAAGTTTGAGGTGGGGACAACTTTGGTGTGAGCTCCATCATTCGATATATTGATTTTGTGCACTCAGGGCCAGGGGCCCCCAGGAACATCCTTTGGCCATTTTCCCTGGGAAAGAAAACTCCGCTGTCCAGGTTGCTGATGTCAGTTTGTAGGGCTGCTTTGGGTGTATCAGGGCCGCACAATTTTGACGTGGGGACAACTTCGGTGTGGGGTCCATCCTTCGATATAAGGATTTTTTGCAGTCAGGGCGAAGGGCCCCTGGGCACATCCTTTTTCTATTTTCCCTGGGAAAGAAAACTCAGCAGTCCAGGTTCCTGATGTCAGTTTGTAGGGCTCCCTTGGGTCTATCAGGGCAGCACAAGTTTGAGGTGGGGACAACTTCGGTGTGGGGTCCATCCTTCAATATAAGGATTTTTTGCAGTCAGGGCCAGGGGCCCAGGGCCAGGGGCTCCTGGGCACACCCTTTTTCCATTTCCCCTGGGAAAGGAAACTCAGCAGTCCAGGTTCCTGATGTCAGTTTGTAGGGCTCCCTTGGGTCTATCAGGGCAGCACAAGTTTGAGGTGGCGACAACTTCAGTGTGGGCTCCATCCTTCGATATAAGGATTTTTTGCAGTCAGGGCCAGGGGCCCCTGGGCACATCCTTTTTCCATTTTCCCTGGGAAAGAAAACTCAGCAGTCCAGGTTCCTGATGTCAGCTTGTAGGGCTCCCTTGGGTCTATCAGGGCAGCACAAGTTTGAGGTGGGGACAACTTCGGTGTAGGGTCCATCCTTCGATATAAGGATTTTTTGCAGTCAGGTCCCAGCCCAGGTCCAGGGGCCCCTGGGCACATCCTTTTTCCATTTTCCCTGGGAAAGAAAACTCAGCAGTCCAGGTTCCTGATGTCAGTTTGTAGGGCTCCCTTGGGTCTATCAGGGCAGCACAAGTTTGAGGTGGGGACAACTTCGGTGTGGGCTCCATCCTTCGATATAAGGATTTTTTGCAGTCAGGGCCAGGGGCCCCTGGGCACATCCTTTTTCCATTTTCCCTGGGAAAGAAAACTCAGCAGTCCAGGTTCCTGATGTCAGTTTGTAGGGCTCCCTTGGGTCTATCAGGGCAGCACAAGTTTGAGGTGGGGACAACTTCGGTGTGGGGTCCATCCTTCAATATAAGGATTTTTTGCAGTCAGGGACAGGGGTCCAGGGACAGGGTCTCCTGGGCACATCCTTTTTCCATTTCCCCTGGGATAGAAAACTCAGCAGTCCAGGTTCCTGATGTCAGTTTGTAGGGGTCCCTTGGGTCTATCAGGGCAGCACAAGTTTGAGGTGGCGACAAATTCAGTGTGGGGTCCATCCTTCGATATAAGGATTTTTTGCAGTCAGGGCCAGGGGCCCCTGGGCACATCCATTTTCCATTTTCAATGGGAAAGAAAACTCAGCAGTCCAGGTACCTGATGTCAGTTTGTAGGGTTCCCTTGGGTCTATCAGGGCAGCACAAGTTTGAGGTGGGGACAACTTCGTTGTGGGGTCCATCCTTCGATATAAGGATTTTTGCAGTCAGGGCCAGGGGCCCCTGGGCACCTCCTTTTTCCATTTTCCCTGGGAAAGAAAACTCAGCAGTCCAGGTTCCTGATGTCAGCTTGTAGGGCTCCCTTGGGTGTATCAGGGCAGCACAAGTTTGAGGTGGGGACAACTTCGGTGTAGGGTCCATCCTTCGATATAAGGATTCTTTGCAGTGAGGCCCCAGCCCAGGTCCCGGGGCCACTGGCACATCCTTTTTCCATTTTCCCTGGGAAAGAAAACTCAGCAGTCCAGGTTCCTGATGTCAGTTTGTAGGGCTCCCTTGGGTCTATCAGGGCAGCACAAGTTTGAGGTGGGGACAACTTCGGTGTGGGGTCCATCCTTCGATATAAGGATTTTTTGCAGTCAGGGCCAGGGGCCCCTGGGCACATCCTTTTTCCATTTTCCCTGGGAAAGAAAACTCAGCAGTCCAGGTTCCTGATGTCAGCTTGTAGGGCTCCCTTGGGTCTATCAGGGCAGCACAAGTTTGAGGTGGGGACAATTTCGGTGTGGGGTCCATCCTTCAATATAAGGATTTTTTGCAGTGAGGACCTACCCAGGGCCAGGGGCCTTTGGGCACATCCTTTTTCCGTTTTCCCTGGGAAAGAAAACTCAGCAGTCCAGGTTCCTGATGTCAGTTTGTAGGGCTCCCTTGGGTCTATCAGGGCAGCACAAGTTTGAGGTGGGGACAACTTCGGTGTGGGGTCCATCCTTCGATATAAGGATTTTTTGCAGTCAGGGCCAGGGGCCCCTGGGCACATCCTTTTTCCATTTTCCCTGGGAAAGAAAACTCAGCAGTCCAGGTTCCTGATGTCAGTTTGTAGGGCTCCCTTGGGTCTATCAGGGTAGCAGAAGCTTGAGGTGGGGACAAATTCGGTGTGGGCTCCATCCTTCGATATAAGGATTTTTTGTAGTGAGGGCCCTGTCCAGGGCCAGGGGCCCCTGGGCACCTCCTTTTTCCATTTTCCCTGGGAAAGAAAACTCAGCAGTCCAGGTTCCTGATGTCAGTTTGTAGGGCTCCCTTGAGTCTATCAGGGCCGCACAAGTTTGACATGGCGACAACTTCGGTGTGGGGTCCATCCTTCGATATAAGGATTTTTTGCAGTGAGGCCCCTGCCCAGGGCCAGGGGCCCCTGGGCACATCCTTTTTCCATTTTCCCTGGGAAAGAAAACTCAGCAGTCCAGGTTCCTGATGTCAGTTTGTAGGGCTCCCTTGGGTCTATCAGGGCAGCACAAGTTTGAGGTGGGGACAACTTCGGTGTGGGGTCCATCCTTCAATATAAGGATTTTTTGCAGTCAGGGACAGGGGCCCAGGGCCAGGGGCTCCTGGGCACATCCTTTTTCCATTTTTCCTGGGAAAGAAAACTCAGCAGTCCAGGTTCCTGATGTCAGTTTGTAGGGCTCCCTTGGGTCTATCAGGGCAGCACAATTTTTGGTGGGGACAACTTTGGTCTGGGCTCCATCCTTCGATATAGGGATTCTTTGCAGTCAGGGCCAGGGACCCCTGGGCACATCCTTTTTCCATTTTTCCTGGGAAAGAAAACTCAGCAGTCCAGGTTCCTGATGTCAGTTTGTAGGGCTCCCTTGGGTCTATCAGGGCAGCACAAGTTTGAGGTGGGGACAACTTCGGTGTGGGGTCCATCCTTCAATATAAGGATTTTTTGCAGTCAGGGACAGGGGCCCAGGGCCAGGGGCTGCTGGGCACAACCTTTTTCCATTTCCCCTGGGAAAGAAAACTCAGCAGTCCAGGTTCCTGATGTCAGTTTGTAGGGCTCCCTTGGGTCTATCAGGGCAGCACAAGTTTGAGGTGGCGACAACTTCAGTGTGGGGTCCATCCTTCGATATAAGGATTTTTTGCAGTCAGGGCCAGGGGCCCCTGGGCACATCCTTTTTCCATTTTCCCTGGGAAAGAAAACTCAGCAGTCCAGGTTCCTGATGTCAGTTTGTAGGGCTCCCTTGGGTCTATCAGGGCAGCACAAGTTTGAGGTGGGGACAACTTCGGTGTGGGGTCCATCCTTCGATATAAGGATTTTTTGCAGTCAGGGCCAGGGGCCCCTGGGCACATCCTTTTTCCATTTTCCCTGGGAAAGAAAACTCAGCAGTCCAGGTTCCTGATGTCAGTTTGTAGGGCTCCCTTGGGTCTATCAGGGCAGCACAAGTTTGAGGTGGGGACAACTTCGGTGTAGGGTCCATCCTTCGATATAAGGATTTTTTGCAGTCAGGCCCCAGCCCAGGTCCAGGGGCCCCTGGGCACATCCTTTTTCCATTTTCCCTGGGAAAGAAAACTCAGCAGTCCAGGTTCCTGATGTCAGTTTGTAGGGCTCCCTTGGGTCTATCAGGGCAGCACAAGTTTGAGGTGGGGACAACTTTGGTGTGGGGTCCATCCTTCGATATAAGGATTTTTTGCTGTCAGGGCCAGGGGCCCCTGGGTACATCCTTTTTCCATTTTCCCTGGGAAAGAAAACTCAGCAGTCCAGGTTCCTGATGTCAGTTTGTAGGGCTCCCTTGGGTCTATCAGGGCAGAACAAGTTTGAGGTGGGGACAACTTCGGTGTGGGGTCCATCCTTCAATATAAGGATTTTTTGCAGTCAGGGACAGGGGCCCAGGGACAGGGTCTCCTGGGCACATCCTTTTTCCATTTCCCCTGGGATAGAAAACTCAGCAGTCCAGGTTCCTGATGTCAGTTTGTAGGGCTCCCTTGGGTCTATCAGGGCAGCACAAGTTTGAGGTGGGGACAACTTCGGTGTGGGGTCCATCCTTCGATATAAGGATTTTTTGCAGTCAGGGCCAAAGGCCCCTGGGCACATTTTTTTTCCATTTTCCCTGGGAAAGAAAACTCAGCAGTCCAGGTTCCTGATGTCAGTTTGTAGGGCTCCCTTGGGTCTATCAGTGCAGCACAAATTTGAGGTGGGGACAACTTTGGTGTGGGCTCCATCATTCGATATATTGATTTTGTGCACTCAGGGCCAGGGGCCCCCAGGAACATCCTTTGGCCATTTTCCCTGGGAAAGAAAACTGGGCTGTCCAGGTTGCTGATGTCAGTTTGTAGGGCTGCTTTGGGTGTATCAGGGCCGCACAATTTTGACGTGGGGACAACTTCGATGTGGGGTCCATCCTTCGATATAAGGATTTTTTGCAGTCAGGGCCAAGGGCCCCTGGGCACATCCTTTTTCTATTTTCCCTGGGAAAGAAAACTCAGCAGTCCAGGTTCCTGATGTCAGTTTGTAGGGCTCCCTTGGGTCTATCAGGGCAGCACAAGTTTGAGGTGGGGACAACTTCGGTGTGGGGTCCATCCTTCAATATAAGGATTTTTTGCAGTCAGGGACAGGGGTCCAGGAACAGGGTCTCCTGGGCACAACCTTTTTCCATTTCCCCTGGGAAAGAAAACTCAGCAGTCCAGGTTCCTGATGTCAGTTTGTAGGGCTCCCTTGGGTCTATCAGGGCAGCACAAGTTTGAGGTGGCGACAACTTTGGTGTGGGCTCCATCCTTCGATATAAGGATTTTTTGCAGTCAGGGCCAGGGGCCCCTGGGCACATCCTTTTTCCATTTTCCCTGGGAAAGAAAACTCAGCAGTCCAGGTTCCTGATGTCAGCTTGTAGGGCTCCCTTGGGTCTATCAGGGCAGCACAAGTTTGAGGTGGGGACAACTTCGGTGTAGGGTCCATCCTTCGATATAAGGATTTTTTGCAGTCAGGTCCCAGCCCAGGTCCAGGGGCCCCTGGGCACATCCTTTTTCCATTTTCCCTGGGAAAGAAAACTCAGCAGTCCAGGTTCCTGATGTCAGTTTGTAGGGCTCCCTTGGGTCTATCAGGGCAGCACAAGTTTGAGGTGGGGACAACTTTGGTGTGGGGTCAATCCTTCGATATAAGGATTTTTTGCAGTCAGGGCCAGGGGCCCCTGGGCACATCCTTTTTCCATTTTCCCTGGGAAAGAAAACTCAGCAGTCCAGGTTCCTGATGTCAGTTTGTAGGGCTCCCTTGGGTGTATCAGGGCAGCACAAGTTTGAGGTGGGGACAACTTCGGTGTGGGGTCCATCCTTCAATATAAGGATTTTTTGCAGTCAGGGACAGGGGTCCAGGGACAGGGTCTCCTGGGCACATCCTTTTTCCATTTCCCCTGGGATAGAAAACTCAGCAGTCCAGGTTCCTGATGTCAGTTTGTAGGGGTCCCTTGGGTCTATCAGGGCAGCACAAGTTTGAGGTGGCGACAAATTCAGTGTGGGGTCCATCCTTCGATATAAGGATTTTTTGCAGTCAGGGCCAGGGGCCCCTGGGCACATCCTTTTTCCATTTTCCCTGGGAAAGAAAACTCAGCAGTCCAGGTTCCTGATGTCAGCTTGTAGGGCTCCCTTGGGTCTATCAGGGCAGCACAAGTTTGAGGTGGGGACAATTTCGGTGTGGGGTCCATCCTTCAATATAAGGATTTTTGTAGTGAGGACCTACCCAGGGCCAGGGGCCTTTGGGCACATCCTTTTTCCGTTTTCCCTGGGAAAGAAAACTCAGCAGTCCAGGTTCCTGATGTCAGTTTGTAGGGCTCCCTTGGGTCTATCAGGGCAGCACAAGTTTGAGGTGGGGACAACTTCGGTGTGGGCTCCATCCTTCGATATAAGGATTTTTTGCAGTCAGGGCCAGGGGCCCCTGGGCACATCCTTTTTCCATTTTCCCTGGGAAAGAAAACTCAGCAGTCCAGGTTCCTGATGTCAGTTTGTAGGGCTCCCTTGGGTCTATCAGGGTAGCAGAAGCTTGAGGTGGGGACAAATTCGGTGTGGGCTCCATCCTTCGATATAAGGATTTTTTGTAGTGAGGGCCCTGTCCAGGGCCAGGGGCCCCTGGGCACCTCCTTTTTCCATTTTCCCTGGGAAAGAAAACTCAGCAGTCCAGGTTCCTGATGTCAGTTTGTAGGGCTCCCTTGAGTCTATCAGGGCCGCACAAGTTTGACATGGCGACAACTTCGGTGTGGGGTCCATCCTTCGATATAAGGATTTTTTGCAGTGAGGCCCCTGCCCAGGGCCAGGGGCCCCTGGGCACATCCTTTTTCCATTTTCCCTGGGAAAGAAAACTCAGCAGTCCAGGTTCCTGATGTCAGTTTGTAGGGCTCCCTTGGGTCTATCAGGGCAGCACAAGTTTGAGTTGTGGACAACTTCGGTGTGGGGTCCATCCTTCAATATAAGGATTTTTTGCAGTCAGGGACAGGGGCCCAGGGCCAGGGGCTCCTGGGCACAACCTTTTTCCATTTCCCCTGGGAAAGAAAACTCAGCAGTCCAGGTTCCTGATGTCAGTTTGTAGGGCTCCCTTGGGTCTATCAGGGCAGCACAAGTTTGAGGTGGCGACAACTTCAGTGTGGGCTCCATCCTTCGATATAAGGATTTTTTGCAGTCAGGGCCAGGGGCCCCTGGGCACATCCTTTTTCCATTTTCCCTGGGAAAGAAAACTCAGCAGTCCAGGTTCCTGATGTCAGTTTGTAGGGCTCCCTTGGGTCTATCAGGGCAGCACAAGTTTGAGGTGGGGACAACTTCGGTGTGGGGTCCATCCTTCGATATAAGGATTTTTTGCAGTCAGGGCCAGGGGCCCCTGGGCACATCCTTTTTCCATTTTCCCTGGGAAAGAAAACTCAGCAGTCCAGGTTCCTGATGTCAGTTTGTAGGGCTCCCTTGGGTGTATCAGGGCAGCACAAGTTTGAGGTGGGGACAACTTCGGTGTGGGGTCCATCCTTCGATATAAGGATTTTTTGCAGTCAGGGCCAGGGACCCCTGGGCACATCCTTTTTCCATTTTTCCTGGGAAAGAAAACTCAGCAGTCCAGGTTCCTGATGTCAGTTTGTAGGGCTCCCTTGGGTCTATCAGGGCAGCACAAGTTTGAGGTGGGGACAACTTTGGTGTGGGCTCCATCATTCGATATATTGATTTTGTGCACTCAGGGCCAGGGGCCCCCAGGAACATCCTTTGGCCATTTTCCCTGGGAAAGAAAACTCCGCTGTCCAGGTTGCTGATGTCAGTTTGTAGGGCTGCTTTGGGTGTATCAGGGCCGCACAATTTTGACGTGGGGACAACTTCGATGTGGGATCCATCCTTCGATATAAGGATTTTTTGCAGTCAGGGCCAAGGGCCCCTGGGCACATCCTTTTTCCATTTTCCCTGGGAAAGAAAACTCAGCAGTCCAGGTTCCTGATGTCAGTTTGTAGGGCTCCCTTGGGTCTATCAGGGCAGCACAAGTTTGAGGTGGGGACAACTTCGGTGTGGGGTCCATCCTTCAATATAAGGATTTTTTGCAGTCAGGGACAGGGGCCCAGGGCCAGGGGCTCCTGGGCACAACCTTTTTCCATTTCCCCTGGGAAAGAAAACTCAGCAGTCCAGGTTCCTGATGTCAGTTTGTAGGGCTCCCTTGGGTCTATCAGGGCAGCACAAGTTTGAGGTGGCGACAACTTCAGTGTGGGCTCCATCCTTCGATATAAGAATTTTTTGCAGTCAGGGCCAGGGGCCCCTGGGCACATCCTTTTTCCATTTTCCCTGGGAAAGAAAACTCAGCAGTCCAGGTTCCTGATGTCAGCTTGTAGGGCTCCCTTGGGTCTATCAGGGCAGCACAAGTTTGAGGTGGGGACAATTTCGGTGTAGGGTCCATCCTTCGATATAAGGATTTTTTGCAGTCGGGTCCCAGCCCAGGTCCAGGGGCCCCTGGGCACATCCTTTTTCCATTTTCCCTGGGAAAGAAAACTCAGCAGTCCAGGTTCCTGATGTCAGTTTGTAGGGCTCTCTTGGGTGTATCAGGGCAGCACAAGTTTGAGGTGGGGACAACTTTGGTGTGGGGTCCATCCTTCGATATAAGGATTTTTTGCAGTCAGGGCCAGGGGCCCCTGGGCACATCCTTTTTCCATTTTCCCTGGGAAAGAAAACTCAGCAGTCCAGGTTCCTGATGTCAGTTTGTAGGGCTCCCTTGGGTCTATCAGGGCAGCACAAGTTTGAGGTGGGGACAACTTCGGTGTGGGGTCCATCCTTCAATATAAGGATTTTTTGCAGTCAGGGACAGGGGTCCAGGGACAGGGTCTCCTGGGCACATCCTTTTTCCATTTCCCCTGGGATAGAAAACTCAGCAGTCCAGGTTCCTGATGTCAGTTTGTAGGGGTCCCTTGGGTCTATCAGGGCAGCACAAGTTTGAGGTGGGGACAGCTTCGGTGTGGGGTCCATCCTTCGATATAAGGATTTTTTGCAGTCAGGGCCAGGGGCCCCTGGGCACATCCTTTTTCTATTTTCCCTGGGAAAGAAAACTCAGCAGTCCAGGTTCCTGATGTCAGTTTGTAGGGCTCCCTTGGGTCTATCAGGGTAGCAGAAGCTTGAGGTGGGGACAAATTCGGTGTGGGCTCCATCCTTGAATATAAGGATTTTTTGTAGTGAGGGCCCTGTCCAGGGCCAGGGGCCCCTGGGCACCTCCTTTTTCCATTTTCCCTGGGAAAGAAAACTCAGCAGTCCAGGTTCCTGATGTCAGTTTGTAGGGCTCCCTTGAGTCTATCAGGGCCGCACAAGTTTGACATGGCGACAACTTCGGTGTGGGGTCCATCCTTCGATATAAGGATTTTTTGCAGTGAGGCCCCTGCCCAGGGCCAGGGGCCCCTGGGCACATCCTTTTTCCATTTTCCCTGGGAAAGAAAACTCAGCAGTCCAGGTTCCTGATGTCAGTTTGTAGGGCTCCCTTGGGTCTATCAGGGCAGCACAAGTTTGAGGTGGGGACAACTTCGGTGTGGGGTCCATCCTTCAATATAAGGATTTTTTGCAGTCAGGGACAGGGGCCCAGGGCCAGGGGCTCCTGGGCACAACCTTTTTCCATTTCCCCTGGGAAAGAAAACTCAGCAGTCCAGGTTCCTGATGTCAGTTTGTAGGGCTCCCTTGGGTCTATCAGGGCAGCACAAGTTTGAGGTGGCGACAACTTCAGTGTGGGCTCCATCCTTCGATATAAGGATTTTTTGCAGTCAGGGCCAGGGGCCCCTGGGCACATCCTTTTTCCATTTTCCCTGGGAAAGAAAACTCAGCAGTCCAGGTTCCTGATGTCAGTTTGTAGGGCTCCCTTGGGTCTATCAGGGCAGCACAAGTTTGAGGTGGGGACAACTTCGGTGTGGGGTCCATCCTTCGATATAAGGATTTTTTGCAGTCAGGGCCAGGGGCCCCTGGGCACATCCTTTTTCCATTTTCCCTGGGAAAGAAAACTCAGCAGTCCAGGTTCCTGATGTCAGTTTGTAGGGCTCCCTTGGGTCTATCAGGGCAGCACAAGTTTGAGGTGGGGACAACTTCGGTGTGGGGTCCATCCTTCGATATAAGGATTTTTTGCAGTCAGGGCCAGGGACCCCTGGGCACATCCTTTTTCCATTTTTCCTGGGAAAGAAAACTCAGCAGTCCAGGTTCCTGATGTCAGTTTGTAGGGCTCCCTTGGGTCTATCAGGGCAGCACAAGTTTGAGGTGGGGACAACTTTGGTGTGGGGTCCATCCTTCGATATAAGGATTTTTTGCAGTCAGGGCCAAAGGCCCCTGGGCACCTCCTTTTTCCATTTTCCCTGGAAAAGAAAACTCAGCAGTCCAGGTTCCTGATGTCAGTTTGTAGGGCTCCCTTGGGTCTATCAGGGCAGCACAAGTTTGAGGTGGGGACAACTTTGGTGTGGGCTCCATCATTCGATATATTGATTTTGTGCACTCAGGGCCAGGGGCCCCCAGGAACATCCTTTGGCCATTTTCCCTGGGAAAGAAAACTCCGCTGTCCAGGTTGCTGATGTCAGTTTATAGGGCTGCTTTGGGTGTATCAGGGCCGCACAATTTTGACGTGGGGACAACTTCGATGTGGGGTCCATCCTTCGATATAAGGATTTTTTGCAGTCAGGGCCAAGGGCCCCTGGGCACATCCTTTTTCCATTTTCCCTGGGAAAGAAAACTCAGCAGTCCAGGTTCCTGATGTCAGTTTGTAGGGCTCCCTTGGGTCTATCAGGGCAGCACAAGTTTGAGGTGGGGACAACTTCGGTGTGGGGTCCATCCTTCAATATAAGGATTTTTTGCAGTCAGGGACAGGGGCCCAGGGCCAGGGGCTCCTGGGCACAACCTTTTTCCATTTCCCCTGGGAAAGAAAACTCAGCAGTCCAGGTTCCTGATGTCAGTTTGTAGGGCTCCCTTGGGTCTATCAGGGCAGCACAAGTTTGAGGTGGCGACAACTTCAGTGTGGGCTCCATCCTTCGATATAAGAATTTTTTGCAGTCAGGGCCAGGGGCCCCTGGGCACATCCTTTTTCCATTTTCCCTGGGAAAGAAAACTCAGCAGTCCAGGTTCCTGATGTCAGCTTGTAGGGCTCCCTTGGGTCTATCAGGGCAGCACAAGTTTGAGGTGGGGACAATTTCGGTGTAGGGTCCATCCTTCGATATAAGGATTTTTTGCAGTCGGGTCCCAGCCCAGGTCCAGGGGCCCCTGGGCACATCCTTTTTCCATTTTCCCTGGGAAAGAAAACTCAGCAGTCCAGGTTCCTGATGTCAGTTTGTAGGGCTCTCTTGGGTGTATCAGGGCAGCACAAGTTTGAGGTGGGGACAACTTTGGTGTGGGGTCCATCCTTCGATATAAGGATTTTTTGCAGTCAGGGCCAGGGGCCCCTGGGCACATCCTTTTTCCATTTTCCGTGGGAAAGAAAACTCAGCAGTCCAGGTTCCTGATGTCAGTTTGTAGGGCTCCCTTGGGTCTATCAGGGCAGCACAAGTTTGAGGTGGGGACAACTTCGGTGTGGGGTCCATCCTTCAATATAAGGATTTTTTGCAGTCAGGGACAGGGGTCCAGGGACAGGGTCTCCTGGGCACATCCTTTTTCCATTTCCCCTGGGATAGAAAACTCAGCAGTCCAGGTTCCTGATGTCAGTTTGTAGGGGTCCCTTGGGTCTATCAGGGCAGCACAAGTTTGAGGTGGGGACAACTTTGGTGTGGGGTCCATCCTTCGATATAAGGATTTTTTGCAGTCAGGGCCAGGGGCCCCTGGGCACATCCTTTTTCTATTTTCCCTGGGAAAGAAAACTCAGCAGTCCAGGTTCCTGATGTCAGTTTGTAGGGCTCCCTTGGGTGTATCAGGGCAGCACAAGTTTGAGGTGGGGACAACTTTGGTGTGGGCTCCATCCTTCGATATAAGGATTCTTTGCAGTCAGGGCCAGGGGCCCAGGGCCAGGGGCCCCTGGGCAAATCCTTTTTCCATTTTCCCTGGGAAAGAAAACTCAGCAGTCCAGGTTCCTGATGTCAGTTTGTAGGGCTCCCTTGGGTCTATCAGGGCAGCACAATTTTTGGTGGGGACAACTTTGGTCTGGGCTCCATCCTTCGATATAGGGATTCTTTGCAGTCAGGGCCAGGGACCCCTGGGCACATCCTTTTTCCATTTTTCATGGGAAAGAAAACTCAGCAGTCCAGGTTCCTGATGTCAGTTTGTAGGGCTCCCTTGGGTCTATCAGGGCAGCACAAGTTTGAGGTGGGGACAACTTCGGTGTGGGGTCCATCCTTCAATATAAGGATTTTTTGCAGTCAGGGACAGGGGCCCAGGGCCAGGGGCTGCTGGGCACAACCTTTTTCCATTTCCCCTGGGAAAGAAAACTCAGCAGTCCAGGTTCCTGATGTCAGTTTGTAGGGCTCCCTTGGGTCTATCAGGGCAGCACAAGTTTGAGGTGGCGACAACTTCAGTGTGGGCTCCATCCTTCGATATAAGGATTTTTTGCAGTCAGGGCCAGGGGCCCCTGGGCACATCCTTTTTCCATTTTCCCTGGGAAAGAAAACTCAGCAGTCCAGGTTCCTGATGTCAGTTTGTAGGGCTCCCTTGGGTGTATCAGGGCAGCACAAGTTTGAGGTGGGGACAACTTTGGTGTGGGCTCCATCCTTCGATATAAGGATTCTTTGCAGTCAGGGCCAGGGGCCCAGGGCCAGGGGCCCCTGGGCAAATCCTTTTTCCATTTTCCCTGGGAAAGAAAACTCAGCAGTCCAGGTTCCTGATGTCAGTTTGTAGGGCTCCCTTGGGTCTATCAGGGCAGCACAATTTTTGGTGGGGACAACTTTGGTCTGGGCTCCATCCTTCGATATAGGGATTCTTTGCAGTCAGGGCCAGGGACCCCTGGGCACATCCTTTTTCCATTTTTCATGGGAAAGAAAACTCAGCAGTCCAGGTTCCTGATGTCAGTTTGTAGGGCTCCCTTGGGTCTATCAGGGCAGCACAAGTTTGAGGTGGGGACAACTTCGGTGTGGGGTCCATCCTTCAATATAAGGATTTTTTGCAGTCAGGGACAGGGGCCCAGGGCCAGGGGCTGCTGGGCACAACCTTTTTCCATTTCCCCTGGGAAAGAAAACTCAGCAGTCCAGGTTCCTGATGTCAGTTTGTAGGGCTCCCTTGGGTCTATCAGGGCAGCACAAGTTTGAGGTGGCGACAACTTCAGTGTGGGCTCCATCCTTCGATATAAGGATTTTTTGCAGTCAGGGCCAGGGGCCCCTGGGCACATCCTTTTTCCATTTTCCCTGGGAAAGAAAACTCAGCAGTCCAGGTTCCTGATGTCAGTTTGTAGGGCTCCCTTGGGTCTATCAGGGCAGCACAAGTTTGAGGTGGGGACAACTTCGGTGTGGGCTCCATCCTTCGATATAAGGATTTTTTGCAGTCAGGGCCAGGGGCCCCTGGGCACATCCTTTTTCCATTTTCCCTGGGAAAGAAAACTCAGCAGTCCAGGTTCCTGATGTCAGTTTGTAGGGCTCCCTTGGGTCTATCAGGGCAGCACAAGTTTGAGGTGGCGACAACTTCGGTGTAGGGTCCATCCTTCGATATAAGGATTTTTTGCAGTCAGACCGCAGCCCAGGTCCAGGGGCCCCTGGGCACATCCTTTTTCCATTTTCCCTGGGAAAGAAAACTCAGCAGTCCAGGTTCCTGATGTCAGTTTGTAGGGCTCCCTTGGGTCTATCAGGGCAGCACAAGTTTGAGGTGGGGACAACTTTGGTGTGGGGTCCATCCTTCGATATAAGGATTTTTTGCTGTCAGGGCCAGGGGCCCCTGGGTACATCCTTTTTCCATTTTCCCTGGGAAAGAAAACTCAGCAGTCCAGGTTCCTGATGTCAGTTTGTAGGGCTCCCTTGGGTCTATCAGGGCAGAACAAGTTTGAGGTGGGGACAACTTCGGTGTGGGGTCCATCCTTCAATATAAGGATTTTTTGCAGTCAGGGACAGGGGCCCAGGGACAATGTCTCCTGGGCACATCCTTTTTCCATTTCCCCTGGGATAGAAAACTCAGCAGTCCAGGTTCCTGATGTCAGTTTGTAGGGCTCCCTTGGGTCTATCAGGGCAGCACAAGTTTGAGGTGGGGACAACTTCGGTGTGGGGTCCATCCTTCGATATAAGGATTTTTTGCAGTCAGGGCCAAAGGCCCCTGGGCACATTTTTTTTCCATTTTCCCTGGGAAAGAAAACTCAGCAGTCCAGGTTCCTGATGTCAGTTTGTAGGGCTCCCTTGGGTCTATCAGGGCAGCACAAGTTTGAGGTGGGGACAACTTTGGTGTGGGCTCCATCATTCGATATATTGATTTTGTGCACTCAGGGCCAGGGGCCCCCAGGAACATCCTTTGGCCATTTTCCCTGGGAAAGAAAACTGGGCTGTCCAGGTTGCTGATGTCAGTTTGTAGGGCTGCTTTGGGTGTATCAGGGCCGCACAATTTTGACGTGGGGACAACTTCGGTGTGGGGTCCATCCTTCGATATAAGGATTTTTTGCAGTCAGGGCCAAGGGCCCCTGGGCACATCCTTTTTCTATTTTCCCTGGGAAAGAAAACTCAGCAGTCCAGGTTCCTGATGTCAGTTTGTAGGGCTCCCTTGGGTCTATCAGGGCAGCACAAGTTTGAGGTGGGGACAACTTCGGTGTGGGGTCCATCCTTCAATATAAGGATTTTTTGCAGTCAGGGACAGGGGTCCAGGGACAGGGTCTCCTGGGCACATCCTTTTTCCATTTCCCCTGGGATAGAAAACTCAGCAGTCCAGGTTCCTGATGTCAGTTTGTAGGGGTCCCTTGGGTCTATCAGGGCAGCACAAGTTTGAGGTGGCGACAAATTCAGTGTGGGGTCCATCCTTCGATATAAGGATTTTTTGCAGTCAGGGCCAGGGGCCCCTGGGCACATCCTTTTTCCATTTTCCCTGGGAAAGAAAACTCAGCAGTCCAGGTTCCTGATGTCAGCTTGTAGGGCTCCCTTGGGTCTATCAGGGCAGCACAAGTTTGAGGTGGGGACAATTTCGGTGTGGGGTCCATCCTTCAATATAAGGATTTTTGTAGTGAGGACCTACCCAGGGCCAGGGGCCTTTGGGCACATCCTTTTTCCGTTTTCCCTGGGAAAGAAAACTCAGCAGTCCAGGTTCCTGATGTCAGTTTGTAGGGCTCCCTTGGGTCTATCA
Source organism: Lonchura striata (assembly GCF_050655825.1). NCBI lineage: Eukaryota > Metazoa > Chordata > Aves > Passeriformes > Estrildidae > Lonchura > Lonchura striata. Next base: position 9,915,622 of record NC_140733.1, on the reverse strand, counting down.
GGGCAGCACAAGTTTGAGGTGGGGACAACTTCGGTGTGGGGTCCATCCTTCGATATAAGGATTTTTTGCAGTCAGGGCCAGGGGCCCCTGGGCACATCCTTTTTCCATTTTCCCTGGGAAAGAAAACTCAGCAGTCCAGGTTCCTGATGTCAGTTTGTAGGGCTCCCTTGGGTCTATCAGGGTAGCAGAAGCTTGAGGTGGGGACAAATTCGGTGTGGGCTCCATCCTTCGATATAAGGATTTTTTGTAGTGAGGGCCCTGTCCAGGGCCAGGGGCCCCTGGGCACCTCCTTTTTCCATTTTCCCTGGGAAAGAAAACTCAGCAGTCCAGGTTCCTGATGTCAGTTTGTAGGGCTCCCTTGAGTCTATCAGGGCCGCACAAGTTTGACATGGCGACAACTTCGGTGTGGGGTCCATCCTTCGATATAAGGATTTTTTGCAGTGAGGCCCCTGCCCAGGGCCAGGGGCCCCTGGGCACATCCTTTTTCCATTTTCCCTGGGAAAGAAAACTCAGCAGTCCAGGTTCCTGATGTCAGTTTGTAGGGCTCCCTTGGGTCTATCAGGGCAGCACAAGTTTGAGGTGGCGACAACTTCAGTGTGGGCTCCATCCTTCGATATAAGAATTTTTTGCAGTCAGGGCCAGGGGCCCCTGGGCACATCCTTTTTCCATTTTCCCTGGGAAAGAAAACTCAGCAGTCCAGGTTCCTGATGTCAGCTTGTAGGGCTCCCTTGGGTCTATCAGGGCAGCACAAGTTTGAGGTGGGGACAATTTCGGTGTAGGGTCCATCCTTCGATATAAGGATTTTTTGCAGTCGGGTCCCAGCCCAGGTCCAGGGGCCCCTGGGCACATCCTTTTTCCATTTTCCCTGGGAAAGAAAACTCAGCAGTCCAGGTTCCTGATGTCAGTTTGTAGGGCTCTCTTGGGTGTATCAGGGCAGCACAAGTTTGAGGTGGGGACAACTTTGGTGTGGGGTCCATCCTTCGATATAAGGATTTTTTGCAGTCAGGGCCAGGGGCCCCTGGGCACACCCTTTTTCCATTTTCCCTGGGAAAGAAAACTCAGCAGTCCAGGTTCCTGATGTCAGTTTGTAGGGCTCCCTTGGGTCTATCAGGGCAGCACAAGTTTGAGGTGGGGACAACTTCGGTGTGGGGTCCATCCTTCAATATAAGGATTTTTTGCAGTCAGGGACAGGGGTCCAGGGACAGGGTCTCCTGGGCACATCCTTTTTCCATTTCCCCTGGGATAGAAAACTCAGCAGTCCAGGTTCCTGATGTCAGTTTGTAGGGGTCCCTTGGGTCTATCAGGGCAGCACAAGTTTGAGGTGGGGACAGCTTCGGTGTGGGGTCCATCCTTCGATATAAGGATTTTTTGCAGTCAGGGCCAGGGGCCCCTGGGCACATCCTTTTTCTATTTTCCCTGGGAAAGAAAACTCAGCAGTCCAGGTTCCTGATGTCAGTTTGTAGGGCTCCCTTGGGTCTATCAGGGTAGCAGAAGCTTGAGGTGGGGACAAATTCGGTGTGGGCTCCATCCTTGAATATAAGGATTTTTTGTAGTGAGGGCCCTGTCCAGGGCCAGGGGCCCCTGGGCACCTCCTTTTTCCATTTTCCCTGGGAAAGAAAACTCAGCAGTCCAGGTTCCTGATGTCAGTTTGTAGGGCTCCCTTGAGTCTATCAGGGCCGCACAAGTTTGACATGGCGACAACTTCGGTGTGGGGTCCATCCTTCGATATAAGGATTTTTTGCAGTGAGGCCCCTGCCCAGGGCCAGGGGCCCCTGGGCACATCCTTTTTCCATTTTCCCTGGGAAAGAAAACTCAGCAGTCCAGGTTCCTGATGTCAGTTTGTAGGGCTCCCTTGGGTCTATCAGGGCAGCACAAGTTTGAGGTGGGGACAACTTCGGTGTGGGGTCCATCCTTCAATATAAGGATTTTTTGCAGTCAGGGACAGGGGCCCAGGGCCAGGGGCTCCTGGGCACAACCTTTTTCCATTTCCCCTGGGAAAGAAAACTCAGCAGTCCAGGTTCCTGATGTCAGTTTGTAGGGCTCCCTTGGGTCTATCAGGGCAGCACAAGTTTGAGGTGGCGACAACTTCAGTGTGGGCTCCATCCTTCGATATAAGGATTTTTTGCAGTCAGGGCCAGGGGCCCCTGGGCACATCCTTTTTCCATTTTCCCTGGGAAAGAAAACTCAGCAGTCCAGGTTCCTGATGTCAGTTTGTAGGGCTCCCTTGGGTCTATCAGGGCAGCACAAGTTTGAGGTGGGGACAACTTCGGTGTGGGGTCCATCCTTCGATATAAGGATTTTTTGCAGTCAGGGCCAGGGGCCCCTGGGCACATCCTTTTTCCATTTTCCCTGGGAAAGAAAACTCAGCAGTCCAGGTTCCTGATGTCAGTTTGTAGGGCTCCCTTGGGTCTATCAGGGCAGCACAAGTTTGAGGTGGGGACAACTTCGGTGTGGGGTCCATCCTTCGATATAAGGATTTTTTGCAGTCAGGGCCAGGGACCCCTGGGCACATCCTTTTTCCATTTTTCCTGGGAAAGAAAACTCAGCAGTCCAGGTTCCTGATGTCAGTTTGTAGGGCTCCCTTGGGTCTATCAGGGCAGCACAAGTTTGAGGTGGGGACAACTTTGGTGTGGGGTCCATCCTTCGATATAAGGATTTTTTGCAGTCAGGGCCAAAGGCCCCTGGGCACCTCCTTTTTCCATTTTCCCTGGAAAAGAAAACTCAGCAGTCCAGGTTCCTGATGTCAGTTTGTAGGGCTCCCTTGGGTCTATCAGGGCAGCACAATTTTGAGGTGGGGACAACTTCGGTGTGGGGTCCATCCTTCGATATAAGGATTTTTTGCAGTCAGGGCCAAAGGCCCCTGGGCACATTTTTTTTCCATTTTCCCTGGGAAAGAAAACTCAGCAGTCCAGGTTCCTGATGTCAGTTTGTAGGGCTCCCTTGGGTCTATCAGGGCAGCACAAGTTTGAGGTGGGGACAACTTTGGTGTGGGCTCCATCATTCGATATATTGATTTTGTGCACTCAGGGCCAGGGGCCCCCAGGAACATCCTTTGGCCATTTTCCCTGGGAAAGAAAACTGGGCTGTCCAGGTTGCTGATGTCAGTTTGTAGGGCTGCTTTGGGTGTATCAGGGCCGCACAATTTTGACGTGGGGACAACTTCGGTGTGGGGTCCATCCTTCGATATAAGGATTTTTTGCAGTCAGGGCCAAGGGCCCCTGGGCACATCCTTTTTCTATTTTCCCTGGGAAAGAAAACTCAGCAGTCCAGGTTCCTGATGTCAGTTTGTAGGGCTCCCTTGGGTCTATCAGGGCAGCACAAGTTTGAGGTGGGGACAACTTCGGTGTGGGGTCCATCCTTCAATATAAGGATTTTTTGCAGTCAGGGACAGGGGTCCAGGAACAGGGTCTCCTGGGCACATCCTTTTTCCATTTCCACTGGGATAGAAAACTCAGCAGTCCAGGTTCCTGATGTCAGTTTGTAGGGCTCCCTTGGGTCTATCAGGGCAGCACAAGTTTGAGGTGGCGACAACTTTGGTGTGGGCTCCATCCTTCGATATAAGGATTTTTTGCAGTCAGGGCCAGGGGCCCCTGGGCACATCCTTTTTCCATTTTCCCTGGGAAAGAAAACTCAGCAGTCCAGGTTCCTGATGTCAGCTTGTAGGGCTCCCTTGGGTGTATCAGGGCAGCACAAGTTTGAGGTGGGGACAACTTTGGTGTGGGGTCAATCCTTCGATATAAGGATTTTTTGCAGTCAGGGGCAGGGGCCCCTGGGCACATCCTTTTTCCATTTTCCCTGGGAAAGAAAACTCAGCAGTCCAGGTTCCTGATGTCAGTTTGTAGGGCTCCCTTGGGTCTATCAGGGCAGCACAAGTTTGAGGTGGGGACAACTTCGGTGTGGGGTCCATCCTTCAATATAAGGATTTTTTGCAGTCAGGGACAGGGGCCCAGGGCCAGGGGCTCCTGGGCACAACCTTTTTCCATTTCCCCTGGGAAAGAAAACTCAGCAGTCCAGGTTCCTGATGTCAGTTTGTAGGGCTCCCTTGGGTCTATCAGGGCAGCACAAGTTTGAGGTGGGGACAACTTCGGTGTGGGGTCCATCCTTCAATATAAGGATTTTTTGCAGTCAGGGACAGGGGCCCCTGGGCACATCCTTTTTCCATTTTCCTTGGGAAAGAAAACTCAGCAGTCCAGGTTCCTGATGTCAGCTTGTAGGGCTCCCTTGGGTCTATCAGGGCAGCACAAGTTTGAGGTGGGGACAATTTCGGTGTGGGGTCCATCCTTCAATATAAGGATTTTTGTAGTGAGGACCTCCCCAGGGCCAGGGGCCTTTGGGCACATCCTTTTTCCGTTTTCCCTGGGAAAGAAAACTCAGCAGTCCAGGTTCCTGATGTCAGTTTGTAGGGCTCCCTTGGGTCTATCAGGGCAGCACAAGTTTGAGGTGGGGACAACTTCGGTGTGGGGTCCATCCTTCGATATAAGGATTTTTTGCAGTCAGGGCCAGGGGCCCCTGGGCACATCCTTTTTCCATTTTCCCTGGGAAAGAAAACTCAGCAGTCCAGGTTCCTGATGTCAGTTTGTAGGGCTCCCTTGGGTCTATCAGGGTAGCAGAAGCTTGAGGTGGGGACAAATTCGGTGTGGGCTCCATCCTTCGATATAAGGATTTTTTGTAGTGAGGGCCCTGTCCAGGGCCAGGGGCCCCTGGGCACCTCCTTTTTCCATTTTCCCTGGGAAAGAAAACTCAGCAGTCCAGGTTCCTGATGTCAGTTTGTAGGGCTCCCTTGAGTCTATCAGGGCCGCACAAGTTTGACATGGCGACAACTTCGGTGTGGGGTCCATCCTTCGATATAAGGATTTTTTGCAGTGAGTCCCCTGCCCAGGGCCAGGGGCCCATGGGCACATCCTTTTTCCATTTTCCCTGGGAAAGAAAACTCAGCAGTCCAGGTGCCTGATGTCAGTTTGTAGGGCTCCCTTGGGTCTATCAGGGCAGCACAAGTTTGAGGTGGGGACAACTTCGGTGTGGGGTCCATCCTTCAATATAAGGATTTTTTGCAGTCAGGGACAGGGGCCCAGGGCCAGGGGCTCCTGGGCACAACCTTTTTCCATTTCCCCTGGGAAAGAAAACTCAGCAGTCCAGGTTCCTGATGTCAGTTTGTAGGGCTCCCTTGGGTCTATCAGGGCAGCACAAGTTTGAGGTGGCGACAACTTCAGTGTGGGCTCCATCCTTCGATATAAGGATTTTTTGCAGTCAGGGCCAGGGGCCCCTGGGCACATCCTTTTTCCATTTTCCCTGGGAAAGAAAACTCAGCAGTCCAGGTTCCTGATGTCAGTTTGTAGGGCTCCCTTGGGTCTATCAGGGCAGCACAAGTTTGAGGTGGGGACAACTTCGGTGTGGGGTCCATCCTTCGATATAAGGATTTTTTGCAGTCAGGGCCAGGGGCCCCTGGGCACATCCTTTTTCCATTTTCCCTGGGAAAGAAAACTCAGCAGTCCAGGTTCCTGATGTCAGTTTGTAGGGCTCCCTTGGGTGTATCAGGGCAGCACAAGTTTGAGGTGGGGACAACTTCGGTGTGGGGTCCATCCTTCGATATAAGGATTTTTTGCAGTCAGGGCCAGGGACCCCTGGGCACATCCTTTTTCCATTTTTCCTGGGAAAGAAAACTCAGCAGTCCAGGTTCCTGATGTCAGTTTGTAGGGCTCCCTTGGGTCTATCAGGGCAGCACAAGTTTGAGGTGGGGACAACTTTGGTGTGGGGTCCATCCTTCGATATAAGGATTTTTTGCAGTCAGGGCCAGGGGCCCCTGGGCACATCCTTTTTCCATTTTCACTGGAAAAGAAAACTCAGCAGTCCAGGTTCCTGATGTCAGTTTGTAGGGCTCCCTTGGGTCTATCAGGGCAGCACAAGTTTGAGGTGGGGACAACTTTGGTGTGGGCTCCATCATTCGATATATTGATTTTGTGCACTCAGGGCCAGGGGCCCCCAGGAACATCCTTTGGCCATTTCCCTGGGAAAGAAAACTCCGCTGTCCAGGTTGCTGATGTCAGTTTGTAGGGCTGCTTTGGGTGTATCAGGGCCGCACAATTTTGACGTGGGGACAACTTCGGTGTGGGGTCCATCCTTCGATATAAGGATTTTTTGCAGTCAGGGCCAAGGGCCCCTGGGCACATCCTTTTTCCATTTTCCCTGGGAAAGAAAACTCAGCAGTCCAGGTTCCTGATGTCAGTTTGTAGGGCTCCCTTGGGTCTATCAGGGCAGCACAAGTTTGAGGTGGGGACAACTTCGGTGTGGGGTCCATCCTTCAATATAAGGATTTTTTGCAGTCAGGGACAGGGGCCCAGGGCCAGGGGCTCCTGGGCACAACCTTTTTCCATTTCCCCTGGGAAAGAAAACTCAGCAGTCCAGGTTCCTGATGTCAGTTTGTAGGGCTCCCTTGGGTCTATCAGGGCAGCACAAGTTTGAGGTGGCGACAACTTCAGTGTGGGCTCCATCCTTCGATATAAGGATTTTTTGCAGTCAGGGCCAGGGGCCCCTGGGCACATCCTTTTTCCATTTTCCCTGGGAAAGAAAACTCAGCAGTCCAGGTTCCTGATGTCAGCTTGTAGGGCTCCCTTGGGTCTATCAGGGCAGCACAAGTTTGAGGTGGGGACAACTTTGGTGTGGGGTCCATCCTTCGATATAAGGATTTTTTGCAGTCAGGGCCAGGGGCCCCTGGGCACATCCTTTTTCCATTTTCCCTGGGAAAGAAAACTCAGCAGTCCAGGTTCCTGATGTCAGTTTGTAGGGCTCCCTTGGGTCTATCAGGGCAGCACAAGTTTGAGGTGGGGACAACTTCGGTGTGGGGTCCATCCTTCAATATAAGGATTTTTTGCAGTCAGGGACAGGGGTCCAGGGACAGGGTCTCCTGGGCACATCCTTTTTCCATTTCCCCTGGGATAGAAAACTCAGCAGTCCAGGTTCCTGATGTCAGTTTGTAGGGGTCCCTTGGGTCTATCAGGGCAGCACAAGTTTGAGGTGGGGACAACTTCGTTGTGGGGTCCATCCTTCGATATAAGGATTTTTGCAGTCAGGGCCAGGGGCCCCTGGGCACCTCCTTTTTCCATTTTCCCTGGGAAAGAAAACTCAGCAGTCCAGGTTCCTGATGTCAGCTTGTAGGGCTCCCTTGGGTCTATCAGGGCAGCACAAGTTTGAGGTGGGGACAACTTCGGTGTAGGGTCCATCCTTCGATATATGGATTCTTTGCAGTGAGGCCCCAGCCCAGGTCCCGGGGCCACTGGCACATCCTTTTTCCATTTTCCCTGGGAAAGAAAACTCAGCAGTCCAGGTTCCTGATGTCAGTTTGTAGGGCTCCCTTGGGTCTATCAGGGCCGCACAATTTTGACGTGGGGACAACTTCGGTGTGGGGTCCATCCTTCGATATAAGGATTTTTTGCAGTCAGGGCCAAGGGCCCCTGGGCACATCCTTTTTCTATTTTCCCTGGGAAAGAAAACTCAGCAGTCCAGGTTCCTGATGTCAGTTTGTAGGGCTCCCTTGGGTCTATCAGGGCAGCACAAGTTTGAGGTGGGGACAACTTCGGTGTGGGGTCCATCCTTCAATATAAGGATTTTTTGCAGTCAGGGACAGGGGTCCAGGAACAGGGTCTCCTGGGCACATCCTTTTTCCATTTCCACTGGGATAGAAAACTCAGCAGTCCAGGTTCCTGATGTCAGTTTGTAGGGCTCCCTTGGGTCTATCAGGGCAGCACAAGTTTGAGGTGGGGACAACTTTGGTGTGGGCTCCATCCTTCGATATAAGGATTTTTTGCAGTCAGGGCCAGGGGCCCCTGGGCACATCCTTTTTCCATTTTCCCTGGGAAAGAAAACTCAGCAGTCCAGGTTCCTGATGTCAGCTTGTAGGGCTCCCTTGGGTCTATCAGGGCAGCACAAGTTTGAGGTGGGGACAACTTCGGTGTAGGGTCCATCCTTCGATATAAGGATTTTTTGCAGTCAGGTCCCAGCCCAGGTCCAGGGGCCCCTGGGCACATCCTTTTTCCGTTTTCCCTGGGAAAGAAAACTCAGCAGTCCAGGTTCCTGATGTCAGTTTGTAGGGCTCCCTTGGGTGTATCAGGGCAGCACAAGTTTGAGGTGGGGACAACTTTGGTGTGGGGTCAATCCTTCGATATAAGGATTTTTTGCAGTCAGGGCCAGGGGCCCCTGGGCACATCCTTTTTCCATTTTCCCTGGGAAAGAAAACTCAGCAGTCCAGGTTCCTGATGTCAGTTTGTAGGGCTCCCTTGGGTCTATCAGGGCAGCACAAGTTTGAGGTGGGGACAACTTCGGTGTGGGGTCCATCCTTCAATATAAGGATTTTTTGCAGTCAGGGACAGGGGTCCAGGGACAGGGTCTCCTGGGCACATCCTTTTTCCATTTCCCCTGGGATAGAAAACTCAGCAGTCCAGGTTCCTGATGTCAGTTTGTAGGGGTCCCTTGGGTCTATCAGGGCAGCACAAGTTTGAGGTGGCGACAAATTCAGTGTGGGGTCCATCCTTCGATATAAGGATTTTTTGCAGTCAGGGCCAGGGGCCCCTGGGCACATCCTTTTTCCATTTTCCCTGGGAAAGAAAACTCAGCAGTCCAGGTTCCTGATGTCAGCTTGTAGGGCTCCCTTGGGTCTATCAGGGCAGCACAAGTTTGAGGTGGGGACAATTTCGGTGTGGGGTCCATCCTTCAATATAAGGATTTTTGTAGTGAGGACCTACCCAGGGCCAGGGGCCTTTGGGCACATCCTTTTTCCGTTTTCCCTGGGAAAGAAAACTCAGCAGTCCAGGTTCCTGATGTCAGTTTGTAGGGCTCCCTTGGGTCTATCAGGGCAGCACAAGTTTGAGGTGGGGACAACTTCGGTGTGGGGTCCATCCTTCGATATAAGGATTTTTTGCAGTCAGGGCCAGGGGCCCCTGGGCACATCCTTTTTCCATTTTCCCTGGGAAAGAAAACTCAGCAGTCCAGGTTCCTGATGTCAGTTTGTAGGGCTCCCTTGGGTCTATCAGGGTAGCAGAAGCTTGAGGTGGGGACAAATTCGGTGTGGGCTCCATCCTTCGATATAAGGATTTTTTGTAGTGAGGGCCCTGTCCAGGGCCAGGGGCCCCTGGGCACCTCCTTTTTCCATTTTCCCTGGGAAAGAAAACTCAGCAGTCCAGGTTCCTGATGTCAGTTTGTAGGGCTCCCTTGAGTCTATCAGGGCCGCACAAGTTTGACATGGCGACAACTTCGGTGTGGGGTCCATCCTTCGATATAAGGATTTTTTGCAGTGAGTCCCCTGCCGAGGGCCAGGGGCCCCTGGGCACATCCTTTTTCCATTTTCCCTGGGAAAGAAAACTCAGCAGTCCAGGTGCCTGATGTCAGTTTGTAGGGCTCCCTTGGGTCTATCAGGGCAGCACAAGTTTGAGGTGGGGACAACTTCGGTGTGGGGTCCATCCTTCAATATAAGGATTTTTTGCAGTCAGGGACAGGGGCCCAGGGCCAGGGGCTCCTGGGCACAACCTTTTTCCATTTCCCCTGGGAAAGAAAACTCAGCAGTCCAGGTTCCTGATGTCAGTTTGTAGGGCTCCCTTGGGTCTATCAGGGCAGCACAAGTTTGAGGTGGCGACAACTTCAGTGTGGGCTCCATCCTTCGATATAAGGATTTTTTGCAGTCAGGGCCAGGGGCCCCTGGGCACATCCTTTTTCCATTTTCCCTGGGAAAGAAAACTCAGCAGTCCAGGTTCCTGATGTCAGTTTGTAGGGCTCCCTTGGGTCTATCAGGGCAGCACAAGTTTGAGGTGGGGACAACTTCGGTGTGGGGTCCATCCTTCGATATAAGGATTTTTTGCAGTCAGGGCCAGGGGCCCCTGGGCACATGCTTTTTCCATTTTCCCTGGGAAAAGTAAACTCAGCAGTCCAGGTTCCTGATGTCAGTTTGTAGGGCTCCCTTGGGTGTATCAGGGCAGCACAAGTTTGAGGTGGGGACAACTTCGGTGTGGGGTCCATCCTTCGATATAAGGATTTTTTGCAGTCAGGGCCAGGGACCCCTGGGCACATCCTTTTTCCATTTTTCCTGGGAAAGAAAACTCAGCAGTCCAGGTTCCTGATGTCAGTTTGTAGGGCTCCCTTGGGTCTATCAGGGCAGCACAAGTTTGAGGTGGGGACAACTTTGGTGTGGGGTCCATCCTTCGATATAAGGATTTTTTGCAGTCAGGGCCAAAGGCCCCTGGGCACATCCTTTTTCCATTTTCACTGGAAAAGAAAACTCAGCAGTCCAGGTTCCTGATGTCAGTTTGTAGGGCTCCCTTGGGTCTATCAGGGCAGCACAAGTTTGAGGTGGGGACAACTTTGGTGTGGGCTCCATCATTCGATATATTGATTTTGTGCACTCAGGGCCAGGGGCCCCCAGGAACATCCTTTGGCCATTTTCCCTGGGAAAGAAAACTCCGCTGTCCAGGTTGCTGATGTCAGTTTGTAGGGCTGCTTTGGGTGTATCAGGGCCGCACAATTTTGACGTGGGGACAACTTCGGTGTGGGGTCCATCCTTCGATATAAGGATTTTTTGCAGTCAGGGCCAGGGGCCCCTGGGCACATCCTTTTTCCATTTTCCCTGGGAAAGAAAACTCAGCAGTCCAGGTTCCTGATGTCAGTTTGTAGGGCTCTCTTGGGTCTATCAGGGCAGCACAAGTTTGAGGTGGGGACAACTTCGGTGTGGGGTCCATCCTTCAGTATAAGGATTTTTTGCAGTCAGGGACAGGGGTCCAGGGACAGGGTCTCCTGGGCACATCCTTTTTCCATTTCCCCTGGGATAGAAAACTCAGCAGTCCAGGTTCCTGATGTCAGTTTCTGGGGGTCCCTTGGGTCTATCAGGGCAGCACAAGTTTGAGGTGGCGACAAATTCAGTGTGGGGTCCATCCTTTGATATAAGGATTTTTTGCAGTCAGGGCCAGGGGCCCCTGGGCACATCCATTATCCATTTTCAATGGGAAAGAAAACTCAGCAGTCCAGGTACCTGATGTCAGTTTGTAGGGTTCCCTTGGGTCTATCAGGGCAGCACAAGTTTGAGGTGGGGACAACTTCGTTGTGGGGTCCATCCTTCGATATAAGGATTTTTGCAGTCAGGGCCAGGGGCCCCTGGGCACCTCCTTTTTCCATTTTCCCTGGGAAAGAAAACTCAGCAGTCCAGGTTCCTGATGTCAGCTTGTAGGGCTCCCTTGGGTCTATCAGGGCAGCACAAGTTTGAGGTGGGGACAACTTCGGTGTAGGGTCCATCCTTCGATATATGGATTCTTTGCAGTGAGGCCCCAGCCCAGGTCCCGGGGCCACTGGCACATCCTTTTTCCATTTTCCCTGGGAAAGAAAACTCAGCAGTCCAGGTTCCTGATGTCAGTTTGTAGGGCTCCCTTGGGTCTATCAGGGCAGCACAAGTTTGAGGTGGGGACAACTTCGGTGTGGGGTCCATCCTTCGATATAAGGATTTTTTGCAGTCAGGGCCAGGGGCCCCTGGGCACATCCTTTTTCCATTTTCCCTGGGAAAGAAAACTCAGCAGTCCAGGTTCCTGATGTCAGCTTGTAGGGCTCCCTTGGGTCTATCAGGGCAGCACAAGTTTGAGGTGGGGACAATTTCGGTGTGGGGTCCATCCTTCAATATAAGGATTTTTGTAGTGAGGACCTACCCAGGGCCAGGGGCCTTTGGGCACATCCTTTTTCCGTTTTCCCTGGGAAAGAAAACTCAGCAGTCCAGGTTCCTGATGTCAGTTTGTAGGGCTCCCTTGGGTCTATCAGGGCAGCACAAGTTTGAGGTGGGGACAACTTCGGTGTGGGGTCCATCCTTCGATATAAGGATTTTTTGCAGTCAGGGCCAGGGGCCCCTGGGCACATCCTTTTTCCATTTTCCCTGGGAAAGAAAACTCAGCAGTCCAGGTTCCTGATGTCAGTTTGTAGGGCTCCCTTGGGTCTATCAGGGCAGCACAAGTTTGAGGTGGGGACAACTTCGGTGTGGGGTCCATCCTTCAGTATAAGGATTTTTTGCAGTCAGGGACAGGGGTCCAGGGACAGGGTCTCCTGGGCACATCCTTTTTCCATTTCCCCTGGGATAGAAAACTCAGCAGTCCAGGTTCCTGATGTCAGTTTGTAGGGGTCCCTTGGGTCTATCAGGGCAGCACAAGTTTGAGGTGGCGACAAATTCAGTGTGGGGTCCATCCTTTGATATAAGGATTTTTTGCAGTCAGGGCCAGGGGCCCCTGGGCACATCCATTATCCATTTTCAATGGGAAAGAAAACTCAGCAGTCCAGGTACCTGATGTCAGTTTGTAGGGTTCCCTTGGGTCTATCAGGGCAGCACAAGTTTGAGGTGGGGACAACTTCGGTGTGGGGTCCATCCTTCAATATAAGGATTTTTGCAGTCAGGGCCAGGGGCCCCTGGGCACCTCCTTTTTCCATTTTCCCTGGGAAAGAAAACTCAGCAGTCCAGGTTCCTGATGTCAGCTTGTAGGGCTCCCTTGGGTCTATCAGGGCAGCACAAGTTTGAGGTGGGGACAACTTCGGTGTAGGGTCCATCCTTCGATATATGGATTCTTTGCAGTGAGGCCCCAGCCCAGGTCCCGGGGCCACTGGCACATCCTTTTTCCATTTTCCCTGGGAAAGAAAACTCAGCAGTCCAGGTTCCTGATGTCAGTTTGTAGGGCTCCCTTGGGTCTATCAGGGCAGCACAAGTTTGAGGTGGGGACAACTTCGGTGTGGGGTCCATCCTTCGATATAAGGATTTTTTGCAGTCAGGGCCAGGGGCCCCTGGGCACATCCTTTTTCCATTTTCCCTGGGAAAGAAAACTCAGCAGTCCAGGTTCCTGATGTCAGCTTGTAGGGCTCCCTTGGGTCTATCAGGGCAGCACAAGTTTGAGGTGGGGACAATTTCGGTGTGGGGTCCATCCTTCAATATAAGGATTTTTGTAGTGAGGACCTACCCAGGGCCAGGGGCCTTTGGGCACATCCTTTTTCCGTTTTCCCTGGGAAAGAAAACTCAGCAGTCCAGGTTCCTGATGTCAGTTTGTAGGGCTCCCTTGGGTCTATCAGGGCAGCACAAGTTTGCGGTGGGGACAACTTCGGTGTGGGGTCCATCCTTCGATATAAGGATTTTTTGCAGTCAGGGCCAGGGGCCCCTGGGCACATCCTTTTTCCATTTTCCCTGGGAAAGAAAACTCAGCAGTCCAGGTTCCTGATGTCAGTTTGTAGGGCTCCCTTGGGTCTATCAGGGCAGCAGAAGCTTGAGGTGGGGACAAATTCGGTGTGGGCTCCATCCTTCGATATAAGGATTTTTTGTAGTGAGGGCCCTGTCCAGGGCCAGGGGCCCCTGGGCACCTCCTTTTTCCATTTTCCCTGGGAAAGAAAACTCAGCAGTCCAGGTTCCTGATGTCAGTTTGTAGGGCTCCCTTGGGTCTATCAGGGCAGCACAAGTTTGAGGTGGGGACAACTTTGGTGTGGGGTCCATCCTTCGATATAAGGATTTTTTGCAGTCAGGGCCAGGGGCCCCTGGGCACATCCTTTTTCCATTTTCCCTGGGAAAGAAAACTCAGCAGTCCAGGTTCCTGATGTCAGTTTGAAGGGCTCCCTTGGGTCTATCAGGGCAGCACAAGTTTGAGGTGGGGACAACTTCGGTGTGGGGTCCATCCTTCAATATAAGGATTTTTTGCAGTCAGGGACAGGGGCCCAGGGACAGGGTCTCCTGGGCACATCCTTTTTCCATTTCCCCTGGGATAGAAAACTCAGCAGTCGAGGTTCCTGATGTCAGTTTGTAGGGCTCCCTTGGGTCTATCAGGGCAGCACAAGTTTGAGGTGGCGACAAATTCAGTGTGGGGTCCATCCTTCGATATAAGGATTTTTTGCAGTCAGGGCCAGGGGCCCCTGGGCACATCCTTTTTCCATTTTCCATGGGAAAGAAAACTCAGCAGTCCAGGTACCTGATGTCAGTTTTTAGGGTTCCCTTGGGTCTATCAGGGCAGCACAAGTTTGAGGTGGGGACAACTTCGTTGTGGGGTCCATCCTTCGATATAAGGATTTTTTGCAGTCAGGGCCAGGGGCCCCTGGGCACATGCTTTTTCCATTTTCCCTGGGAAAAGTAAACTCAGCAGTCCAGGTTCCTGATGTCAGTTTGTAGGGCTCCCTTGGGTGTATCAGGGCAGCACAAGTTTGAGGTGGGGACAACTTCGGTGTGGGGTCCATCCTTCGATATAAGGATTTTTTGCAGTCAGGGCCAGGGGCCCCTGGGCACATGCTTTTTCCATTTTCCCTGGGAAAAGTAAACTCAGCAGTCCAGGTTCCTGATGTCAGTTTGTAGGGCTCCCTTGGGTGTATCAGGGCAGCACAAGTTTGAGGTGGGGACAACTTCGGTGTGGGGTCCATCCTTCGATATAAGGATTCTTTGCAGTGAGGCCCCAGCCCAGGTCCCGGGGCCACTGGCACATCCTTTTTCCATTTTCCCTGGGAAAGAAAACTCAGCAGTCCAGGTTCCTGATGTCAGTTTGTAGGGCTCCCTTGGGTCTATCAGGGCAGCACAAGTTTGAGGTGGGGACAACTTCGGTGTGGGGTCCATCCTTCGATATAAGGATTTTTTGCAGTCAGGGCCAGGGACCCCTGGGCACATCCTTTTTCCATTTTTCCTCGGAAAGAAAACTCAGCAGTCCAGGTTCCTGATGTCAGTTTGTAGGGCTCCCTTGGGTCTATCAGGGCAGCACAAGTTTGAGGTGGGGACAACTTCGGTGTGGGGTCCATCCTTCGATATAAGGATTTTTTGCAGTCAGGGCCAAAGGCCCCTGGGCACATCCTTTTTCCATTTTCCCTGGGAAAGAAAACTCAGCAGTCCAGGTTCCTGATGTCAGTTTGTAGGGCTCCCTTGGGTCTATCAGGGCAGCACAAGTTTGAGGTGGGGACAACTTCGGTGTGGGGTCCATCCTTCGATATAAGGATTTTTTGCAGTCAGGGCCAGGGACCCCTGGGCACATCCTTTTTCCATTTTTCCTGGGAAAGAAAACTCAGCAGTCCAGGTTTGTGATGTCAGTTTGTAGGGCTCCCTTGGGTCTATCAGGGCAGCACAAGTTTGAGGTGGGGACAACTTTGGTGTGGGGTCCATCCTTCGATATAAGGATTTTTTGCAGTCAGGGCCAAAGGCCCCTGGGCACATCCTTTTTCCATTTTCCCTGGGAAAGAAAACTCAGCAGTCCAGGTTCCTGATGTCAGTTTGTAGGGCTCCCTTGGGTCTATCAGGGCAGCACAAGTTTGAGGTGGGGACAACTTTGGTGTGGGCTCCATCATTCGATATATTGATTTTGTGCACTCAGGGCCAGGGGCCCCCAGGAACATCCTTTGGCCATTTTCCCTGGGAAAGAAAACTCCGCTGTCCAGGTTGCTGATGTCAGTTTGTAGGGCTGCTTTGGGTGTATCAGGGCCGCACAATTTTGACGTGGGGACAACTTCGGTGTGGGGTCCATCCTTCGATATAAGGATTTTTTGCAGTCAGGGCCAAGGGCCCCTGGGCACATCCTTTTTCCATTTTCCCTGGGAAAGAAAACTCAGCAGTCCAGGTTCCTGATGTCAGTTTGTAGGGCTCCCTTGGGTCTATCAGGGCAGCACAAGTTTGAGGTGGGGACAACTTCGGTGTGGGGTCCATCCTTCAATATAAGGATTTTTTGCAGTCAGGGCCAGGGGCCCAGGGCCAGGGGCTCCTGGGCACAACCTTTTTCCATTTCCCCTGGGAAAGAAAACTCAGCAGTCCAGGTTCCTGATGTCAGTTTGTAGGGCTCCCTTGGGTCTATCAGGGCAGCACAAGTTTGAGGTGGCGACAACTTCAATGTGGGCTCCATCCTTCGATATAAGGATTTTTTGCAGTCAGGGCCAGGGGCCCCTGGGCACATCCTTTTTCCATTTTCCCTGGGAAAGAAAACTCAGCAGTCCAGGTTCCTGATGTCAGCTTGTAGGGCTCCCTTGGGTCTATCAGGGCAGCACAAGTTTGAGGTGGGGACAACTTCGGTGTAGGGTCCATCCTTCGATATAAGGATTTTTTGCAGTCAGGTCCCAGCCCAGGTCCAGGGGCCCCTGGGCACATCCTTTTTCCATTTTCCCTGGGAAAGAAAACTCAGCAGTCCAGGTTCCTGATGTCAGTTTGTAGGGCTCTCTTGGGTGTATCAGGGCAGCACAAGTTTGAGGTGGGGACAAGTTTGGTGTGGGGTCCATCCTTCGATATAAGGATTTTTTGCAGTCAGGGCCAGGGGCCCCTGGGCACATCCTTTTTCCATTTTCCCTGTGAAAGAAAACTCAGCAGTCCAGGTTCCGGATGTCAGTTTGTAGGGCTCCCTTGGGTCTATCAGGGCAGCACAAGTTTGAGGTGGGGACAACTTCGGTGTGGGGTCCATCCTTCAATATAAGGATTTTTTGCAGTCAGGGACAGGGGTCCAGGGACAGGGTCTCCTGGGCACATCCTTTTTCCATTTCCCCTGGGATAGAAAACTCAGTAGTCCAGGTTCCTGATGTCAGTTTGTAGGGCTCCCTTGGGTCTATCAGGGCAGCACAAGTTTGAGGTGGGGACAACTTCGGTGTGGGGTCCATCCTTCGATATAAGGATTTTTTGCAGTCAGGGCCAGGGGCCCCTGGGCACATCCTTTTTCCATTTTCCCTGGGAAAGAAAACTCAGCAGTCCAGGTTCCTGATGTCAGCTTGTAGGGCTCCCTTGGGTCTATCAGGGCAGCACAAGTTTGAGGTGGGGACAATTTCAGTGTGGGGTCCATCCTTCAATATAAGGATTTTTGTAATGAGGCCCCAACCCAGGGCCAGGGGCCCCTGGGCACATCCTTTTACCGTTTTCCCTGGGAAAGAAAACTCAGCAGTCCAGGTTCCTGATGTCAGTTTGTAGGGCTCCCTTGGGTCTATCAGGGCAGCACAAGTTTGAGGTGGGGACAACTTCAGTGTGGGGTCCATCCTTCGATATAAGGATTTTTTGCAGTCAGGGCCAGAAGCCCCTGGGCACATCCTTTTTCCATTTTCCCTGGGAAAGAAAACTCAGCAGTCCAGGTTCCTGATGTCAGTTTGTAGGGCTCCCTTGGGTCTATCAGGGCAGCAGAAGCTTGAGGTGGGGACAAATTCGGTGTGGGCTCCATCCTTCGATATAAGGATTTTTTGTAGTGAGGGCCCTGTCCAGGGCCAGGGGCCCCTGGGCACCTCCTTTTTCCATTTTCCCTGGGAAAGAAAACTCAGCAGTCCAGGTTCCTGATGTCAGTTTGTAGGGCTCCCTTGGGTCTATCAGGGCAGCACAAGTTTGAGGTGGGGACAAATTCGGTGTGGGGTCCATCCTTCGATATATGGATTTTTTGCAGTCAGGGCCAGGGGCCCCTGGGCACATCCTTTTTCCATTTTCCCTGGGAAAGAAAACTCAGCAGTCCAGGTTCCTGATGTCAGTTTGTAGGGCTCCCTTGGGTCTATCAGGGCCGCACAAGTTTGAGGTGGTGACAACTTCGGTGTGGGGTCCATCCTTCGATATAAGGATTTTTTGCAGTGAGTCCCCTGCCCAGGGCCAGGGGCCCCTGGGCACATCCTTTTTCCATTTTCCCTGGGAAAGAAAACTCAGCAGTCCAGGTTCCTGATGTCAGTTTGTAGGGCTCCCTTGGGTCTATCAGGGCAGCACAAGTTTGAGGTGGCGACAACTTCAGTGTGGGGTCCATCCTTCGATATAAGGATTTTTTGCAGTCAGGGCCAGGGGCCCCTGGGCACATCCTTTTTCCATTTTCCCTGGGAAAGAAAACTCAGCAGTCCAGGTTCCTGATGTCAGTTTGTAGGGTTCCCTTGGGTCTATCAGGGCAGCACAAGTTTGAGGTGGGGACAACTTCGGTGTGGGGTCCATCCTTCGATATAAGGATTTTTTGCAGTCAGGGCCAGGGGCCCCTGGGCACATCCTTTTTCCATTTTCCCTGGGAAAGAAAACTCAGCAGTCCAGGTTCCTGATGTCAGCTTGTAGGGCTCCCTTGGGTCTATCAGGGCAGCACAAGTTTGAGGTGGGGACAACTTCGGTGTAGGGTCCATCCTTCGATATAAGGATTCTTTGCAGTGAGGCCCCAGCCCAGGTCCCGGGGCCACAGGCACATCCTTTTTCCATTTTCCCTGGGAAAGAAAACTCAGCAGTCCAGGTTCCTGATGTCAGTTTGTAGGGCTCCCTTGGGTCTATCAGGGCAGCACAAGTTTGAGGTGGGGACAACTTCGGTGTGGGGTCCATCCTTCGATATAAGGATTTTTTGCAGTCAGGGCCAGGGGCCCCTGGGCACATCCTTTTTCCATTTTCCCTGGGAAAGAAAACTCAGCAGTCCAGGTTCCTGATGTCAGTTTGTAGGGCTCCCTTGGGTCTATCAGGGCAGCACAAGTTTGAGGTGGGGACAATTTCGGTGTGGGGTCCATCCTTCGATATAAGGATTTTTTGCAGTGAGGCCCCAACCCAGGGCCAGGGGCCCCTGGGCACATCCTTTTTCCGTTTTCCCTGGGAAAGAAAACTCAGCAGTCCAGGTTCCTGATGTCAGTTTGTAGGGCTCCCTTGGGTCTATCAGGGCAGCACAAGTTTGAGGTGGGGACAACTTCGGTGTGGGGTCCATCCTTCGATATAAGGATTTTTTGCAGTCAGGGCCAGGGGCCCCTGGGCACATCCTTTTTCCATTTTCCCTGGGAAAGAAAACTCAGCAGTCCAGGTTCCTGATGTCAGTTTGTAGGGCTCCCTTGGGTCTATCAGGGCAGCAGAAGCTTCAGGTGGGGACAAATTCGGTGTGGGCTCCATCCTTCGATATAAGGATTTTTTGTAGTGAGGGCCCTGTCCAGGGCCAGGGGCCCCTGGGCACCTCCTTTTTCCATTTTCCCTGGGAAAGAAAACTCAGCAGTCCAGGTTCCTGATGTCAGTTTGAAGGGCTCCCTTGGGTCTATCAGGGCCGCACAAGTTTGAGGTGGGGACAACTTCGGTGTGGGGTCCATCCTTCGATATAAGGATTTTTTGCAGTGAGGCCCCTGCCCAGGGCCAGGGGCCCCTGGGCACATCCTTTTTCCATTTTCCCTGGGAAAGAAAACTCAGCAGTCCAGGTTCCTGATGTCAGTTTGTAGGGCTCCCTTGGGTCTATCAGGGCAGCACAAGTTTGAGGTGGGGACAAATTCGGTGTGGGGTCCATCCTTCGATATAAGGATTTTTTGCAGTCAGGGCCAGGGGCCCCTGGGCACATCCTTTTTCCATTTTCCCTGGGAAAGAAAACTCAGCAGTCCAGGTTCCTGATGTCAGTTTGTAGGGCTCCCTTGGGTCTATCACGGCCGCACAAGTTTGAGGTGGGGACAACTTCGGTGTGGGGTCCATCCTTCGATATAAGGATTTTTTGCAGTGAGGCCCCTGCCCAGGGCCAGGGGCCCCTGGGCACATCCTTTTTCCATTTTCCCTGGGAAAGAAAACTCAGCAGTCCAGGTTCCTGATGTCAGTTTGTAGGGCTCCCTTGGGTCTATCAGGGCAGCACAAGTTTGAGGTGGGGACAAATTCGGTGTGGGGTCCATCCTTCGATATATGGATTTTTTGCAGTCAGGGCCAGGGGCCCCTGGGCACATCCTTTTTCCATTTTCCCTGGGAAAGAAAACTCAGCAGTCCAGGTTCCTGATGTCAGTTTGTAGGGCTCCCTTGGGTCTATCAGGGCAGCACAAGTTTGCGGTTGGGACAACTTCGATGTGGGGTCCATCCTTCGATATAAGGATTTTTTGCTGTCAGGGCCAGGGGCCCCTGGGCACATCCTTTTTCCATTTTCCCTGGGAAAGAAAACTCAGCAGTCCAGGTTCCTGATGTCAGTTTGTAGGGCTCCCTTGGGTCTATCAGGGCAGCACAAGTTTGAGGTGGGGACAACTTCGGTGTGGGGTCCATCCTTCGATATAAGGATTCTTTGCAGTCAGGCCCCAGCCCAGGACCAGGGGCCCCTGGGCACATCCTTTTTCCATTTTCCCTGGGAAAGAAAACTCAGCAGTCCAGGTTCCTGATGTCAGTCTGTAAGGCTCCCTTGGGTCTATCAGGGCAGCACAAATTTGCGGTGGGGACAACTTCGGTGTGGGTTCCATCCTTCGATATAAGGATTTTTTGCAGTCAGGGCCAAAGGCCCCTGGGCACATCCTTTTTCCATTTTCCCTGGGAAAGAAAACTCAGCAGTCCAGGTTCCTGATGTCAGTTTGTAGGGCTCCCTTGGGTCTATCAGGGCAGCACAAGTTTGAGGTGGGGACAATTTCGGTGTGGGGTCCATCCTTCGATATAAGGATTTTTTGTAGTGAGGCCCCAGCCCAGGGCCAGGGGCCCCTGGGCACATCCTTTTTCCATTTTCCCTGGGAAAGAAAACTCCGCAGTCCAGGTTCCTGATGTCAGTTTGTAGGGCTCCCTTGGGTCTATCAGGGCAGCACAAGTTTGAGGTGGGGACAATTTCGGTGTGGGGTCCATCCTTCGATATAAGGATTTTTTGTAGTGAGGCCCCAGCCCAGGGCCAGGGGCCCCTGGGCACATCCTTTTTCCATTTTCCCTGGGAAAGAAAACTCCGCAGTCCAGGTTCCTGATGTCAGTTTGTAGGGCTCCCTTGGGTCTATCAGGGCAGCACAAGTTTGAGGTGGGGACAACTTCGGTGTGGGGTCCATCCTTCGATATAAGGATTTTTTGCAGTCAGGGCCAGGGGCCCCTGGGCACATCCTTTTTCCATTTTCCCTGGGAAAGAAAACTCAGCAGTCCAGGTTCCTGATGTCAGTTTGTAGGGCTCCCTTGGGTCTATCAGGGCAGCACAAGTTTGAGGTGGGGACAATTTCGGTGTGGGGTCCATCCTTCGATATAAGGATTTTTTGCAGTGAGGCCCCAACCCAGGGCCAGGGGCCCCTGGGCACATCCTTTTTCCGTTTTCCCTGGGAAAGAAAACTCAGCAGTCCAGGTTCCTGATGTCAGTTTGTAGGGCTCCCTTGGGTCTATCAGGGCAGCACAAGTTTGAGGTGGGGACAACTTCGGTGTGGGGTCCATCCTTCGATATAAGGATTTTTTGCAGTCAGGGCCAAAGGCCCCTGGGCACATCCTTTTTCCATTTTCCCTGGGAAAGAAAACTCAGCAGTCCAGGTTCCTGATGTCAGTTTGTAGGGCTCCCTTGGGTCTATCAGGGCAGCAGAAGCTTCAGGTGGGGACAAATTCGGTGTGGGCTCCATCCTTCGATATAAGGATTTTTTGTAGTGAGGGCCCTGTCCAGGGCCAGGGGCCCCTGGGCACCTCCTTTTTCCATTTTCCCTGGGAAAGAAAACTCAGCAGTCCAGGTTCCTGATGTCAGTTTGAAGGGCTCCCTTGGGTCTATCAGGGCCGCACAAGTTTGAGGTGGGGACAACTTCGGTGTGGGGTCCATCCTTCGATATAAGGATTTTTTGCAGTGAGGCCCCTGCCCAGGGCCAGGGGCCCCTGGGCACATCCTTTTTCCATTTTCCCTGGGAAAGAAAACTCAGCAGTCCAGGTTCCTGATGTCAGTTTGTAGGGCTCCCTTGGGTCTATCAGGGCAGCACAAGTTTGAGGTGGGGACAAATTCGGTGTGGGGTCCATCCTTCGATATAAGGATTTTTTGCAGTCAGGGCCAGGGGCCCCTGGGCACATCCTTTTTCCATTTTCCCTGGGAAAGAAAACTCAGCAGTCCAGGTTCCTGATGTCAGTTTGTAGGGCTCCCTTGGGTCTATCACGGCCGCACAAGTTTGAGGTGGGGACAACTTCGGTGTGGGGTCCATCCTTCGATATAAGGATTTTTTGCAGTGAGGCCCCTGCCCAGGGCCAGGGGCCCCTGGGCACATCCTTTTTCCATTTTCCCTGGGAAAGAAAACTCAGCAGTCCAGGTTCCTGATGTCAGTTTGTAGGGCTCCCTTGGGTCTATCAGGGCAGCACAAGTTTGAGGTGGGGACAAATTCGGTGTGGGGTCCATCCTTCGATATATGGATTTTTTGCAGTCAGGGCCAGGGGCCCCTGGGCACATCCTTTTTCCATTTTCCCTGGGAAAG
Organism: Lonchura striata; assembly: GCF_050655825.1. NCBI lineage: Eukaryota > Metazoa > Chordata > Aves > Passeriformes > Estrildidae > Lonchura > Lonchura striata. The sequence goes on along the minus strand of NC_140733.1, from coordinate 9,893,584 downwards.
AAAACTCAGCAGTCCAGGTTCCTGATGTCAGTTTGTAGGGCTCCCTTGGGTCTATCAGGGCAGCACAAGTTTGCGGTTGGGACGACTTCGATGTGGGGTCCATCCTTCGATATAAGGATTTTTTGCTGTCAGGGCCAGGGGCCCCTGGGCACATCCTTTTTCCATTTTCCCTGGGAAAGAAAACTCAGCAGTCCAGGTTCCTGATGTCAGTTTGTAGGGCTCCCTTGGGTCTATCAGGGCAGCACAAGTTTGAGGTGGGGACAACTTCGGTGTGGGGTCCATCCTTCGATATAAGGATTCTTTGCAGTCAGGCCCCAGCCCAGGACCAGGGGCCCCTGGGCACATCCTTTTTCCATTTTCCCTGGGAAAGAAAACTCAGCAGTCCAGGTTCCTGATGTCAGTCTGTAAGGCTCCCTTGGGTCTATCAGGGCAGCACAAATTTGCGGTGGGGACAACTTCGGTGTGGGTTCCATCCTTCGATATAAGGATTTTTTGCAGTCAGGGCCAAAGGCCCCTGGGCACATCCTTTTTCCATTTTCCCTGGGAAAGAAAACTCAGCAGTCCAGGTTCCTGATGTCAGTTTGTAGGGCTCCCTTGGGTCTATCAGGGCAGCACAAGTTTGAGGTGGGGACAATTTCGGTGTGGGGTCCATCCTTCGATATAAGGATTTTTTGTAGTGAGGCCCCAGCCCAGGGCCAGGGGCCCCTGGGCACATCCTTTTTCCATTTTCCCTGGGAAAGAAAACTCCGCAGTCCAGGTTCCTGATGTCAGTTTGTAGGGCTCCCTTGGGTCTATCAGGGCAGCACAAGTTTGAGGAGGGGACAACTTCGGTGTGGGGTCCATCCTTCGATATAAGGATTCTTTGCAGTCAGGGCCAGGGACCCCTGGGCACATCCTTTTTCCATTTTTCCTGGGAAAGAAAACTCAGCAGTCCAGGTTCCTGATGTCAGTTTGTAGGGCTCCCTTGGGTCTATCAGGGTAGCAGAAGCTTGAGGTGGGGACAAATTCGGTGTGGGCTCCATCCTTCGATATAAGGATTTTTTGTAGTGAGGGCCCTGTCCAGGGCCAGGGGCCCCTGGGCACCTCCTTTTTCCATTTTCCCTGGGAAAGAAAACTCAGCAGTCCAGGTTCCTGATGTCAGTTTGTAGGGCTCCCTTGAGTCTATCAGGGCCGCACAAGTTTGACATGGCGACAACTTCGGTGTGGGGTCCATCCTTCGATATAAGGATTTTTTGCAGTGAGGCCCCTGCCCAGGGCCAGGGGCCCCTGGGCACATCCTTTTTCCATTTTCCCTGGGAAAGAAAACTCAGCAGTCCAGGTTCCTGATGTCAGTTTGTCGGGCTCCCTTGGGTCTATCAGGGCAGCACAAGTTTGAGGTGGGGACAACTTCGGTGTGGGGTCCATCCTTCAATATAAGGATTTTTTGCAGTCAGGGACAGGGGCCCAGGGCCAGGGGCTCCTGGGCACAACCTTTTTCCATTTCCCCTGGGAAAGAAAACTCAGCAGTCCAGGTTCCTGATGTCAGTTTGTAGGGCTCCCTTGGGTCTATCAGGGCAGCACAAGTTTGAGGTGGCGACAACTTCAGTGTGGGCTCCATCCTTCGATATAAGGATTTTTTGCAGTCAGGGCCAGGGGCCCCTGGGCACATCCTTTTTCCATTTTCCCTGGGAAAGAAAACTCAGCAGTCCAGGTTCCTGATGTCAGTTTGTAGGGCTCCCTTGGGTCTATCAGGGCAGCACAAGTTTGAGGTGGGGACATCTTCGGTGTGGGGTCCATCCTTCGATATAAGGATTTTTTGCAGTCAGGGCCAGGGGCCCCTGGGCACATCCTTTTTCCATTTTCCCTGGGAAAGAAAACTCAGCAGTCCAGGTTCCTGATGTCAGTTTGTAGGGCTCCCTTGGGTGTATCAGGGCAGCACAAGTTTGAGGTGGGGACAACTTCGGTGTGGGGTCCATCCTTCGATATAAGGATTTTTTGCAGTCAGGGCCAGGGACCCCTGGGCACATCCTTTTTCCATTTTTCCTGGGAAAGAAAACTCAGCAGTCCAGGTTCCTGATGTCAGTTTGTAGGGCTCCCTTGGGTCTATCAGGGCAGCACAAGTTTGAGGTGGGGACAACTTTGGTGTGGGGTCCATCCTTCGATATAAGGATTTTTTGCAGTCAGGGCCAAAGGCCCCTGGGCACATCCTTTTTCCATTTTCACTGGAAAAGAAAACTCAGCAGTCCAGGTTCCTGATGTCAGTTTGTAGGGCTCCCTTGGGTCTATCAGGGCAGCACAAGTTTGAGGTGGGGACAACTTTGGTGTGGGCTCCATCATTCGATATATTGATTTTGTGCACTCAGGGCCAGGGGCCCCCAGGAACATCCTTTGGCCATTTTCCCTGGGAAAGAAAACTCCGCTGTCCAGGTTGCTGATGTCAGTTTGTAGGGCTGCTTTGGGTGTATCAGGGCCGCACAATTTTGACTTGGGGACAACTTCGGTGTGGGGTCCATCCTTCGATATAAGGATTTTTTGCAGTCAGGGACAGGGGCCCAGGGCCAGGGGCTCCTGGGCACAACCTTTTTCCATTTCCCCTGGGAAAGAAAACTCAGCAGTCCAGCTTCCTGATGTCAGTTTGTAGGGCTCCCTTGGGTCTATCAGGGCAGCACAAGTTTGAGGTGGCGACAACTTCAGTGTGGGCTCCATCCTTCGATATAAGGATTTTTTGCAGTCAGGGCCAGGGGCCCCTGGGCACATCCTTTTTCCATTTTCCCTGGGAAAGAAAACTCAGCAGTCCAGGTTCCTGATGTCAGCTTGTAGGGCTCCCTTGGGTCTATCAGGGCAGCACAAGTTTGAGGTGGGGACAACTTTGGTGTGGGGTCCATCCTTCGATATAAGGATTTTTTGCAGTCAGGGCCAGGGGCCCCTGGGCACATCCTTTTTCCATTTTCCCTGGGAAAGAAAACTCAGCAGTCCAGGTTCCTGATGTCAGTTTGTAGGGCTCCCTTGGGTCTATCAGGGCAGCACAAGTTTGAGGTGGGGACAACTTCGGTGTGGGGTCCATCCTTCAATATAAGGATTTTTTGCAGTCAGGGACAGGGGTCCAGGGACAGGGTCTCCTGGGCACATCCTTTTTCCATTTCCCCTGGGATAGAAAACTCAGCAGTCCAGGTTCCTGATGTCAGTTTGTAGGGGTCCCTTGGGTCTATCAGGGCAGCACAAGTTTGAGGTGGCGACAAATTCAGTGTGGGGTCCATCCTTTGATATAAGGATTTTTTGCAGTCAGGGCCAGGGGCCCCTGGGCACATCCATTATCCATTTTCAATGGGAAAGAAAACTCAGCAGTCCAGGTACCTGATGTCAGTTTGTAGGGTTCCCTTGGGTCTATCAGGGCAGCACAAGTTTGAGGTGGGGACAACTTCGTTGTGGGGTCCATCCTTCAATATAAGGATTTTTACAGTCAGGGCCAGGGGCCCCTGGGCACCTCCTTTTTCCATTTTCCCTGGGAAAGAAAACTCAGCAGTCCAGGTTCCTGATGTCAGCTTGTAGGGCTCCCTTGGGTGTATCAGGGCAGCACAAGTTTGAGGTGGGGACAACTTCGGTGTAGGGTCCATCCTTCGATATATGGATTCTTTGCAGTGAGGCCCCAGCCCAGGTCCCGGGGCCACTGGCACATCCTTTTTCCATTTTCCCTGGGAAAGAAAACTCAGCAGTCCAGGTTCCTGATGTCAGTTTGTAGGGCTCCCTTGGGTCTATCAGGGCAGCACAAGTTTGAGGTGGGGACAACTTCGGTGTGGGGTCCATCCTTCGATATAAGGATTTTTTGCAGTCAGGGCCAGGGGCCCCTGGGCACATCCTTTTTCCATTTTCCCTGGGAAAGAAAACTCAGCAGTCCAGGTTCCTGATGTCAGCTTGTAGGGCTCCCTTGGGTCTATCAGGGCAGCACAAGTTTGAGGTGGGGACAATTTCGGTGTGGGGTCCATCCTTCAATATAAGGATTTTTGTAGTGAGGACCTACCCAGGGCCAGGGGCCTTTGGGCACATCCTTTTTCCGTTTTCCCTGGGAAAGAAAACTCAGCAGTCCAGGTTCCTGATGTCAGTTTGTAGGGCTCCCTTGGGTCTATCAGGGCAGCACAAGTTTGAGGTGGGGACAACTTCGGTGTGGGGTCCATCCTTCGATATAAGGATTTTTTGCAGTCAGGGCCAGGGGCCCCTGGGCACATCCTTTTTCCATTTTCCCTGGGAAAGAAAACTCAGCAGTCCAGGTTCCTGATGTCAGTTTGTAGGGCTCCCTTGGGTCTATCAGGGCAGCAGAAGCTTGAGGTGGGGACAAATTCGGTGTGGGCTCCATCCTTCGATATAAGGATTTTTTGTAGTGAGGGCCCTGTCCAGGGCCAGGGGCCCCTGGGCACCTCCTTTTTCCATTTTCCCTGGGAAAGAAAACTCAGCAGTCCAGGTTCCTGATGTCAGTTTGTAGGGCTCCCTTGGGTCTATCAGGGCAGCACAAGTTTGAGGTGGGGACAACTTTGGTGTGGGGTCCATCCTTCGATATAAGGATTTTTTGCAGTCAGGGCCAGGGGCCCCTGGGCACATCCTTTTTCCATTTTCCCTGGGAAAGAAAACTCAGCAGTCCAGGTTCCTGATGTCAGTTTGTAGGGCTCCCTTGGGTCTATCAGGGCAGCACAAGTTTGAGGTGGGGACAACTTCGGTGTGGGGTCCATCCTTCAATATAAGGATTTTTTGCAGTCAGGGACGGGGGCCCAGGGACAGGGTCTCCTGGGCACATCCTTTTTCCATTTCCCCTGGGATAGAAAACTCAGCAGTCGAGGTTCCTGATGTCAGTTTGTAGGGCTCCCTTGGGTCTATCAGGGCAGCACAAGTTTGAGGTGGCGACAAATTCAGTGTGGGGTCCATCCTTCGATATAAGGATTTTTTGCAGTCAGGGCCAGGGGCCCCTGGGCACATCCTTTTTCCATTTTCCATTGGAAAGAAAACTCAGCAGTCCAGGTACCTGATGTCAGTTTTTAGGGTTCCCTTGGGTCTATCAGGGCAGCACAAGTTTGAGGTGGGGACAACTTCGTTGTGGGGTCCATCCTTCGATATAAGGATTTTTTGCAGTCAGGGCCAGGGGCCCCTGGGCACATCCTTTTTCCATTTTCCCTGGGAAAGAAAACTCAGCAGTCCAGGTTCCTGATGTCAGTTTGTAGGGCTCCCTTGGGTGTATCAGGGCAGCACAAGTTTGAGGTGGGGACAACTTCGGTGTAGGGTCCATCCTTCGATATAAGGATTCTTTGCAGTGAGGCCCCAGCCCAGGTCCCGGGGCCACTGGCACATCCTTTTTCCATTTTCCCTGGGAAAGAAAACTCAGCAGTCCAGGTTCCTGATGTCAGTTTGTAGGGCTCCCTTGGGTCTATCAGGGCAGCACAAGTTTGAGGTGGGGACAACTTCGGTGTGGGGTCCATCCTTCGATATAAGCATTTTTTGCAGTCAGGGCCAGGGACCCCTGGGCACATCCTTTTTCCATTTTTCCTCGGAAAGAAAACTCAGCAGTCCAGGTTCCTGATGTCAGTTTGTAGGGCTCCCTTGGGTCTATCAGGGCAGCACAAGTTTGAGGTGGGGACAACTTCGGTGTGGGGTCCATCCTTCGATATAAGGATTTTTTGCAGTCAGGGCCAAAGGCCCCTGGGCACATCCTTTTTCCATTTTCCCTGGGAAAGAAAACTCAGCAGTCCAGGTTCCTGATGTCAGTTTGTAGGGCTCCCTTGGGTCTATCAGGGCAGCACAAGTTTGAGGTGGGGACAACTTCGGTGTGGGGTCCATCCTTCGATATAAGGATTTTTTGCAGTCAGGGCCAGGGACCCCTGGGCACATCCTTTTTCCATTTTTCCTGGGAAAGAAAACTCAGCAGTCCAGGTTCCTGATGTCAGTTTGTAGGGCTCCCTTGGGTCTATCAGGGCAGCACAAGTTTGAGGTGGGGACAACTTTGGTGTGGGGTCCATCCTTCGATATAAGGATTTTTTGCAGTCAGGGCCAAAGGCCCCTGGGCACATCCTTTTTCCATTTTCCCTGGGAAAGAAAACTCAGCAGTCCAGGTTCCTGATGTCAGTTTGTAGGGCTCCCTTGGGTCTATCAGGGCAGCACAAGTTTGAGGTGGGGACAACTTTGGTGTGGGCTCCATCATTCGATATATTGATTTTGTGCACTCAGGGCCAGGGGCCCCCAGGAACATCCTTTGGCCATTTTCCCTGGGAAAGAAAACTCCGCTGTCCAGGTTGCTGATGTCAGTTTGTAGGGCTGCTTTGGGTGTATCAGGGCCGCACAATTTTGACGTGGGGACAACTTCGGTGTGGGGTCCATCCTTCGATATAAGGATTTTTTGCAGTCAGGGCCAAGGGCCCCTGGGCACATCCTTTTTCCATTTTCCCTGGGAAAGAAAACTCAGCAGTCCAGGTTCCTGATGTCAGTTTGTAGGGCTCCCTTGGGTCTATCAGGGCAGCACAAGTTTGAGGTGGGGACAACTTCGGTGTGGGGTCCATCCTTCAATATAAGGATTTTTTGCAGTCAGGGCCAGGGGCCCAGGGCCAGGGGCTCCTGGGCACAACCTTTTTCCATTTCCCCTGGGAAAGAAAACTCAGCAGTCCAGGTTCCTGATGTCAGTTTGTAGGGCTCCCTTGGGTCTATCAGGGCAGCACAAGTTTGAGGTGGCGACAACTTCAATGTGGGCTCCATCCTTCGATATAAGGATTTTTTGCAGTCAGGGCCAGGGGCCCCTGGGCACATCCTTTTTCCATTTTCCCTGGGAAAGAAAACTCAGCAGTCCAGGTTCCTGATGTCAGCTTGTAGGGCTCCCTTGGGTCTATCAGGGCAGCACAAGTTTGAGGTGGGGACAACTTCGGTCTGGGGTCCATCCTTCGATATAAGGATTTTTTGCAGTCAGGTCCCAGCCCAGGTCCAGGGGCCCCTGGGCACATCCTTTTTCCATTTTCCCTGGGAAAGAAAACTCAGCAGTCCAGGTTCCTGATGTCAGTTTGTAGGGCTCCCTTGGGTGTATCAGGGCAGCACAAGTTTGAGGTGGGGACAACTTTGGTGTGGGGTCCATCCTTCGATATAAGGATTTTTTGCAGTCAGGGCCAGGGGCCCCTGGGCACATCCTTTTTCCATTTTCCCTGTGAAAGAAAACTCAGCAGTCCAGGTTCCGGATGTCAGTTTGTAGGGCTCCCTTGGGTCTATCAGGGCAGCACAAGTTTGAGGTGGGGACAACTTCGGTGTGGGGTCCATCCTTCAATATAAGGATTTTTTGCAGTCAGGGACAGGGGTCCAGGGACAGGGTCTCCTGGGCACATCCTTTTTCCATTTCCCCTGGGATAGAAAACTCAGTAGTCCAGGTTCCTGATGTCAGTTTGTAGGGCTCCCTTGGGTCTATCAGGGCAGCACAAGTTTGAGGTGGGGACAACTTCGGTGTGGGGTCCATCCTTCGATATAAGGATTTTTTGCAGTCAGGGCCAGGGGCCCCTGGGCACATCCTTTTTCCATTTTCCCTGGGAAAGAAAACTCAGCAGTCCAGGTTCCTGATGTCAGCTTGTAGGGCTCCCTTGGGTCTATCAGGGCAGCACAAGTTTGAGGTGGGGACAATTTCAGTGTGGGGTCCATCCTTCAATATAAGGATTTTTGTAATGAGGCCCCAACCCAGGGCCAGGGGCCCCTGGGCACATCCTTTTACCGTTTTCCCTGGGAAAGAAAACTCAGCAGTCCAGGTTCCTGATGTCAGTTTGTAGGGCTCCCTTGGGTCTATCAGGGCAGCACAAGTTTGAGTTGGGGACAACTTCGGTGTGGGGTCCATCCTTCGATATAAGGATTTTTTGCAGTCAGGGCCAGAAGCCCCTGGGCACATCCTTTTTCCATTTTCCCTGGGAAAGAAAACTCAGCAGTCCAGGTTCCTGATGTCAGTTTGTAGGGCTCCCTTGGGTCTATCAGGGCAGCAGAAGCTTGAGGTGGGGACAAATTCGGTGTGGGCTCCATCCTTCGATATAAGGATTTTTTGTAGTGAGGGCCCTGTCCAGGGCCAGGGGCCCCTGGGCACCTCCTTTTTCCATTTTCCCTGGGAAAGAAAACTCAGCAGTCCAGGTTCCTGATGTCAGTTTGTAGGGCTCCCTTGGGTCTATCAGGGCAGCACAAGTTTGAGGTGGGGACAAATTCGGTGTGGGGTCCATCCTTCGATATATGGATTTTTTGCAGTCAGGGCCAGGGGCCCCTGGGCACATCCTTTTTCCATTTTCCCTGGGAAAGAAAAGTCAGCAGTCCAGGTTCCTGATGTCAGTTTGTAGGGCTCCCTTGGGTCTATCAGGGCAGCACAAGTTTGAGGTGGGGTCAACTTCGGTGTGGGGTCATCGTTTGATATAAGGTTTTTTTGTAGTGATGGCTCAGCCCAGGGCCAGGGGCCCCTGGGCACATCCTTTTTCCATTTTCCCTGGGAAAGAAAACTCAGCAGTCCAGGTTCCTGATGTCAGTTTGTAGGGCTCCCTTGGGTCTATCAGGGCAGCACAAGTTTGAGGTGGGGACAACTTCGGTGTGGGGTCCATCCTTCAATATAAGGATTTTTTGCAGTCAGGGCCAGGGGCCCAGGGCCAGGGGCTCCTGGGCACAACCTTTTTCCATTTCCCCTGGGAAAGAAAACTCAGCAGTCCAGGTTCCTGATGTCAGTTTGTAGGGCTCCCTTGGGTCTATCAGGGCAGCACAAGTTTGAGGTGGCGACAACTTCAATGTGGGCTCCATCCTTCGATATAAGGATTTTTTGCAGTCAGGGCCAGGGGCCCCTGGGCACATCCTTTTTCCATTTTCCCTGGGAAAGAAAACTCAGCAGTCCAGGTTCCTGATGTCAGCTTGTAGGGCTCCCTTGGGTCTATCAGGGCAGCACAAGTTTGAGGTGGGGACAACTTCGGTCTGGGGTCCATCCTTCGATATAAGGATTTTTTGCAGTCAGGTCCCAGCCCAGGTCCAGGGGCCCCTGGGCACATCCTTTTTCCATTTTCCCTGGGAAAGAAAACTCAGCAGTCCAGGTTCCTGATGTCAGTTTGTAGGGCTCCCTTGGGTGTATCAGGGCAGCACAAGTTTGAGGTGGGGACAACTTTGGTGTGGGGTCCATCCTTCGATATAAGGATTTTTTGCAGTCAGGGCCAGGGGCCCCTGGGCACATCCTTTTTCCATTTTCCCTGTGAAAGAAAACTCAGCAGTCCAGGTTCCGGATGTCAGTTTGTAGGGCTCCCTTGGGTCTATCAGGGCAGCACAAGTTTGAGGTGGGGACAACTTCGGTGTGGGGTCCATCCTTCAATATAAGGATTTTTTGCAGTCAGGGACAGGGGTCCAGGGACAGGGTCTCCTGGGCACATCCTTTTTCCATTTCCCCTGGGATAGAAAACTCAGTAGTCCAGGTTCCTGATGTCAGTTTGTAGGGCTCCCTTGGGTCTATCAGGGCAGCACAAGTTTGAGGTGGGGACAACTTCGGTGTGGGGTCCATCCTTCGATATAAGGATTTTTTGCAGTCAGGGCCAGGGGCCCCTGGGCACATCCTTTTTCCATTTTCCCTGGGAAAGAAAACTCAGCAGTCCAGGTTCCTGATGTCAGCTTGTAGGGCTCCCTTGGGTCTATCAGGGCAGCACAAGTTTGAGGTGGGGACAATTTCAGTGTGGGGTCCATCCTTCAATATAAGGATTTTTGTAATGAGGCCCCAACCCAGGGCCAGGGGCCCCTGGGCACATCCTTTTACCGTTTTCCCTGGGAAAGAAAACTCAGCAGTCCAGGTTCCTGATGTCAGTTTGTAGGGCTCCCTTGGGTCTATCAGGGCAGCACAAGTTTGAGTTGGGGACAACTTCGGTGTGGGGTCCATCCTTCGATATAAGGATTTTTTGCAGTCAGGGCCAGAAGCCCCTGGGCACATCCTTTTTCCATTTTCCCTGGGAAAGAAAACTCAGCAGTCCAGGTTCCTGATGTCAGTTTGTAGGGCTCCCTTGGGTCTATCAGGGCAGCAGAAGCTTGAGGTGGGGACAAATTCGGTGTGGGCTCCATCCTTCGATATAAGGATTTTTTGTAGTGAGGGCCCTGTCCAGGGCCAGGGGCCCCTGGGCACCTCCTTTTTCCATTTTCCCTGGGAAAGAAAACTCAGCAGTCCAGGTTCCTGATGTCAGTTTGTAGGGCTCCCTTGGGTCTATCAGGGCAGCACAAGTTTGAGGTGGGGACAAATTCGGTGTGGGGTCCATCCTTCGATATATGGATTTTTTGCAGTCAGGGCCAGGGGCCCCTGGGCACATCCTTTTTCCATTTTCCCTGGGAAAGAAAAGTCAGCAGTCCAGGTTCCTGATGTCAGTTTGTAGGGCTCCCTTGGGTCTATCAGGGCCGCACAAGTTTGAGGTGGTGACAACTTCGGTGTGGGGTCCATCCTTCGATATAAGGATTTTTTGCAGTGAGTCCCCTGCCCAGGGCCAGGGGCCCCTGGGCACATCCTTTTTCCATTTTCCCTGGGAAAGAAAACTCAGCAGTCCAGGTTCCTGATGTCAGTTTGTAGGGCTCCCTTGGGTCTATCAGGGCAGCACAAGTTTGAGGTGGCGACAACTTCAGTGTGGGCTCCATCCTTCGATATAAGGATTTTTTGCAGTCAGGGCCAGGGGCCCCTGGGCACATCCTTTTTCCATTTTCCCTGGGAAAGAAAACTCAGCAGTCCAGGTTCCTGATGTCAGTTTGTAGGGTTCCCTTGGGTCTATCAGGGCAGCACAAGTTTGAGGTGGGGACAACTTCGGTGTGGGGTCCATCCTTCGATATAAGGATTTTTTGCAGTCAGGGCCAGGGGCCCCTGGGCACATCCTTTTTCCATTTTCCCTGGGAAAGAAAACTCAGCAGTCCAGGTTCCTGATGTCAGCTTGTAGGGCTCCCTTGGGTCTATCAGGGCAGCACAAGTTTGAGGTGGGGACAACTTCGGTGTAGGGTCCATCCTTCGATATAAGGATTCTTTGCAGTGAGGCCCCAGCCCAGGTCCCGGGGCCACAGGCACATCCTTTTTCCATTTTCCCTGGGAAAGAAAACTCAGCAGTCCAGGTTCCTGATGTCAGTTTGTAGGGCTCCCTTGGGTCTATCAGGGCAGCACAAGTTTGAGGTGGGGACAACTTCGGTGTGGGGTCCATCCTTCGATATAAGGATTTTTTGCAGTCAGGGCCAGGGGCCCCCGGGCACATCCTTTTTCCATTTTCCCTGGGAAAGAAAACTCAGCAGTCCAGGTTCCTGATGTCAGTTTGTAGGGCTCCCTTGGGTCTATCAGGGCAGCACAAGTTTGAGGTGGGGACAATTTCGGTGTGGGGTCCATCCTTCGATATAAGGATTTTTTGCAGTGAGGCCCCAACCCAGGGCCAGGGGCCCCTGGGCACATCCTTTTTCCGTTTTCCCTGGGAAAGAAAACTCGGCAGTCCAGGTTCCTGATGTCAGTTTGTAGGGCTCCCTTGGGTCTATCAGGGCAGCACAAGTTTGAGGTGGGGACAACTTCGGTGTGGGGTCCATCCTTCGATATAAGGATTTTTTGCAGTCAGGGCCAGGGGCCCCTGGGCACATCCTTTTTCCATTTTCCCTGGGAAAGAAAACTCAGCAGTCCAGGTTCCTGATGTCAGTTTGTAGGGCTCCCTTGGGTCTATCAGGGCAGCAGAAGCTTCAGGTGGGGACAAATTCGGTGTGGGCTCCATCCTTCGATATAAGGATTTTTTGTAGTGAGGGCCCTGTCCAGGGCCAGGGGCCCCTGGGCACCTCCTTTTTCCAGTTTCCCTGGGAAAGAAAACTCAGCAGTCCAGGTTCCTGATGTCAGTTTGAAGGGCTCCCTTGGGTCTATCAGGGCCGCACAAGTTTGAGGTGGGGACAACTTCGGTGTGGGGTCCATCCTTCGATATAAGGATTTTTTGCAGTGAGGCCCCTGCCCAGGGCCAGGGGCCCCTGGGCACATCCTTTTTCCATTTTCCCTGGGAAAGAAAACTCAGCAGTCCAGGTTCCTGATGTCAGTTTGTAGGGCTCCCTTGGGTCTATCAGGGCAGCACAAGTTTGAGGTGGGGACAAATTCGGTGTGGGGTCCATCCTTCGATATATGGATTTTTTGCAGTCAGGGCCAGGGGCCCCTGGGCACATCCTTTTTCCATTTTCCCTGGGAAAGAAAACTCAGCAGTCCAGGTTCCTGATGTCAGTTTGTAGGGCTCCCTTGGGTCTATCAGGGCCGCACAAGTTTGAGGTGGGGACAACTTCGGTGTGGAGTCCATCCTTCGATATAAGGATTTTTTGCAGTGAGGCCCCAGCCCAGGGCCAGGGGCCCCTGGGCACATCCTTTTTCCATTTTCCCTGGGAAAGAAAACTCAGCAGTCCAGGTTCCTGATGTCAGCTTGTAGGGCTCCCTTGGGTCTATCAGGGCAGCACAAGTTTGAGGTGGGGACAAATTCGGTGTGGGGTCCATCCTTCGATATATGGATTTTTTGCAGTCAGGGCCAGGGGCCCCTGGGCACATCCTTTTTCCATTTTCCCTGGGAAAGAAAACTCAGCAGTCCAGGTTCCTGATGTCAGTTTGTAGGGCTCCCTTGGGTCTATCAGGGCAGCACAAGTTTGAGGTTGGGACAACTTCGATGTGGGGTCCATCCTTCGATATAAGGATTTTTTGCAGTCAGGGCCAGGGGCCCCTGGGCACATCCTTTTTCCATTTTCCCTGGGAAAGAAAACTCAGCAGTCCAGGTTCCTGATGTCAGTTTGTAGGGCTCCCTTGGGTCTATCAGGGCAGCACAAGTTTGAGGTGGGGACAACTTCGGTGTGGGGTCCATCCTTCGATATAAGGATTCTTTGCAGTCAGGCCCCAGCCCAGGACCAGGGGCCCCTGGGCACATCCTTTTTCCATTTTCCCTGGGAAAGAAAACTCAGCAGTCCAGGTTCCTGATGTCAGTCTGTAAGGCTCCCTTGGGTCTATCAGGGCAGCACAAATTTGCGGTGGAGACAACTTCGGTGTGGGTTCCATCCTTCGATATAAGGATTTTTTGCAGTCAGGGCCAAAGGCCCCTGGGCACATCCTTTTTCCATTTTCCCTGGGAAAGAAAACTCAGCAGTCCAGGTTCCTGATGTCAGTTTGTAGGGCTCCCTTGGGTCTATCAGGGCAGCACAAGTTTGAGGTGGGGACAATTTCGGTGTGGGGTCCATCCTTCGATATAAGGATTTTTTGTAGTGAGGCCCCAGCCCAGGGCCAGGGGCCTCTGGGCACATCCTTTTTCCATTTTCCCTGGGAAAGAAAACTCAGCAGTCCAGGTTCCTGATGTCAGTTTGTAGGGCTCCCTTGGGTCTATCAGGGCAGCACAAGTTTGAGGTGGGGACAACTTCGGTGTGGGGTCCATCCTTCGATATAAGGATTCTTTGCAGTCAGGGCCAGGGACCCCTGGGCACATCCTTTTTCCATTTTCCCTGGGAAAGAAAACTCAGCAGTCCAGGTTCCTGATGTCAGCTTGTAGGGCTCCCTTGGGTCTATCAGGGCAGCACAATTTTTGGTGGGGACAACTTTGGTCTGGGCTCCATCCTTCGATATAAAGATTCTTTGGGGTCAGGGCCCAGCCCAGGGCCAGGGGCCCCTGGGCACGTCCTTTGGCCATTTTCCCTGGGAAAGAAAACTCAGCAGTCCAGGTTCCTGATGTCAGTTTGTAGGGCTCCCTTGGGTCTATCAGGGCAGCACAAGTTTGAGGTGGGGACAACTTCGGTGTGGGCTCCATCCTTCGATATAAGGATTTTTTGCAGTCAGGGCCAGGGGCCCCTGGGCACATCCTTTTTCCATTTTCCCTGGGAAAGAAAACTCAGCAGTCCAGGTTCCTGATGTCAGTTTGTAGGGCTCCCTTGGGTCTATCAGGGCAGCACAAGTTTGAGGTGGGGACAACTTCGGTCTGGGGTCCATCCTTCGATATAAGGATTTTTTGCAGTCAGGGCCAGGGGCCCCTGGGCACATCCATTTTCCATTTTCCCTGGGAAAGAAAACTCAGCAGTCCAGGTTCCTGATGTCAGTTTGTAGGGCTCCCTTGGGTCTATCAGGGCAGCAGAAGCTTGAGGTGGGGACAAATTCGGTGTGGGCTCCATCCTTCGATATAAGGATTTTTTGTAGTGAGGGCCCTGTCCAGGGCCAGGGGCGCCTGGGCACATCCTTTTTCCATTTTCCCTGGGAAAGAAAACTCAGCAGTCCAGGTTCCTGATGTCAGTTTGTAGGGCTCCCTTGGGTCTATCAGGGCCGCACAACTTTGAGGTGGCGACAACTTCGGTGTGGGGTCCATCCTTCGATATAAGGATTTTTTGCAGTGAGGCCCCTGCCCAGGGCCAGGGGCCCCTGGGCACATCCTTTTTCCATTTTCCCTGGGAAAGAAAACTCAGCAGTCCAGGTTCCTGATGTCAGTTTGTAGGGCTCCCTTGGGTCTATCAGGGCAGCACAAGTTTGAGGTGGGGACAACTTCGGTGTGGGGTCCATCCTTCGATATATGGATTTTTTGCAGTCAGGGCCAGGGGCCCCTGGGCACATCCTTTTTCCATTTTCCCTGGGAAAGAAAACTCAGCAGTCCAGGTTCCTGATGTCAGTTTGTAGGGCTCCCTTGGGTCTATCAGGGCCGCACAAGTTTGAGGTGGTGACAACTTCGGTGTGGGGTCCATCCTTCGATATAAGGATTTTTTGCAGTGAGGCCCCTGCCCAGGGCCAGGGGCCCCTGGGCACATCCTTTTTCCATTTTCCCTGGGAAAGAAAACTCAGCAGTCCAGGTTCCTGATGTCAGTTTGTAGGGGTCCCTTGGGTCTATCAGGGCAGCACAAGTTTGAGGTGGGGACAACTTCGGTGTGGGGTCCATCCTTCAATATAAGGATTTTTTGCAGTCAGGGCCAGGGGCCCCTGGGCACATCCTTTTTCCATTTTCCCTGGGAAAGAAAACTCAGCAGTCCAGGTTCCTGATGTCAGTTTGTAGGGCTCCCTTGGGTCTATCAGGGCAGCACAAGTTTGAGGTGGGGACAACTTCGGTCTGGGGTCCATCCTTCGATATAAGGATTTTTTGCAGTCAGGGCCAGGGGCCCCTGGGCACATCCATTTTCCATTTTCCCTGGGAAAGAAAACTCAGCAGTCCAGGTTCCTGATGTCAGTTTGTAGGGCTCCCTTGGGTCTATCAGGGCAGCAGAAGCTTGAGGTGGGGACAAATTCGGTGTGGGCTCCATCCTTCGATATAAGGATTTTTTGTAGTGAGGGCCCTGTCCAGGGCCAGGGGCGCCTGGGCACATCCTTTTTCCATTTTCCCTGGGAAAGAAAACTCAGCAGTCCAGGTTCCTGATGTCAGTTTGTAGGGCTCCCTTGGGTCTATCAGGGCCGCACAACTTTGAGGTGGCGACAACTTCGGTGTGGGGTCCATCCTTCGATATAAGGATTTTTTGCAGTGAGGCCCCTGCCCAGGGCCAGGGGCCCCTGGGCACATCCTTTTTCCATTTTCCCTGGGAAAGAAAACTCAGCAGTCCAGGTTCCTGATGTCAGTTTGTAGGGCTCCCTTGGGTCTATCAGGGCAGCACAAGTTTGAGGTGGGGACAACTTCGGTGTGGGGTCCATCCTTCGATATATGGATTTTTTGCAGTCAGGGCCAGGGGCCCCTGGGCACATCCTTTTTCCATTTTCCCTGGGAAAGAAAACTCAGCAGTCCAGGTTCCTGATGTCAGTTTGTAGGGCTCCCTTGGGTCTATCAGGGCCGCACAAGTTTGAGGTGGTGACAACTTCGGTGTGGGGTCCATCCTTCGATATAAGGATTTTTTGCAGTGAGGCCCCTGCCCAGGGCCAGGGGCCCCTGGGCACATCCTTTTTCCATTTTCCCTGGGAAAGAAAACTCAGCAGTCCAGGTTCCTGATGTCAGTTTGTAGGGGTCCCTTGGGTCTATCAGGGCAGCACAAGTTTGAGGTGGGGACAACTTCGGTGTGGGGTCCATCCTTCAATATAAGGATTTTTTGCAGTCAGGGACAGGGGCCCAGGGACAGGGTCTCCTGGGCACATCCTTTTTCCATTTCCCCTGGGATAGAAAACTCAGCAGTCCAGGTTCCTGATGTCAATTTGTAGGGCTCCCTTGGGTCTATCAGGGCAGCACAAGTTTGAGGTGGCGACAACTTCAGTGTGGGGTCCATCCTTCGATATAAGGATTTTTTGCAGTCAGGGCCAGGGGCCCCTGGGCACATCCTTTTTCCATTTTCCCTGGGAAAGAAAACTCAGCAGTCCAGGTTCCTGATGTCCATTTGTAGGGTTCCCTTGGGTCTATCAGGGCAGCACAAGTTTGAGGTGGGGACAACTTCGTTGTGGGGTCCATCCTTCGATATAAGGATTTTTTGCAGTCAGGGCCAGGGGCCCCTGGGCACCTCCTTTTTCCATTTTCCCTGGGAAAGAAAACTCAGCAGTCCAGGTTCCTGATGTCAGCTTGTAGGGCTCCCTTGGGTCTATCAGGGCAGCACAAGTTTGAGGTGGGGACAACTTCGGTGTAGGGTCCATCCTTCGATATAAGGATTCTTTGCGGTGAGGCCCCAGCCCAGGTCCCGGGGCCACTGGCACATCCTTTTTCCATTTTCCCTGGGAAAGAAAACTCAGCAGTCCAGGTTCCTGATGTCAGTTTGTAGGGCTCCCTTGGGTCTATCAGGGCAGCACAAATTTGAGGTGGGGACAACTTCGGTGTGGGGTCCATCCTTCGATATAAGGATTTTTTGCAGTCAGGGCCAGGGGCCCCTGGGCACATCCTTTTTCCATTTTCCCTGGGAAAGAAAACTCAGCAGTCCAGGTTCCTGATGTCAGTTTGTAGGGCTTCCTTGGGTCTATCAGGGCAGCAGAAGCTTGAGGTGGGGACAAATTCGGTGTGGGCTCCATCCTTCGATATAAGGATTTTTTGTAGTGAGGGCCCTGTCCAGGGCCAGGGGCCCCTGGGCACCTCCTTTTTCCATTTTCCCTGGGAAAGAAAACTCAGCAGTCCAGGTTCCTGATGTCAGTTTGTAGGGCTCCCTTGGGTCTATCAGGGCCGCACAAGTTTGAGATGGGGACAATTTCGGTGTGGGGTCCATCCTTCAATATAAGGATTTTTTGTAGTGAGGCCCCAGCCCAGGGCCAGGGGCCCCTGGGCACATCCTTTTTCCATTTTCCCTGGGAAAGAAAACTCAGCAGTCCAGGTTCCTGATGTCAGTTTGTAGGGCTCCCTTGGGTCTATCAGGGCAGCACAAGTTTGAGGTGGGGACAACTTCAGTGTGGGCTCCATCCTTCGATATACGGATTCTTTGCAGTCAGGGCCAGGGGCCCAGGGCCAGGGGCCCCTGGGCAAATCCTTTTTCCATTTTCCCTGGGAAAGAAAACTCAGCAGTCCAGGTTCCTGATGTCAGTTTGTAGGGCTCCCTTGGGTCTATCAGGGCAGCACAAGTTTGAGGAGGGGACAACTTCGGTGTGGGGTCCATCCTTCGATATAAGGATTCTTTGCAGTCAGGGCCAGGGACCCCTGGGCACATCCTTTTTCCATTTTTCCTGGGAAAGAAAACTCAGCAGTCCAGGTTCCTGATGTCAGTTTGTAGGGCTCCCTTGGGTCTATCAGGGCAGCACAATTTTTGGTGGGGACAACTTTGGTCTGGGCTCCATCCTTCGATATAAAGATTCTTTGGGGTCAGGGCCCAGCCCAGGGCCAGGGGCCCCTGGGCACGTCCTTTGGCCATTTTCCCTGGGAAAGAAAACTCAGCAGTCCAGGTTCCTGATGTCAGTTTGTAGGGCTCCCTTGGGTCTATCAGGGCAGCACAAGTTTGAGGTGGGGACAACTTCGGTGTGGGGTCCATCCTTCGATATAAGGATTCTTTGCAGTCAGGCCCCAGCCCAGGACCAGGGGCCCCTGGGCACATCCTTTTTCCATTTTCCCTGGGAAAGAAAACTCAGCAGTCCAGGTTCCTGATGTCAGTCTGTAAGGCTCCCTTGGGTCTATCAGGGCAGCACAAATTTGCGGTGGGGACAACTTCGGTGTGGGTTCCATCCTTCGATATAAGGATTTTTTGCAGTCAGGGCCAAAGGCCCCTGGGCACATCCTTTTTCCATTTTCCCTGGGAAAGAAAACTCAGCAGTCCAGGTTCCTGATGTCAGTTTGTAGGGCTCCCTTGGGTCTATCAGGGCAGCACAAGTTTGAGGTGGGGACAATTTCGGTGTGGGGTCCATCCTTCGATATAAGGATTTTTTGTAGTGAGGCCCCAGCCCAGGGCCAGGGGCCCCTGGGCACATCCTTTTTCCATTTTCCCTGGGAAAGAAAACTCCGCAGTCCAGGTTCCTGATGTCAGTTTGTAGGGCTCCCTTGGGTCTATCAGGGCAGCACAAGTTTGAGGAGGGGACAACTTCGGTGTGGGGTCCATCCTTCGATATAAGGATTCTTTGCAGTCAGGGCCAGGGACCCCTGGGCACATCCTTTTTCCATTTTTCCTGGGAAAGAAAACTCAGCAGTCCAGGTTCCTGATGTCAGTTTGTAGGGCTCCCTTGGGTCTATCAGGGCAGCACAATTTTTGGTGGGGACAACTTTGGTCTGGGCTCCATCCTTCGATATAAAGATTCTTTGGGGTCAGGGCCCAGCCCAGGGCCAGGGGCCCCTGGGCACGTCCTTTGGCCATTTTCCCTGGGAAAGAAAACTCAGCAGTCCAGGTTCCTGATGTCAGTTTGTAGGGCTCCCTTGGGTCTATCAGGGCAGCACAAGTTTGAGGTGGGGACAACTTCGGTGTGGGGTCCATCCTTCGATATAAGGATTTTTTGCAGTCAGGGCCAGGGGCCCCTGGGCACATCCTTTTTCCATTTTCCCTGGGAAAGAAAACTCAGCAGTCCAGGTTCCTGATGTCAGTTTGTAGGGCTCCCTTGGGTCTATCAGGGCAGCACAAGTTTGAGGTGGGGACAACTTCGGTCTGGGGTCCATCCTTCGATATAAGGATTTTTTGCAGTCAGGGCCAGGGGCCCCTGGGCACATCCATTTTCCATTTTCCCTGGGAAAGAAAACTCAGCAGTCCAGGTTCCTGATGTCAGTTTGTAGGGCTCCCTTGGGTCTATCAGGGCAGCAGAAGCTTCAGGTGGGGACAAATTCGGTGTGGGCTCCATCCTTCGATATAAGGATTTTTTGTAGTGAGGGCCCTGTCCAGGGCCAGGGGCGCCTGGGCACATCCTTTTTCCATTTTCCCTGGGAAAGAAAACTCAGCAGTCCAGGTTCCTGATGTCAGTTTGTAGGGCTCCCTTGGGTGTATCAGGGCCGCACAACTTTGAGGTGGCGACAACTTCGGTGTGGGGTCCATCCTTCGATATAAGGATTTTTTGCAGTGAGGCCCCTGCCCAGGGCCAGGGGCCCCTGGGCACATCCTTTTTCCATTTTCCCTGGGAAAGAAAACTCAGCAGTCCAGGTTCCTGATGTCAGTTTGTAGGGCTCCCTTGGGTCTATCAGGGCAGCACAAGTTTGAGGTGGGGACAACTTCGGTGTGGGGTCCATCCTTCGATATATGGATTTTTTGCAGTCAGGGACAGGGGCCCAGGGACAGGGTCTCCTGGGCACATCCTTTTTCCATTTCCCCTGGGATAGAAAACTCAGCAGTCCAGGTTCCTGATGTCAATTTGTAGGGCTCCCTTGGGTCTATCAGGGCAGCACAAGTTTGAGGTGGCGACAACTTCATTGTGGGGTCCATCCTTCGATATAAGGATTTTTTGCAGTCAGGGCCAGGGGCCCCTGGGCACATCCTTTTTCCATTTTCCCTGGGAAAGAAAACTCAGCAGTCCAGGTTCCTGATGTCAATTTGTAGGGTTCCCTTGGGTCTATCAGGGCAGCACAAGTTTGAGGTGGGGACAACTTCGGTGTGGGGTCCATCCTTCGATATAAGGATTTTTTGCAGTCAGGGCCAGGGGCCCCTGGGCACCTCCTTTTTCCATTTTCCCTGGGAAAGAAAACTCAGCAGTCCAGGTTCCTGATGTCAGTTTGTCGGGCTCCCTTGGGTCTATCAGGGCAGCACAAGTTTGAGGTGGGGACAACTTCGGTGTAGGGTCCATCCTTCGATATAAGGATTCTTTGCAGTGAGGCCCCAGCCCAGGTCCCGGGGCCACTGGCACATCCTTTTTCCATTTTCCCTGGGAAAGAAAACTCAGCAGTCCAGGTTCCTGATGTCAGTTTGTAGGGCTCCCTTGGGTCTATCAGGGCAGCACAAGTTTGAGGTGGGGACAACTTCGGTGTGGGGTCCATCCTTCGATATAAGGATTTTTTGCAGTCAGGGCCAGGGGCCCCTGGGCACATCCTTTTTCCATTTTCCCTGGGAAAGAAAACTCAGCAGTCCAGGTTCCTGATGTCAGTTTGTAGGGCTTCCTTGGGTCTATCAGGGCAGCAGAAGCTTGAGGTGGGGACAAATTCGGTGTGGGCTCCATCCTTCGATATAAGGATTTTTTGTAGTGAGGGCCCTGTCCAGGGCCAGGGGCCCCTGGGCACCTCCTTTTTCCATTTTCCCTGGGAAAGAAAACTCAGCAGTCCAGGTTCCTGATGTCAGTTTGTAGGGCTCCCTTGGGTCTATCAGGGCCGCACAAGTTTGAGATGGGGACAATTTCGGTGTGGGGTCCATCCTTCAAGATAAGGATTTTTTGTAGTGAGGCCCCAGCCCAGGGCCAGGGGCCCCTGGGCACATCCTTTTTCCATTTTCCCTGGGAAAGAAAACTCAGCAGTCCAGGTTCCTGATGTCAGTTTGTAGGGCTCCCTTGGGTGTATCAGGGCAGCACAAGTTTGAGGTGGGGACAACTTCAGTGTGGGCTCCATCCTTCGATATACGGATTTTTTGCAGTCAGGGCCAGGGGCCCAGGGCCAGGGGCCCCTGGGCAAATCCTTTTTCCATTTTCCCTGGGAAAGAAAACTCAGCAGTCCAGGTTCCTGATGTCAGTTTGTAGGGCTCCCTTGGGTCTATCAGGGCAGCACAAGTTTGAGGAGGGGACAACTTCGGTGTGGGGTCCATCCTTCGATATAAGGATTCTTTGCAGTCAGGGCCAGGGACCCCTGGGCACATCCTTTTTCCATTTTTCCTGGGAAAGAAAACTCAGCAGTCCAGGTTCCTGATGGCAGTTTGTAGGGCTCCCTTGGGTCTATGAGGGCAGCACAATTTTTGGTGGGGACAACTTTGGTCTGGGCTCCATCCTTCGATATAAAGATTCTTTGGGGTCAGGGCCCAGCCCAGGGCCAGGGGCCCCTGGGCACGTCCTTTGGCCATTTTCCCTGGGAAAGAAAACTCAGCAGTCCAGGTTCCTGATGTCAGTTTGTAGGGCTCCCTTGGGTCTATCAGGGCAGCACAAGTTTGAGGTGGGGACGACTTCGGTGTGGGGTCCATCCTTCGATATAAGGATTTTTTGCAGTCAGGGCTAGGGGCCCCAAGGCACATCCTTTTTCCGTTTTCCCTGGGAAAGAATACTCAGCAGTCCAGGTTCCTGATGTCAGTTTGTAAGGCTCCCTTGGGTCTATCAGGGCAGCACAAGTTTGAGGTGGGGACAACTTCGGTGTGGGGTCCATCCTTCGATATACGGATTTTTTGCAGTCAGGGCCAGGGGCCCCTGGGCACATCCTTTTTCCATTTTCCCTGGGAAAGAAAACTCAGCAGTCCAGGTTCCTGATGTCAGTTTGTAGGGCTCCCTTGGGTCTATCAGGGCAGCAGAAGCTTGAGGTGGGGACAAATTCGGTGTGGGCTCCATCCTTCGATATAAGGATTTTTTGTAGTGAGGGCCCTGTCCAGGGCCACGGGCCCCGGGGCACCTCCTTTTTCCATTTTCCCTGGGAAAGAAAACTCAGCAGTCCAGGTTCCTGATGTCAGTTTGTAGGGCTCCCTTGGGTCTATCAGGGCCGCACAAGTTTGAGGTGGTGACAACTTCGGTGTGGGGTCCATCCTTCGATATAAGGATTTTTTGCAGTCAGGGCCAGGGGCCCCTGGGCACATCCTTTTTCCATTTTCCCTGGGAAAGAAAACTCAGCAGTCCAGGTTCCTGATGTCAGTTTGTAGGGCTCCCTTGGGTCTATCAGGGCAGCACAAGTTTGAGGTGGGGACAACTTCGGTGTGGGGTCCATCCTTCAATATAAGGATTTTTTGCAGTCAGGGACAGGGGCCCAGGGACAGGGTCTCCTGGGCACATCCTTTTTCCATTTCCCCTGGGATAGAAAACTCAGCAGTCCAGGTTCCTGATGTCAGTTTGTAGGGCTCCCTTGGGTCTATCAGGGCAGCACAAGTTTGAGGTGGCGACAACTTCAGTGTGGGGTCCATCCTTCAATATAAGGATTTTTTGCAGTCAGGGCCAGGGGCCCCTGGGCACATCCTTTTTCCATTTTCCCTGGGAAAGAAAACTCAGCAGTCCAGGTTCCTGATGTCAGTTTGTAGGGTTCCCTTGCGTCTATCAGGGCAGCACAAGTTTGAGGTGGCGACAACTGCGTTGTGGGGTCCATCCTTCGATATAAGGATTTTTTGCAGTCAGGGCCAGGGGCCCCTGGGCACATCCTTTTTCCATTTTCCCTGGGAAAGAAAACTCAGCAGTCCAGGTTCCTGATGTCAGTTTGTAGGGCTCCCTTGGGTCTATCAGGGCAGCACAAGTTTGAGGTGGGGACAATTTCGGTGTGGGGTCCATCCTTCAATATAAGGATTTTTGTAGTGAGGCCCAAACCCAGGGCCAGGGGCCCCTGGGCACATCCTTTTTCCGTTTTCCCTGGGAAAGAAAACTCAGCAGTCCAGGTTCCTGATGTCAGTTTGTAGGGCTCCCTTGGGTCTATCAGGGCAGCACAAGTTTGAGGTGGGGACAACTTCGGTGTGGGGTCCATCCTTCGATATAAGGATTTTTTGCAGTCAGGGCCAGGGGCCCCTGGGCACATCCTTTTTCCATTTTCCCTGGGAAAGAAAACTCAGCAGTCCAGGTTCCTGATGTCAGTTTGTAGGGCTCCCTTGGGTCTATCAGGGCAGCAGAAGCTTGAGGTGGGGACAAATTCGGTGTGGGGTCCATCCTTCGATATAAGGATTTTTTGTAGTGAGGGCCCTGTCCAGGGCTAGGGGCCCCTGGGCACATCCTTCGGCCATTTTCCCTGGGAAAGAAAACTCAGCAGTCCAGGTTCCTGATGTCAGTTTGTAGGGCTCCCTTGGGTCTATCAGGGCCGCACAAGTTTGAGGTGGGGACAACTTCGGTGTGGGGTCCATCCTTCGATATAAGGATTTTTTGCAGTGAGGCCCCTGCCCAGGGCCAGGGGCCCCTGGGCACATCCTTTTCCATTTTCCCTGGGAAAGAAAACTCAGCAGTCCAGGTTCCTGATGTCAGTTTGTAGGGCTCCCTTGGGTCTATCAGGGCAGCACAAGTTTGAGGTGGGGACAAATTCGGTGTGGGGTCCATCCTTCGATATATGGATTTTTTGCAGTCAGGGCCAGGGGCCCCTGGGCACATCCTTTTTCCATTTTCCCTGGGAAAGAAAACTCAGCAGTCCAGGTTCCTGATGTCAGTTTGTAGGGCTCCCTGGGGTCTATCAGAGCCGCACAAGTTTGAGGTGGGGACAATTTCGGTGTGGGGTCCATCCTTCGATATAAGGATTTTTTGTAGTGAGGCCCCAGCCCAGGGCCAGGGGCCCCTGGGCACATCCTTTTTCCATTTTCCCTGGGAAAGAAAACTCAGCAGTCCAGGTTCCTGATGTCAGTTTGTAGGGCTCCCTTGGGTGTATCAGGGCAGCACAAGTTTGAGGTGGGGACAACTTCAGTGTGGGCTCCATCCTTCGATATACGGATTCTTTGCAGTCAGGGCCAGGGGCCCAGGGCCAGGGGCCCCTGGGCAAATCCTTTTTCCATTTCCCCTGGGAAAGAAAACTCAGCAGTCCAGGTTCCTGATGTCAGTTTGTAGGGCTCCCTTGGGTCTATCAGGGCAGCACAAGTTTGAGGAGGGGACAACTTCGGTGTGGGGTCCATCCTTCGATATAAGGATTCTTTGCAGTCAGGGCCAGGGACCCCTGGGCACATCCTTTTTCCATTTTTCCTGGGAAAGAAAACTCAGCAGTCCAGGTTCCTGATGTCAGTTTGTAGGGCTCCCTTGGGTCTATGAGGGCAGCACAATTTTTGGTGGGGACAACTTTGGTCTGGGCTCCATCCTTCGATATAAAGATTCTTTGGGGTCAGGGCCCAGCCCAGGGCCAGGGGCCCCTGGGGACGTCCTTTGGCCATTTTCCCTGGGAAAGAAAACTCAGCAGTCCAGGTTCCTGATGTCAGTTTGTAGGGCTCCCTTGGGTCTATCAGGGCAGCACAAGTTTGAGGTGGGGACAACTTCGGTGTGGGCTCCATCCTTCGATATAAGGATTTTTTGCAGTCAGGGCCAGGGGCCCCTGGGCACATCCTTTGGCCATTTTCCCTGGGAAAGAAAACTCAGCAGTCCAGGTTCCTGATGTCAGTTTGTAGGGCTCCCTTGGGTGTATCAGGGCAGCACAAGTTTGAGGTGGGGACGACTTCGGTGTGGGGTCCATCCTTCGATATAAGGATTTTTTGCAGTCAGGGCTAGGGGCCCCTGGGCACATCCTTTGGCCATTTTCCCTGGGAAAGAAAACTCAGCAGTCCAGGTTCCTGATGTCAGTTTGTAGGGCTCCCTTGGGTCTATCAGGGCAGCACAAGTTTGAGGTGGGGTCAACTTCGGTGTGGGGTCATCGTTTGATATAAGGTTTTTTTGTAGTGATGGCTCAGCCCAGGGCCAGGGGCCCCTGGGCACATCCTTTTTCCATTTTCCCTGGGAAAGAAAACTCAGCAGTCCAGGTTCCTGATGTCAGTTTGTAGGGCTCCCTTGGGTCTATCAGGGCAGCACAAGTTTGAGGTTGGGACAACTTCGATGTGGGGTCCATCCTTCGATATAAGGATTTTTTGCAGTCAGGGCCAGGGGCCCCTGGGCACATCCTTTTTCCATTTTCCCTGGGAAAGAAAACTCAGCAGTCCAGGTTCCTGATGTCAGTTTGTAGGGCTCCCTTGGGTCTATCAGGGCAGCACAAGTTTGAGGTGGGGACAACGTCGGTGTGGGGTCCATCCTTCGTTATAAGGATATTTTGCAGTCAGAGCCAGGGGCCCCTGGGCACATCCTTTTTCCATTTTCCCTGGGAAAGAAAACTCAGCAGTCCAGGTTCCTGATGTCAGTTTGTAGGGCTCCCTTGGGTCTATCAGGGCAGCACAAGTTTGAGGTGGGGACAAATTCGGTGTGGGCTCCATCCTTCGATATAAGGATTTTTTGTAGTGAGGGCCCTGTCCAGGGCCAGGGGCCCTTGGGCACACCCTTTTTCCATTTTCCCTGGGAAAGAAAACTCAGCAGTCCAGGTTCCTGATGTCAGTTTGTAGGGCTCCCTTGGGTCTATCAGGGCCGCACAAGTTTGAGGTGGAGACAACTTCGGTGTGGGGTCCATCCTTCGATATAAGGATTTTTTGCAGTCAGGGCCAGGGGCCCCTGGGCACATCCTTTTTCCATTTTCCCTGGGAAAGAAAACTCAGCAGTCCAGGTTCCTGATGTCAGTTTGTAGGGCTCCCTTGGGTCTATCAGGGCAGCACAAGTTTGAGGTGGGGACAAATTCGGTGTGGGGTCCATCCTTCGATATAAGGATTTTTTGCAGTGAGGCCCCTGCCCAGGGCCAGGGGCCCCTGGGAACAACCTTTTTCCATTTTCCCTGGGAAAGAAGACTCAGTAGTCCAGGTTCCTGATGTCAGTTTGTAGGGCTCCCTTTGGTCTATCAGGGCAGCACAAGTTTGAGGTTGGGACTACTTCGATGTGGGGTCCATCCTTCGATATAAGGATTTTTTGCAGTCAGGGCCAGGGGCCCCTGGGCACATCCTTTTTCCATTTTCCCTGGGAAAGAAAACTCAGCAGTCCAGGTTCCTGATGTCAGTTTTTAGGGCTCCCTTGGCTCTATCAGGACAGCACAAGTTTGAGGTGGGGACAAATTCGGTGTGGGCTCCATCCTTCGATATAAGGAGTTTTTGCAGTGATGCCGTAGCCCAGGGCCAGGGGCCCCTGGGCACATCCTTTGGCCATTTTCCCTGGGAAAGAAAACTCAGCAGCCCAGGTTCCTGATGTCAGTTTGTAGGGCTCCCTTGGGTCTATCAGGGCAGCACAAGTTTGAGGTGGGGACAACTTCGGTGTGGGCTCCATCCTTCGATATAAGGTTTTTTTGTAGTGATGGCTCAGCCCAGGGCCAGGGGCCCCTGGGCACATCCTTTTTCCATTTTCCCTGGGAAAGAAAACTCAGCAGTCCAGGTTCCTGATGTCAGTTTGTAGGGCTCCCTTGGGTCTATCAGGGAAGCACAAGTTTGAGGTGGGGACAACTTCGGTGTGGGGTCCATCCTTCGATATAAGGATTCTTTGCAGTCAGGGCCAGGGGCCCCTGGGCACATCCTTTTTCAATTTTCCCTGGGAAAGAAAACTCAGCAGTCCAGGTTCCTGATGTCAGTTTGTAGGGCTCCCTTGGGTCTATCAGGGCAGCACAAGTTTGAGGTGGGGACAACTTCGGTGTGGGGTCCATCCTTCAATATAAGGATTTTTTGCAGTCAGGGCCAGGGGCCCAGGGCCAGGGGCTCCTGGGCACATCCTTTTTCCATTTTCCCTGGGAAAGAAAACTCAGCAGTCCAGGTTCCTGATGTCAGTTTGTAGGGCTCCCTTGGGTCTATCAGGGCAGCACAAGTTTGAGGTGGCGACAACTTAGGTGTGGGGTCCATCCTTCGATATAAGGATTTTTTGCAGTCAGGGCCAGGGGCCCCTGGGCACATCCTTTTTCCATTTTCCCTGGGAAAGAAAACTCAGCAGTCCAGGTTCCTGATGTCAGTTTGTAGGGCTCCCTTGGGTCTATCAGGGCCGCACAAGTTTGAGGTGGGGACAACTTCGGTGTGGGGTCCATCCTTCGATATAAGGATTTTTTGCAGTCAGGGCCAGGGGCACCTGGGCACATCCTTTTTCCATTTTCCCTCGGAAAGAATACTCAGCAGTCCAGGTTCCTGATGTCAGTTTGTAGGGCTCCCTTGGGTCTATCAGGGCAGCACAAGTTTGAGGTGGGGACAACTTCGGTGTGGGGTCCATCCTTCGATATAAGGATTTTTTGCAGTCAGGGCCAGGGGCCCACGGCCAGGGGCCCCTGGGCACATCCTTTTTCCATTTTCCCTGGGAAAGAAAACTCAGCAGTCCAGGTTCCTGATGTCAGTTTGTAGGGCTGCCTTGGGTCTATCAGGGCAGCACAAGTTTGAGGTGGGGACAAATTCGGTGTGGACTCCATCCTTCGATATAAGGATTTTTTGTAGTGTGGGCCCTGTCCAGGGCCAGGGGCCCCTGGGCACATCCTTTTTCCATTTTCCCTGGGAAAGAAAACTCAGCAGTCCAGGTTCCTGATGTCAGTTTGTAGGGCTCCCTTGGGTCTATCAGGGCAGCACAAGTTTGAGGTGGGGACAACTTTGGTGTGGGGTCCATCCTTCGATATAAGGATTTTTTGCAGTCAGGGCCAGGGGCCCCTGGGCACAACCTTTTTCCATTTTCCCTGGGAAAGAAAACTCAGCAGTCCAGGTTCCTGATGTCAGTTTGTAGGGTTCCCTTGGGTCTATCAGGGCAGCACAAGTTTGAGGTGGGGACAACTTTGGTGTGGGGTCCATCCTCCGATATAAGGATTTTTTGCAGTCAGGGAGAGGGGCCCCTGGGCACATCCTTTTTCCATTTTCCCTGGGAAAGAAAACTCAGCAGTCCAGGTTCCTGATGTCAGTTTGTAGGGCTCCCTTGGGTCTATCAGGGCAGCACAAGTTTGAGGTGGGGACAACTTCAGTGTGGGGTCCATCCTTCGATATAAGGATTTTTTGCAGTCAGGGCCTGCGGCCCCTGGGCACATCCTTTTTCCATTTTCCCTGGGAAAGAAAACTCAGCAGTCCAGGTTTGTGATGTCAGTTTGTAGGGCTCCCTTGGGTCTATCAGGGCAGCACAAGTTTGAGGTGGGGACAACTTCGGTGTGGGCTCCATCCTTCGATATAAGGATTTTTAGCAGTCAGGCCCCAGCCCAGGGCCAGGGCCCCTGGGCACATCCTTTTTCCATTTTCCCTGGGAAAGAAAACTCAGCAGTCCAGGTTCCTGATGTCAGTTTGTAGGGCTCCCTTGGGTCTATCAGGGCAGCACAAGTTTGAGGTGGGGACAACTTTGGTGTGGGGTCCATCCTTTGATATAAGGATTTTTTGCAGTCAGGGCCAGGGGCCCCTGGGCACATCCTTTTTCCATTTTCCCTGGGAAAGAAAACTCAGCAGTCCAGGTTCCTGATGTCAGTTTGTAGGGCTCCCTTGGGTCTATCAGGGCAGCACAAGTTTGAGGTGGGGACAACTTTGGTGTGGGCTCCATCCTTCGATATAAGGATTTTTTGCAGTCAGGGCCAGGGGCCCCTGGGCATATCCTTTTTCCATTTTCCCTGCGAAAGAAAACTCAGCAGTCCAGGTTCCTGATGTCAGTTTGTAGGGCTCCCTTGGGTCTATCAGGGCAGCACAAGTTTGAGGTGGGGACAACTTCGGTGTGGGGTCCATCCTTCGATATAAGGATTTTTTTCAGTCAGGGTATGGGCCCCAGTGCCAGGGGCCCCTGGGCACCTCCTTTTTCCATTTTCCCTGGAAAAGAAAACTCAGCAGTCCAGGTTCCTGATGTCAGTTTGTAGGGCTCCCTTGGGTCTATCAGGGCAGCACAAATTTGAGGTGGGGACAACTTCGGTGTGGGGTCCATCCTTCGATATAAGGATTTTTTTCAGTCAGGGTATGGGGCCCAGTGCCAGGGGCCCCTGGGCACAACCTTTTTCCATTTTCCCTGGGAAAGAAAACTCAGCAGTCCAGGTTCCTGATGTCAGTTTGTAGGGCTCCCTTGGGTCTATCAGGGCAGCACAAGTTTGAGGTGGGGACAACTTCGGTGTGGGGTCCATCCTTCGATATAAGGATTTTTTGCAGTTAGGGCCAGGGGCCCCTGGGCACATCCTTTTTCCATTTTCCCTGGGAAAGAAAACTCAGCAGTCCAGGTTCCGGATGTCAGTTTTTAGAGCTCCCTTGGGTCTATCAGGGCAGCACAAGTTTGAGGCGGGGACAACTTCGGTGTGGGCTCCATCCTTCGATATAAGGATTTTTTGCAGTCAGGGCCAGGGGCCCCTGGGCACAACCTTTTTCCATTTTCCCTGGGAAAGAAAACTCAGCAGTCCAGGTTCCTGATGTCAGTTTGTAGGGCTCCCTTGGGTCTATCAGGGCAGCACAAATTTGAGGTGGGGACAACTTTGGTGTGGGGTCCATCCTTCGATATAAGGATTTTTTGCAGTCAGGACCAGGGGCCCCTGGGCACAACCTTTTTCCATTTTCCCTGGGAAAGAAAACTCAGCAGTCCAGGTTCCTGATGTCAGTTTGTAGGGTTCCCTTGGGTGTATCAGGGCAGCACAAGTTTGAGGTGGGGACAACTTTGGTGTGGGCTCCATCCTTCGATATAAGGATTTTTTGCAGTCAGGGCCAGGGGCCCCTGGGCACATCCTTTTTCCATTTTCCCTGGGAAAGAAAACTCAGCAGTCCAGGTTCCTGATGTCAGTTTGTAGGGCTCCCTTGGGTCTATTAGGGCAGCACAAGTTTGAGGTGGGGACAACTACAGTGTGGGGTCCATCCTTCGATATAAGGATTTTTTGCAGTCAGGGCCTGCAGCCCCTGGGCACATCCTTTTTCCATTTTCCCTGGGAAAGAAAACTCAGCAGTCCAGGTTTGTGATGTCAGTTTGTAGGGCTCCCTTGGGTCTATCAGGGCAGCACAAGTTTGAGGTGGGGACAACTTCGGTGTGGGCTCCATCCTTCGATATAAGGATTTTTAGCAGTCAGGCCCCAGCCCAGGGCCAGGGCCCCTGGGCACATCCTTTGGCCATTTTCCCTGGGAAAGAAAACTCAGCAGTCCAGGTTCCTGAAGTCAGTTTGTAGGGCTCCCTTGGGTCTATCAGGGCAGCACAAGTTTGAGGTGGGGACAACTTCGGTGTGGGGTCCATCCTTCGATATAAAGATTTTTTGCAGTCAGGGCCAGGGGCCCCTGGGCACATCCTTTTTCCATTTTCCCTGGGAAAGAAAACTCAGCAGTCCAGGTTCCTGAAGTCAGTTTGTAGGGCTCCCTTGGGTCTATCAGGGCAGCACAAGTTTGAGGCGGGGACAACTTCGGTGTGGGGTCCATCCTTCGATATAAGGATTTTTTGCAGTCAGGGCCAGGGGCCCCTGGGCACAACCTTTTTCCATTTACCCTGGGAAAGAAAACTCAGCAGTCCAGGTTCCTGATGTCAGTTTGTAGGGCTCCCTTGGGTCTGTCAGGGCAGCACAAGTTTGAGGTGGGGAAAATTTCGGTTTGGGGTCCATCCTTCGATATAAGGATTTTTTGCAGTCAGGGCCAGGGACCCCTGGGCACATCCTTTTTCCATTTTCCTTAGGAATGAAAACTCAGCAGTCCAGGTTCCTGATGACAGTTTGTAGGGCTCCCTCGGGTCTATCAGGGCAGCACAAGTTTGAGGTGGGGACAACTTCGGTGTGGGGTCCATCCTTCGATATAAGGATTTTTTGCTGTCAGGGTATGGGGCCCAGGGCCAGGGGCCCCTGGGCACATCCTTTTTCCATTTTCCCTGGGAAAGAAAACTCAGCAGTCCAGGTTCCTGATGTCAGTTTGTAGGGCTCCCTTGGGTCTATCAGGGCAGCACAAGTTTGAGGTGGGCACAACTTCGGTGTGGGGTCCATCCTTCGATATAAGGATTTTTTGCAGTCAGGGCCAGGTGCCCCTGGGCACATCTTTTTTCCATTTTCCCTGGGAAAGAAAACTCAGCAGTCCAGGTTCCTGATGTCAGTTTGTAGGGCTCCCTTGGGTTTATCAGGGCAGCACAAGTTTGAGGTGGGGACAACTTCGGTGTGGGGTCCATCCTTCGATATAAGGATTTTTTGCAGTCAGGGCCAGGGGCCCAGGGCCAGGGGCCCCTGGGCACATCCTTTTTCCATTTTCCCTGGGAAAGAAAACTCAGCAGTCCAGGTTCCTGATGTCAGTTTGTAGGGCTCCCTTGGGTCTATCAGGGCAGCACAAGTTTGAGGTGGGGACAACTTTGGTGTGGGCGCCTTCCTTCGATATAAGGATTTTTTGTAGTGAGGTCCCAGCCCCGGGCCAGGGATCCCTGGGCACATCCTGTTTCCATTTTCCCTGGGAAAGAAAACTCAGCAGTCCAGGTTCCTGATGTCAGTTTGTAGGGCTCCCTTGGGTCTATCAGGGCAGCACAAGTTTGAGGTGGGTACAACTTCGGTGTGGGCTCCATCCTTCGATATACGGATTTTTTGCAGTGAGGCCCCAGCCCAGGGCCAGCGGCCCCTGGGCACATCCTTTTTCCATTTTCCCTGGGAAAGAAAACTCAGCAGTCCAGGTTCCTGATGTCAGTTTGTAGGGCTCCCTTGGGTCTATCAGGGCAGCACAAGTTTGAGGTGGGGACAACTTCGGTGTGGGGTCCATCCTTCGATATAAGGATTTTTTGCAGTCAGGGCCAGGGGCCCAGGGCCAGGGGCCCCTGGGCACATCCTTTTTCCATTTTCCCTGGGAAAGAAAACTCAGCAGTCCAGGTTCCTGATGTCAGTTTGTAGGGCTCCCTTGGGTCTATCAGGGCAGCACAAGTTTGAGGTGGGGACATCTTTGGTGTGGGGTCCATCCTTCGATATAAGGATTCTTTGCAGTCAGGGCCAGGGAACCCTGGGCACATCCTTTTTCCATTTTCCCTAGGAATGAAAACTCAGCAGTCCAGGTTCCTGATGACAGTTTGTAGGGCTCCCTTGGGTCTATCAGGGCAGCACAAGTTTGAGGTGGGGACAACTTCGGTGTGGGGTCCATCCTTCGATATAAGGATTTTTTTCAGTCAGGGTATGGGGCCCAGGGCCAGGGGCCCCTGGGCACATCCTTTTTCCATTTTCCCTGGGAAAGAAAACTCAGCAGTCCAGGTTCCTGATGTCAGTTTGTAGGGCTCCCTTGGGTCTATCAGGGCAGTACAAGTTTGAGGTGGGGACAACTTTGGTGTGGGGTCCATCCTTCGATATAAGGATTTTTTGCAGTGAGGCACCAGCCCAGGGCCAGCGGCCCCTGGGCACAACCTTTTTCCATTTTCCCTGGGAAAGAAAACTCAGCAGTCCAGGTTCCTGATGTCAGTTTGTAGGGCTCCCTTGGGTCTATCAGGGAAGCACAAGTTTGAGGTGGGGACAACTTTGGTGTGGGGTCCATCCTTCGATATAAGGATTTTTTGCAGTCAGGGTCAGGGGCCCCTGGGCATATCCTTTTTCCATTTTCCCTGGGAAAGAAAACTCAGCAGTCCAGGTTCCTGATGTCAGTCTGTAGGGCTCCCTTGGGTCTATCAGGGCAGCACAAGTATGAGTTGGGGACAACTTTGGTGTGGGGTCCATCCTTCGATATAAGGATTTTTTGCAGTCAGGGCCAGGGGCCCCTGGGCACATCCTTTTTCCATTTTCCCTGGGAAAGAAAACTCAGCAGTCCAGGTTCCTGATGTCAGTTTGTAGGGCTCCCTTGGGTGTATCAGGGCAGCACAAGTTTGAGGTGGGGACAAATTCGGTGTGGGCTCCATCCTTCGATATAAGGATTTTTTGCAGTCAGGGAGAGGGGCCCCTGGGCACATCCTTTTTCCATTTTCCCTGGGAAAGAAAACTCAGCAGTCCAGGTTCCTGATGTCAGTTTGTAGGGCTCCCTTGGGTCTATCAGGGCAGTACAAGTTTGAGGTGGGGACAACTTCGGTGTGGGCTCCATCCTTGGATATAAGGATTTTTTGCAGTCAGGGCCAGGGGCCCCTGGGCACATCCTTTTTCCATTTTCCCTGGGAAAGAAAACTCAGCAGTCCAGGTTCCTGATGTCAGTTTGTAGGGCTCCCTTGGGTCTATCAGGGCAGCACAAGTTTGAGGTGGGGACAACTTTGGTGTGGGGTCCATCCTTCGATATAAGGATTTTTTGCAGTCAGGCCCCAGCCCAGGTCTAGGGGCCCCTGGGCGCAACCTTTTTCCATTTTCCCTGCGAAAGAAAACTCAGCAGTCCAGGTTCCTGATGTCAGTTTGTAGGGCTCCCTTGGGTCTATCAGGGCAGCACAAGTTTGAGTTGGGGACAACTTTGGTGTGGGGTCCATCCTTCGATATAAGGATTTTTTGCAGTCAGGGCCAGGTGCCCCTGGGCACATCCTTTTTCCATTTTCCCTGGGAAAGAAAACTCAGCAGTCCAGGTTCCTGATGTCAGTTTGTAGGGCTCCCTTGGGTCTATCAGGGCAGCACAAGTTTGAGGTGGGGACAACTTCGGTGTGGGGTCCATCCTTCGATATAAGGATTTTTTGCTGTCAGGGTATGGGGCCCAGGGCCAGGGGCCCCTGGGCACATCCTTTTTCCATTTTCCCTGGGAAAGAAAACTCAGCAGTCCAGGTTCCTGATGTCAGTTTGTAGGGCTCCCTTGGGTCTATCAGGGCAGTACAAGTTTGAGGTGGGGACAACTTCGGTGTGGGGTCCATCCTTCGATATAAGGATTTTTTGCAGTCAGGGCCAGGGGCCCCTGAACATATCCTTTTTCCATTTTCCCTGGGAAAGAAAACTCAGCAATCCAGGTTCCTGATGTCAGTTTGTAGGGCTCCCTTGGGTCTATCAGGGCAGCACAAGTTTGAGGTGGGGACAACTTTGGTGTGGGGTCCATCCTTCGATATAAGGATTTTTTGCAGTCAGGGCCAGGGGCCCCTGGGCAC
Organism: Lonchura striata; assembly: GCF_050655825.1. Taxonomy (NCBI): domain Eukaryota; kingdom Metazoa; phylum Chordata; class Aves; order Passeriformes; family Estrildidae; genus Lonchura; species Lonchura striata. Next base: position 9,859,821 of record NC_140733.1, on the reverse strand, counting down.
ATCCTTTTTCCATTTTCCCTGGGAAAGAAAACTCAGCAGTCCAGGTTCCTGATGTCAGTTTGTAGGGCTCCCTTGGGTCTATCAGGGCAGCACAAGTTTGAGGTGGGGACAACTTCGGTGTGGGGTCCATCCTTCGATATAAGGATTTTTTTCACTCAGGGTATGGGGCCCAGGGCCAAGGGCCCCTGGGCACATCCTTTTTCCATTTTCCCTGGGAAAGAAAACTCAGCAGTCCAGGTTCCTGATGTCAGTTTGTAGGGCTCCCTTGGGTCTATCAGGGCAGCACAAGTTTGAGGTGGGCACAACTTCGGTGTGGGCTCCATCCTTCGATATAAGGATTTTTTGCAGTCAGGGCCAGGGGCCCCTGGGCACAACCTTTTTCCATTTTCCCTGGGAAAGAAAACTCAGCAGTCCAGGTTCCTGATGTCAGTTTGTAGGGCTCCCTTGGGTCTATCAGGGCGGCACAAGTTTGAGGTGGGGACAACTTCGGTGTGGGGTCCATCCTTCGATATAAGGATTTTTTGCAGTCAGGGCCAGGTGCCCCTGGGCACATCTTTTTTCCATTTTCCCTGGGAAAGAAAACTTAGCAGTCCAGGTTCCTGATGTCAGTTTGTAGGGCTCCCTTGGGTTTATCAGGGCAGCACAAGTTTGAGGTGGGGACAACTTCGGTGTGGGGTCCATCCTTCGATATAAGGATTTTTTGCAGTCAGGGCCAGGGGCCCAGGGCCAGGGGCCCCTGGGCACATCCTTTTTCCATTTTCCCTGGGAAAGAAAACTCAGCAGTCCAGGTTCCTGATGTCAGTTTGTAGGGCTCCCTTGGGTCTATCAGGGCAGCACAAGTTTGAGGTGGGGACAACTTTGGTGTGGGCGCCTTCCTTCGATATAAGGATTTTTTGTAGTGAGGTCCCAGCCCCGGGCCAGGGACCCCTGGGCACATCCTGTTTCCATTTTCCCTGGGAAAGAAAACTCAGCAGTCCAGGTTCCTGATGTCAGTTTGTAGGGCTCCCTTGGGTCTATCAGGGCAGCACAAGTTTGAGGTGGGGACAACTTCGGTGTGGGCTCCATCCTTCGATATACGGATTTTTTGCAGTGAGGCCCCAGCCCAGGGCCAGCGGCCCCTGGGCACAACCTTTTTCCATTTTCTCTGGGAAAGAAAACTCAGCAGTCCAGGTTCCTGATGTCAGTTTGTAGGGCTCCCTTGGGTCTATCAGGGCAGCACAAGTTTGAGGTGGGGACAACTTCGGTGTGGGGTCCATCCTTCGATATAACGATTTGTTGCAGTCAGGGCCAGGGGCCCCTGGGCACATCCTTTTTCCATTTTCCCTGGGAAAGAAAACTCAGCAGTCCAGGTTCCTGATGTCAGTTTGTAGGGCTCCCTTGGGTGTATCAGGGCAGCACAAGTTTGAGGTGAGGATATCTTCGGCGCTGCGTCTATCCTTCGATATAAGGATTCTTTGCAGAGAGGCCCCAGCCCAGGGCCAGGGGCCCCTGGGCACATCCTTTTTCCATTTTCCCTGGGAAAGAAAACTCAGCAGTCCAGGTTCCTGATGTCAGTTTGTAGGGCTCCCTTGGGTCTATCAGGGCAGCACAAGTTTGAGGTGGGGACAACTTCGGTGTGGGCTCCATCCTTCGATATAAGGATTTTTTGCAGTCAGGGCCAGGGGCCCCTGGGCACATCCTTTTTCCATTTTCCCTGGGAAAGAAAACTCAGCAGTCCAGGTTCCTGATGTCAGTTTGTAGGGCTCCCTTGGGTCTATCAGGGCAGCACAAGTTTGAGGTGGGGACAACTTCGGTGTGGGGTCCATCCTTCGATATAAGGATTTTTTGCAGTCAGGGCCAGGTGCCCCTGGGCACATCCTTTTTCCATTTTCCCTGGGAAAGAAAGGTCAGCAGTCCAGGTTCCTGATGTCAGTTTGTAGGGCTCCCTTGGGTCTATCAGGGCAGCACAAGTTTGAGGTGGGGACATCTTCGGTGTGGGGTCCATCCTTCGATATAAGGATTCTTTGCAGTGAGGCCCCAGCCCAGGGCCAGCGGCCCCTGGGCACAACCTTTTTCCATTTTCCCTGGGAAAGAAAACTCAGCAGTCCAGGTTCCTGATGTCAGTTTGTAGGGCTCCCTTGGGTCTATCAGGGCAGTACAAGTTTGAGGTGGAGACAACTTTGGTGTGGGGTCCATCCTTCGATATAAGGATTTTTTGCAGTCAGGGCCAGGGGCCCCAGGGCACATCCTTTTTCCATTTTCTCTGGGAAAGAAAACTCAGCAGTCCAGGTTCCTGATGTCAGTTTGTAGGGCTCCCTTGGGTCTATCAGGGCAGCACAAGTTTGAGGTGGGGACAACTTTTTTCTGGGTTCCATCCTTCGATATAAGGATTTTTTGCAGTCAGGGCCAGGGGCCCCTGGGCACATCCTTTTTCCATTTTCCCTGGGAAAGAAAACTCAGCAGTCCAGGTTCCTGATGTCAGTTTGTAGGGCTCCCTTGGGTCTATCAGGGCAGCACAAGTTTGAGGTGGGGACAATTTCGGTGTGGGGTCCATCCTTCGATATAAGGATTTTTTGTAGTGAGGCCCCAGCCCAGGGCCAGGGACCCCTGGGCACATCCTTTTTCCATTTTCCCTGGGAAAGAAAACTCAGCAGTCCAGGTTTGTGATGTCAGTTTGTAGGGCTCCCTTGGGTGTATCAGGGCAGCACTAGTTTGAGGTGACGATATTTTCGGCGCGGCGTCTATCCTTCGATATTAGGATTCTTTGAAGAGAGGCTCCAGCCCAGGGCCAGGGGACCCTGGGCACATCCTTTTTCCATTTTCCCTGGGAAAGAAAACTCAGCAGTCCAGGTTCCTGATGTCAGTTTGTAGGGTTCCCTTGGGTCTATCAGGGCAGCACAAGTTTGAGGTGGGGACAAATTCGGTGTGGGGTCCATACTTCGATATAAGGATTTTTTGCAGTCAGGGCCAGGGGCCCCTGGGCACATCCTTTTTCCATTTTCCCTGGGAAAGAAAACTCAGCAGTCCAGGTTCCTGATGTCAGTTTGTAGGGCTGCCTTGGGTCTATCAGGGCAGCACAAGTTTGAGGCGGGGACAACTTCGGTGTGGGCTCCATCCTTCGATATAAGGATTTTTTGCAGTCAGGGCCAGGGGCCCCTGGGCACAACCTTTTTCCATTTTCCCTGGGAAAGAAAACTCAGCAGTCCAGGTTCCTGATGTCAGTTTGTAGGGCTCCCTTGGGTCTATCAGGGCAGCACAAGTTTGAGGTGGGGACAATTTCTGTGTGGGGTCCATCCTTCGATATAAGGATTTTTTGCAGTCAGGGCCAGGGGCCCCTGGGCACATCCTTTTTCCATTTTCCCTGGGAAAGAAAACTCAGCAGTCCAGGTTCCTGATGTCAGTTTGTAGAGCTCCCTTGGGTCTATCAGGGCAGCACAAGTTTGAGGTGGGGACATCTTCGGTGTGGGGTCCATCCTTCGATATAAGGATTCTTTGCAGTGAGGCCCCAGCCCAGGGCCAGCGGCCCCTGGGCACAACCTTTTTCCATTTTCCCTGGGAAAGAAAACTCAGCAGTCCAGGTTCCTGATGTCAGTTTGTAGGGCTCCCTTGGGTCTATCAGGGCAGCACAAGTTTGAGGTGGGGACAACTTTAATGTGGGGTCCATCCTTCGATATAAGGATTTTTTGCAGTCAGGGCCAGGGGCCCCTGGGCACAACCTTTTTCCATTTTCCCTGGGAAAGAAAACTCAGCAGTCCAGGTTCCTGATGTCAGTTTGTAGGGCTCCCTTGGGTCTATCAGGGCAGTACAAGTTTGAGGTGGGGACAACTTCGGTGTGGGCTCCATCCTTCGATATAAGGATTTTTTGCAGTCAGAGCCAGGGGCCCCTGGGCACAACCTTTTTCCATTTTCCCTGGGAAAGAAAACTCAGCAGTCCAGGTTTGTGATGTCAGTTTGTAGGGCTCCCTTGGGTGTATCAGGGCAGCACAAGTTTGAGGTGAGGATATCTTCGGCGCTGCGTCTATCCTTCGATATAAGGATTCTTTGCAGAGAGGCCCCAGCCCAGGGCCAGGGGACCCTGGGCACATCCTTTTTCCATTTTCCCTGGGAAAGAAAACTCAGCAGTCCAGGTTCCTGATGTCAGTTTGTAGGGTTCCCTTGGGTCTATCAGGGCAGCACAAGTTTGAGGTGGGGACAAATTCAGTGTGGGGTCCATCCTTCGATATAAGGATTTTTTGCAGTCAGGGCCAGGGGCCCCTGGGCACATCCTTTTTCCATTTTCCCTGGGAAAGAAAACTCAGCAGTCCAGGTTCCTGATGTCAGTTTGTAGGGCTCCCTTGGGTCTATCAGGGCAGCACAAGTTTGAGGTGGGGACAACTTTGGTGTGGGATCCATCCTTCGATATAAGGATTTTTTGCAGTCAGGGCCAGGGGCCCCTGGGCACATCCTTTTTCCATTTTCCCTGGGAAAGAAAACTCAGCAGTCCAGGTTCCTGATGTCAGTTTGTAGGGCTCCCTTGGGTCTATCAGGGCAGCACAAGTTTGAGGTGGGGACAATTTCTGTGTGGGATCCATCCTTCGATATAAGGATTTTTTGCAGTCAGGGCCAGGTGCCCCTGGGCACATCCTTTTTCCATTTTCCCTGGGAAAGAAAACTCAGCAGTCCAGGTTCCTGATGTCAGTTTGTAGATCTCCCTTGGGTCTATCAGAGCAGCACAAGTTTGAGGTGGGGACATCATCGGTGTGGGGTCCATCCTTTGATATAAGGATTCTTTGCAGAGAGGCCCCAGCCCAGGTCCTGGGGCCCCTGGGCACATCCTTTGGCCATTTTCCCTGGGAAAGAAAACTCAGCAGTCCAGGTTCCTGATGTCAGTTTGTAGGGCTCCCTTGGGTCTATCAGGGCAGCACAAGTTTGAGGTGGGGACAACTTCGGTGTGGGCTCCATCCTTCGATATACGGATTTTTTGCAGTGAGGCCCCAGCCCAGGGCCAGCGGCCCCTGGGCACAACCTTTTCCCATTTTCCCTGGGAAAGAAAATTCAGCAGTCCAGGTTCCTGATGTCAGTTTGTAGGGCTCCCTTGGGTCTATCAGGGCAGCACAAGTTTGAGGTGGGGACAACTTTAATGTGGGGTCCATCCTTCGATATAAGGATTTTTTGCAGTCAGGGTCAGGGGCCCCTGGACATATCCTTTTTCCATTTTCCCTGGGAAAGAAAACTCAGCAGTCCAGGTTCCTGATGTCAGTTTGTAGGGCTCCCTTGGGTCTATCAGGGCAGCACAAGTATGAGGTGGGGACAACTTTGGTGTGGTGTCCATCCTTCGATATAAGGATTTTTTGCAGTCAGGGCCAGGGGCCCCTGGGCACATCCTTTTTCCATTTTCCCTGGGAAAGAAAACTCAGCAGTCCAGGTTCCTGATGTCAGTTTGTAGGGCTCCCTTGGGTCTATCAGGGCAGCACAAGTTTGAGGTGGGGACAACTTTGGTGTGGGGTCCATCCTTCGATATAAGGATTTTTTGCAGTCAGGGCCAGGGGCCCCTGGGCACATCCTTTTTCCATTTTCCCTGGGAAAGAAAACTCAGCAGTCCAGGTTCCTGATGTCAGTTTGTAGGGCTCCCTTGGGTGTATCAGGGCAGCACAAGTTTGAGGTGGGGACAACTTCGTTGTGGGGTCCATCCTTCGATATAAGGATTTTTTGCAGTCAGGTCCCAGCCCAGGTCCAGGGGCCTCTGGGCACATCCTTTTTCCATTTTCCCTGGGAAAGAAAACTCAGCAGTCCAGGTTCCTGATGTCAGTTTGTAGGGCTCCCTTGGGTCTATCAGGGCAGCACAAGTTTGAGGTGGTGACAACTTCGGTGTGGGCTCCATCCTTCGATATAAGGATTTTTTGCAGTCAGGGTCAGGGGCCCCTGGGCACATCCTTTTTCCATTTTCCCTGGGAAAGAAAACTCAGCAGTCCAGGTTTGTGATGTCAGTTTGTAGGGCTCCCTTGGGTGTATCAGGGCAGCACAAGTTTGAGGTGAGGATATCTTCGGCGCTGCGTCTATCCTTCGATATAAGGATTCTTTGCAGAGAGGCCCCAGCCCAGGGCCAGGGGCCCCAGGGCACATCCTTTTTCCATTTTCCCTGGGAAAGAAAACTCAGCAGTCCAGGTTCCTGATGTCAGTTTGTAGGGTTCCCTTGGGTCTATCAGGGCAGCACAAGTTTGAGGTGGGGACAAATTCAGTGTGGGGTCCATCCTTCGATATAAGGATTTTTTGCAGTCAGGGCCAGGGGCCCCTGGGCACATCCTTTTTCCATTTTCCCTGGGAAAGAAAACTCAGCAGTCCAGGTTCCTGATGTCAGTTTGTAGGGCTCCCTTGGGTGTATCAGGGCAGCACAAGTTTGAGGTGGGGACAACTTCGGTGTGGGCTCCATCCTTCGATATACGGATTTTTTGCAGTGAGGCCCCAGCCCAGGGCCAGCGGCCCCTGGGCACAACCTTTTTCCATTTTCCCTGGGAAAGAAAACTCAGCAGTCCAGGTTTGTGATGTCAGTTTGTAGGGCTCCCTTGGGTCTATCAGGGCAGCACAAGTTTGAGGTGGGGACAACTTTAATGTGGGGTCCATCCTTCGATATAAGGATTTTTTGCAGTCAGGGTCAGGGGCCCCTGGACATATCCTTTTTCCATTTTCCCTGGGAAAGAAAACTCAGCAGTCCAGGTTCCTGATGTCAGTTTGTAGGGCTCCCTTGGGTCTATCAGGGCAGCACAAGTTTGAGGTGGGGACAACTTCGTTGTGGGGTCCATCCTTCAATATAAGGATTTTTTGCAGTCAGGGCCAGGGGCCCCTGGGCACATCCTTTTTCCATTTTCCCTGGGAAAGAAAACTCAGCAGTCCAGGTTCCTGATGTCAGTTTGTAGGGCTCCCTTGGGTCTATCAGGGAAGCACAAGTTTGAGGTGGGGACAACTTCGGTGTGGGCTCCATCTTTCGATATAATGATTTTTTGCACTCAGGGCCAGGGGCCCCTGGGCACATCCTTTGGCCATTTTCCCTGGGAAAGAAAACTCAGCAGTCCAGGTTCCTGATGTCAGTTTGTAGGGCTCCCTTGGGTGTATCAGGGCAGCACAAGTTTGAGGTGGGGTCAACTTCGGTGTGGGGTCCATCCTTCGATATAAGGATTTTTTGCAGTCAGGGCCATGGGCCCCTGGGCACATCCTTTGGCCATTTTCCCTGGGAAAGAAAACTCAGCAATCCAGGTTCCTGATGTCAGTTTGTAGGGCTCCCTTGGGTCTATCAGGGCAGCACAAGTTTGAGGTGGGGACAACTTCGGTGTGGGGTGCATCCTTCGATATAAGGATTCTTTGAAGTGAGGCCCCAGCCCAGGGCCA